>NC_134104.1:115233846-115879038 GCF_040939455.1 Microcebus murinus | reverse complement strand
TTGGGTAAAGGAGTGGTGCAGCTCGGGTGAGAAAACTGGGCGGACTCCATCCAAGAATTCAGTTTACTCATCAGTTTTGCCTAACTTAAGAAAAACAAGCTTCCACCATCCTCCTCTGGGCCTGTTTCTGAGCTCACACTTGGAAAGGTCAAATAAACACAATAAATCCATTAGGAGGCCTTCATATTAAACCCCTGGGGCTTACGCTGTTTAGCAAGAGGCTAACAGGATGACGTCTCCCAAGTGGAAGGAAGTCCGCCTGACTGTAGCTGTTTGCTGGAAAACAGGAGTCAACTGTGCCAGTTAGCCTCGGTGGTGTGGGGAGCACAGCCCCGGGCCGCTTCAGGAAGGGGGCTCGATGGTGGCGGTTCTGGCGGCCGGGCCTGGAGGAGAGAACCCCAGACATGGAGTCTGTGTGGGCCTCCTCCTCCTCTCCACATTTTTCAGTGCAAATCCCAGACAGGACCAGGCAGATGGGACCCAGTAAATACTGTCTCCTACTAGGCAGGATGCTTCACTCTGGCTGAGCTTTCTTAGGGCCTGGGGTGCACCCCCGGTACCTTCCGGAATCTCCCGTGCACAGAAAACCGCTAGCATTTCCACGTGGGGCAAGGCTGAGGGTTAGGAGCACGGGGCTACCGGGACTCAGGCAGAATCGATGTGGCTGGTGAAAAGGTTTCCTTTGGAGTGGCTGTCAACCCACCTCTTCAGGGGATCGGGCAACAGAGGGTACATCTCAAGCATCGAGGGTGCTGCTCGAGCTCCAATCCCATCTCGCCACTTAACTGTGGCCTTAAGCAAGTTACTTGACCTCTCTGTGCTTCAGTTTCTGACCGTCTGCCCAAGGGCATTGATAATCTCACCTACCCCACTGGGTTGCTGTGAGGATTAAATACCGCGAGACGTATGAAGTGCTTAGAACATCTCACTACACAGGAAGTGCTGTGTAAGTCCTTGCTGCAACTCTTCATACTGTTACTCTTACTTTTGCCAAAAAGTCAGCTGATGAGTCCAGTAAGAGCACCAGATGGACTTGGAAAATATGTCAACACATGGGTTTCCCAGCTCTCCTGCTTCTGATGAGAAGATTGGAAGGAGAATCCCAAAAAGTAGAACAGTCGGGGGGCTGGGGCTGGAGCCTGGGGTCACCCAGAGCAGGACCCAAGCCCCAGCTCCCCAGCGCGTTAGCTGCGCCGGCCTGCCCAGACCTGTGCTCAGAGCAGTCTGTGCTTGTCAGCAGGGAGGCGTTGTCCCACCTGGGTGTCCAGGCCTCAGCTCTCCGTGCCAGCTGCCTCTATTGTCGCTTTGTCCCTGAAATATTAGTAATAGCTATCATCAGTTGATTGCCCACGTATGATAGAGCCTATGCTGGTACCTGGACCCTGCTCCTCTTCTAATCCTCCCAGCACTCCCCACGGGGCAGGTGATGTCCCCGTTTTACAGAGAAAACAGCCTGCCCTGCAAAGCCAGAACTGGACTCTCTAGGTCTCCTAACTCCAGGCCTGGGCTGCTTCTCACTCCCAGCACAGCCTTCCCCCAGTTGTGCTAAGATCTACGTGGCAAGAGTGACTCCGTTAGTGCTCCTCAGCTAGGATTCAACTGGCATTCATCTTGCCAAGCTCCTGTTTGAGTTAGATTGGAGCCCGCTAATAACTTTTCTCCTTCACTTTTGTTCTCTCTCTCTCTTTCTCTCTGTTTTTTGGTTTTTTTGTTTGTTTGTGTTTTTTTGAGACAGAGTCTCACTCTGTTGCCCAGGCTAGAGTGCCATGGCATCAACCTAGCTCACAGCAACCTCAAACCCCTGGGCTCCAGCGATCCTCCTTGTCTTAGTCTCCTGAGTAGCTAGGACTACAGGCATGTACCACCATGTCCGGCTATTATATATATATATTTTAATATATATATATTTTAGTTGTCCAGCTGATATCTTTTTATTTTTTTAGGAGAAACGGAGTCTCGTTCTTGCTTAGGCTGGTCTCGAAATCCTAAACTCAAACGATCCACCCGCCTCGGCCTCCCAGAGTGCTAGGATTACAGGCATGAGCCACCGCGCCCGACCTCTCTCTCTGTTTTTAACTAAACTTCTGATGTGCAGAATTGGATCAAAATCCTTAGTTGTGATACACTGTCATTTTTGGCCCTATGCATAGCCCTCTCTCATTCTAATTCACTTATTTATGTATTTACCCCTTTATAATTTACTGTGCATGTGTGATTCTACCACCCAACCCAAGACCAGGACATTGACATTCAAGCACCTCTGTGGCCCTCCCGTCCACCCTGCCAACCCCTGCTGCAAGGTGACCACTCTCAGAATTTTGTGTTTACTGTTCTTTTGCTCTTTTCCTTAGAGACGTGTGTCTCAGTAATGCCTTGTTTGGTTTTAGCTGTTCTGAAACTTCCTAATGTGTCCACTCCTGTGCCAGCACCACACTGTATTCATTGCCATGGCTTTAAGTAGCCCGACATCTGGTAGGCAAGTGCTGCTGCCCCCACACTCTTCACCCTGCTTTAGAAGGGGGTGCACCGTGGGGGATGGGGCTCCATCCCTGAGGCCCCGACCCTACCCTGGGTGGGACGAGCACCAACCGTCTCCGTAACACAGACGCGCCCCTGCTCTCCCCGCATGAGCAGGGCTGTCCCGTCTGAGGCCGGGGTGTCTGGCCATGGAGCAGCTCCCAGGGGCGGGCTCCAAGTTAAACACAGTCAGATTTTCTGGAAAATCCTTCAGCTGAGTTAGGAGCATCCCTCTACCAGAGCAAGGAACGGACGCAGCGTGTTACTAATTCTGTCTGCTGAGGGACCCTGCAGGAGGGCTCTTCAGCCAACTCGGGGCAGTGAGAAAGGGCCACTTCTTTCTGTTCAGTACCTGCATCAGAGGAGCCGGGCTGCAGCTTCCTTTCAGAGATGGAGGCTCATTTCAGCTGCCTCCTCCCCCACAGGGGCTGGGCTTCTCCTTCGCATTGACCCAGCCCCTGATGTCCAAGGCAGGGCAGTGAGGGTCGGGCAGCAAGCAGGAGGCCCCACCCTGCCGTGGGAGCCCACAGTCTGCCCGGGAGAGCCCAGCACCACTACTAGGGAACGAGGCTGTAGTGATTCAGGGTGGTCAGAGGCTGAGACAGGGAGATCATGTTTCCCAAACCCCAGATTAAGACAATGAGGTCTGCCAGGCGGGTAGACTATTTCAAACTGGGGTTGTCCTGTAAAATCCTCGGGTCTAGTCACCATAATGATGACTAGACTCACCCAAAGGCCCTTGCCCGGGAGTGGGGAATGATGAGGATTTCAGGCCCCGGGCCAGGCTGCAGGGCGTATGTGGCCCCTCTGAGAAGAAGGAGGCTGGGTCCTGCCCAGGGCTCTCTCCACGGACTCCTCCTCCCCCTGACCGTACGTAAGGAAGGGCTGCAGTTCTGCACCCATCTCATATATTGGGCTCATTTTGAACTTTTATGATACCAAATATATATATATATATATATATATATATATATATATATATATATATATATAGTTGATTTCATTACTTGGTTTTCTTTGGGGGTTTTAAATAAATATCACATAGGAATACCATACTCCTCCTCCCACCTTCTCTTTAAGAGGTGTAAAGACAGAGGGGACTCTGTTGGGTCCCGGCCTTCCCCGTGTGGCTGGGGAGATGCTGTGGGGAGGCCAGCCAAGCAGGCGGTGCCCACACGGAGAGCTCTGAGGGGCCAGCCTGAGAAGGGGCTTTTGGTTCCTTCCTTGCCACCCCACCAAACGCTCCCCAAGACCACGGGCTCTGCCCAGTTCACCACCAGAGAATGAGCCCCAGCATTTCAGCACTGACCAGGTGCTTAGAGAAAACCTTGTTCAGTAGCTTCAAACGGGAAAAAGAAGCTCGGAGGGAAGAAATTTTGCAGGGTCCCAAGGGGTCATGGGGGAGCTGAGGCTCAAACCCGGGGCTCAGGTCACCTCTGCCCCCACCTCCCTGCCTTCCTTGGCCTGGGGGGCAGCACTCGCCCCACGGCCCAGGTCTCAGGCAGCCTTTCATCCCGACCTCCTGGCCTGGCCTCCAGATATTCCAGGACTCCAGCTCCCTCAGACTCAGTCCTGAGGAGAGAGTCCTAAGATGGAGCAGCCTGTGGGAGTGGAAGCTACAGCTTCGAGTCCAGGTCACTGGGACCGAGGCTCTTGGACCGCAAACACCCCCAGGCCAGTCCTCCATTCTTCTCACACTTGCTTTCAGCTTCCAGCCAGGGTTCCAGGTGTGCTGCCGGGCAGTGCTCCCAGCCTTTGCATATACGACCTCCTTTAATTCGCACAGTTACCACTGTGTGGGGCGAGCAGCAAGCTGCAGCTGCTCAGATCTTGGCTGGGACAGGACCCGAATTCCTCTGCGAAAATGGAGCCCACCCCTATCCCTGCCACTGACAGATTAGTGTCATGTCAGCCTCTCCTTCAGGTGGCAGGGTGGCTCCCTCCTGGCCCCCCAGACGGCCAGGCACTGGCGGGGGGGACTGAGGGGATGGGAGCTGGGTGCTCTGGACAGACCCATGGCCCTTCCCAGTCCCCCACATTCTGAAGCCTGAGGGCCCTCCACGCCCAGGTTGGCGCTGGAGGACAGGGCTCCCAGAGTAAAGCACATCAGTCTGCCTCGGTCTCTCCTCAGGAAAGTGATTATTCGTGTGGTATTGGCAGCACAAAAGAGGCTTTAGAAAAGATTCTGATGGGGGAATGTGGATCTTCTGGGGTTTTCCCTGCTGGGACAGAAGTCTCAAGGCACATCCTGAGGAGAAAATGAAGGTCATGGAACCCCTACTGCAGGGGAGAGTACTGTGCTGTCCCTTAGGGCCCAGGCTGAGGAGGGAAAGTGCCTGGCCCCAGAGCCAGACAGACCCAGCCCCAGACCAGCGCTCCCCCACCCTACCTGGCTGTGGCTCGGGCTGTTCAGTGAAACAAGTGGAGAGCACCTGCCAGGCACAGCATGATGGGACGGGCCTGAGAACTCCTTCCACATCTGTTTTTGAGGAAACTTTCGTTCTTCGGGCCACTCCTGCATGCTGCCCACACATCACCCCACCAGTCCCCACACAGAACTCAGCCTCTCTCCTCCATTTCCTCCCAAACAACCCGGCCCCATCCCCAGGAACTTACATGCTGGTGGAGGAGCCAGAAGTGGCCCAGGGAAGAATGTGCCTGGGCTTGGGAGGAGTCAGGACAGGGCAGCAGGGTGGGACTGGGGCATCCTGGAAGCTTCCTCAGCTCTGCTGGCCTCCCCCTGCCCCTCTGGGGCCACAGGGCTGGCCTCCTCATTCTGTTCTCCAGCTCTCCTGAAGTCCAGGCCCTTCACGGGACCATCAAGGTAGCTACCGAGCCCAGTGTCCCCAGTGGCCTTGGCTCTGCCCTGCCCACCTTGCTTCCCAGCCCCAGGCTATGGCTTGATGATGTCCCTCGGGGCAGTCATCCCTGTTCACTCTCTAGCCACTTGGCAGGGTACAGCCCCTGCTCCAGTGAAGACTCACATATTTTTTTTAAAACTAGATTTTCCCCAATAATTAATTATTATTTTCTCAAATTGTCATCTGAGAAAACCATGAACTTTTCACAGTGTTCTGCAAAAGAGATTGCTTTGAACACGTCTTAGAGATATGCCTCTGAAACCAATAAACAACCTTCTTGCCCTGTGGTAGAGCTAATTCATGCTCCGAAACTGCTCTTAGCTTGGGCTGCCTCCCGGAAGCCATCTTGGACACCCCCAGGCTGGGTTAGGTGCTCCTCTTCTTGGCTCTCACAGCTCCCCAAGCAGTTCATTCTTTTAAACACAGACATCTCTGGACTGTCACCATCCATGTAGATCTCCCTTGCCAGTCTGCAGCCCCTGAGTCTCTCTGTGCCCAGCTCCCTGCTCAGGTCTTTGAAGCACGTTTGAAAGTGAAAAGTTTGATGAATGCTTGCATGTGCTATGGTTTGAACATTTGCAGCCTGTCCAAAACTCATGTTGAAACATAATCCCCAATGCAATAGTATTAAGAGGTGGGGGTTTTAGGCAGTGATTAAGTGATGAGGGCTCCACCTTCAGGAATGGGTTGGTGCCCTTATAAAGGGGGTCGGCTGGACTAGCTGGTCCCCTTTTGCTCTTCCCCCCTCCTCCATGTGAGGGCACGCAGATATTGGCCCTCACCAGACACTGAACCAGCTGGCACCTTCATCTTGGGCTTCCCAGACTCCAGAGCTATGGGCAATAAATTTCTGTTGTTTATAAATCACCTAGTCTCAGGTATTTTGTTAGGTAGCACAAACAGTCTAAGACAGCAAGACAGAATGTGTGATGAGCAGTTAGACAAGATTTTATCCTCAAAGTCTACAAAGTGGCATTGGAACTCTGGTATCCCTCCAGACCTTTCTTCATTAAAACAATGACGTTCTCCATGCCTTGATTCCTCTATCTGCAGAATGGGCCATTGAAGACCTCTTATGCTGTTGGGAAGAATTCCAAGTTTGCTGCCAAAAGAGTCTAGCTTTGACCTTGTACTAGGGTGGAGGCAGAGCTAGGATCTCCCTCAAGCACAGCTCCCCTCACCCTAGCCCGGCTGTCTCTGGCTGGGCACATGACGGGACCCTCTTCCACCTCCTCACTCCTCCCCAGCCCCCCCACACAAAGGTCTCTCCAGACTATGTCTGCTTAGAGGTCGAGGGGGCCCAACAGGGGCCATGGCCACATCCCCAGGGGGACCTGAGTCCCCAACCCCTGCCTGGAGCCATCCATTCCTCCTCACAGCTGGGAGACGGTTAACAGCTAACACTCCTCCGGCTTCGGCAGGGCTGGGGCACGGCAGCAAAGCGAGCTGGGGACAAGCGGCTCCAGCCCTGCTGAGGTCTTGGCCGGGAAGGCTGAGTATGTATGGATGGCGGCCCCTGGATGACAGTGCTACGTGAACCTATGGCTAAAATGGGCCTCACCTGGTACAGCTGAGTGAGGCGTGGGAGCAGCCAGCCCTGCCTGACAATAGCAGCAGGCTAGAGCCAGCCTGTCCCCTGGGCCTGGTACAGTCTCCTCCCCCAGGAAGCCTCCCTGGCCTCTGTCCAAAATGTGGGAGCCACAGCCCTGGGTCTCGTAGGCTCCTCTGGCGTTTATCTCACAGGCGTCAGTTGCTTTGCCATTCACTTTTTTATGTGTGATGTTTTCTGTCAAACCTGATTTGACTCAGTACAGTCAAAGCCAGAATTAAATGTGATTTCTGTTCTGCCAAACGTCAGCCAGGGGAGAGGAACCTGAGCCTTCATGCCAAGCCATTTGCCACTCCGATGGAGACATTGAGGCTGGAGAAGGAAGGCCAGGCCACTCCACCAGCTGGTGGCAGAGGCTGGCCGGGAGCCCAGGGCCCTCAGCTGCTCAGCCACTCTGCTCAGCTGTGTGGCGGGTCAGGGAAGCAGGCCCACGCCACTCTTAGCCCCTGAAATGGAACTGAGCAGAGACGAACTGAATTCCAGATGCTTTTTGTTCCCAATTCATTTCCCAGCCCTCACTCCTGCACTCCCCACTGGCCACCACACCATGCCTGCGTGACCCCACACCCGTTGTCCCTGGCAGTTGTGAATTGTTCAGCTGGGATGGGGAGGGGTGAAGAAAATGAAGGCCGGTGGCTTGAGAACTTCCTAAGAGAGGCCCTGGGCCTGGAGGAATTCCTGAGGGGAAATGACGGTCACCTTGGAGTGGTGCTGGTCAGAGACAGGGATGCAAGATGGCCATCTAGGGGGGTGCTGAGGTCCACAGTGGCCAGGGGTGGTGGCGGGGTGGAGGAGAGGGCCCCGAGGAAGAGGCAGTCCTGATAACAGAGTTATCTCCGTGGAGGATTTGTCATCCGGGGGTGGCAGGTGTAGGCGGAGAGGAGCCCCAGGAGGCTGGGCAAACGCCCTGCAAATGAGGGGCCAGAGGTCAGCAGAGAGCATCGGGGAGTGGGGAGAGGATGAGGTGAGTGGTGTGAGCCGCAGAGGAAGGGGGGTCTCCCATAAGCGGATGTCGGGTGCAGCGCTTCATATGTGGCAGGGGCATCCAGAGGAGCCCACCCCACCTCTGGGCCTGAGTGGACAACAGCCCCCAGAGAAGGCTGAAGGGCAGGGGCGTCCTGGGACAGCACTCCCAGCCCAGGTAAGGCAGGTGAGAGAGCTCTCAGAGAAGAAGCTGGGATGCAGTTTTCTGTACTGCAGAGACAGTTCCAGAGAGCACGGTGGAGGAGTTGAGCAGTGGGGAAGCGAGGGCTGGGATCAGAGGGAAGGAAGCACGGAGCCTGCTGGGGGGATGGCTCTTTGCCAAAGCAGCAGCTACTGGAAGGAGGTTCTTCTAAGCATCAAGATCCAGTGGATCTTCATGTGGCTCCATTCTACCTTCCTTCTCTTCAGTGTTCCCATTTACTCTCCTCTTTTTCTGGAAGCAGGTGCCATCTGTTCCTTGGGTTCCTTTTTCGTTTTGCTGGAGTACCTCCTTGAGTAACTTTCAGACCAGGTGGGTTGAGGCTCTTCTTTCTGACCCACTGAACACATTTGAAAAGGTAGCTGCTGTGTGGTCTGCAACAATGTAGCTCCCTTTTGCCGGGAGGACTAGGCGGAGTCTTTGGGTGAGGGTATTGTGCCCGTCACACTTTCCTATCAGGTACTGACCCAGGGGGCTGGTGGGCTGGCTAGACCCTCAGGTTTTTCATCCAAGTGGATGTGTCTTTCTTTCCCACCAATCACGCCTACCTCTGCCATGGAGAAGGGTTTCTCCTGCTCCACTCAGCTTCTCTACTGAACCTCGACACCAACCAGGAAATGAAGGCCGGTGGCTTGAGAACTTCCTAAGAGAGGCCCTGGGCCTGGAGGAATTCCTGAGGGGAAATGATGGTCACCCAAAAGGCCGCTCACCTCACACAAAGAGTAGGTTCAGGCTTCAGCTGGGGCAGAGGCGAAAACACGACTGTCCCAGGTGTTGGGATCACGGTTCTTTAAGGATTACCCCCACGTTTGCTCTGTGGAGCTTAGGCTTCTCCAGGGCTCGTTTGGTGAGAGCCACACTTGCTCCTGGTGTACAGGACTACCAGGCTGTCTGCTTCATTTGCCCACCATCCTATCACACCTGCTGCCTGCCCTCCTGAAATTAGCCTAACGTCCAGCCCGCTGACTGCCTCTCTTGTTTTCCGGCACTGTTATGTCCTTGTGCACACGCACGCGTGCACACTCGCACGTGTGGGCCCAGGCTGCCCCTTTGAGCGCGCAGCGTCTGTCTTTCCAACAGCCCACACAGTCCAGTGGAAACGTTCAGATGGAATTTTTCAAGCACTCCCTGTTCTGGGTTGTCCCCTCTGGAGGTTTCTCACGTCCTCGCTCTGCAGCGTTGCTAGGGAAGGCCGTGCATTATTTAGGAGTATTTTCCTGTGCAACACTCCTCTGTGCACGTGGAGTAACTTGATAGCTCTCTATCCCAGGGAAAATGGGCGCCCCACCTGGGCTGTGGGGACCATCTGTACCGATGACGTGGGCTGGTACAGAGTTCATCTGAAGATGCTGCTTGTGTCCCAGCTGTAGCCACAATGCCTTTGCTAGGGAAACAGTGAAGCTTGTCAACAGAACGCTCTTTACATTCCAAATGCCTTCTAGGCGTGAGCCCAGGTCTCCCTTGGTCACAACAGAGCTGTTGGTTCAGGGATGCTGTATTTTAGAAGTAGCATTACTGCAGGTAATGAGACACTTGCCCATTTGCATAATTCACTAAGTGGATTGACACCTGATAGGTGCAGACCCAGAGGTCAGAGGAGCCAAGTCATTGGGGAAGAGGTGACACTTGATTTGAGTCCCAAAAGAGGAGGCATGTTCCTGGCAGGAAGTACAGGGAAGGATGTTCTAGGCAAAAGGAGCAGCATGAGGTGGAGCTCAGAGGCATGAAAGCAATCATCTGAGTCTTCAGACGCCAGAACCATTATCTATGGATGAGGATTAGCACAGTGTCTGACACAGGGAGTGTGTGTGTGCTCCCACATGTCTGTCTCCTCATTTCTTTTTCTGAAAACAGAGTGCCCAGGTCTACTTAAGTTCAGATATCAGGGCTGTCACTCAAACCCTCTCCCATCTGCTGACCATCGTCTGAAATTACCACAGGAGAATTTCACCTCTTAACCTTGAAATGTTGACCTTTTCTCAAAATATAAATGGGGATAGGGGTAGGCTGGTGACTCATGTGCTGGCATCTCCCACTGCAGACAGGGAAGACTTCAGAGGTTCCAGGGAAGCAGGTTAAGCCACCACTCCTGTGCCCAGATCTCCACCCATCTCCATCCCTGACATAGACTGTCATAACCAGATGAGCCAACTTCCCCATTTTATTGACAGCAAAACAGAGTCCCTGCGAGGTTCTGTGGCTCACTTGGGGTCACGCAGGAGGTTAGTCATGGAGAATTAAGGAAAATTCAGGTCATTGGAGAACTTTTGAAATGATTGCCTTGTGATATTTTTAGCACAGAACCAGACATCCAGCCCTGGCTCTAATAAATCTTCATCAAGAGCAGAACACTGTTGTCAATTAGGATGATGCACTGAGACATTTTTAGAACCACAATAAGTAAATTATGACTATTTTTAAAGGTACCTCTTGGGCTGATGGCCTGAAATAAGACATACTTTAGAGAGAGCATCTTTAAGGCAAGAGGCATGTCATACCAAACCGTCATCACGACAGCCCATGGAAGGAGGTGTTGCTCTTCCTATGTCACAGATGAGAAAAATGAATGTGGCTCCAATACATGGGAGCTGAGATCCCAAGAATCCTCTTCCCCCAACTTTGCCCCATTAGGGCTGGTGGGCCGATGCTTGGCTTGTGTTGAAGCCCACCAGGGAGCTGAGTACCCCTGACTGTCAGTGATTTATTTTATTGTTTTTACTCCAAAACTTGTTTACTTGTTTTTGATAGCAAAACAGAATCCCTGCAAGGTTCTGTGGCTGGATCAAGGTACTCCCTGTCCCCCTCCCCATCATTACTCCCCTAAGGTCACCGCTGCCCTAACTTCAGCCCCCTGCTTTGAACTCTATATAGAGGGAGTCATGCAAAATGTAGTTTTCCTTCATTCAAAATTATGTTTGAGAGATCCATCCATGATTTTGCATGTAATTGTGGTCCCTGCATTCTCATGAATGATTGGTGTTCTGCTATATGAAGACACACAATTTATTTTACAGTCCACTGCTAATGGACAGTAGAATTATTGCTTCCAGTTTGGTGCTATTGCAAGAAATGTGTCTTTGAGGATTGGTGTATGTACATTTTGGTGAGCATATGTATGCCTTCCTGTTAGGAGTTCACCCAGGAGATTCAGCTTCAGTGGATGTGGCCGGTGTTTCAAAGTGGTTGTGTCAGTTCACATTCCCACTCGCAGCTTCGTGAGAGTTCCAGTGGCTCTATATCCTCGTCAGCACTTGATACTATCTTCTTTATTTTAGTCATTCTCGTTGTCTTGTAGTAGAGTATTGTGGTATCAATTTGTACTTCCCTGATGATTCATGAATTTGAGCACTTTTTCATGTTTATTGGCCATTTGGATATTCACCTTTGTGAACAGTGATTCTTTTTCAATTTTATCTTTAGTAGAAAAGTGGTTCTGAGAATAGCTCTTGCGATGGAAGCTTCTGTCTTCCTTTGTGTCTGGTGATCAGTTCCAAGCCTCAACATTGGGCCGTTCTAAGAAAGGTTCCAAAGCCCAGGGGGTGAGAAAGAAGAGTCAGGGGGGTGGGCCCAGCCAACAACGGACATCCTCAGGGCTCTTCAAGTTCCACAGCCAGGACAGGAGCTCAGGGGTTTTCTCTGTGCATTTGGGATCCTCTTTTTAAACTTCCCTCAGAAATTAGGGGAGATTATTTATATGTCACATATAGAGCTATCAGCGTTCTCTGAACCCCAGCCCTGTTTCTTCCTTTGGAATTTAGGCTCTAGATTGATTTCAATGATTGCAGAGAGATGAAGATAAAAGGCATTCTTTCCTTCTCCCCTTCAGCCCCTAACTGGGCGGGGGCCACACAGGGAGCTGGGTTTGCTGACAAGGCTATGCATTTGGGCACTGAGGACCTACTCGGTGCCTAGAACACTAACACGATTAGGAAATCTCTTAAGGTCTGGCAATGACTGTCAAACTTTAACAGCTCCATTCTCCTGATGCAAGGTGGGGCACAGGGAGCAGGAAAGCTGCATATGGGGTATTGCTGGAGGAGAGATGAGGACACCTTGAGGGAGGGGGTCAAGCGTTGGTCTGGGCACAGTGATGGACTGGCTGGGGCGGTGCTGAGCGGTCAGCCTTCTGGGTCTGGAAGGTGGGGCATGGCTATGTGCGGATCAATATACCATCTCTATATACCTGCCTACCCTGGACATTTCATATCAGTGGAATTAATACACAAAATAATTTTTTAAAAAAAGGATACAGAAGCGAAAGTGTTTGAAGCCACTAACACTTCATGCAGACAGCCTCAGGGTCCGGCCTCAGTGGGAGAGAGCTGGGTATGCTTTTGTGCTTGGCGTCTGAAGCATGTGCCAAGTCCCATTGTAATTTTGACGGCTCTCCTTATTAACTCTGCAGCTCTGGTTAATGAAAATTTCTGTAAAACACACACTTGACCACATCCCCATATCTTGAGCTATTATTCTTGTCACAACTCTTTTGTTAGTATTTACCACGTATGGTGTTATTGTATCTTAGCACTTTATAGAATACTTTTAAAATATCATGTATTCTGTTACCACAAAAGTGTTAAGATTCAGGCTTTCTGCATGTTCCTGGTGGCTTGGGGAAACCAGGCCTGTACAAACCCTACAAGACAACACGGGACCACCATCATCTTCCTTCCTGATCCAGCTGATGACAGCTACCTAGACTATTCCTCTCCCTGCAAACCTCCCAGCCTGCCCTGTTTGATACCTCTGTGCCTTTGCTTGTTATCTCTGCCTAGAACACACCCACTCCACCCTTATGTACCTTTAACACTCCTATTCACCCTTCAAAACCCCATTCAGATGTGCTTTCTTTTTTTATTTTATTTTATTATTTTTTTTATTTCACCATATTACGGGGATACAAATGTTTAGGTTACAAATATTGCCTTTGCCCCACCCAGGTCAGAGCTTCAAGCATGTCCATCCCCCAGACTGAAGCTTTTAGACAGCTCCTCCATACAGGAACTGCCCAGTTTCTGTCCCCGTGCCTTTAGGAATTATTACGTATATTACACTTTATTAAAATTATTCTCCTATTTAAAAATCCCAGACCGTGAGCCTTTCTCCACTTCCAGAGCTGCTTCTGGCCCTGTCTCAGTTATCTCTGTGGCCCCAGGTCCAATCAGAGGTCCTGGAAGAGAATTAAGAGCTTAATGAGGGTGTTGGCAACAAACCTAGTTAAACTCGGCTTTACTGGTCCTATGTCCAGAGGTTCCATTGCTTGTGGATTTCAATTTGTGAATTTTTACAGAACTGGGTGTTGGAAGGAAACGTGTCCCTCTGCTGGCCATCACAGAAAGATGTAGGGGAAATTTGAGGGTTCAAGGGCACTTCAAACACCGTCTCAGAACCTAGCCTGTTTCTGAGAGGGCGCCCTCTGCAGATCCGCCTGGGGCCAGCGGCTTTCAAATGTTTTTGATGATGACCCGCAGTGAGGAGTACTTTTTACATTGAGACACAATAAACACATGCATCAGGGACAAAGCTTTCATGAAACAATATTTATCCTTGCTATAGGCGTTGCTCCCGTTTTCTCTTTCTTGTCTTTAAAAAAAAATTGCTGGTCACCACCCTTTCATTTGACTCCCGATTCTTTAGTCTCACTGGTTGCAATCCTCAGTCTAATGAACACTGCTCTAGGCCTTCGGCTCCTGTAATTAATGAAGGCTTCTCGGAGGGGAAGCTGCCTGGACCCTGAGGTCAGCCCAGCGGAGAGGGCGGTGGGGCGGGGTGGTGGGGCGGTGGGCGGTGGGGGCGGTGGGGAGAAGGTGCCAGGCAGGTGTGGGGCAGACCCTAACTGCACATCCTTTTCCCTGTCATTGCAGCCGAGCCCCTGCCGCTGATGGACCTGTGCCGAAGGTCGGTCCGCTCTGCGCTGGGCCGCCAGCGCCTGCAAGACATCAGCTCCCTGCCCCTGCCTCAGTCTCTCAAAAACTACCTGCAGTACCAGTGACCCTGGGCGCCGAAGGGCGGCGTGGACATGTCCTGCAGGGCCGCGCCACCCGCCTGGCATTCATGGTCACGTGACACATTGGGGAGGAGGGCTCCCCTCACCCTGGTTCCCCGGGACATTCAGTTCTCTGAAAGGCCAGGACATGGTACCAACTTTGGAAACGAAATATCCGTCGCCAACAGTCCCTGCTGCCCTCGGAGCAGCCCTGCCGATGCAGACACCCCCTTGGGAGCCACACAGAACCTGGAGCCTGGAGCCTGCGCCTGGAAACCCTGCCGGCCGGCCAGGACACAGCGCCACCGTATCGATCAGAGAGCCTCATGCAAGAGAATGAATAAAACATTCAGGCAGGAGACTTTCTTCCGTGTGCCCCGGTGCAGACAGGGCCGGGGGAAATTGCCTCTGAATAATGAATGACGAGAGCGGCTTGGTGCCACGTCCCTCCCGGCCCCCACCCTGCCCCGGGCAGCAGGATTGCCATGACTTTGTGCCACTTGAAGAGACTGTTCCCAGGATGCCCAACCACAGAATTGGCACATGGACAAAGCAATGTGCAGACACTTCTGCTTACCTCTTTGAACATTGTTTACTTGCCCCTCTCCAAGTGCCCTCCCTCCCGGCCACCCATGCTCAGTTCTCTGGACGCCCCAGACACCTCTCTGCAGGGAAGATGGGTCTGAGTGACTCTGACTCACTCCAGGGACAGGGCATCCTTGTTATTATTTTAAGTAGCATTTGCATTTTAAAAGAGGAGTGTGGAGAGGACAGTATTTAGTCCAAAGGTGCTAATGGGGGAACTGGGGGCAATGTGACACCCAAGCCTGGTGATGTCCCCGGGCTGGAGACCCTTCCTGGAGTGTCGAGGGTCTCTGGGCAGCCGTCCATTCAGGGTGCAGCTTGGCTGTCGCAAAGCTTTATCTGAGTGAATTATTTTTTCACTTTAGGAGACTTCCCCGAGTTTGTTTCCTGTTTCCCGTGTGTGTGTGTGATGTGCTGTGTATTTATCAGCTTGGGGTCCGTGGGGGTAGCCTTGTGACTGGAAGGGGGGATGTGGGACGCATTCTCTGCCCACTCCCAGCCTGGTCCTCTCACGGGAGTGCTGCCACCGCCGCTGCTGCTGCCGCCACCGCCGCTACCATTTGGCATCTTGTATGTTTTGGACCCTCTCTAGCCAGACTCATTTGCAACTGAAAATCGTCACAGCAGTGAGATTCAGAGCCCCAGAGGGCACTGCCTCCCCCGCCTCCCACCGACTTTAATGTGAATTTGACTGATGAATGAGGAGCGTTTCTAATAAAGTTTGCCATTCGGTCCTTCAGCTGTGTAGCAAATGCTCTTTGGGGAGGGGTGTGGGAGCTGCGTCCACCCACCTGGCTGGTCTACCAGAAACCAGGCACGTGAATCCCCCTCCAGACACTTCTTATCTCTTCTGCCTTGTAGACCCTGCTTGAACCCAAACCCCAGCTATTTTGCAAAGGCCTGCCCGGGGAGAGGGAATGCACCCGGATCCTGGGTCCATGTAAAATTGGCCTTAGTGGCAGGAAAACAGCTCAAATTCCCGATGCCAGGGCCGTGATGCCTGAGGGGTGGCTCTGCACAGGGGCTCAGGGACAGACAGGGCAAACCCCATGGGCATCAGTTTCCTAGTGGGCTTGGAGGTGGGGCCGGCTGTGGCCTTGGCGAATGCATGCTGTCACCGAGGAGCAGTGCGAATTGCTGAAGGGCGAGCGTGAGGCAAGGCCAGGCTCGGGCCAGGTAGTTCAGGAGTCAGACTCAGGGTAGTGACTGGGTCAGGACTGACACCGCGTTCACTCAGCAAAACTGGCGATCAATGTGTACCGTGCCAACCCCCAGCGACATTTATAGTGCAGCACAATAGAGTGAGAAGGCGCTCATGAAGGGGGTGGAGAAGGACAGGGTATGTAAGGACGGCTTCCCAGGGAAAGAGGCACTCTCTAGATCTGCTATTTTAAGGGAGACAATCTTCCTTACGACAACCAAAAGAACCAGACCTGTGGCACCTGACCCAGGACTAATGTTCTTTCCTGCTCTGACCTCAGGGCTGGGCTCAGCCTCAGGCAGCTTTCAACACTGGTTGCAGGAGGCAGCTAGCTTCCTGCAGAGACATGGCCTCAGGCTTTGGGGTTGGCAGGACTGGGTTTGAGGCCCAGCTTCTTCACCCACATGCTGTGACCTTGGGTAAGTCACTTCTGCACAGTGTGGGAGCTGGACCAGGTAGCCAGTGACCCAGCACCTTCCTCCCCAACTCGTGGGGTCCCCGTCCCAGCGCCAGCTTTCCAGCGTGGATACATCCGTCTTGTCTTGAGTCTGCAGTTTGCCTGGCCCTAACCCTGTCCTCCCCCTTCTCACTCCACCCTCTCCAGGATCTGGCTTAGACTGGCCCTCGTCCAGGACTCCCTCCTTAACCACGCCACAGTCTCTGCCTGCTCTGAGCACTCCTAAGCACTGCTCTGAGCATCCGGCCCGAGGACCTTCCCTGAGCGCTGGACTGCAGCCCCTCTGCCCTGTGGCTTGTCTGCCCGTCAGGCGGGTTGCTCCTCCTCCTTCCCGAGCAGCCCTGGACCAGACCATGCGCTCGGCAAAGGCCCAAGAACCGAGAAGGTGGAGGCGTGGGTGGAAGTCCCCCTGTAATGAGGATGCCCATGGGAAGCTGCAAGAAAAATCCAAGGCAAGTCAGGAAGGCCTTCCAGAGCCAAGCACCTGGCCCTGGGGCCTCCTGCGTCTCTTGCCCTTTCATTCCCTCTGTCTCTTCTCAGGTATTTTTCAGGCGTTGCCATGCACCCAGCACTGTCCTGGGAACAAGAACGAGGAGCTCTGGCCCTGCCCTTTCGGAGCTCACATTCTGAAGAGGAGACAGACAACACACGAGCAAAGAAAGGAGATGATGTCAGAGGAAGGACACAAGCGGGGTAGAGGTGAGAGCAGAAGGGCCTCATTACTGGGGGTGATTGTGCAGGGCCTCTGGGGAAATGCTGAGTCCCGAAAAATGAGAGGGGTGGGGGTAGACCTCCGGATTAGGGGACTTCCGGCTCTCTCAAGCCCCTCAATGTGGGGGCTTGCTGAAGTCAGGGAGCCCCTATGCTGCCACTCTGCCCATGCTCCAGCTCAGCATGCCTGGGTACCTGGGCCACACATACCTCTAGGTTTCCCATGGAACTGTGCTCCCCGTGCGCGTACACACACGTGACCCAGGGCCTTCCCCTGGCAGACACCTGGGAGCCTCACGACCCGCCAGTGCCAGTGCCCAGCCCAGCCCCTCCCACGCTCCGCACATTCTCTGAGGTTCCACCTCCCTCTCCATGAGCCTCTGCCGGCAGGGGCAGGTGCTGAGACAGTCCCACTAATCACTTTGTAATTGTCTACGAATAGAGCGCAGAGCGGGCACCTTCCCCTGCAGATCCGATCCCCACTGGGCACCCTGGCTCACTCTTCACCCCACCTGACAGTCCCGCTGTGTGGACAAAGCCATCCTCTTTCCCTTGCTCTCCTGCCCCGTCCTCCGCATTAGCAGCCGGCTCCTTTCATCACCTCACCAAGTTACAGCAGAACTGGCAGCAGGTAGCAAGTGACTCAGTTATATGGCAGTTGATTTGTGCCAGGGCAGAGTCCCCATTCCCCAGGACCTCGGCCAGCCACAGCCTCTGAACAGGAGGCACGTGAGGCCAAGGCGGGTGGACGGGGGCCACGCGGCATTGCTCTTCGGGTCCTGGCAAGGAGTGGAAATCCCCAGTGTTAGTTTAGAACAAAAGAAATTGGCCTGCCCTCCCCTCTAGTTCTGGGGGCCCGGATCCCGTTCCAGCCTGTGGATGTGCTCTGTGGTCCTACTCTATGTTCTAATAAAATTGAGCCCCACAAAAAAAAAAAAGTAATTTAACAGAAAAGTCCAGATTTGAGACTTCCCTTAAAAACAGGGAGATGTAAAAACAGGCCCACATTCCTTCATGGTGAGGTTGGCCAAAGCTGGGTAGTGACGGCCCCTTGAGAAGCAGCCTCTGTTCTGAGGTCCAGCCCTGTGTTCACCTGCCCGCAACACAGCGCCAGCACCTCTGACCGCCAGCCGCCCACGGCGTCACTCCTTGGGTCTGGGTCAGGACTCCTGGGTTTGCTTCTCTAGACTGTGTGTAGTAGTGCACACATCTAATATAGATGTGCACTATACATACCTAGTATAGTGCCCATCACGGGTAACACACACACACACACACAACCAGGGGCGGGAGAGCCTGGTAGTTCTGCACTTGACTTTGAAGTGTCTCACAGCCTCAGCCACCGCTCGGTGTTCAAGGAGCTCACTGACACCCAGGATCTTTATGCAGACACCGGAGGTAACCTGTGTGTCCCTGCGTGTCTCTGCTTAGACGTTTAACTCCTAGAGGACGAGGACGAGAATTCTAGGGCCCTCTTTCTAATGAGCTGTGTGACGTGATTAGACAGCTGGGCTGCACACTGGAACCCCTTGAGGAACTTGGGAAAAACTCGCGGTGCCTGGCCCCTCCCCAGACCAATTAAATCAGGACCTCTGTGGGCAGGGCTGGGCCTGGCAGTTTTTCAAGCTCCCCAGGTGATTCTGATGTGCCCTCTCAGTGAAGAGGTGGCTGATGTCAGTGAGAATGCACATCTTGCACCAGAGAATGCACCCCAGCCCTCCCATGGGTCAAGTCCAAAGCCAGGGAGTCCTCCCCATCCCTTCTTCCCTCTTCCCAGTGATGCTGAGCTGGCTGCTCATGAGAGCAGGGGAGAAGGGACCAGCCACTTCTGCCCTGATGCTGCATAATTCTTGACAAATTGATTCCAGTCCCCACCCCACTCCCTGACCTGGGAGGCCCATGGTATGTACAGAACCTCCCAGAAAGCACTGTCATAAGCAGTCAGAATAACCTTAGAACAATAAGCGAAGACAGATTGAATTTGGTTTGATCTTTTTTTTTGTTTTTGAGACAGAGTTTCACTTTGTTGCCCAGGCTAGAGTAAGTACTGTGGCATCAGCCTAGCTCACAGCAACCTCAGACTCCTGGGCTCAAGCAATCCTCCTGCCTCAGCCTCCTGAGTAGCTGGGACTACAGGCATGTGCCACCATGCCCAGCTAATTTTTTCTCTATATATTAGTTGGCCAATTAATTTCTTTCTATTTATAGTAGAGACGGGGTCGCTCTTGCTCAGGCTAGTTTCGAACTCCTGACCTTGAGCAATCCGCCCTCCTCGGCCTCCCAGAGTGCTAGGATTACAGGCGTGAGCCACTGCGCCCGGCGGTTTGATCTTGATTGTACTAATTTGAAACAGTGAGACCTGGCTATAAGAATGGCTTGGTTCCTAGTATTTCCAAACCTGGCTTTCTTAATACAGGTAACACATTTGTCAATAGTAATCATGTCCCCCTCCACTTCTCTGATGGGCTTCGGAGTAACATAAGCCAGTGACAAGCCACCGCTGGCCTGGTGGCAGTGTCCCCACCTGCTTTGCCTACCCAACAAGTGGGGCTTTTTTCCTAGGAGGAGCCCTGCTGCTGTGGCGAGCCCCGCCAGGCAGCCCACACAGGAGGATCAGGGCAAGTTGTTTCCCATTCTTCCAACCCGCACCAGAGGCCCAAGAAGACTGTCCCTGCGCCTGCGGAGTTTTCCATCCGAGAGACGTGCTGACGATTCACTGCACAGGGATAGAATCTGAAGGACAGAGTTGCCTCAGTCACCACTTTGATGCAACAAATGAACAAATGGCTCTGTACCAAGCCTTGTGCCAGGCCCAAGGGCACTGCTGCTGCCCAAGGGCACCCACACACCTGATGTGAAAACAGGTGGATGCCGTGTCACCTGCCTGCTGACAGCACGAGCAGGGGCCACAGGAGAGAAGGCGCAGCATGCGGGCAGTGCGGCAGGGCGGGGAATTGGGAGATGGGAGTACTGAGGAGTCCAGGGGACAGAGGACAAGCCGCATGCGGGAGGCTGCTGTGATGGAGCCTTGTAAGTCACACTCAGGAACAAGGCTTGGGATGTGTCTTAGCAAGTTCAGACTGCTACGACAAAGTACCAGAGACTGGGTGGCTTATACACAGAAATTTAAATATTTGTCCTCGTTCTGGAGACTGGAAGTCCAAGATCAGGGCACTAGCATGGTCACATTCTGATGAGGACCCTCTTCCAGGTTGCTGACTGCTGATTTCCCCCTTTTTTTTTTGAGACAGAGTCTCACTCTGTTGCCTGGGCTCGAGTGCCGTGGCGTCAGCCTAGCTCACAGCAACCTCAAACTCCTGGGCTCAAGCGATCCTGCTGCCTCAGCCTCCCGAGTAGCTGGGACTACAGGCATGCGCCACCATGCCCGGCTAATTTTTTCTATATATTTGTAGTTGGCCAATTAATTTCTTTCTATTTTTAATAGAGATGGGGTCTGGCTCTTGCTCAGGCTGGTCTCGAACTCCTGACCTCCAGGCGGTCCTCCCGCCTCGGCCTCCCAGAGAGCTAGGATTACAGGCGTGAGCCACCGCGCCCGGCCGTGATTTCTCCTTGTATCATCACGTTGGGGAGAGCGAGAGCTTTCCGGGGTCTCTTGGAGGACACTCATCCTATTCATGAGGCTCCACCCTCACAAACTAATCGCTTCCCAAAGCCCCCACCTCCTAACACTGCTTCACTGCGGGTTAGGGTTTCATCACACGGATTTTGGAGGGACACATTTAGCCCACAGCAGTATGGGCCAGACTTGTAGGAGGAAGCAGCGAGCACACTGACGCTGTAGACTGAAGAGAGCTTAACAATAAAGGGGCCGCTTACAGAACCGTGGGCCGAGTTCAGAGAAAGCAGCAGCAGAGGGTAAGGAACCCTGGGTTTGCAGCCCTGGGGAGGGAACACAGTTACCATCCCTAGGCTCAAAGGAGGGGAAGCAGTACTTGGGGAAGGAAAACAGCGGCTGTAAGAGAGAGCCACCCAACAGGAGCCGTGGCCTTAGAGGGAGGAACACAGCCACTGCCAGCCGCAGCCTGCAAGGACAGAGCAGGACACATTCTCATTCGTCTCCTGTCCCTCCTCTCATCCAGCTCAGTGCCTCCCACGGGCTGAAACCCTCAGGAGCACAGCGGACAAGCGGACCCAGCTGGCGTAGTCCCAGAGGTCAGCTTCCTACGCACGGAGCAGGGCGGAGAAGGAGGGATAGCATGGATGTTGAGAGAAGAATATAGTCAACAGACTTTACCTATAAGGTAAATGAACAAAATTGCAAAAAATCCAAAACTTGAGTGAATAAATAGATAAAAGCTAATTTGTCCCAATTGTGGGCAGGGGGTGGCTTTTGACCCCCACTCCAGTACCTCTCCCCGCTGAACATCAGATGGAAACACCTAGAGCATCTCCCAGGCGCCTTAGGCTACCATCAGAATCATGTTCTTTCCAAAGCACAACCCAACTGTGTAACAAGAAGACGCAGGTCCAGGGCCTGGAGCTAGAGTTTTTAAATGCTGTTGCCGGAGTCATGGAGAACTTGAAGCAGAAATGGAGAGGTCCAGTTTGTGTTTTTCTACAGTCTTCCTGGAAGGTCTGTGGTTGGGAGCTTAGCAAGCAGGCAAGAGTAGAGGTGGGGAAATTGAGGAAAAGGCCGTTGGCTCCAGGGAGAGACAAGGGCCTGCATGAAGGCCATGGGAGTAGGGGCAGGGAAAGAGAGCCGGTGCAAAGGGCCGAGTCCATGGCTTGGGGACTCGGAGCGTGCAGCAGTTAGGCAAGGGAAGACGTGAGGACACTTATAATTCATTCACTCACTCGTTCTCAATACACATGTACCGAGGGCCAGCCATGTGCTGGCCACTGCTGTTGACGCTGAGGATGCTAGAATGAAACTACAATTAACAATCTCCGCCCTTGCGGAGCTTATACTCCAGTAGGAATGGCACACAAACAGGTAAGCTGGTAAATATCGGGTATTCCAGATGCATGCTAGGCGGGGAAGAAGAGCAGAGAGCAGATGGCTGGGTGGCTACGGTGGTGTGCTTGTAAATGTTTAACAACCAGCTCTCTGGGGGTGAATAAAAAGCCCTGATTTGTAGTGTTTGCTGGTTTTCATAAGGTAAATACTCCCACCACAGCCAATTTCAAGCTCCAACGCGATGCCACTGAATGCAGAGTTGGGAAGAGATGATCATTAGCCAACCACCACAGCCACCAGCCAAGCACAATGGATGCAAAGTACCTCCAGAACAAAGATAATAGTGAAATATAGCAAAATAATTTAAAAGGGATACATTTCGAGCATTTATTACATTTGTTTTTAATGCAATTTATTTAATTGTAAGCTTATACAATATAATTTTGAATAATGACTGTAATCAGTAAGCAGGTGGAAAAATCCTAAAATTTTAACCATCAGCTGCTGCAGGCCAGTGTGAGCTGGCTCCAGGGTACCACCAGGTCATGGGATTGGCATTACCCCGGTGTAATAGATCTTGCTCTCTGCCAGGTTTGAGCGCATTCTGCTTGGCCTAGCATTAAAGTGGCCCCATTCCTGAAGTGCTCCTCGATGAGTGATGGAGCAGATGGGAGTGAGAGAATCCGAGCCTGGACGAAGCCCTCACAGCAATGACCTCAGAGTCTGACCTGTGTGCAATCAGGAGTTTCTAATCTGACCATTCCTGAGCACCCAGCATGCACACAACATTACCAGAGACACCACTCCAAATAAAATCCAGCCATATTTAAAAAGTTCATCATGACCAAGGTGGATTTATTGTATGAGCACAAGTTTGGTTTAACAATCAAGAAATGATATAATTCTTCATGCTGTCCAAATAAAAGAAAAAAAAATAACCCCAATAAATATAAGAAAAAAATCTCCTAAAATTTAACACCTGTTTATGAGGGTTTTTTTTGGGTTTTTTTTGTTTTTTTTTTGAGACAGAGTCTCGCTTTGTTGTCCAGGCTTGAGTGAGTGCCGTGGCGTCAGCCTAGCTCACAGCAACCTCAAACTCCTGGGCTCAAGCGATCCTTCTGCCTCAGCCTCCCGAGTAGCTGGGACTACAGGCATGCGCCACCATGCCCGGCTAATTTTTTGTATATGTTTTTAGTTGGCCAATTAATTTCTTTCCATTTATAGTAGAGATGGGGTCTCGCTCTTGCTCAGGCTGGTTTCGAACTCCTGAACTCCAGCAATCTGCCCGCCTCGGCCTCCCAGAGAGCTAGGATTACAGGCGTGAGCCACTGTGCCCGGCCTGTTTATGAGTTTTTAAAAAAACTTTCATAAAACTAGCAAGAGGTAAATATTCTTAATCTAGTAAAGGTATCTATGGAATACTTACAGCTAATATTGTATTTAATGATAACTTATTGCTTTCCTTTTGAGACAAGGAACAAGAAATGTTGTCCACTCTCACCACTTCTACACAACATCATATTGGAAATTCTAGGCAGTTTAATAAAACAAAAACGAGAAATTAAAAGGTCTAAAAATTGGAAGGGAAAAAATAAAGTCATTATTATTTGCAAATGACATCACTGTATACATAGAAAAGAATCTATAAGAAACCATGAAAATTAATAAGAGAATTTAGAAAGGTCACTGCATACAAGGTCAATATTTTAAAAGCTGTATTTCTACATATTAGCAACAAACAATTAGAAAATGAAATTTAGGTCGGGCGCAGTGGCTCACACCTGTAATCCTAGCACTCTGGGAGGCCAAGGTGGGCAGATCAGTTCGAAACCAGCCTGAGCAAGAGTGAGACCCTGTCTCTACTAAAAATAGAAATTAATTGGCCAAATAAAACATATAGAAAAAATTAGCCAGGCATAGTAGCACGTGCCTGTAGTCCCAGCTACTCGGGAGGCTGAGGCAGGAGGATCGCTTGAGCCCAGGAGTTTGAGGTTGCTGTGAGCTAGGCTGAAGTCACGGCACTCTAGCCAGAGCAATAGGGTGAGACTCTGTTTCAAAAAGAAGAAAAAGAAAATGAAATTTAAAACAATGCCACTTATAGACACAAAAATAGAAAAATCTAATGAAAGATGCACAAGACCTCTATACTAAAAACTATGACACCTCATCAAGAGAACATTGAAGAACTAAATAAATGGAGATAGTACCATGTCAGTTGAATGATTCAGTGCAGTTAAAATGTAAATTCTCCCCCAAATGACCCCAAAAGAGTCAATGCAATAATAATAAAAATGTTCTGAGTTTTGCTGTGGAAGTTGATGAGTTGATTATAAAGGACCTAAAATAGCTATAACAATCTTAGAAAAGAAAAACAGAATAGGAAGCTTACATGAGGCTACTATAAAGATATGACAATTGCTATGGTTTGAGTGTGTTTCCCAAAATTCATGTGCTAGAAAATTAATTCCCAGTGTGATAGTATTATGAAGTAGGATCTTTAAGAAGTGATTAGCTCATGAAGGCTCTGCCCTCATGGATGGATTAATGCCGCCATCCAGGGAGTGGGCTAGTTACCATGGGAGTGGGTCTCTGATAAAAGGATGAGTTTGGGCCGGGCGCAGTGGCTCAGGCCTGTAATCCTAGCACTCTGGGAGGCTGAGGCGGGCGGATTGCTCGAGGTCAGGTGTTCGAAATCAGCCTAAGCAACAGTGAGACCCCGTCTCTACTATAAATAGAAAGAAATTAATTGGTCAACTAATATATATAGAAAAAATTAGCTGGGCATGATGGTGCATGCCTGTAGTCCCAGCTACTGGGGAGGCTGAGGCAGAAGGATTGCTTGAGCCCAGGAGTTTGAGGTTGCTGTGAGCTAGGCTGACGCCATGGCACTCACTGTAGCCTGGGCAACAAAGTGAGACTCTGTCTCAAAAAAAAAAAAAAAAAATTAAAAAACAAAAAAAGGATGAGTTTGGCCCCCTTCCCCTCTCTTCTGGTGAGTGCTCGCTTGCCCTTCTGAGACGGGATGCTGCAGCAGGACGGCCCTTGCCAGAGGCAGCCCCTTGACCTTGGACTTGCCGGCCTCCAGAACTATAAGAAATAAATCTTTGTTCTTTATAAATTACCCAGTCTCAGGTATTCTGTTACAGCAGCACAAAACAAATTATGACAATAATTAAAATAGTGTGCCATTAGTGTTAGCATAAAAACAAATACACAATGAATAGAACACAGTCCAGAAACAGACTAACATTTATATAGCCAATGAACTGCGTTACTGCGATCCAGTGGGAGAAAGATGGTCTCGTCAACAAGTGGTACCAGATCAATTGGATATCCATATAGAAAACACATGAATCTTCACCCCTACCTCACATGATAGATGAAAATTAAATTGAAAGTGATTATAAGCCTAAATGTGAAAGGCAAAACAGCAACAATAAAAAAGCTCCTCGAGGGATACAGAAGAAAAAACCTTCATGCCCTTAGGGTAAGCAAGGCTTTCTTAAACAGAACACAAACTGCAATAATCATAAAGAAAATTATTAATACATTGAACTTCATTAAAATTAGTAGCTCCTCTTCATCAGGAATCATATTAAGAAAGTGAAAAGGCAAGACTGTCTAAGAGAATATAGTTGCAGTACTAATAACTGACGCAGGATCACATTACTAACCCTAAGATCCCCAAATTAAAAATAACCCAGATGGCATCAATAGTAGAAGAGAAAAATAGTGGCATATTCATACATTGAAATACTATATAATCATTTTTTTTTTTTTTTTTTTTGAGACAGAGTCTCACTTTGTTGCCCAGGCTAGAGTGAGTGCCGTGGCGTCAGCCTAGCTCACAGCAACCTCACACTCCTGGGCTCAGCAATCCTTCTGCCTCAGCCTCCCAAGTAGCTGGGACTACAGGCATGCGCCACCATGCCCGGCTAATTTTTTGTATATATATATTTTTAGTTGACCAATTAATTTCTTTCTATTTTTGGTAGAGACGGGGTCTCGCTCAGGCTGGTTTCGAACTCCTGACCTTGAGCAATCCGCCCGTCTCGGCCTCCCAAAGTGCTAGGATTACAGGCGTGAGCCACCGCGCCCGGCTATATAATCATTTTTAATAAAAGAAACAAACTGATGCTACATTCAGCATAGATGAATCTCATGGCAACATTGAATAAAAGTAGCTAGACATAAAAGAATACATGATTAGACTTAGGTGAATTCAATCAAGAACAGGCAAAAGTTATCTATGACTGTAGCAGTCAGAATAGTGCTACTTTGGAGGGGGTGTGGCATGCCATCGATTTGGGGAATGAGCATGGGGAAGCTTGCTGGGATTCTAGAAAATTTTACATTTTTATCTGGGTAGTGGTTACATGAATACATACATATATAAAAATTCATTGAACTATATACTTATGATTTGCATACTTTATTTATGTACAGTATATCTAAATTAAAAAAATAAAAGGAGGAGGGAGGGAGCAGCATCCCCAAACTTCTATTTTAAAAAAGTTACTTCCTTCTCTCTAGAAACGGGATTCGACTCAGTGTTTTCCTTGGCAGTAACTACTACAGTTCCTGCATCTAAGCAGGGAGATGGTTCCACAATAGGGGAAAAAATGGCTGAGAGATTTGGAGGTTTTGGAGAACAAAGAATCTCATTGTCTAGTGAAAACACCTCCCTCAAGCCAAGTCCTAGAAGCACTCACAGGAGCATGGCATCTGTTCAGTGACTCCCCAGTCAAATGGCCTCCTGGAAAGCAAGCGTGGGTGCCCTCAGAAGGCCCACTGCACACAGGCCATAGGTTCCAGAATTGCAAATTTCCATCGAAAATACACATTCTTCTCCTGGATAATGGTCATGTTACACAACAGCCTCTGGGATTTGCACGGAGAGCCAAATAGGATAGCACTGCCCACTAGCTACAGGAGAAAAAAAAAATCAACCTTTTTTTTTTTTTTTTTGTAAACAGAATATAAGCCTTTTCTTTTTCCCTTTCTTAAAAAAAATCTCTTGGCAGGTAAAGCAATTCTCCTTTTTCAATGTGTAGGTAGTCCCATATTCCTCACCAGCCCCTCCAGGATTTTTAGATGAAGTTTCGTCTAAAACTGGCTTTGAATTACTAGAAATGTAAGGGCTGAAAAGAATCCTTCTCTTGTAGAAATACAAACAAATATTTTCACATGAAATGGCATGATACTTGGGGCTAGGGACAAGGGGAGTGGAGGGGCATATATAGATAAAGCAGGATTGGCAGTGAGTTGAAAATTGTTAAAACTGGCTGGTGGGAATGTGAGAGTTTATTGTACTGTTTGTTCCACTCTAATTGCTTAAAATTGCCCATAATTTTAAAAATAGAATTCCCTGTAGGTGAATTGGTTTAGAAGGATAAACATTTACATGTGATCACATGAGCTTTAACAATCAAGGAGATTCTGATTGTTGAAATCAACTTGCCATTTCTTATCCCACTTGGAATATGAAAATTAAATTTCCTGATTTGATCTCCAAGTCACTAATTATTTTCTGCCATGTGTTCTTCATTAACTGGTGTCCAAACTTGGAGTTTAACAGCTTGTTATTTTCATTTTTGTTTGCTAAAGAACATATTTGGTTCCTATGTACTTTTAAAAAAAAAATCTGGGTTCTTTCAGATAAATAACTCAGCATAATTATTTTAAGATTCATTCATGTTTTTAATGTGCAGCAATAGTTCATTCCTTTTAGTGTTAAGTAACACTTCAATGGATGAATACACCATAATTTGTTTCTCCATTCACTATTTATGGGCATTTGGGTTGCTTTTGGTTTGAGCTATAAAAAATAAGACAGCTATAAACATTCGTGTATGGGTATATGCTTTCTTTTCTCTTGGGGTAAATACCCAGGAGTAAAATGCTAGGTTGTATGGTAGGTGTATGTTTAATTCTTTAAGAAACTGCCAAATTTTTCCAATGTTATTATGTCATTTTACATTCTCACCAGTAGTGTATGAGAGTTCTAGTTCCTTTATATCCTTGTCAACATTTGATACAGTCAGCCTTTGTAGTTTTAAGTAGGAAGTGGTATTTCATTGAGGTTTTAATTTGCAGATTTCTAATAATTAATAATGTTTGGCATCTTTTCATATATTTATTCACCATCCATATATCTTTTTTGCAGAAATATCTGTTCCAATATGTTTCCTATTTTTAATTGGCTTTTAAGTTCTGAGAGTGAAGTTACATTAAGTTCTGAGAGTTCTTTTACATATTCTGGATGGACATCCTTTATCAGATATATGTTTATTTTCTCCCAGTGCATGGCTTATCTTTTCATTCTCTTAACAGTGTTTTTCAAGAGCATAAGTTTTTTGACTTTGATGATGTCCAAATCACTAATTTGTTGTTTTATAGATTACACCTTTGATGTCTTATTAAAGAATCTCTGCCTTACACACGATTCCAAAGATTTTCATCTATGTTTTCTTCTAAAAGGTTTATAGTTTTAGATTTTACATTTAGGACTTTGATCCACTTTGAGTTAATTTTTGTATATTTTACTCTGTAGGCATTGATCAAAGTCATTTTATTGAGTGTATATATTCAAATGCTCCAGCAACATTAACTTAGTTGTCTTTATACGTACAGTCTTTTTCTGGACTCCATTCTCTCCCATTGATCTATTTGTCTTTTCTGACTCCATGCTATCTTGACTACTATGACTTTATAATAAGTCTTGAAATCAAGCAGTATTAGCCCTCCAACTTCATTCTTCTTTATGAGAGTCATTTTGACTATTCTATATTTTTTGTAGATCCATATAAACTTTAGAATAAGCTTGTCAATTTCTCCCAAAAAGAAAATTTGCTTGGATTTTGATTGAAATTGCATTGAATCTGTAGATCAATTGGGGAAGAATTGACATCTTAATAATATTGAGTATTCTAATTTGTGAAAAAGGTATATCCCTCCCATTTATTTAGGTTTTCTTTAATTTCTTTCAAAAGTGTTTAGTAGTTTTAGTGGACAAGTCTTACACAGCTTTTGCCAAACTCACCCATAAATATTTAATATTTGTTGATGCTATTGTAAATTTTTAAACAAATTTATACTTTGGATTCTTGGTTGCTAGGATACAGAAATACAATTAATTTTTATATATGGATCTTATGTCCTGCAACATTGGTTATTAGTTCCAATGTCTTTTGATAGATTTCACCAGTTTTTCTACATAATGGATCATGCTGTCTGCAAATTAGGCCAGCTCTACTTCATTACCAATCTGAATGGCTTTTGTTTCTTTTCCTTGCCTTATTGCATTGGCTAGACCCTCCAGCACAATATTGCATAGAAGCAGTGAGAGAGGGCATTCTTGCTTATACCTGATTTTAGTGGTGTAAGTATTTAGTTTTTGACTGTTACGTAAGGTATTAGCTGTTTTGTTCATAGTTGAGAAAGTTTCCCTTTAGAAGAACTGCTAATTTTTTGTGAATTTTTATCAAGTGATATTTTACTACTAGTTATATAGTATGAGAACATTATAATCATATGCTTTCATTTCATACACATCCTAACTTATCCTTATTGTCACATGTTCCACTTATACATATATTGTGAACCTCATGAACCACTGTGGGTTTTTCTTGGTTGTTTAAAGAGTCAATCATCTTTTCAGTGAGATTGAGATAAGAAAAAGAAATGTATATATTTACCTCATAGTCACCGTTTCCAGTCCTCTTCATCCTTTTGTATAAATTCATATTTCCATCTGGTGTCGTTCTCCTTCTGCCTAAAGGACTTCCTTTAACAATTCTTATAGTTCAGGTCTGATGGTAATTAATTCTTGCAGTTTTTGCATGTCAAAAACATTTTTGTTTTTGCCTGTATTTTTAAAAGATATTTTCAGAGGTAAAGAAGTCTAGAATTATGGTGCTTTACGGACGTTGCTCTACTGTCTTCTTGCTTGCATTGCTTCTAGCAAGAAATCTATCATCATCTTTATTTTTGTTCCTCTTTACATAACATGTCTTCTTTTCCTCAGACTGCCTTTAAATTTTCTTTTTATTACTAACTTTGAGCAATATGATCATTATGTGTCTTGGCATGGTTTTCTTCATGTTTCTTGTACTTAGAGTTTGGCCATTTTATTTTCATACATCTTGTCTGCCTCCATCTCCCTTTGGGGGCTAGAATTGTACATGTATTAGGCCGATTCAAATTACCACACAGCTCACTTACATTCTTTTCATTTTCATAAATTCCCTTTGTTTTTAATTTTGGATAGTTTTTATCGTTACACTCTCAGGTTCACTAATCTTTTTTCTTCAATGTTTAATCCCATCCAATTAATTTTTCACCTCAGACATAGTATTTTTTAACCTCTAGAAATATCATTTGAGAAGTATATATGTATATTATATTTTACATATATTTATGCTCCAAAAAATTAAATATAGGGTCCTTTAGAATTATGTTATATATAAGAAGATATATAAGATCTTCCTATTTAATTTTTTGAACAGATGTAATTACAGTTAGTAAAACCATTTTTTATATTTTTGTCTGCTAATTCTAACATCTATGTCAGTTTGGGTTAGTTTTGGCTCACTGCTTTTTAATTTTACTCCTCATTGAGGTCATATTTCCTGCTTCTTTGCATGTCTGGTAATTTTTTATTACATGCCAAATATTATGAATTTTACTTTGTTGGTTCAATAATATTTTTATATTCCTATAAATATTTTTGAGATTTGTTCTGGGATGCAGTTAATTGGAAAAAGTTTGATCCTAAAAGTTTTTCTTGTAAGATTTATTAGACAGTACCAGAACAGCATTTATTCTAAAGTTAATTATTTCCCACCACTGAGACAAGGCCTTTCTGAGTAATCTACTTGGTGCTCCATGAATTATGATGTTTTTATTTTTGTTGTGGGAACAGGAACTATCATCATCCCTGTGCGAGCACTGGTTACTATTCCCTCTTATCTTTTTGGGTGGCTCTTTCCTAGGTCTCAAGTAGTTCCTTCATGTGTGTGTGCTGATTAATACTCTGATCAATACACCCATGTCTTGCTTTATTGCACTTGACTTTATTGTGCTTTGCAGATATTGCAATTTTTATTTTTTACAAGTTTCTGTGGCAATCCTGCAGGGAAAAAGTCTATCGGTGCCATTTTTTAACAGCACGTGTTCACTTCCTCTTTCTGTGTCACATGTTGGTAATTCTGGCAATATTTCAAATATTTTCATTACTATTATATCTATTATGGTGATCTGTGATCAGTGATCTTTGGCGTCACTGCTGTAATTGTTTTGGAGCCCCACAAAGCACCCTTACAGGATGGCAAACTTCGTCGATAAATGTGTGTGTTCTGACTTTTCCACTGAGCAGCCATTCCCTGTCTCTCTCCCTCTCCTCAGGCCTCTCTATTCCCTGAGACACAATAATATTGAAATTAGGCCAATTAATAATTCTAGAATGACCTCTGAGTATTCAAATAAAAGGAAGAGTCAAACATCTCTCTTGCTTTAAATAAAAAACTAGAGATAATTAACGTTAGTGAGGAAGGCACATTGAAAGCCAAAATAGGCCAAAAGCTAAATCTTTTGCACCAGTTAGCCAAATTGTGAATGCAAAAGAAACGTTCTTAAAGAAAGGTAAAAGTGCAACTCCAGTGAACACATGAATAATAAGAAAGCAAAACAGGCTTATTGTTGATATGGAGAAAGTTTGAGTGGCCTGGATAGAAGATCAAACCAGCCACAACATTCTCTTAAGCCAAAGCCTAATCCAGAGTGGCCCTAGCTCTCTTTAATTCTATGATGGCTAAGAGAAGTGAGGAAACTGCAGAAGAAAAGTTGGACGCTTGCAGGGGTTGGTTCATGAGGTTTAAGTAAAGAAGTTGTCCCCATTTTTACTCCTGTTTATGTGGTGAATTACATTTATATGATCCTCTCAATAGACTCAGAAAAAAGCATTTGACAAAATTCAGCACTCTTTTGTGGTCAGAACGCTTAACAAAATAGGCATAGATGGGACTTACCTTAAAATGATAAAAGCCATGTATGACAAACCCACAGCCAACATCATAAAGCAGGATGACAGCACATCTGTTTACAGCATGGTTTACTGAATATCTTAAGCCCACTGTTAAGACCTACCGCTCAGAGTAAAAGATTCCTTTCAAAATGTTATTGCTCATTGACAATACACTGGGTCATCCAAGAGCTCTGATGGAGAAGTAAAAGGAAATTAATGTTTTTATGCCTGCTAACACAACATCCAGGGATCTCCACTTGTGTACCTGTCCAGAGCTTTCCTACCCCATCCAATTGGGGCTTTTATGGAGATTTCATTGGATGGGCATGATTAAAACACAGACAACCGTGTAGGTAATTGATTGTACAAAAAGAGTGTGACTTAATACTGATAGACTGAGTGGGGACACCCAGCAAGGCCTCTCTGTTGGGATTCTTCTTGGCCTCTCTGTGAACCTTTCTTTCCTCCAGGGTATGGGGCAGGACCCCTTCTGATATAAAGGTCTTAAGACCTACAGTCAGACAAAGTAGGTCATAGAATTTCTTTATGGCCAGCTCCGAGATGGAAAGGCAGGGGGAGATGACAGTCCTGCCTTGGGGAGAAAAAGAAGTAGGTGAAAGCAGGAGAAAGTCAAAGGGAGAGAGATTCTGTTTTCTGAGGTCTGCTTCTGAGGCCGAAAGCACCCCAGCATTGTGAGTAAGAGAAGACTTCAACAGTACTCTGGGAGTTATGATCCAGGAACTGTGGATGAGAAACATATGTATATATCTATCTCATAATAACACAAACTGATAAAAGAAAAAATCTGAGTAATCTTATATCTGGTAAATTAATTGAATTCATAATTTAAAACCTTCCCACTAAGAAAGGAAAACTTTGGGCCCAGATAGTTTCACTGCCGAATTGAATCAAACATTTAAGGAAAATAAGAACACTAATCTTACACAAAATTTTCAGAAAATAGATGAGAAATAACAGTCTTTTTGTCTGAGCCCAGCATAACCCTGATACTAAGACCACAAATTGATGACAAGAAAAAGAAGTTATAGGTCAATATTCCTCATAAACATATATATGAAGAGTGTTTATCAAAACACTAGCAAATCTAATTCAATAATGAATCAAATTGAATAATCTGGGTTTATCTCAAAAATTAAAGTTTTAGTTACCATTCAAAAATTAATCAGTGTTAAAATGCAAGATTTGAACTATAAAACTAGTAGTGATTGTCAGCCATGATCAATAAGGTTAGATTATATGCTACTTAGGGAAGAATGATTTAACTAAATGAATTAAATGAGGAACACAATTACATTATTTTATTTTATTTTATTTTATTTTATTTAAGAGTTGGGGGATCTCACTCTGTCACCCAGTCAGGAGAGTAAAGTGGCACCATCATAGCTCACTGCAACCTCAAACTCCGGGGTTCAAGTGATCTTCCTGTCTCAGCCTCCTAAGTTGCTGGGACTACAGGCATGAGCCACTGTACCCTGCTTTACAATTATATTTTTAAATCAAGATTTTAAACTATCGGAACCTGGATCCCAGTTCATTATTATTAATAAGCTATGATTTGTATTGAAATGGGACAATTACTATGTTTATTTAAAAAATCAATGCAATTTACAACATTAACAGAATAAAGGTTGAAAACCCTTAGGGTCAACCCCGAAGATGCCAGACTCACATGGACCATGCCACCTTTGCCTGAATGAGAGATGAGCAGCAGCTCCAGGATATTCTTGCAGAGCCTGAAAACAGCTACGACTCCCTGAGAACCCAAGGTGGGTGAACCTCGAAGGCTGGAGGCCCAAAAGTGGCCCAGGGTCAGAACAGGGAAGATGCACGGCTCACGGCCATCAAGCAGATGCCAACGCAAAGATGGGGAGGGAGAGGCCACACTGCGGAACAGTCACTCAAGGCAGGGACCAACCGCCATTCCTGATGCCAGAGGACACACCTTCCCTCCCTTCTGTTAAATCAATCACCTTTGATAAGAGGAGAGAAGGAACTGATGGGAAAGTGGAATGGTCTTGAATTGGCTGAGTTTATTTTTTACTTTAATTTTATTTACTTATTTAATTTATTTACTCCGCTTAATTCACTTTTGTGCTTTGATTTGGGAGTCATTTTGCTGCTACAGAAAGTCTGAAGATGACAAATTGCTTTCCGTGCACATCTGTCTTGAGTGGTTTATCTCTGGAAGACAGTATTCTCCTCTCTTCTGGAGGGACCTTGGGGTGGCTTATTGGGTTCTGTCTATGCTGGCTATGGAATTGGATGAGTTTAAATCTTCAACTGACACATTTCAAATCAGTCCTGCTGAGTTGCCTTCTGTTGGTAAATTCAGTTCTTTTTCTGAAAAGGTGGTTCATGAGCCACCCAGTTACAGAGAAATAAAGTTCTATACTTGCAAGTCTGAATTTGGATTGCAAATTTTCACACTGACTACCTGTTAGCAAATCCCATTTCTATCTTCCTTCCTTTCCATTGTTTGTTACTTTGTAGGATTCCAACATCTTGAGGCTCTGTCCTTCTGTCAACCTAAATAACAAGCAGAGAGAGGCTCTGTACGAGAAAATAATATTTATTCAGGAATAGGGTATTGCAGTGGTAATCAGTGTGCCATAGAAAATCATGTATGTATTCAGAGATGTAAAGGAAGACAAAGGATTTTAAAGGAAAAAATAGGAGGATTATATGATTGTTTTGAAATGATTACCCTTGGCTACGAAGATCAATACCAAGGGTGACACCAGTCTGAGGTTGGACATGCAATTGCCAGGCAGCGACTCACAAAAGTACTTTTTGTATAAGGTTGTAATGGCCTTTGTGCAAGGTTGTGGTTTTTGTAGAGTCTTTTATGATAGTTTTTTATCAGGTATTTATGCTTATGAACCCTCTCTTCATAGCCTTCCCTGACTCTATTTGTCAGGATTTTTGTTTTTATTAACACAAGCGATTTCATTTTGATTCTGACAACTTTCCCACATCTGTGGTGTGTTTGTATCCCTCTCTGATTGCTGTAAGATTGCCACCCTCTTGCCATGTGCTCTACAGTGCTCACAGAAAGACAGCCCTCCTCCCTTCTGCACCAGGGAGGCTGTGTCGGGAGCCTGCTGGCCACCTCAGTAAATGGAGTTTAGCAATTTGGTGCAAATGAATTGACATCAGAGCAGAATTCAAAAGGGCCATAGATGTCAGGGAAGCTTCTCTTTCCTGAAGAAAGACCATCCCTGTGATTTACGCACAGCCAGAGAACGTCATAAGCATGAAGAAAATTGCAGATATCCACAGTTTTTTTTTTAAATAAAGGGATAAAAAATTATTATTGGCTCTCACGCATTTGAGTTAATGTGTCCTTCCTCCCAGACATTATTCCGAGATTGTAGACTTCGTCCCAGCCTAGAGGGGGATGTAGTGAACAACTGTCATTCTTTCTGGCCACCTAGCGTCTGTGTACTGAGATTGAGGAATGCCGCACCCAGCGTGGGGACCTCCCACTAGAGGATCTGTCGCCCGGCTCCCCTTGCAGGGAGGCACCAGCCTGAGCCTGACTCGGCCGTCAGCCGTGCCCACGGCAGGCTGCAAATCTGAAGCTGAGGATGCGGGGCCCTTTTCTCGGCAGGCGTGGCATGGCAGCAGCAGCGGCTGGTGCAGCAGTGTGCGGGGTGGGGGGATGGGGGGGCGGTGCCCGTGCTTGCTTCCCAGGCAGCGCTATTCCCGACCAGGAAGCCACTTTGCCTGATTTTCTGGCCCACCTGGAAATTCTGTGAGCTATTTAACGTTTCTCTAAACTTTGATGCTCCCAGTGTGTGATCCATGGACTAACAGCAAAGGCACGTGATTAGAAACACAGACCCTCATCCCCCAGACCTACTAAATCAGAATCTGCATTTAACAAAAGCCCCAGTGGCCAGAATTTGCATCAAAGTTACAAGGCTCCAATAGGTTTCTCAACCATCCACAGGGCTTCTGCCATTTATGATAAAGAATCCTGCTGGTGGGAGTACCCCTCTCAGTGCCCCTGTGTCCTCGTCCAGCATTGAGAAGCTGGGACTTGCCAGCCCCCAAAGGAAGGGAATTCTGACACATGCTGCAGCACGGATGAGCCTGAAGGACATTATGCTAAGAGAAATAAGCCAGACACGGAAGGACAAATACGGTGTGACTCCATGCATACAAGGTCTCTAGAGTAGTTAAACTCAGAAACAGAAAGCAGAATGGTGATTACCATGCTAGGGACAGGGGAAAATGAGAAGTGGCTGTTCAATGAATACAGACTTTCAGTTTTCCAAGCTGAAAAAGTTCCAGACATTGGTTGCACAATAATGTGAATATACTTAACACAAACTGTATGCTTAAAATGGTTAAGATATTAAATTTTATGTTATCTGTACTTTACCACAATGAAAACTTTTTTAAAAGAGAGAGAAAAAGGGGTGGGGGGGGGGCTGGAATTGGTCATTTCTGAGGCCTCCAACTGTGATACTCTGTGGTTCTTTGAATTGAGAAGCTCCTCCTCACTGGGATCCCTCCTCCAGTTTCAGCCCTGCCCATCCACTTTCTACGTAAACCTACAGGGTAGAGTACAAGCTATTCAGCATGACTGTTGATAGTGTAATCATGTATCCTGATTTGCCCCGTGCTCTCAAAGTATCTTGGTTGGCTCCAGGGCTGGGCAAAGAGTTATTGGACTTGACACTAAATCATGATCCATAAAAGGAAAATTACAGAGCCTATTAAGAAGATAAAAAAACAAAACAAAAAACAAGCCTCAGAGTGAGAGAAATATTTGCAAATCACATATCCACAAAGGTTTAGTATCTGGAAAATATAAAGATCCCTCGAAAGAAAGAAAGAATGAAAGAAAGAAGAGAAGAGAAGAGAAGAGAAGAGAAGAGAAGAGAAGAGAAGAGAAGAGAAGAGAAGAGAAGAGAAGGAACCAAATTCAATTAGAAAATGGTCAAAAAACATGAACAGACATTTTACCTAATAGGACATACAGGCAGTAAATAAGCACATGAAAAGGTGTTCAATATCATTAGCAATTAGAGAAATGCAAATTAAAAGCACAGTAAGGAATCACTACACAGCTATCAAAAATGTCTAAAATAAATGCAGAGGAACCAGATCACTCATACATTGGTGGTGACAATGTAAAAGGATAGAGAGTTCCTTAAATTCTGCAAGATGACTTGGCAATTTCTCAAAAACTAAGCATGAAACTACCCTAGCAATTGTACTCATGAGCATTTCGTCCAGATAAATAAAGACTTCACACAAAAACCTGAATATTGATAGCAGATTTAGTCGTAATAGCCCAAACCTGAACACAACCCAGACTCCTTTCAATGGTGAATGGTTAAACAAACTGTGACACATCCAAACCACAGAACACTACCCAGCAGCAAAAAGGAATGAACTATTGGTACAGGCAACAGCCTGAATGAATCTTCATAGAATTAAGCTAAATGAAAAAAGCCAATCCCAAAAAGTTAGGTAATACATGATTCCATTTATATAGCATTTTTTTTTCTTTTTTTTTTTTTTTTTTTTTTGAGACAGAGTCTCACTTTGTTGTCCAGGCTAGAGTGAGTGCCGTGGCGTCAGCCTAGCTCACAGCAACCTCAAACTCCTGGGCTCGAGCGATCCTTCTGCCTCAGCCTCCCAAGTAGCTGGGACTACAGGCATGAGCCACCACGCCCGGCTAATTATTTTTATATATATATCAGTTGGCCAATTAATTTCTTTCTATTTATAGTAGAGACGAGGTCTCGCTCTTGCTCAGGCTGGTTTTGAACTCCTGACATTGAGCAATCCGCCCGCCTCGGCCTCCCAAGAGCTAGGATTACAGGCGTGAGCCACCGCGCCCGGCCTTATATAGCATTTATAAAATGACAAAATTATATGATTGAAATAGAGAACACATTAACTGTTGCCAAGGGTTGAGGAGAGGGTGGAAGGGAGGGAGGTGGGCATGGCTATATAAGGGTAATGTGATGGAAATGTTCCGTATCTTGACTGTATCAATGTCGATTTCCACTTTGTGCCATTGTAGGACACCTTTACGTGCTGTTATCACTGGGGGAAACGGGGGAAAAGCTACACAGGATCTCTCTGTATTACTTCTTACAACTGCATATGACTCTACAATTATCTCAAAATACAAAATTTAATTTAACAAAAAATATGTCTCGATTTGGTTGATAAATTATATGATTATCCTGCTTATAAGGCCCACCATGACTTTACCCTTGCTTATGTCTCCACCTCCATGTCCTGAAACTTCAACTTGTCAACTTAAGGTGACACAGAACGGCTGCACTCTCCACACTTCCCTGCCTACTCTACTGCTTCTCACCTCTACTGCTGAGGGCCCGCCTGCCCCAGGAGGTCTGTTCCCCAGCTGGCCCCGCACCATCTGTGCACCTCTCTCCACTCTTGTGGGAACTGCATAACCTCGCAATGCCCTGCTTGCCTGTCTGTCTGCTCATCCGGCTGGGAACCACATTGCATCCACCTCTGTCCCATCAGGAGCTGCAGGAAGAATGCTTGTTGAGTTGCGCTCAGCTAATGCTAACACGGCCAATACTAACACCACCCCCACTGCACTGCCATCGGGTGCTACCACCCGATTCAGCCCCCCTGCATAACCCATTCCTGTCTCTTGGCTTCACGTCCTCAACATTCAAATTCTTTGCAGAAATATCTAGTTGGCTGAACTTAGGTCACAGGCTCATGTCCCAGCTTCTGGGTGTGAGGAAAGAAGAGGGATATCCTATCCCTATACATTCTGAGGCTGGAGACAGAGCCCTGCTTCCCACCAAGCTTCACCCAGTGGAGTATTTCCTACAGACAGAAAGAGGGTTCTGAGGTTGGGTGACCAAAATATAGCAAATGTCTAGTCTATACCTCAAACTGCAAGATGATGAAAAATGTAGAAGGCTCTCCAATTTCTCCTTTTCCTAAAAAAAGGTTCATTTCCTCCTCTTGCATCCATCAAGAAATCCTTGGTGGATGTGGCATGGTGGCATGTGCCTGTAATCCCAGCTACCTGGGAGGCTGAGGGAGGAGGATTGCTTGAGCCCAGGAGTCTGAGGTTGCTGTGAGCTAGGCTGACGCCACGGCACTCTAGGCTGGGCAATAGAGTGAGACTCTGTCTCAAAAAAAAAAGAAAAGAAAAAGAAAAAGAAAAGAAAAAAAATCCTTGGGTCACTTTGGCTTAAATAATGCCAATATACAGGATTACATTTACAGATATGGTTGAAGAACATACATAAGAATGACAGAAATGTCCCTGTCCCAGGCATTCAGTGCCAAACAGGTATGAGAGAAAGGGCCGTCATCGTCCATGACATTGGATATGTGCTTCCTGTTCATGCATGAATTCTCATCCTCCTTTGGAGCCACTCTGAATTCACCTTCAATTATCCACTAACTCAAGTCAACTATGTACTAGACCAAGAGATCCAGGAGAAAATGACAATGACGGTGATGATTATGATGGTGATAATAATATCTAACATTTGATGAGCACTTACTACAGTCCCAGCATGAGTCTAAATGCTTCATGTTATTTTATTTAATCTTCACAATAAGAAGATACTATTTGTATTCCCATTTTAAAGATGAGGAGGTATTAATAGAAACCCTGAGAGGTTAAGTAACTTGCCCAAGTTTACACAGCCAGTTAAGTGCCAGAGCAGAGATCGGGTCCTAACCCCCATGCCACCCAGCCTTTTGAAAGCGGCTGCAATGTGAGGCGGGGTACAGCAGCCAGGCTCCTGGGGCTGAGTCAGTGCCTCTGCAGGAGGTGCAGGTGCTTTTCAAGTTTGCGTGTTTGGGAAGACCCTGCTCTCATGCACACAGGTGCAGCTGCCTCCATCATCCAAGGAGATGAAACAGATCACTGCCTGAATTGCCATCCTTGCAACTTACTCTCTTGGACTTCTTGACTATTCTCTCGGCTTCTTTTTTACCAAAGGTTGGAAGCATGTTTCCTTGAGCCTAGGTGAATGGACTGGAGTAAAATGATAGTAAGAGGCTTTCTTTGAAAGCCCTCTACTAGTTTTACTGTTAAATAAAATCCAGTCTTGTCTAGAGCCCTGGGGATGTGCTGGCATTTGAGAAGACCCTGGGTCTGGGAGCCAGCAGACACCATGAGGACAGTAATGAACCAGGGTCCACTGCAACCTGAGCTTCTAAAATGACCTCACTGCTTGCAGGACAACTGGAGAAATGTGTCCAATGTCTTCCTCCCAGGCCAGGCCGGGGTTCCAGGAAGCCCAGTGGTGTATGCATGTCTGGGGTGGTGGGATGTGGGAATTTGTGTGCAGAGGGGACGTTTCTAAGCACAGGTCAGCTGATGGGGGTGGGGTGGGGTGGGGTGGGGTCCCTGCCCATCTAGTGATTCCCTGCTGCCCTTCCCTGCAAGCAACCAGGCAGGACACCAGCAAACTCGGGTCACTGCCTTAATACTCCCTCAGTCGTTCCAGTGATAAGGGCTTCTATTTGCACAGCACTGCCCAGGGATCAGGCACTTTATACACGATAATCTCATTTATTCTCCATGATATCCCCACACAGAGGCTTTGAGTCTCTCCGTGTAACAAAACAGAGGCTTAGAAATACAGCCAAGGTTCAGAGTCAGCGAGCGGTGGGGCCAAGCTTCTAGCCCAGGTCTCTCTCACGGGAAAGGGGCTACATTTTCCCTGCATGCACATCGCATCCAGGAAGGCTTGGCGGCTCCTAGCTTGATGACATCCAGACTCCAAGCTCACCCTCACGTGCAAACATGGTGTTAAGCAGGGACGCAGGAGTACTGGTAAGAGTGGGGGTAAGGAAGAGGAGAGCAGAGGAATGGTAGTGCACAGGCTAATGAACGTGGGTCCCTTCAGCAGTTGAACCATATTGGTTCCATATGTATCAGGCAGGTGCCTGGATGAGTATTTTAACCTCCCCTCCCACCCCAGTTGCTGCGTGTCTCAACGGAAGAGGACCATGGCACACCTTGCCCCATCTGTGTGACAAGTGCAGACATCTGAGTTAACCAGTGCCATGTTTTCCACTTGTTCTGCTCTGTCCTGGTGGCCTTTATGGATCGGCACCCCAGACCCACTGGCCTGCCCAGTCACATGGTTCCTCGGGCTCGTGGTTTTATGAAGGTCAGGAGAGTCTTTCAGTCAGAGACGGGCGCCCCAAACTTTTAATTTCCCAAGTCACACGCCTGCCTTTGTCAATTGTGAATTCCTCCTAGCCATTCTTGAACCTGTCTCCATTTCCAGCCTGTGCTATCTCTCAAAGTGACAGGTTGCCCTTGGGGAAATAGGATTTCCTGCTCTGTGTTTTAAAGGTCCCCTGAGTGTCTAGACTTCTGTCATAAGATCCCAGTCCTATTCTTCATCTTCTCTGTGATTCACACACTTTGTGAGTCTTTAAGGATGGAAGAGGTACCATTTTTTTTTTTGTCTCTGTTACTTAAAAATCACCCTCTGCTATGTGCCGTAGTTTCTTGATGCTATTTTCCCTCACTGCAGAGGAGACGCCTCTTTTTGTGTGCCTGTGCTGGACACTCCGGATTTAAATGCCACTGCCCACCCTTGGCATTGTGGGCCCATATTTCAGGCCTCCCTCGCATTTGACTTCAAAACTGTATTTACTCCAACCACTGAAATACTGCATAACACTCAAAAGCAAGAAACATTGTATCCTTTTTCCTAATTCAAGTTCCATCGGGTTCTCAGTCCCTACATCCCAGGGCAGTGAGATGCCCAACATGACATTATTAGGGACACCTCCCCTTCCCCAGGGTCACCCAAGAAGCCAGTGGGACTTGTGCAGTCCTGAAGCCCTGGGGAAGCATCTCTGGTCTTCAGTCCCCCACTGAGACTCTCATCATCCACGTCGTCCATTTAAAATGAGTGGCATCACCTTTTCCTGCCTAGATCGGGGATGGTGTTTTTTTACATCCCTTAGGGCCCAGTCACTGACACCTGTGTGCCATCCCTCAGAGGCCCTGTCTCAGGGTGAGGTACCCTTCTCAGCATGCATGGGCCTCACCACCACCTTCTTTTCCAGGAGTCACCCCAAACACCAAGCACCAGCCTGCACCACTGCCCCAGAGGCAACCAAGCTTAACTCCCCCAGTGGGGAAGGGCTGTCTTCTGGGTGCCAGGTATCTGCTGCTAGCCCCCAAACTCACCCTTCTGGGGGCACCAAGAGCATCCTCCTGCAAGCCCTGAGCCTCTGCCTGAGGACTGCCCCCACTGCAGGGGTGTGCTTGACTCGGGGTGCAAGCTGGAAGTGCCCAGAAGTTAATGACCTACCTGGGAGCAGCTTCAACAAATGAGAAGTAGTGCTTACTGGGTAACCACACGAGCTCCTGGCCTCTTGGGTGACTAACAGAGAGCTGTGTCTAACACCATCTCCCGGATATACGAGTAGGGGGAGCCGAGGTGGCCTCAGCAGTAACCTGGTGGCTAACACACCGCATTAGCTGCCCTTCCATCCTGGTCTTACTTCTCCACATCCCTATTGTGCCACCTGGGATCGCCTCCTGATTGCCCCCAAATCCTTGTCGTAGGGTCTGCCTCTGGGGGTCCTGACCTAAGACTCCGGTAACTCCTGTTCTGGGCTCTGAGACCCAAAAGCTATCAACATCTCCAGAGGCGAAGGAGCCCACACCTCGTCTGCCCTCATCTGTTAAAAGAGGCAAGAGAAGAAAGAAAAATGATCTTTTCCTCCTTCTGAGAGTCTCCTCACAAAGAGGATGAAAGAAATGAACAACGCAATGCATTTACTGCACTAGAACAATTACTTACTGAGCACTATCTGCGAGTCCGGCCTGCTCCACAGCCGGATGGGGGATAAAGAAGAAAAATGAGAAGGTGCTGACCATTCAGCTCTCAGGAGAAGAAAATCAACATCCCTGGTGTGGAAATGCACCATTGCTTGTCTTCTAGTCACAGCCTGGCATATTTGTTGGGGAAATTGGGGCTCAAAGGAATGCAGTGACTTGCTCAAGCTGAAGGTCACCTAGTCCAACTTTGGTGTGACCACATATGGGCCAGCAGGGTCTCTTGCCCCGATATGGGGGCTCTGGGGGACAAGGAGGGGGCCTCTGAAGTGGCAGCCCCCACATTTGACAGGACCTGAGCAGGGCTTCTCTACCTTGGCTGAGCTCCCAAAACCACCCACTTCAGTCGCACCAGCCCTGCCAGGGAAGGTGCGGTCCAGAGGAGCTACAGTGAGTGCTCACTACCTGAGCGGTGTGGTGCGTACGGGCCCCAGAGAGCAGAGGGGATTGGTGGTCGCCCTCCCTGTATTCAAGTCAGCAGGAGTCAAACCCAGCGGGGTTGGGGACCCGAAGGTCTCCCAGAGCCATGGGTGGTAGTGGCTTCACCTTATCCTGGCCTGCTGGCCTGTGACTTGTATAAGGAGAGTTTTGCAGGGTTTGAAGTCATCACCGAGACAAAGCCAAGGTTGTGTTTGGTAGCACTGTGAGCGCTTTCTCAAAGCCACAGGCTGTTTGGAGCTCTGCTTCCCGGCTTTCCTCTTCTGAAGGCCAAGAGCTTGCAAACACTGCAATGTGAACTATGCATTAAAATTTTATACACTAATATATATTTTACTGAACTTTTTAATAACCCTGGGAGAAATGGCTTTAAATAATTCAATATGGTGTTGGCCCCGAGCTGAACTATGCTACAAGTAACCATGTATAAAATATGACACTAATATTGCATACCTTAATATAATCAATGTTTATCTTGATAATAAGCCATTTGAGTTCTAGTAATGTGTGAGTTACAGTTACTATGGCATGGTCTTGTTAAGGTTTTAAATGAGACATCAACAGCAAAAGCAGCATAAATGCACACGTTCATCTACTTGCTGTTTATAAATGAACCAACTGGAAAGTGAATAGCTTATTCATAAATAGAAGCTTTAAATGCCATTTATGAAGCAAGTGAGTGACTGGAGGAAGTGTGTTGCCAGTATGTATGTTTTTTCTCAGAGCCGGCTTTGGGATTTTACAGAAAGTCCAACATGAGGATGGAGGTCACTCTCCCCACCCAACAAGGAGGCCATTGTCATGGGAAGGAGCCACTCACACATAGTAGGTGCTCCATAACTCCTTGTGGGATGACTTTTTCAATGGCTACCTCAGGAAGGAGAATTTAAGGATCTGAGTGGTTCCCAAACCTGGCTATAAATCAAAATCACCTGGACATTTTGTTAAAAATATAGATTTCCAAGCCCTGCCCAGAGACAGAGTTAAAATCTTCCGCAGCCCAGGAATCTCACCTCAAGTCTACAAATTTAAGTTTGCCTTTAAATTTCCACAAGATTTTTAGGCAGAAAATCTGAGAGTTGGAAGAAACCCTGGAGATTACCTAATCCAACCCCAAAATTGCATAGCAAATTTATAAGCAAGCTAGGACCCGAATTCAGTCTTCTGGATCTTTCTTTTTCTGAGACAGAGTCTCACTTTGTTGCCCAGGCTAGAGTGAGTGCCATGGCATCAGCCTAGCTCACAGCAACCTCAATCTCCTGGGCTCAAGTGATCCTACTGCCTCAGCCTCCCATGTAGCTAGGACTACCGGCATGTGCCACCATGCCCAGCTAATTTTTTGTATATATATTTTTAGTTGGTCAATTAATTTCCTTCTATTTTTAGTAGAGATGGGGTTTCACTCAGGCTGGTTTCGAACTCCTGACCTTGAGCAATCCATCTGCCTCAGCCTCCCAGAGTGCTAGGATTACAAGCATGAGCCACCACGCCCGGCCAGTCTTCTGGCTCTTATACCAAAGTGCCAACATTCTTTCCACTAAACCTCCAAACTGAGGCGTGTGTCCACTGGTTAAATTAGTCACGACTCTTTTAGTTACAAGTGAAAGAAACCTAATGCAAACCAATGTAACCAAAAAATTACATGGCTTCAGGTATAGCTAGATCCAGGGATTAAAATGATGTCATTGGGATTTTACCTCTTTCCATCTTTCGGCTCTGCTTTCTTGTGGGTTGGCTCATTCCCAGGCGGCTTTTCTCTGCTAGTGACCTTGAAGCTTCTAGGCTACCTCCCAGCAAGTTAACCATGCAAGCTGAAACAGGTCCTCTCTGTCCCAAGAGCAGCAGCTGACATCCCAGGGCTGAAGCTCATTGTTTCTGCTGGGGCCACATGCTCACGTCTGGAGTGATCGCAGTGCTCAGGGGAACGTAACCTGACTTACGGGTCCACTGGGTCAAGGCAGGTCTGACCGTGGACACAGAGTGGGGAGGGAAATGGAGCCACTGGTACCAGAAAGAACAGGAAAGGAGACAAGGCAGGGAAAAACAACAGAAAAGCTGTCTTCTCCCCAACGCTGTGCCAGCAGTGTGCAAAGTCACAGGCAAACTCAGGCATCTCCCTGCAGCGTCCATCTTACTCACGGAAAGCAATTTAACGCATCAACGTTACATTAAAACAAGCTCATAAGTAGAGTGCAAAATTCTCATGAATTTTTAAGATGAAACAGGTAATTTCAAAGAGCCCTCAAGCTTGTGGCAGGCGGTTCAGGCTCACGCCACACTCCCAGGGGCCCGAGCGGGACTCCGTAGGCACACTCCCTGGGACAGGCTGGGAAGCCTGACCGCAGGCTCTGGCCCCGAAACGATCTGCCTGTCTGAATTATTCATTATTTGTTCTCGTGATAAATTTAATATCTCCCCAGCCTGGTTATAATTCCCCCATGGCAGGACTTGTTCCCTCATCCCCCTTTGATCTGCCTTTGTGTAGAAGGACCTGAAGGTCCCCCCCCTTCCAGCCTCAGAGACGTTGCCAAGACTGGGTCCCACTGGAGGGCAGAAATGGGGTGGTCAAGGTGCTCAGAGCCCACGCTGGGGAGATCTTGAGTCTGAAATAGGCTTGGCACTGGCACTGCCAGGCACGCTGAGCATTGCAGCCCCTGCATTCCTTTTCTCTTACTTTGGCAGTTGGTCTGAAGAACATGGGCATGAGGCCATCAATTCATCCCACTGAGTGACCCTGTTCCTGGTCGCTGGGGTGTTAGAGAGATGAATATGACAGCATCTTTGGCCTCAAGGTGCCCCCAGTCTGAGCAGAGAGTGAGGAACAGTCTTAAGTGTCAGGACCACCAAGTGTGGTTGTGCAGGTTGAGCACTGCACAAAGGCTCCAACTGAGGGGGCCAGTGAGCACTCACTCACTTGCTTATCTGTGACCTCTGGCACAGGGCTGTCTGTCCAGAGGAAGAGGCACAAAACCACAATGTGGGCTAAGTGGCAGCCCTAAGGACACCATGTTCCTAAGGCCAGAGTCAGATCTGAGGGAGAAGCTGGGAAGCAGAGCCATGGGGGTCTGAGGCACCAGCGCCAGTACAGGGTCACCAAACCCAGCAGTGGGAAAGGGGGAGAAATTGTGTGTTAGTGAAAGCCAAAAAGAGTCTGGAAGCCAAGAGAGACAATGAGAAGTCGGGAGAAGCAAGCAGGCAGGGGAAGGGCCTGGAGCAGTCTGCCCATGAGGGCAGGTAAACTGCCCACCTGCTGTCTGAGCATCCCCTTCCCTCCCCGTCCCTGCCCTGTGTTGCAGGGACCTGCCTCCCCCAGCCCCTCTAGCCTCCGACTTCTGGGCAGTGTTATGTGCAAACTCCCTTGCTGCTGTTCCAGCCCTGCCTACATGCTGTTCCCTTCGTCCAGCATGTCCTCCACCAGCCTAACTTCTTCAGAACTCAACTTACGTACTACCTTCTCTAGGGGAGGGTTCCTGCACACACAGGCTGGGTTGTACACTTCTCCCTCGGCCCCAGCACCCTGCTTCCTGACCACACACTGTGCTGTTCTTGACCTGATGTGTCTGTTGCCCTCCCACCCCACCCCTGGGCTCTGAACTCCCAGAAGGCAGGTGTCATCTCCCAGCGCTCCATCCCCAACACGGAGCAGAGGAGGAGCTCAATAAATAGTGGTTGGATGCTTACTGTTTACCAAGGGATTTGCACATGTTTTCTCATTGAATAATCAAATAACCTCGAGTGGTAGAAACTGTCATTCTCATTGTCATTCCACAGATGAGGGAAAGTGGCTTGCACAACGTTGCCCTGCTGAAAGTGGTTCTTGAACCCAGCAAGTCCTCTCTCCCCTTGTCCTCAGCTCTTCCCAGCTCCTAAACACCTCCTCCTATTTGAATGTTTTTCTAAGACTCTTTTAAAATAAGCACAACCCTCCCAGGATGGATAACATCATTGCTACCCTCAGTCTTGAGACCTATTGCTAGGTTTGTTCCAGGTGGGAACCCGAAAAGTATGTATAGGACAGAATTCGGTTAATGGAAAACTTAGGCTTGTAAAACAATAGCTGCAGGAGTCTGGAGAGTCCCGGATGTTGTAAATCTAACAGTCAGTGGCAGCCAGCATTCCTTGCCCCTGATAAGGACGAAGCTACCCTCTCCCTTATCTCTACAGGGTGAGACTGATGCAGGGGTCCCAGAAATTGGTTGTTTAAAAAAATTTTATTGCAGCAGCTGTTCTGGCCCAAGTACCCACCCACTCACCCAGGAGAAACCCTCTATAAAACCCAAGGCGTTCCCCTCCCTCAGGGTGGATGCTCTTACCGCCTCTACCCATCTGCACCCAGATGCTCAAAATAAACAGCATTTTGCTACATGAGGCTTCATGTGTGTCTCTCTCAGCTCTGGACCTAACACCTGTGAATTTTCTGGAGTCAATATCCCAGTCCTGCTATTTGCTGTGCAATTTTTAGGAAGTTGCTTCATCTGTCCAATCTTTCACTTCTTTACCTGTAAAATGGGTTCAGTAGAGTCCCTACCTTGTAAAGGTGTTTGAAAGTCAAATAAGACAAGCTATGTAACGTCTTAGCACACAGATTGGAGCATAGGAAGAATCTTTCAAATGTCAGCTAGTAGTAATACGGTAAGCTGATTTATCAGATCATGTGTTCTAACTCACAACTTCTTAAACTTTAAAGTGCCTGTAAATAACTTCGGGGTCTTCTTTAAATGCAGATGCTGATGTGGGAGGTCTGGAGTGAAGCCTGATACTGCAGTTTTAAAAAACTCTTGGGTGATGCCCGGGTTGCGGGTCTAAGAGCCACCCTTTGAGCAGCAAGGCTGCAGGTCAATCAGGAGAAGGACCCAGAGAGCCAGGGGTGCGATGGGGCTGGGGGTGCATTGGTTTAGAATCAGGGGCCCTACCTGAGGTGGGATGAAGCTGGGAGTCTGGGTGTGGGGGTTTTAGGGTAGACAGAAAGGGGAGTAGTGAGAGGGCAGGAGGGTGTCCTGCAGACTGGTGTGCTCGGCTTTTCAGATTGGCGTAGAGGAGACAAGAGAACAGGGGAGCAGAGTCAGGCCGCCCTTCCTGGGGCCTCCCGCCCAGCTGCAGAGGGACGGGCCTTGTCATGCATGTGTCCAGCTGCCAGCTGCTGCCTCCATTGTCTTCTGGGAGGAATGCTGGAGCCTCAGAATGTCCCAGGGGCTGGGGACATCTGGCCCAGCAGGCAAGTAGCCCTGGGTCCCTGTTCCCTGAGCAGTAATGGCCTCCCTCCCTGCCCTCCATCCTAGCTAGGGTGTGCAGGAGGGGGCCCTGCGCTGCTGAGCTCCCAGGGTCTGGGCTCTAGTCTGCTTCCTTCCCTGCCCACCACACACAGCACACCTGCCCCACCGGGAGAAAGGCCCTCAATCCCCTTGGACCTCAGCAGTGGCCTTCCAGCCCTGGGACCCCACTTCCAGCCCTGGGACCCTACTTCCAGCCCTGGGACCCCACTTGGTTGCCTCTCTCAGGCCTCACTTGATGAGGCCCAACAGGGGAAAGAGGCCAAGGTGGGTTTTTTGGAGGAGTGTGGGTGGGATGTGACTTGCAACAGATTTCTAAGCAACCTATGTCTGTTGATAAATTTTAGATGCCTATGAACGAATGCTGTCAAACAGTCCCTGCCTAACCCACCTGAATCACAAAAAAGGTCCTTTTGCTGGTTTTGTTTTTGGTGTATGCACATGGTTGATTAAAAAGTCCAGGAGCACAAAAGAGCTTATAAAAGAAGGCCCCAGCTCTCACCCTCCCCGCCAGCTCCCAGTGGGGCCACTCTGGGCTCTTCCAGCTGCTTCTGCCAGTATTTTACTGCACATCTCAAGACAGTATGATATTAATATGCTTTCTAGACAGTGATTTTGGGCATTGTCTGTTAGTTTCCTGCTTAACCTAAGTTTAGAAAATCATATGCACTGTTTAAAATTCCTCATTTGAATGCCTTTATAAATGTAAATACTACCTTTATACTTCCGGGCCCACCATTGTGTCTCTTGACTGTTTGGTGAGATAAAGATATAAGTTTCTCTCCCCATTCCTTCCTCCTAGTCTAGGTCAGCTTTACTTTATGTTTTCAAGATCGATATTCTGTTCCACACTTACAAGTAAGGTTTCTGTTCTTTGTTTACAGGCGGAGTCTACACATCGACAATCAGGAAAAAGAGTTCACGTGACTCTGACCAGGCAAGTACAGACGCGGCTCAGCCGGCTCCCTACTGCGGGCCCTGCCTCTCTTGCACACTTTGTGTTTGTACCGCAGTTTCTGTTTGCCTTTCTTTTCTGCCGTCCTATTTGCCTATATCATACCTTCGCTTTTTCCCAAACTTTTCATCCTATCAGATATTCTATAATAAGGAGGAAATTATACTAAAAATATTTAATCACCAACCAACCCGATTTAATTCACTATATGGGGATGATTTACAGCAGAGAGCTATGGGAATAGACAAAGCATTAGTCACTAAATCGCCAAAGCAGGGTGCAGGAAGCGGTTAGCTGCGCAGAGTCTGGATCTCGGGGAGATCCACGGGACCCCAGGAAAGGGGCTGGCAGTGGAAGAAGGGTGGCTCGTGTTAGCTGCTATTTCCCAACCGATTCAGAAGTACTTCAGCTAGTGCATCCTAAGTGTCAGGCCTGCTAACACCCGTTTGCCCTGAGCCCTGAGCCTTGCCTCTGTCAGCTGCATCTGAACTGGCTGCTTTCCCGACCTGCGCCCAGCCACCTTCCCATCATGCCGGGCGGGGAGGGACCCCCTGCGTCCTAGATCCCACGTCTTCTTCCTTGATTTACTCCCATTGTTTTGCTAAATGCAAGACTCAGTTTTGCCATCTGATACGCAATTCAGAATATAAAATTAAACATATTTAACCACCAACTAATTCAAAATTTTTAATCACTAACCATCTTGTTACAAAGTTACACAAAGATCTGATATTTGAAAATCTCATTTTTATAAAATTAACTTTGGTGACATCCTATAGTTGAGGAAGTCCTGTTTTGCAATTGCCTGAAAGTCAGAAAATGAGAGGGGCCCACTGTAGGCCATCCCTGGTGTGGAACTCCTGTCCTGCCTTCAGGGTGCCCCACAACCCAGGGGGTGCGGGGCAGCACAATACAGCGGCTGCACCATTATCAATCTAGGCATTACATACCAGTAGATGATTAACTGTGTTCTTGTCATTTAGTTAAAAATTAAGTGCAAATGGATGTTCTAAAATTGTCCTGCTGCATCCCAGCGGGTCATCTTACACAAAGCCTGGGTTTCCCCGCTCCCACTCTGGGCACCACTGCTTTGCTCAACAAGCTTTACTGGGTGTCTCCTGTGTGCCTGTCTCCTGTTCTCAGGGAGCTCACTGTTTAGAAGAGGATGCAGACACAAAAACAGACACAATCGGAGTGATCGGTGATGTGACAGAGGCAAGCACAAATGACCTAGGGAGCACCAAGGAGGGACCTCATGCAGCGAAGCAATGTCTAGCCAATTGCTGAGATGGATGCGCAGATAAGTGGGTGGATGGGTGGGTGGATGAATAGGTGGATGGATGGATGAACAGGTGGTTAGAGAGAGATGGATGGGCAGGTAGGTGGATGGGTGACTGGAAGGCTGGACGACTTGCTGGGTGGGTCAGTGAATGGAGGGGTGGGAGAGGCAACATCACAGAAGGCAGTGGGGAATGAGGACACAGTCCTGATTGGGGCGATCATCCTTTCCCTACACTCTGAGTGCCTGAAGGATGGGGCGACCATCTGAGCCACCCCTGTATCCCAGTGCCTAGCACAGGCCTGCTGCACGGCGGGCGTTCAATACATGTTTGTCAAGTATGAGAATCAGTGAGAATGAATGAACTCCAGGCAGTTGAAAGAGCTCAGCCAAGTGAGCCTCCCCTTTCGGGGCCTCAGTGTCTCTCTGAGTAAATCAGATATGAAAACACCTGCCACCAGGGTCGAAGATGCTACTGGTGCTGCAAAAGGGAGGCTGTGCTTGCGAACTGGCTTTAGAAGTCACCGTGTGGCAGACCTCAGAGAACTAGCATCTTCCACTTCACCACTTTAACGCTCCACCTCTGAGACACACACCTTACCTTGCTGTACATTATCTTATTCGGGGGTTGCCGTGGTGATGCCCATTTCACAGATGAGGCTATAGAGGCTCAGAGAGGCTAAGCGACTTTGAAGTTGGACAGAAGGGTGGAAATCCTGGCTCTGCCGTGTAAATCTGGGGAGAGTACTTTACCTCTTCGGACCTCTCAAAGACGTAAGGATCAGGTGTGACGTCGCATGTGAAGTGCCTGGCACACCGGAGGCAATGAGCAGTGATCCTATTTATTGCCCAAGCCAGGAAGTTGAAGATTGGATTCTGTCCTGATGCTTTTAAGTTAATTAACAAAAAAGATTAAAGTTCCACTTGGGATATGGTGCTTCAGTACACGAAAGGAAGATTTTGCTAACACGTTTCGGAAGCTGTAAGGTCAAGAGTAGCTAACTCGACCCGTGAGCTGCCCTGGCCCCGGCTGCCCCGCCGCCCCGCCCGCGGCCGCGCCATTTCTAGTCCCCGCCCGCCCCCTGCTGGTGAGTGCGGGCACCGCGGGTTCCGTATCCCTCCCGCCGTTCCGCGCGGGCCTGGGCTGGCGGCCGCCTCGCGCGCCACCTGGTGACTGCGGCCAGCGCTTTGCAGAGCAGGAGAGGAGTGCTGTTAGGAGCTAAGGGAGTGATTGAAAACGCCCTCATCATTCACTGGCTGTGTGGCTTGGGCACGTCGCTTTACTTCCCTGAATGTCAGTTTACTCATTCGCAAAATGGGTAATATGCCCATCTCAGACAGTTCTTGTGATGAATAAGATAACTAAGGCAGAACACCTAGCACAGGCTAGATGCCCCACAAAATGTAGCTTCTCCTCTCCTCATAAAATGAAAAATTAAATAGCCCGTGATTAAATTATTACAAACTGGCTTATTGGCTTCATAGCAGAATATAGGGTCTTGAAATAAGGGGCCACAGGGCAGGGCATGGGAATTTTGAGAGCAGAGGAGATGAGCAAAGGGGATTATCAGGACAATCCAGGGCTTGGGGCACAGCTGAGGAGCGCAGGTGAGGAGTCCAGATGACATTCAAGATCTAATCCACGACCTGGAGGAGTTTCCTTGCTTATGTTGTTAGGACACAGATGTGTGGAGCTTACAGGACACAGCAGAGTAGGAGATGGATGTATAGACAAGTGGGCGGATGGGAGAATGGATGCGTGGACAGGTGGGTGGGTGTATGGGTGCATGGAAGGATGAGTGGGTGAGCGGATGGATAGGTGGATGGGTAAACAATGGCAGATGTTCTAGCAGGACAAGAAAGGACTGTGGACTGGGCCAGTTAAGGAGGGTATTCCCTGGAAGAGGGAATATTTAAGCTGGGGTAAGATCTGGAGAATGAAGAAGGACTCTGTAGGAGTCAGGCCGGAGAGAAGGCAGGAGCAGGAGGCCAGGCCAGACCACCCTGTGGCCAAGATGGGGAGCAGCTGATGGAACCATTCAAGCAGGAACTGCCACGGTGCAGACACCGTGTACAGCAGCTTAACGTGGCCTCTCTGTGTAGGTTGGAGGGGATGAAGAACAACTAGATTTGATCAAATGTCCTGAAACCAGTGTACAGTAGGAAGAGCAAAGGGCCAGCACTGTCCCTGGCCCTGTCACTGTCCCCACAGGTTCTGCTGGCCTCCTGCCCGGCACAATTCTTTCCTGTTCAGCCCCACCCTGCACAGGGCTGCAGCTGCCCGGGTCCTCCTCCCTGCTGTGCAGGGGCTATGGCAGCTTCTCCTGCCACCAAGAGGCAGCCAGACACCATGCAGGGCTCATCCTAGACCAGCTGAGTACCAGGATTATCTGGGACACCTGGGGCACTTGTTTAAAAAAACAAAATAATCTCCCAGCTCCAGCTGAAAACGACTGAAGCAGAATCTCTAGGGTTTGGCCCTAGAATCAGAATTGCTAATAGCTCTGCATGTGGTGAAGATGTTTATCCGGGTTTAGTATAATTGGTGAGGTGGGAAAGAGCAGGAATTTGGAGTCAGACAGACCCAGGGCCAGTCTCAGGCCCATTCCTTCTGAGCTGTGCAGCCCTGGCCAGGTCATTTCACCTCTCTGAGTCCCAGTGTTCCCACCTACAAAAACAGCATGATAAACTCTCCCCAAAGGGATGTCAGAGGTTCCCAGAACAGTGCCTGGCACATAGTAGGTGCTCCATAGTTGAAAGATTAAACCTAGAGATGGCTGAGGGCCCTGACTGCCCTCCCCTACGTTATATGCACATAGCCTGTGAGTTGCTAATTAAGGCTCCCCAAGAGGCAGTGCCTGGAAGTGACTCTGGGGAGAAAGAGGGAAGTCCCCAGGAAGGGACTGCTGCAGCAGAGCCAAAATACAGAAGCTGAGATTTGACTTACATCTTCCCTTGCCCATCCCAGCTGGCTGGCCCTGGAAGAAACAGTGGGGCAGACAGGCTTGTCCCTGGGGCCTTGTCCTTTTAGGGGCTCTTCCTCCTCTCACCAGCTCACAGGGACCCTCACCTCCCTTCTCCCCTTTTCTCTTAGGTCAGCCAGGCCTTGTAGCCTGGAGAGCTGCTGGCATTTGGCATCCTCTGAGCACTGGGATCCCGAAGTCTGTGGGTCATGAGATGACAGTTTATGGTGGCCTCAATCAGGGTCCTGAGATGACAGTTTATGGTGGCCTGAATCAGGGTCCTGAGATGACAGTTTACGGTGGCCTGAATCAGGGTCCTGAGATGCAGTTAGGAGGCAGGAATGACAGGATTTGGTCAAGGTTGGATATGAGGAGGTATGAGGGAATTGAAAGTGACTCCTGATTTCCGGTTTGGACAAGGAGTAAGCCAGAAAGGGGGTGAGGAGGAGGGGTGGTCCTTTCACTGTGGCAGGACATACAGGAGGAGGAACAGGTTTGCGCCAAGGGAAGATCATCCATTTGTCTGGGCAGGAGGAGAGAGATATGTCAGGATTAGTTTCAGCTCCTGGTAACAGACTCAACACGGAAGGTATTCTATTTTGTTTGTTTTTCTTCTCCCATGGAAGGAGTCCAGATAAGAGCCACAGCAGGTTGAGGCTCTGCTAAATTATCAAGGATCCAGACTGCTCCCATCTTTTTGCTTCATCACACGTGACTGTCATCTTTCAAATCACCTCACCACCCGAGATGGCAGTGGAGTCAGGCGTTCCATCTTATTCCAGGCAGCGGAAAGGAGGAAAGCGGGGAGGGCAGATGGATGTGACCCCAGGTGAAGTGTGCTGCTTTTAAGGAGCCTTCTCAGGAGTCCCACATGACATTTTCTCTTCTCATTGGCCAGAAACAGATCACATGACCACACTACTTGCAAGGAAGGCTGGGAAATATATTTTCTGTGGACAGCCTTGCGCTTAGCTAAATAAATTTCGGGGATCTGTTACTAGGGCAGAATAGATGCAGGAAGGCAACCAGCAGTCACTGCTGTAATCATCACCCCACAGATGCCCAGGGAGAGGTTTGGCATGAAAATGGATGGTTATCAACAGCAAACTTGCTCTTCAAGAGTGCGCAGAGTGAGGAGATGCCTGAAGATAAAGTCCTGCAGAACTAACATCTCAGGGGCCTGTGGGCAGAGGAGCCCGAGCAGATGCGGGAGGGAGCTCAGCAGGAGGCAGAGGAGCAGGTCTGGAGAAGGCCATCGCCACACTGTGGAACACAGCACACAGACAGGGAAGCAGGGGCCGCGCGGGCGTCTGCAAGATTTCACCCTGATGAAGATGTGAACGGGGCAGTTTTCCATCAAGTGGAGACAGAGGACCCCAGATGAAAGGGCTGGAATTGAGAATGCTTAGACTATGAGCAGAGACGACTTTTCCAGATCTTGGCTGTGGATGAGAGGAAAAGGGTAGGGCAGTAGCTGGAGATGAAAGAAGAAATGTAGAGTGTGGGCGGGGGTAGGGGGAGTTCTTTTTCCTCCACCCATTTTAGATTCATTGGCTGGAGCCCTGCAAATTAGATCAACATAAAACAGATTAACAACAGCGAAACAAACAGAAGCTTGTCCCTGTGTCTTTCCCACATGCACACGGGAATACCCAGGGAAGAGTAACTCCAAGGTATGTTTGGAACTCGAGCTTACATAGCATCTTAGCAAAGAATGATAATTTTGTAGAAAAGTGACAAGACAAAGAAAGAACTTTGAGCTTTGGGGTGGCAATTTGTGGGAAGACAAACATATTGGGATACTAATGGTAGAGGAGGACTAGCCCTGGCAAGGTTTGTTATGTGGGTATCCCTGGTGCCACCACCAGGCTGATGAGGGTGTGGAGTTGTCTCTAGTGATTAACGTCTGTTCTTCCTGGTAGAGAGGGGAGGGGGACACCTTTACTGATTTATGTCTTGGTTTTAGGCAGATAGTGGAGGGCAGAGATTTTTCCATGTATCTGCATCTTCTCAATAGTCTTCAGCAGGTGCGGGGCAGGTGTGGCAGAAGGAGGGAGGGACAGGAACTGTGACTCTGAGATGCTGATGTTGGAGTGGGGCCATGTGGTAAGAGGTCTGCGGCACAGCTGTGGGAACAAGTGGCTGGGGCAGGAGAGAGATGAGGGACCTGGGAAACAAGGCCATCTAGGGCCTGAGAGGCCAGGATGGTATTGGACGGGTCATCCCTGTGGGCACGAGAGACCCCGGGGGATGGCAGTGCCTGCGGCGAGGAGGAAGGCAGTGAGAGGGAGGTGCCAGGAGGGCAGGATGCGTCAGTGCTGAGCAGGGGCAGAGGGTGACATGGCTGCAGGGCAGAAGCCCCAAAGGAGAAGGGGATTTCATGCCAGGTGGTTTGGAAAGCAGCATGGGAGCAGGGAGACCTGAAGTCTAAGGCATGAAGGAGGAGGCAGCAGTGTCCTGAGGGCTGGGCAGTGAAGGCAGGTGCTGGAGAGGGCTAAGAACAAAGGGAGTTTGTTTTCTTGCTGTGAAACAAGGGTCCCTGGGCCTCAGTGGGCGGGTCTGGCCACTCCAGGCAGTGTTAGGGACTGAGCACTCAGCAGGGTGAGCAAATAGATAGCACCACTGATGCCAGTGCTCTGCCCCTCCCTCACGCCAGACAGAACTAACACGTTGTCACACTCTTCTCTGGAGCACCCTGCAAGAAGGCTGTCATGCCAACCTGGTATGCACGTGAATCGGCTGGTGTCATTAAGGCTGTATACAATGGGCAGTGCCTTCTTAGGTCACCAGAGTCCCCAGATCACCCATAATGTCTGTCAGTGTTTAGCTCACGCTAACTATACTCACAGGAAACTGGCATACACTCTCTCCCAGAAGGGTGTATTCACAGTAGTGGGATCCTGATCTGGAGCCAGAAAGGCTCCTGATCCTTCTCAAATAACTTGCTGCAAATGTAAAGTTTTAACCGTTCAGCTGCTTAGGAAGAAGCATGGACCCTGAACCAGAGAGCCCTAAGAGAATCTCCCAACCCATGGCTGAATCTCTTTCTAGTGGTAGAATTGCCCTGTTCCCTCTATCCAGGGTCTCTCCTCCTTGAACAATAATGTTGTCTCCCTGAGGGTTTTCTCTGCTCACCCTCTCTCTACTGCACTCTCTTTGAGATGGGTTCATGTCCCTGAATCAGCTGCAGCCTCTCTGTGCTACTCCAGCCAAGCTCAGAGGCATCCTTTGTGGATTTCATTCATCAGACCTCATGTCTGAAGGGCAGGATGAGGTTTCTGGGGGCCTCGCTATTGTAGTTGCTGTGAGAGTTTGATTTGGACAGATTGAGTTTTCATTGCTGTCTTAGTCTATTCGGATTGCTATAACAAATTATTTAATACTATAGACTGGGTGGCTTATAAACAATAGAAATTTATTTCTCACGGATCTGGAGGCTGGAAAGTCCAACATCAAGGTGCTAGCAGATTCTGTGTCTGGTGGGGGCCTGCTTCCTGGTTCATAGACAGTGTCTTTTCACTGTGTCCTCACATGGTGGAAGGAGAGTGATCTGATTTCTTTCATTTTTTATAAGGACATGAATCTCATTCATGGGGGCTCTGCCCTCACCGCCTAATCACCTCCCAAAGGCCCCACCCTCTAATACCATCATAATGGGGATGAAGTTTTCACATTTGAATTTGGGGAGGACACAAATATTCACTCCATAGCAATTACCTTTGGGACATCTGCATCTAGCAGAAAAACAGATGCACAAGTCAAGAGCTTAAGAGATCTGGTTGGACCAGGACTCAGATTAGGTAAAAGACATGGATGAGATCGCTCAGGGTACCTAAAGCAGCTAGCTAAAAAGGTAACCTGGCGGAATACATCAACATTTTAGGGCAGAAGGTAGAAGAGCAGGACCTAGAAAGAACCACGTACTTTTTGAAAATGAGCACACCCATCAATCCTGCCAGCCTGTAATTATTCAACACGTTTGAATATTTGTTTCAAATGTCTTTGGGATGTTAGCATTGGCACCTTGAAGAACTTTTCCATAAATCTGGTGCCAAAGGACTTTGCACCAGATTCTGAGATCTCTGATTGTCAGCCCTGACTACGTCCATCTCATCTTCTAGATTCTGCTCGACTGGGAAACAAGGATATCCCGCCGCAAGGCTCAGGTGTGTGATTGTGTAAATGAGAGCTCCAGAATAGTGGTGCAGATGGTGCTTTAGGAAGGAACCACACTTTGCATGGAGAACAAGGATTGGATTATATGAGAACAGAGACTATCTCTGCCTTGTCTCCAGTTTTCTGTTACAATATCTGGCTCATGTTTGAGTTGAATGGATGGATGGGTGAATAAATAAATGACTGGATGAATACATGGGTGGATGGATACATGGACAGAGGATGGGTAGAGGATGGATGGATAGATGGATAGGTGGATAAATGGGCAGTGGATGGATAGTAGATGAATGGATGGATGAGGGGATGGATGGAGGGCAGGATGAGGTTTCAGTCACCTGTCCTCCAACATTGTTAAGGTTGCTGCCCTCTCCCTCTGCTGGGGCCCAAGCCAGCCCAACCCACTAAGAAATCATAGAGGCCCTTTACTTAATCTCTTGAACTTCAGGGATAATAATATTATGCAGATTTCTCTTTCAACACTGAGGTTTATGTTTATGTGAGAATAAAATCACAGATGCAGAACTCTAGCTTTATGAAAAAAAATAACGTTGCAGGATTAATAATGTATGTAAATATGGAAAACTTCTAATATGTATTTATACAGCCTCTAAAAGAACTACTCAAAAACAAAAAACAGCATCTTAATAGGACTTGAAGCATTTTAGGTTAATAATAATGGACCCCATATAATTAATTCATGAGAAATATTTTCAGGATCTTCCATCTCTGAAATTTCAAAGAAATGGCTGTATTAAGAAAAAAAGAGATTCCTGTATATCCACTTGCATCTAAGCAGCACAGTTCTTTTTTTTAACTGCTTCATCTGCCACACAGATACCCACAGCCTCTCTGGCATCATGACTCAGGGTCCCTGTGTCACTACTGGAGTGACTCACCGTTTGTCCTACCCCATTCTAATGGCTCCTAGTGTGGAAAAAGGACCCGGAGGTCCAGCCACATAGACCAGCATTTTAAACTAGGGGGATGCAAAGTTGGATAGGAATTCCCATGCCTGCCCCATCCACCCTACAGTGTTTCTGGGAGAATCCCTGGTGGAAAATGGACTGGGAGGCTCTTTGTCACTCCCCAGGCCCTGTGTAGCAACTCACGTGTGGCTGTTAGAGGAGGATCATCCTTTCAGAGAGACTCTTACCCACAGGCCAGATCACATCATTCACCTGTTCAGAGGTGAGCCTTCTGGAGCCTGCTCTCACATGACAGATATATCCAAAGCCCTCTCTGCAGCCTACAGGGCCATTTAAGATCTGGCCCCTCTGAGCTCATCTCTTACAACAGTCCCTCTACTAATGGGGATTTGATTCACCAAGCTTGATCCTCCCCCCTGCACCCCACCCCAGGACCTTTGCACTTGCTGTTCCCTCTGCCTGGAATGTTCTTCCTCAGATATGTCCACTTTTCCAGCTCTCTGCTCAGACAGTTCTTCCTCACAGAGAACCTTCCTCACCAACCCTACCTAAAATACCACCTACCTCCTGCTCTGTCCTCTAGCACTAATTTCTTTTTCTTCCTGGCAATGATTTATTAATTTATTTATTGTCTGACTCCTCAGCTATTAGTAAAAGGAAACCTTCATGAAGGCAGGGACATTGTCTTACTTACTGATATATCTGTGGCACTTACAACATCAGTAGGTACTTGTATTGGTTATCTATTGCTGTGTAACCAGTGATCACTAAGGTAGTAAGTTAAAACGACATGTTTACTATCTCACAGTTTCTGTGGGTCAAGAATCTGGGCATGGCTTAGCTGAATCCTTTGCTTCAGAATTTCTCGTGAGGCTGCAGCCAAGATATTGGTCAGAACCAGAGTCTCATCTGAAGGTCTGATTGGGAAAGAATCTACTTCCAAGCTCATGTGCTTCTTGGCAGGATTCAGTTCCTTGTGGATGGTTGGACTGAGAGTCTTGGTTCTGGCTGGCTGTTGGCCAGAGCCCACTCTCAGTTGATTGCCAGGGGGTCTCTCTTTGGAGTAGTTTATAATATGGCATCTTGCATCATCAAAGCCAGCAAAGCGGAAAGTCTGCCAACAAGACAGAAGCTACATCTTACATGACATAATCGCAGAAGTGTCATTTCATCATCTTTGCCACATGCTATTGTTAGGAGCAGGTCACAGTACCTGCCCACACTCAAGGGGTGGGAACTACACACAATGTGAATACCAAGAGGTGGGGGTTATTAGAGGCCGTTTCAGAGTCTCTCCTCCACTAGGGTGCGCAGTAAACTCTTACCAGTTATTAAATCCGATGTCAAAAGCTGATGCTGGGGTAAGAGAACTGTGAGCATCAAGGTTCTTGCAATTCATCTCTTGCATAATGTAGAACTTCTCTGAAATATACTTAATCTTTTCCCAACTTCCTGCTAATGCTTTGCGGCCAGCCTAGTCTGTGTGCCTGTGCAGGCTGCTCTAGGTTTTAAGGAGTCAACCATGAGAGGTGGCCCCCACACAAATCTGGCCCTTCAAGAATCTACAATCCATTCTGAGCTTATTCCTTATGCACCAGGATCGCCAGAGTTGGTAAGTTGCATCCTTGCTTATTCCACCCCGGGACTGGTGTTCTTATGGAATGGGTACTTTGCATTTATGAGGTCTTGCTGCAGCCAAGTTAATAATGCATCTGAAGAAAAAAAACATTATGCAGTCAGGTGGATCTTATTAATATGATTCAATTTAAAAAGGGCTATTACTTCAGAGTCTTGATGTCTGAGATGCTGTTAAAGAATCCCTTTTTTTTTTATGTGTCACCATGACAACAGAGAGACACTCTACCCCCTGACCTGACTCAATTACAGATTTGTCTGTGTAGGGGATTAGAGTGCACTCAGCCTATTAGGAATTCTCCTTTGCCTCATTTGGCAGAAGCCTGGGCTTCTTGTCCAGAGTAAGCAGGAGTCCCAATCTATCAATATTCACTGATGCCGCCGTCGTCGCCATTCATTAACGGGAACTCGATCAGCAGACAGTTATTGATCACCAGGCATGTGCAAGGCACTCTGGGGCATTCATGGAATTCATGGACGTCTTGAGAAGTTGACAGGCCCACTCGGATAACAAGTCACAGCCACTCATGGCAACAGGAGCCACGTAGGGCCAACCTGCACCGGGCACCTGAGACCTGCTCAAAGGGCCCTGGTGAGGAATCATGATGTCAGGAGGTGCAGGCTCCATGGTTCTGATCTGCAGGGAGGCTGCACGGATGAGACAGGGTGGAGGAAATCTACCCGGGGCCTTAACTTTATGCAAACCCCATCGACAGATTGCTGAGTGACCTTGGGCATGTCACTTGACCTCTTTGGCCTTTACTTTTACCCCTTATATGAAATGGGATTAAGGTTTTCCCTGCTGAACCCCTGGGATCACAGGGAACTTCAAACAGAAGAAAACAAAGGAGTGGGCTGGGTAAGGACAGTGCTCCATCACCAGTGTACAGGAAGGAGGGCCCTCAAGGAGGACCTCAGGACTGCTGGGGTGGGCAGAGGGGAGGAGGCAGGAACGCCTTCCCGGCCTGGAGGAACGTGGTCAGCAGGCAGCAGAGGAGTTTGGGCAGGAAGCCCCAGCTGAGCAGGGGTCCCTGGAAGGGGCCCTGCTTTCAGCACTGGTTCCCAGCTCTGCTCAGCTGTCAGGAGAGGCCCAGAGCACAGTGCACCTCTAGCAGGTGAGAGCTCTCCATGAGCTGGGCCAGAGCCTCCCACATCATGAACCATGTGGGGCCTGATGCCCTGAACCTCCCAGCATCACCTGGAGCACAAGTGGGCTGGGCAGTGCAGGGATGAGGCGGGACAGGGGGACTGAGAGCTACTGACATGGGCAGGCCCATTACCTCCAAGTCCTCATTCCTACCTCTCACCGCCCTGTCCTCCCCATTGCCGCTCCCTGCCCCAGACCCCTATCCAGACTCCACCTCCACCCCAGCTCCCTAGCAATGTGGCTGACCTGACACCTCCTTTGCGGCTGCCAAGAATAAAGGCGGCCCTTTCGGCATCACCTGTCACTCTGCGCACGTGCTAAATAGTGCTCATTTAGCGCAGTGGGTAGCAGACGCTGCCAGTGCACTGGACTAGGCTGGTCACAGCCTCCAGGGGCACTGGTTGAAATACAGATTCCAAGGCTGCACACAGAGATTGGGTTTTAGGAGCTGGGCTGAGACAACGGTGAGGAGTCTCATATTGTCAAGGGCAATGGCTCCCAAACCCGGCTGGCCCTCAGCACCACCCCAGGTCCCCCAAACAGGGCCAGGATTTCACCAGAGTGAAACAACCAGGAGCCTAGGCCACAAAACTTAAGGAGGCCCTCACTCTCAGGGTCTTGCAACTACAGGGGCTGCTCCTGAGAATAGGGCCTCCTTAACTTTTGGACCTGAGGCTCTTCTCTTGCCTCACCTTTGTCTTAGGCAGGCTTGGAATCTATATTTCAGCCAGTGCCCCTGAGGCTGTGGCCAGCCTAGTCCCGTGCACAGGCCACCCTCTGGCACCCACTGCCCTGAGTGAGCACCGCTAGGGCCCGTCCAAGCTCTCCGGGCTAGTCCGAGCCAGGGGAGCAGAGAGGCAGGGAGGAGGCAGGGCGGCTGCTGACGAGGAACAGCACTGAGAGACTTTCATGTTCTCGTTCTTTTAATCAAGGCTTCCCAGAAGTATCTCCCCCACTTTCAGGGATGTGGTGCGAGGACTATGCCTCCTCCGCCTCCTCAGCTTCCTCCAACCTCGATGCAAAGCCCTGGAGGTAGCTGCTGGTTCGGTGGGTGCCAGAGCCACAGAGCAGCTGTGAAGCTTGACATTCTATGCCTCTCTCTCTTTTTCTTTCTGGAGAAGAGGTGCACCTGCCTTCTCTGGCCTCCTCTGGCTTACCCCAGGCCACCTGATCCAGGTAGAGCCACCCAGATACTGTGGTCCTCCACCAACTCAGGGTAAGAGTCAAAAGCAGTAAGGGTACCCTCTATAAGGGTACGGTTCCTCTTCTTGTCCACAATCCTGCACGAGGTAGCCAAGGAGGTCCTTTGAGACCTGCAGGTCATCCAGGAGCCTCCACAGGCTCACCTGCCCAGGGCCAAGCAGCAGCCCCCACTTCCCTGCCCCCTCCCAGGCTCTCTGGGGAGACCTCAGGGGCCCCAGGTGCTGGGAATCCCTGGTTTGCACTCAGCAGTGCAAACTCTTGATTTGTTGGTGAAAGTGATGGGATGAAGGCCGAGAGTGTCTGTACCCCAAATGCCCCCTCAGGTCCCTTTCTCAGAAGACAAACTCTCCCTCTCCACAGAGAGAGGACAAGGCCAGTACACACTGACAAAAATTCCTTGCTTGGCCAAGCTTTAGTCAGGCTTCTAAACCTCTCTTAAGTCCATCTGTGCACTTCCTTGTAAACTCCAGTTTTAGCAAGGAATCCTGCTAAGTCAGTTTAGCAAGAACACCCTAACCTCCATATCTGATCACCATCACCGAGATGATGTCCCCCTGGCCTGTTTTGTGCAAGAATCTGTCAGGCTGGTTTAGCCAGAATCCCCCTTACCTTGAGGTTTCCTCTTAGGAATTTTCCGTCCACTGAGCCCCACCCTGCTTCTTGCCTATAAATTACTACTTGCCCATCTGAGTTGAACCCAATCTCTCTCCCCCACTGTAAACCCCATTGCATGGTCCCTACACCAATCACAATGATCCTGAATAAAGCCTTCCTTAGTGTGCTTCACCAAGGGTCATTGAATAAGTTTCTTTTTAACAACACCTACATTCCTGGGAGGGGAACACAGTGTCTACTGCCACTCAAAAGGTCTGGTAACTTGGATCCTTTAAAGTCAAAAGTGGGCTTTGACTGGGGACAGGGTGACTATTTATGAGGAACTAGGAGCCTAAGAAGGGCCTAGACATTCCCCAAGGTCCAGACATGACTCCTGAAGCCAGTCTTGGCCTATGTGAAGGTCTTCTGTCCTCCCCAACTCTCCCAGGGGCTTCTTCCAGGATGAACAGTGGGGATTTATGGAAGAGCCACAGGTGTGGCAGATGGGAAGGGGGATGGGTTAGAGAAGAGCGGCAAAAGTCAGGCAGACAGAGATCAAACCTGGCTCTACCCAGGGAGCGGTGTGACGCCAGGCAGGCTGGCCAACCCTCTGAGCCAGTCTCCTTGTGTGTAAAGTGAAGCTGATATTCCCAACAACCACTGGAACTTGAACAGATGGTGTATGAGAAGCTGTTTAGCACAGGGCTCAGTATACAGTAGGTGCTCAGTGAAGAGAAGCTGTTTGTACAGGTCATTTAGAATTCTTGAGGAAGTCCTTCTCCCAAGACAGAGGAGCAGATGCAGACACGCTTTGTTCTCAAGTTTCAGTTGAGTCACGGCCTTCAGAATACCGAAGGCCAAAGTCCTGACTGCAAACTGTCTCCTGTCTGAGAGGCCGGGCTGTGCAAACCCTCAAAGGCGAGGGACATAGCTCTGCCCCATCTGCTCCTACCAGGCCCGTGGAGGGGAGAAGAGCCAGGCTGATGCCTGCTCACCTGACGGACCTTCACTCTGAGCAGCCTCCCTCCTGTCCAGGTCAGGTTAGGGGTCCCTGCTCAGCCCCCGTCACTGCCCCAACACTGCCGTCTGCTGCTTGTGTGATCATCTGTCTCCCCAGAGAGGCCTTGGGGGCTGCTCAGGCAGTGACAATATTTGTCGTATTCACTGTTGTCGTCAGGGCACCTGCACAGTGTTGAGCATGTCCTAGGCACGCAATAAATACATGAATGGGGATCAAAGACCTTGAAAACACCCTCCATTCTCTGTCCGCCCCTCCACACTGCCATTATGCTGGTGTCTCACTCTTCCAGAGGGACTTGAGTTGATCCCACCTTTGGTTCTCCAGGACAACAGGGAGCAGTCCAGTTGTCCCTGGCCTACTAACCACCCCACCCCAGCCTATGGCTCAACTCAACTCTATGCTTTGGGCCAGGTTGCAAGCCAGGGAGGACCCAAGAGAGGGATGGAATGTTGGAGCCCTCTCCCCATGATGGGAAGGAGAAGGAGGCAGAGGATGAAAAGGTTATGGTTTCTCAGCTCCTTGCTTCCTGCAAGGTTGTGAGCATATGTTGGTGCTCTTGGCATTGAGGGAACAGCTAATTCTAACATTATTAGCTGGCTAGGTCTAACATTGCTTTAGTTTCTTGGGTGGCAGAGATCTTTTGAGCCTCTACTAAAGGCAGGCAAAAAGTCTCTGATATCCAGGATTACACAGAACTGTTGCTAAGTAACTTGTATGTCCTAGAACAAAGTTCAAAAATATTTTTAAAAATACAAGAATATCCAGTACCCATAAGGGTATAATTTATAATATTTGGCATTCAGCAAAAAATTATCAGGCATGTAAAGAAGCATGGAACTATGTTCCATGATGAGGAAAAATAATCAATCAAAATCAACCCAGAGATTATACTTAGAATAAGTAGACAAATATATTTAAAAAGAGTCATAACTACTATATATGATCAGTAAAGTAGAGGTAAACGTGAGCATGTTAAATAGAGACATGAAAAATACTTCTTTAAAAAGCCCCAGTGATGTGTCTAGAGATAAAAAAAAATAATAAAGTAAAATGTCTGAGATAAATACACTGGACGGGATTGACAGCAGATAGACATTGCAGAAAAGAAGATTGGTGAACTTGAAGACATAGAAATAGAAACTATCTAAAACAAAACACAGAGCAAAAAAATTCTATTGCCTAATGACTTCAAATTTGCCAAGACATCGTAGCACAATTACTTTGTTTTTTATAAATTAGTGTAGCTAAGTGTACGTGTTACAAAGTCCACAGTAGCATACAGTGATGCCCTAGGTCTTCACATTCATGCACCATTCACTCACCAGCTCACCCAGAGCAACTTCTAGTCCTCCAAGGTCAATTCACTGGTGAGTGCCCTATACAGGTGTACACACCATCCAACAATAGCAGCTTATACGTTTTTTTCACGAGTACACAGGACATTTATCAAACTTGACTATATTAAAGGCTGTAAAATAAATCTCAACAAATTTAGAAGGAATCAAATCATACAAAGTATGTTCTCTGACCACATGGAATTATATTATAAATCCATAGCAGAAAGTTAGCCGGGAACCCCCCTAAATAAACACACTATTAAATAATCCATAGCACAAAAAAGAAATCAAAAGAGAAATTAAGTATTTTGATATTGTTTTTTTTTTTTTACTTTTTAAATTAATTTATTTTTTACTTCAGCATATTACAGAAGTACAAATGTTTAGGTCACATATATTGCTTTTGCCCCACTCGAGTCAGAGCTTCAAGTATGTCCATCCCCCGGATGGTGTGCACCGATTGTTTTTTGATTCAGTTTACTGAATATAAACGAAAGCAACTTATCAGAATTTGTGGGATGCACTAAACAAAAATCAACTCAAAATGGATCAAAGACCTAAATGTAAGATGCAAAATGATAAAACTACTAGAAGAAAACATGGGAAATGCTTCAGGACATTTGTCTGGGAAAAGATTTTATGAATAAGACTTCAAAAGCACAGGTAACAAAAGCAAAAATAAATGTCATTATTATATCAAATTCAAAAGCTTCTGTACAGCCAAGAAAACAATATAGTGAAAGGACAACCTACAGAATGGGAGAAAATATTTGCAAACTACTCATCTGACAGGGATAGAACTCAAACATCTTAACAGCAAAAAAAAATCAGATTTGAAAAATGGGCAAATGATATGAACAGATATTCCACAAAAGAAGACACACAAATGGCCAACAAATATATGAAAAAGTCTTCAACATCACTAATCATCATGGAAATTCAAACCCAAACCACAAGGTATCATTTCACCCCAGTTAGAATGGGTTTTATCAAAAAGACAAGAAATAACAAATGCTGGCAAGAATGTGGGAAAAAGGGAATACTTATACACTGTTGGTAGGAATGCAAACTATTACAGCCAATATGGAAAACAGTGTGGAGGTTCTTCAAAAACCTACAAATAAAATTACCATATGATCTAGCAATCCCACTACTGGGAATTTATCCAAAGGAAAGGAAATTATTATATCAAAGAGACATCTGTGCTCTCATATTATTGCAGCACTATTCACAATAGCCAAGATACAGAATCAATCTAGGTATACAACAACAGATGAATGGACAAAATAAAATATGGTATATACACCTAATGGAATACTATTCAGCCATAAAAAATGAAATCCTGTGATTTGCAGCAACATGTATGGAAATGGAGGACATTATGTTAGGTGAAATAAGCCAGGAACAAAAAGTTAAACACCACATGTTCTCACTCATATGTGAAAGCTGAAAAAAGTTGACCTCATAGAAGTAAAAAGTAGGACAGAAGATACTAGAGGCTGGGAAAGGTGGGGAGGAGGGTGGATAGGGAGAGATTTGTTAAAGAATACAAAATTATAGCTAGATAGGAGGAATAAATTGTAGTGTTCTATAGTACTGTAGGATAACTATAGTTAACAATTATATATTATAAAGCTTCAAATAGCTAGAAGGAGGATATTGAATGTTCCCAACACAAAGAAATGATAAGTATTGGAGATTATGAATATGCTATTACCCTGATCTGATCATGATACACTAAATGTATCAAAACATCACTATGTACCCCATGAATATGTACAATATTATTTGTCAATTAAAAAATAAAATTAAAAAATAATTTGTGGTATGTAGTTAACACAGCAACTAAGAAGAAATTTATAGCATTAATTGACTATATTAGAAAATAAAAAAGGTCTGAAATTGATGACCTAAACCTCCACCTTAAAGACTGAAGGAGAAAAAAGGAGTGAAGTAAGTAAGCAGAATAAAGTAAATGATAAAAGTAACAGCAGAAATTAATGAAATATAAAACAGAAAAAAAACAGAGAAAGCCAATGAAACCAAAAGCTTATTTCTGAAACATTCAATAAAATTAATAAAACTTTAGAAGTCAGAAGAGAAGAAAAAAAAAAAAAACAGAAGACATGTTATTGCCAATATCAGGAACGAGAGAGGAAAAATCATTGCAGATTCTAGACACCAAAAAGATAAGAAGGAAATATTATGAACAAATTTATGCTAATATGTAGGAAAACTTAGCTAAAATTGGTTAGTTACTTAAAAGACACAAACTACCAAAGCTTACTGAAGAAGAACTAGATATTTTGGATAGTCTTATATCTATTTAAAAAATCAAATTCATAGTTTTTAAAAAAATATTGCCATAAGTCTTAGTGAAAAGAGGCTGGGCGCAGTGGCTCACACCTGTAATCCTAGCACTTCAGGAGGCCCAGGCAGGAGGACAGCTTGAGGCCAAGAGTTTGAGACCAGCTTGAGCAACATAGCAAGACCCCCAGCTCTACCAAACACACACACACACACAGAAAACTGCTGGTCTAGATAGCTTTAGTGGTGATTTCTATCAAACATTTAAGGAATAAATAACACTTAGTTTACATAAAGTTTTCTAGAAACCAAAATAGGAATGAATACTTCCTAAGCCATTCTATGAAGACAACATTATCTTTTTTGTTTGTTTGTTTGTTTTGTTTGTTTGTTTGTTTGTTTTTGAGACAAAGTCTCGCTTTGTTGCCCAGGCTAGAGTGAGTGTCATGGCATCAGCCTAGCTCACAGCAACCTCAAACTCCTGGGCTCAGGCTATCCTCCTGCCTCAGCCTCCCAAGTAGCTGGGACTACAAGCATGTGCCACCATGCCCGGCTAATTTTTTGTATATACATTTTTAGTTGTCCAGTTAATTTCTTTCTATTTTTAGTAGAGACGGGGTCTTGCTCAGGCTGGTTTTGAACTCCTGACCTCGAGCAATCCACCCGCCTCGGCCTCCCAGAGTGCTAGGATTACAGGCGTGAGCCACCGTGCCCGGCCAAGACAGCATTATCTTGATACCTGGACCAAAAAATTACTTTACAAAAAAAAAAAGAAAAGAAAAGAAAGAAAACTATAGATCAATATCACTCATGAACATAGCTGCAGACATTCTTAACAATATTTTAGCAAATCAAATCCAGCAATATATTTAAAAGAAAATGTATCATGTCCAAGTGGAGTTTACGTCAGGAACCCAAAGCTGGTTTAACATTAAAAAATAATCAATATAATTCACCATATTAACAAATAAATAAGGAAAAAACTACACGATCATTTCATATTATCTAAACTAAAAGTGATGATTCAGCACCTCATATGGATACAGAACATTTGACAGCGTCCAAATCCATTACTGATAAAACCTCTCAGCAAATTCAGAATAGAAAGGAATAGAAAGGAACTTCCCCAACCTGATAAAAGGGATCTATGAAAAGCCTACAGCTAAAATCATATTCAATGGCGAAAGACTCAAAGACCCTCTAAGATCAGGAATAAGGCAAGGATATCTATTCTCACCACTCCTGTTTAGCATTTTAGTAGCTTTTAGCCAGTGTAGTAAGAACAAGAAAACATAAAAAGGCATCCAGATTGGAATGGAGGAAGTAAAACTGTCTCTATTCACACATGACATAATCACTTCTGCAGGAAAGCTTAAGGGATCTACAAAAAACTACTAGAACTATTAATAATAAATGAGTTTAGCAAGGTTGCAGGATACAAGGTCAATGTACAAAAATCAATTGTATTTCTATCTACTGCCAATGAACAATTGGAAATGAAAAATTTTTAAACACCATTTATAAAAGCATCAAAAATATGGAATCCTTAGGCATAAATTTAACAAAAAACATGTGTAAGACCTGCACAATGAAAACTATAAAACATTGCTAAGAAAAATTAAAGAAGACCTGAACAAGTAGAAAATATAATGTACATATGTCAGAAGACTCAATGTGGTTAAAATGTCTAACCTTCCCAAAGTGATCTATAGATTCCATGCAATCACAGTCAAAATCCTAGCAAGTTAGTTTTTTTACATAGAAATTTACAAGCTGATTCTAAAATTTATGTGGAAATGAAAAAGACCTAAAACAATTAAAAGAATTGTTTTAATTTTATCTTAAAAGAGATAAAATTGGAGAACTTGTGCTACCTAATATACTTAATATCAAGACTTATTATAAAACTACTATAATCAATACAGTGTGATACTGCCATAGATAGACATATAAATCAATAGAACAGATAGAGAGTTCAGAAATAGACTCACAAATATAAACCAATTAATTTTCTACAAAAGTGTCTAGACAAATCGATGGGGAAAGGATAACATTTACACGTGGTGATAGAACAAATGGAAATCATACACAAAAACTTGAACCTCCATCCTTACCTCACCCCCCGTACAAAAATTAATTTGAAATGGATCTTAGACCTAAATGTAAGCACTAAAACTGTAAAAATTCTAGAAGGCATTAGAAGAAAATCTTAGTGAAAAGATGCTGAGTGTTGTGGCTCATACCTGTAATCCTAGCACTTTGGGAGGCCCAGGCAGTAGGGCAGCTTGAGGCCAGGAGTTTGAGACCAGCCTGAGCAACACAGCAAGACCCCATCTCTAAAAAAATAAAAAAAAATAAAAAATCAGAAAAATTAACCTGGCATGGTGGTGTATGCCTGTTGTGCCAGCTACTTGGGAGGCTGAGAAAGGAGGATGGCTTGAGCCCAGGAGTTTGAGGTTGCTGTGAGCTAGGCTGACACCAGGGGACTCTAGCTTGGGCAACAGAGTGAAACCCTATCTCAAAATATATATATATTTATCTCAAATATATATATTTGAGATATCTCAAATATATATATTTATCTATCTCAATATATATATATATATATATATCAAGAAATGTAAAAGAAAAAACCAATAAATTAAACTTCATCAAAATTTGAAACTTTTTGGCTGGGCGCTGTGGCTCATGCCTGTAATCCTAGCTCTTGGGAGGCCGAGGCGGGCGGATTGCTCAAGGTCAGGAGTTCAAAACCAGCCTGAGCAAGAGCGAGACCCCGTCTCTACTATAAATAGAAAGAAATTAATTGGCCAACTGATATATATATAAAAAAAAAAATTAGCCGGGCATGGTGGTGCATGCCTGTAGTCCCAGCTACTCAGGAGGCTGAGGCAGGAGGATCGCTTGAGCCCAGGAGTTTGAGGTTGCTGTGAGCTAGGCTGACGCCATGGCACTCACTCTAGCCTGGACAACAAAGCGAGACTCTGTCTCAAAAAAAAAAAAAAAAAAAATTTGAAACTTTTATTCTTCAAAACATTGTTATAAAAATGAAAAAGGCAAATCACAGGCTGGAGGAAAATATTTGCAAAATGTGTATCTGACAAAGACGTGTGTTTAGGATATATAAAGAGCACTCACAACTCGACAATAAGGCAAACAACCCAATTAAATAGTCAAAAGATTTGAACAATACTTCACCAAGGAAGATATACAGATGGCAAATAAGCACATGAAAAGATATTCAACATCATTAAGCATGGTGAAATGCAAATTAAAGTGACAGTGAGATATTGCTACCTACCCAGCAGAATAGCGAAAATTAAAAATATTGACTATACCAAGTGTTGGTGAGAATATGAAGCAAGAGGAATTCTCATACATCACTGATGACCATGGAAAATGGTATAAACAGTCTGGAAGCAGTTTTGGCAGTTTCTTAAAAAGTTAAACATATGCCTACCATATGACCCAGCCATGCCATTCCTAGTTACAAAAAAACAATGAAAGTATGTGTCCATCGGTACAAATACCAATAGTTGTACACAAATGTTCACAGCAGCTTTATTTGTGACAGCCTAGTCTGAAAATAACCCAAATGCCCATCAACAGTGAATCAAAAAATCAAATTGTGGGACACATTTACAATGGAACAATATTCAGTGACGAAAATGAACAAATTATTGATACAGGCATTAACATGGATGAATCTCAAAATAATTATGCTAAGTGAAAAAAAATCCATCAATAAAGCGTACATACTATATGATTTCATTTGTATATAATTGGAGAAAATGCAAGCTACTCTACAGTGACAGAAAACAGATCAGTGGTTTGGACTGACTATAATGGCGATGGAAAGGACCAAAGTGGGCCAATTAGAGAAATATTTCAAGAGGGAATGATTAACAGGATTTGGGAAAGGACAAGATGTTGGGGGGTGAGGGAGAGAAGGATGTCTTGGATGTCTCCCATATTTCTAGTTTGCAGACCGGGAAAGGTGGTAGAGGTGCTATTCCCTATGATAGGGAGCACCAGTACAGTTTTGGACTTGAGTTGTGGTGCTTTGAGAGGTTCAAGTGGAGTCACTGAGTGAGCCATTGGGTGTTCCAGTCTGTGACTCAACAGGGAGGCCTGAGCTGGTGGACTCAGAACCCACGACAACTAGGTCAATGTTCATGAATATAAGTGACCTGGACACACTGAGAGACATGGTGACCCAAGTGGCTTTGGAATGCAATTTCTGAAAAATTCAAACTGACCAAGATAAATTTATTCTGCTCCTCTTTGAAGAATAATGAGATGTTTTCTTTTCTTTTCATTCAGTGAATGTGTGTGTGTGTGTGTGTGTGTGTGTGTGTTTGTGTGTGGTAAAGGAAACATGGTGCTTCGGTGAAAAGGGCTCTGAGATGTTCAGGAGATTCTAGTCCTGGCTGTCCCGGGATCTCACTTTGTGATTGATTTTGGACAAGTTTATTACTCTCTGTCTCTTACTCTCCCTGGGCATGGAATTATATGTTGGCAATGACTTCCAGCACTTTAAGGCTCTTCTTTTCTGCTTTGAGTGCTACTGAGAAGTCTGGGGTGTTGCCTGGGCCCCATCTCGCTCATGGACCCTGACCTCCAGTTTGTCTACCAAGCAGCCGTGAGGCTGCAGAAAGCACGGTCAGTTCCCAATCTCTTCTGGTTTCCCCTTTCATTGGCTTCTCATCATAAAACAAGAACGGTGGACTCTTGGTCCATCCATCCGTTCAATTTTTATAAAGTACCTACTATGTGTTGGGCACTATTTTAGATGAAATAGACAGCCAGAGTCCTTGTTTTCCTTTTATGATTTCTGCATGTGATTTGTATGAGTTCATCTAGTGCTTGGGGGTTTTTTTTGTTTGTTGTTTTTCCCTTTAGAAACATCTTTCAGTTGGACTCAGAGTTTAGAGGACAAAAATGAATCTTAGATCTATGATTCAGCAAGTTACCGTAGTTGTGATTTTTTTTGGCTCAAGGTCAGGTTCAGAGCCATCTCTTATTTTTATTTAATGCGGTTATTTTGTGTTCTGTTCTCCCAGATTTGCCTTTCTAATTAAATTTCCCCCAGATATATGGGAAAATGAGTTTTCCCTCCTTCGTTGCTCTGAGGAGGGGGAAAGGACTTGTATAATAAGCCTGCTGGGCGTGGGGAGAAGGGATTGCAGCTGATAGTAAGTAGGATGAATCATGCATACATAAATAATAGGAACAGACCACCCTGGAGCTGGGAGGCCTGGATTGCATATTTAAAAAATATACATGTGTTAGGGAGAGTGCATCATTTCTGCAAGAACCTAAGAAATGACCTTTACCCTTCTGCAAGATATTTATCTCCCTGAGGCCCTGGGGTTGCCAGGAGTGAGATAGACATGTGGATAGGACAATCTTCTCTCTTTATATCTTAGTTTGATGTTCTCTACTATATTAGTCAACAGAAATCTATTATGGAATCTTTTTTTAAAATCTTTTATTTTTTTGTATACTTTGTATTTTTCCAAGTTTCCACAATGAATGGGTATTCCTTTTATAATCAGAGAAACAAAATAGAATTTAAAAATAGTGGAATTTTAAAATAATATTTATAATCTGGACATTGTGGTGGGCACAATGGAAATGTTTTGTGTGGATGTATAAATTTCATTGTAAGGCAGGACTACAGGCAGCACAGGCCTTTGTAACTTAGAACATGGTACAAATAAACCACTCCACCCACCCCCATCCCCTAGAGGACTCCGTGGTATTGTCATCTGTAACAGATGACAATACTCATCTCTATCCTACACTCTTTTTCTCCCCATATGGCAAAGTCCCTTTATGTGCAGGGCCAGTAGCCCATTGTTTCTCTAAGTCTGCAGTGCAGGACAAAGGAGGCTGTGCAAATATTTGTACAATTTTTGCTTAATGAATTGAAACTGAATTGAAGATGGGCACCTGCTCCTAGCTGCTCACGGTCTAGGCTGGGATTACTTGTGTAAAATGGCAGCAAAGCTGCCTAGCAGAATATTTATGACTTGGTTGAGCCATGGACTATTTTTATAAGATGGATGGGCTCAGCTTTCAATGAATTTTGAGGGTTTTGCTGGTGGCCGAGATGTGAGTGTTGAAAGGACAAAGGAACAGGCTGGGGAGAGGAGGGAGAGGAAAGTTCTGAGCACACAGCACTGCACTTTTTTATTTCTGCTCTGTTTACAGCCATTGATGGGCATGGCTTGCTCTTCTGTCAGATGAATAATGATGATGATAGTTGCTATTTTGCAAGAACTGAGGTGCCAGGCACTGTGCAAGGGGCTTGCACTAGTCAGGACGCTCTTGGTTGCAAGTGACAGGAGAATTCAATTGTTATTTGCTTGGGGAAAAGTGGGGGATTTATTGGAAAGTGTACTTGAAAAATCCAGCGGTATATTGCTTTTAAGCATGGCAGAAACCTGCCTTTTTCTCCACTTTGCTTTCCTCTGTCAGCTACAATCTCTGGCACAGTCTCTCCAGGTGCTGGCCAGATGGTCACCAGCTGTTTCAGGGTGACTTCGTACCTCTTCATCACAGTGAAAAGAGATTTAACGGGAGTAATGGTCTCTTGAGTAGATGGAGTCTTGAATATATATGGGGAGGTATATAGTTCCCATAGATGTTTTCTCTGTAGGAAGTTTTTCTTTTTCCTTCCCTGTAGCCTCTTCCTCCTTTAAGGCCCAGGTGGTACCACTCAAACCCAAAGTCCACAGGGAGAAAGGGGGACGCCTTCTCCAGAAAGGAAGATGGCGTAGAAGTCCTCAGGCAATAGGGAAAATGAGGGAAAGAAACTGGAGGGGATGAGTCTAGGAAGAGTATGATACCTGGTCTTGACCTAGGGAGGGGGTGGTGCAAAGACAGAAATCCCAGACAGGTTGAGGGGAAGCTGTCAGCAGAGGGGGACTGTGCCCCACAGGATGCCCTGTGCTATCACAGGAGGGCTGCAGCAAAGGGAAGTGCTGGTGTGGCAAATTTTGCAGAGAAATAGTTAGAGATGGTGCCCCTGAGTCACCTTTAGTTCCCTTGTGACAGGAAGAGGATCCAGGAGTGCCCACATGTTCCCCATGGGGGCTGAGAAAGTGGTGGAGAGAAAGGGAGCCAGCCCACCATTGAGTTACGGTGGCTGGGAGAACAGCATGGCCAGGTGGCCCAATCCTGCCAAACAGAGCCAGGCCCAAGGCTTGGTGGAACGGCTGGCAAAGAGAGGCGGTTTTTCTGCTGGAATTAGAGGAGGACGATTGCAAGCCTGGATCTGCTGGGATCTCTCCGGGGCCTGGAAGCGCAGCAAATGCGGAAAACAGCAAAGATGAGATGGTGAGTCCTGGAGGGCCTGGCACTAAATCCAGGCCTGAAGCAGACCTGCCCTAGCTTTTCATTTGCATAAGCCAATCAATTCTTCTGTTTAAACTAGCCTGAATCGGGTTGTCTGTCTTTTACAGCAGAAAGCCCCTGACTAACCCGTGCAGGAAAGCGGGAGACCGCATGAGCTTGGCGGCAGAGCCTGGAATCAGTGAGAGGACAGTAAGGAGGAGAGGGCAGAGGGACGGGGAGAAAGGTTAAGGAGGGGTGTGGGCTGTAGAGGCCCTCAGGGGCCAGGTTGGAGAGTTTGGGGTGATGCTCAAGGGGACAGTGAAAAGAATTTGTGCTCATGGATCAGGAGAGGCTGCGTCAATGTTCTGGGAAGTGGGAAGACTGAGGACAGCGTTGCATCCCGGGAGCACGGGGAGAAGGGCAGGTTAGCAGACGCCCCACGCAGGCACTGACGGGCCATTAAGCTTGCTGGTAACTAAGGCGTCCCCAGTGGCTGAGAGAATGACGAGACACGGGGTAAATGGAGTTGGGAGCTGGGAAGAGGCAGAATTTGGTGCTGGCCGTGGTAATTTGAGGTGGAAAGTTCTAAACAGAAAACTGGAGAGTAGGAGGAAATGTGGGTAAAATATCTGGGTCAAGCGCGTGGATTGGAGAACCATCAATAAAGGAATGAAATAAGTGATGAGCTCTTCTAGAGAAGGTACACCTCAGAGGTAAATAGTAGCAAATCCCGGGTTCTCTTTGGCCCAAGGGCAGTTGTGCTGGGGCACACAAGGGTCTGTGGACCTCGGACTGACAGCAAAGGCCTGGCCATGGCTGTAGGTCAGATCACGTCCCACAGAGAAATTCTGCAGGAATCCCCACCAGCCAGAGCCGGACATTTTCAAGAAATGCCCCACAACATGGGGTCGAACCAAGCACAACCGCGCGCCCAGGAGATGCCCACCAGGGTGTTACAGATGCCGGTCCAGCGCTCCGCGGCCGGAAGGGTGGAGAGGGAGGCTGCGGGGCCGCGACCTCAGCAGGGTGCCTGCAGGCCGCTGGAGACCGGGGCAGCAAGGACTGGGGTTGACACAGGGCCGGATGTGGTCTGAGCCGGAAGAGAGGCGTGGGGCAGGCTGAAGGGGCGGGGCGGCACGGTGGCGAGAGCCCGAGAATTGTGACAGTTTGGGTCCACGTGGCAGCCGGCGGAACCCAAACACGCGCGCCCACCCTGGCGCCAGGATCGGCAGCGCCAGGCAGGCACATGGACCCCGAGCGCCCCCACCAGGGCCCCGGGCCGGGCCAGGTCTGTGGACCCGGCCTTGGCCCGCGTCCGCGCCGCCCCCGGTCCCCGGTCCCCGGTCCCCGGTCGGGCATTGTGAGGCGCTCGCCGGCCCTGCGCGTCAGAGCCCGAGGTGCCCGCGCGCTCGGCTGCGTGTGCCATGGCTTTGGCACGCCGCGGTCTCCGCAAACTAGCCGCGAGCGTGGCCTCCCAGAGGCAGCGTCCCCTCGGCAAACCGCCAACCCCGCGCCCAGGGCCCCGGCAGGACAGCACCGCAACACCGCCTCGGGGGCGGAGCTCCAGGGCGCCCGGCGCGGGGCGGGCCGGGACCCGAGTGCGGCGGGGTCGGCAGGGGGCGCTGCGGGACCCCGCGCTGGCGGCGGCCGGTGCGCGCCGCCCTCGCCTCCCCTCGCGCCGGGAGGAGCCGGCGGCGAGCGCCGAGCGCTGCGCGCAGCGGCGGAGCTGGGGCTGGGAAGGGACCGCGGGCGGTGAGTGCGGCGCGGGCCGGAGCCGGGGCGGTTGCCGTTGGGTTTGAGCAGCGCGGAAGCGGGAGGCGGGCGGGCGTCCAGGCTCCGGGGTTGGGAAACTGAGCGGTTCCCCCCAGCACGCCAGTGGGACAGGGGTGAGGAGGCTGGGGCAAGCATCGGGTCCGAACCCAGCCGCTAAGCCCCCTCCTCCATCCCGGCCTGGCCGCAGACCCTGCCTAGCCCCACACTTGCGCCCCCACCAAGCCACTCCCCCGCGCGCCCAGTGTCCCAGCCCCGGCCCCCAACCCCTCTCCAAGCCCCTTCCCTGCAAATCGCCTGCTCTCTCCCCAAGCCCGCGCCCCGCGACTCTCGAGACCCCAGTGCCTCCTGCTTCTCCACCTCTCGCCCCGCGCCTCTGCTGCGGGGCCTCGTCCGCCTCGTCCCCGCCCCTCCAGCCTTCTCCCGCTCGGCCCCCGCACCCCTGCAGCCGGATTCCAGCCCCGATTCCAGCTCCCGGAATCCCCTTTCCCGGGCAGTCTCGAACCGGCCAGTCTCCAGGTAGGAAGGCGGCCGTAACTTCTCGGTGGCCTTTCCCGGGGGTGGGGCTGGCTCCTCTGGGCAGCTACCTGCCGCCCGGCGCCTCGCGGAGTCCCGGGCCGGCGGAGCGGCGGCCCCGCGCGCAGGTTAGCGTTCCTGGATGCTCAGGTTGGGACTGTGTGCTTTAGACCCCACGGCGTTGCTTTTGCGGGTGAACTTGCCTGCGTCTCGATCTTTTAAACGAGCTGCCTTTGTCATACGCACAGAAATGGATTTGCTTGGCGGTTGCTTTCTTTGCGGCTGCAGCCGCCTTTCAAGTTGTACCTGTGGATAGCAAAGGATTAGCGGTGCAGGAGGACGTGGAGCCATATTCTCCCGCGTCAGCCGTGCGTTCAGCGGTTGCGAAGGGGCTTCGTGGGCAGTGAGTGTATCGCCGCCTGCGTGGCCAGTGTCTTCGTGGGAAGGCAACGGTGCTTTGTAAGCATTCAACAAGTACGATCAGGAGAGACGTGGAATCAGATCGGACTGTGGATGGGGAAGTCTCAAGGGGTGGATGGCCAAGGGAGGATGGGGAGGGCACCACACTTGGGGACATTTGTTGACATTTGCAGAAAGCCCTGGGATGGGGAGCAGGCAGTGCTGAGCCCACCTTTTCAAACGCGCTGTGACTGTGAACGGGCTTGGCAGCACCTTCTCGTCCTCAGAGGTATTGGCGCCCAGTCCAGACATCTGTGGGAAGAGGGCTTACAGCAGATGGCTTGAAAAGCCTCCCGGTCCCTGGAGATAGGTGGAGATGCACAGCCACAGCCTGGAAGCCAGTGTGTGAATCTGCCCTATCCCTTCCCCCGGCTTTCATTAAATCTTGGATTAAATTAATTGCCTATTTCAGAGAAAGGACATGTAGGACGAACTTCTCTTTGGGGGATTGGCTCCTGGCCAGCCCACCCTCACTGATGCCTGGGGAGGCTGCTTTGAGCACCCGTTTCAGGGTGGACCACCTGGCCTGTGGAGCACGGCATTCTGCGCATTTGTGGAATTGCAGTATCTGTAATTCTTTTTCTATTGATCGGCTTGAATAGTAATTAGCTCAGTGTTCTTTCACCATTGAATAGGTAAGTAATTAGCCCAAGGACACACTGGGGCTCAGTAAGGTCTTTCTGAGTGTCCACAGATTCCGTAGGCTTCTCCTCTGCCCTCACCCACTGCTTTGCGATGAGTGGCTGACTGTCAGATGCCCCACTGTCCAGGAGCATCTGCAGCGAGGGGTGGGACCACCTCTGGCCACAGCCCCTGCCTGGCACCCTTATGTGGTGGGTACTCCATGTTTGTGGAGTAAAGAAATGGAACCCCCTCTTGAATCAGTTTGAATCTACAACCCATGTTTTTCCATTTTGCTACACTATTTTCAAAATGTTACACTTAAATTTGACACATTTTAGAAAAACCATATAATCTCACTAGAGACACACTCATTTTTGGGTGTGTTTGGACAGAGAGCTCAATCTACAGGTCAGGCTCTGATGGCTGGTTTGTAACCTCAGTGGGAACTCGAGAATTCCATGAAGAAAATCTGTTGTCCTCATCCCAAAATTGGTATGGAAGTGATGGACACCCTGGGGAGCTACGAAAGCTGTCTGCTATGGGGTGAGTCCACCACAGCTTAACTGATAAGCTGTTATCAGATAAGGGCCCTGAGCAGTGGCCCCAGCCCTCAGTGGCATCTCCAAGGGAGATAGGGTGTCACTTGTAGAATTCCACTGGCCACTTCGAATTGCACCATCCTCACTCCAGGGGGTGCTGCCCACCCAGAAGCTGCTTCTGGTGGAGGGCTGGGATTGTCCCTTCTCGCACATTTCTTGCATTGTGGTTTGCAGCTCTATTGGGAGGAGGGGGCTGGTGTTTTGGGAGGTGCTTTGGTCTGTCAGAGATGGCTGTGACCCACTGGCAGATGGAGCAAAGTCTAGCTCTTCTGCTTTTGTCAAAGGTCAGCCAGAGGCTGAGGGGGTTACCCATGCCCCCTTTTTTTCAGGAATCTTGGATGTGCTAGGGCTAGAACTGAGAATGCCACTTGGATGTGGGAACCTGCACTGCCTCTGGCTGCCATGAGCTTATCTCTCTTCTCCAGACTGTCTCTGTCTTCAGATCTGGCTCTTCCTCAGAATTCCTGCAGCTGGTAAAGATCTGTTTTCTAGAAAAGGTTTAATTAGTGCCTGCAATCTGTGAGTGAGAAAGGGAGGGGAGGGAGAAAGAGAGATACTACTATCTGGAGGTGAGTAGGAGAAAGGATGGGAGAATATTCAAGGTCCTGAAAATTCAGGGAGAGATTTTGGCCCCAGCACCTATCCTGGGGCAAGATTCTTGGCTTGTAGATAAGGAAGTACACCCACATTCTGGAGTAGGGGTCCCCAGTTAGAAGAAAAGTCACCGAGATAGGAAAAATAGCACCCAGTAACCTGAAATTTTTAGGTTTGCTGAGCCTACCATTCTGAGTTCTAGAAGGCCTTGAAATCCAGCTGAGAGCTGGGCTTGGCAAGGTAGAAGGGCACCGAGCTGTTTTAAGATTCTGAATGAGGAATGTGCCATCTTTGGAAATGATGGCTTGAGCCAAGATTGGTCTGGGGTTTGGCCTAGGGGAGCCACATTATACCTGAGATGCTGAGGGGAGAGTCAGGGAAGTGACAAAAGGAGCAGCGGCTCAGAAGTTCTGTGCACCTGTACTTATTAGAGGGAAAAGAAGAAGAAATGGCCTTTTAGGAGAATGGTGGGCCTTTCAATACAAGCAGCCTCCCAGGGACTCTTGTTGAACCTGCTGCATGCCCTCATAGGTAGATTTGGCCGCTGGAGCCCTTCAACCTGGAGATAGTGCTGGGAACGAATGGCAGGGTCTGCTCTGGGTCCAAAGGGCTGAAGGCCCCAGTCACTTAACTGAGCCCCAAACTCCAGCCTAGCTACTCTCCACCCCCAGAACCTGCAGGAGGCTCTGATCCTTCTTGAACTTAGATTGAGGAAGCCATTGGCTTTTGGAAAAAGATCAGTCTCCATGAATAGAGGAACAATCCCAGGAACATGAGAAGTTAATGATTAAAAAGACACGGAAAAAGAACCTGGAGGAGCCTTGCGGAGTAGTTCCTGCAGCCAGGAGGCAGTCATTGCCGCATGCCCTTGGCTGGGTCACCTGTGCATGCATGGGTTCATCCCACCACCCCTCACCCCCATCCTTCTGCACACCAGCAGTGCCCCCTCTTTTCTGGGTACTCTGGGGTGGAGGAGAGTTTGGGGAACTCAAACATCTAGTAGTGGAGACTGTAGGAATTTAAAAATTCTCTTCATATTTGCAGTCACTTCCCCAACTTACACATTCATGTTTCTGTTTACAAGGCATCCTTTTGTCCCCGGCTTGCTACCCTCTATGCCTCTGTGTGTGACCAGCTTCTTCAGGAAAGCTATAATCAATAGGATAGAAACCAGAGCTTTAAAAAACATACTAAAGATGAATATTATTGCACCTGATTTTAACACCTACACTCCCTCCTCTCTTCTTCTATTTGTGGTTAGAGCCATCATTTACACCAAATTTACAAATAGTTCAAATGCTATTATTTGTCCTGCCCCTCAGTTATTTGGAGACATGTGTCTTTCTAACCAACAAAACCATAGCTCATTTTCCTAGGCCTACCTCATTCTTGGATCCAACACCAATTTTCAGGCCTTCAGAGATACCACAATATCATTTTGAGCTTTTTCACTATAAAATGAAATGAAGCTCTTGCTTGCTAATTTTGTCATCTGCAAATATAGGAGAATCTGAAGCTAGAATGAAACATTTACTGTCTTGTTAATTCTTTATGCTTCTAAAATGAAAGAGGCGGTTGGATTAGTAGAGAAAAGTTATTAAAGTTATAGTAGAAATGTTTAGAAGCTCAGAACTAATAGTGGCGGGATGAAAACTTACAGAAATACACTGTTAAGGTTTAAATGTAGTTACTAAAACAGATATCAATACGAACCTTCTTGAAAGTATAGACAAGTATACAAATTTTGACAAGTATAGATTAAGCATAGAAATTTTGATCCAAGTCATTTTATGCATTATGTTATTAGGATCATGTATTGTGTTTATACAGTACCTTACCATATAAATAGGCAACTATGTCCATGATCTCATCAAATCCTTCCAGCAAGTCTGGGATTTTCTTAGAAATGTGGAGAAGGGACCTTAGGGTGCTTAAAAGACTTCCTTTAGAATTCAGATCTCTTGAGCAGAGAAATACTTCGTAAACCTGGATATTCCAGCTGTAGTTGCTTGATAACCAAATGTGGTTACATAGTTATTTGAAAATTATAGGTAGTCTCCTGCTTAGAGGTAAAAGTAGGTATTGGTGTTTCCTAAAATGTTCTGCAAGTCAAACAAACAAACAAGAACAGTTGTGTGAAGTACTACCAGAAACCTCTTAGAAGGATTTCTCAAAGTTTGTGGATATCAGAGGTTCTCTGCTGTTACTCCCTAATAGTAGAGTACCTGACTTTACTTGTGTATTCAGCACAGTGCAGTGGTTAAGAGTGTAGACTCTGAGACCAAACTGGCTTTGAATTCTGGATCTACCATTACTAGCCTTGTACCCTTGGGCAAGTTACTTAATTTGGGGGGCCTCAGTTTCTTTGTTTGGAAAATTGGGGGGATGATAATACCTACTTCACAGTATTGTTGCAGAGTTGAAATGAGATTATATGTGACAGGGACTTAGAGCAGTGCCTAGTACATGGTACATGCCTTAAAAAAATGTTAGCTGCTATTCCTATTAATTTAGTCCTTAAAAATGCATTTTGGGTGCCAACCGAGTGCACTGAGATGATCAATACAGAATAATGGATAAAACACATACAGTCTCTGTCATCATGGAACAGAGCACATTATACCCAAGTTCACAGTAAAGGTCAGGAAGGTCAGTGCGGATGTATTTCCAGGATCTTGCCCACTTCTTATGGCCCTGAGAGACTGGGGTGTGGCCTGCAAGGGGTTGACCATGCTTGGGAGTGGGGTGTTGATCTTCAGCTGGTATGCACTGGGGTCACATGATCTTGCCGGCTGTTTAAGACGGGCACTCATTTTGGTTGGTCTGTGTCTGACCCATGATGGCTGTTGATGTTTTAACTATCACTCTTGGCCATAGGTTGTTAGTGGACAGTGTGACAAGGGACCACAGACTCACAGTGTGCTGGTGCTGTTCTTGGTCCTGGTTGGCAGAGTGCTGCCCTGGTGCTGTTTTGGAGGGGCTCTGCAGCAGCCCCAGAAGCCCTTGAACCCATCAGGGACCCAGTGCTGTGAGCGAGAAATACCACAGCTGCTCCTGAGGGCAAGTGGGGACTAGCCAGAGGCAGGAAACCAGAACACCATGTTTCCTGCGTCAGTCAGAGCTGGAACCTTTTTGACTTGAAGATATATGTTGAGAGGCATGGGTTTACTTCCTGGAGCTGGAAACAGAAGTCCCTGCTCCTCAGCCTTTGCCCTCCCTTGCTCTGGGCATCCTACAGAGAGGTTCCAACCTGGCAGCCTGCCCTGCTAGCACCTGCCATCACGGAGCTGGCACAGAGCCTCCCGCAACTGGCTGTGGAGGAAAGAACCCTTCTATGATTGCTGCTGCAGGAACTTGGGCTCTTCCCTGCCTGGTCTGAGCGTGATTAGCACACCTCGTACTCTGGAATACTTCATACCAATTCGACAGCAGTCAGACCAAAAACCGATAATCCATTATCTTAATGGGCAACTGGCAATGGGCAATGGGCAATTTTATTCATTTTTAAACTACAGTTGACCCTTGAACAACTCGGGAGTTAGGGGCACCAACCCCCTTGCACAGACTAAAATCCACATATAGTTTTTGAATCCCTAAAAATGTAACTATTAACAACCTACTGTTGACCTTGATGGCCTTACCCATAACATAAACAGTTGGTTAACACATACTTTATATTTACATGTATTATATGTTATATTCTTACAATAAAGTAAGCCACAGAAAAGAAAATATTATTAGGAAAATTGTAAGTAGAGAAAATATATTTACTATTCATTAAGTGGAAGTGGAACATCATAAAGGTCATCCTCCTCGTTGTTGTCATGTTGAGTAGGCTGAGGAGGAGGAGGAAGAGGAGGGATTGGTCTTGCTGTCTCAGGGGTGGCAGAGGCAGAAGAAAATCTGTGTATAAGTGGACCCAAGCAGTTCAAACCCATGTTGTTCAAGGGTCAACTATATTGGAATATGAAGTAAATGAGGTTTTGTCTTTTATTAAAAAAAAATACTTCCCCTGCACTTGTAAAATAAAGAAATGGCAAATAATGCCAATCATTTGTACATAGGAAGAATTGAGTTAAAAGAGGGAAAACCTTTTCTCTGTTCTACAGATGGCTTCCCAGGTACTCTAACTTCTCTGGTCTTGATTTCCCAGACTGGGTCCTCTTTTGTCACTAATGTGTCTCCATTACAGTTCCTAATGGAAACACAGACTTGAAAAATCAAAGCTTGGGCATTTATGGTCAAAGGGCATGGGCATGGATGGTTGATTTTCTAGGTAAAAAAATTGCCGTGTCTTCTTTGAGAAAGAAAGTATATTTTTGGAGATGGCTAACGTCAGCAGGCAGGAGGATCTCAGCAAGCCTGTCTCGGTTCATATAATTTCCAGCATTTCTGAGTTAGCGGCATATGATTTTTATTTTCTCCTCTTTTGCTTCTTGCTCTAATGACTGCTGATTATCTTGAAGCAGCTGCATTAATTGATGGTGTTTAACGACTCTACTTACAGTAAGTGATCGCAGTTGGCTTGGATAAGGGTAGCGCATTCTTTTTCCTTGCTTTTTAGCTTGCGAAGTGTTTACTCTGCATGCTGAACGCCAGAAGGGGAGTCAGGAACTCCCTCACCTCAGTGCTAGCCCACTGCCCAATGCTCACACTCCCCTAGGACATCATGAGTGATCACAGCGTCAGTTCTGACTGCATTCTGATTGTCTGCTCATGGGCCTTTCTCCCCGGTGTGATGGGAGCCCCTGGAGGGCAGGGACAATACCCAGCTCCTCTCTGAAGCTCTAGCACAAGGGCTGGCGAGAAAAAGGCCTCAGTGAAAGTTCGGTGAATGAATGATGAGTGGTTGCAAAGCACATCAGTTATGATAGTGTTTGGCCGCAAGTAACAGAACTAGCCTTTCTTTAGTGGCTTAAGTAAATAGGAGCTTATTTTTCTCATGAAACAAGATGTCAGAAGGTTGGTGATTGCGGGTGTAGGCTTCAGCAGCTGAAGTCTGTCTAGACTGACACCTCTGTTACTCTCCTGGTCTTGCCTTCATGGTGGTAAAACGTTTGCTGCAGGAAGGAGGAAGTGCTAGCCACTTTGGTGCCTTTTATCAGGAATGCAGGTATTTTCCCCAAAACACCCAGCAGACAGAATTCCCCAGACATTTCGTGGCCAGAACTATCTCACATGGCTGCTCCCAGTTAAAAGGGACATTAGAGTATTTAGCAGGGCACATTGTGGAAGGCACACTATTGGAACAAACAAATCAAGTATGTTTAATGGCTCAGATTGGCATTTACTTTTTGCTCACACGAAGTCCAAAATGGCTGTTCCTGATCCATGGGGGGTGGGGCTCTCCTCCAACAGGTGATTCAGGGACCCAGGCTGTTAAGGCTGCCATGCTCATTTGCATCAGTCAGCTGAGGAGGAAGGAACAAGGAGGAGGGTGTGTGCGATGGTTTTGTGGGCCAGGCTCAGAGGTGGCGAGTTACTGCCCCTGACATTCTGCCACACCTTCTGCAAGGGAGGCTGGGAAATGTGGTCCAGCCCTGTGTCGAGGAGGGAGCAGGGCTGGTTTTCATGATTAACTGGCAGTCTCTGCTACACTGTCCCCGCCAAAGTCAGGATTCTCTTAGCAAAGAAGAAGGAATGAATATCGAGGGGCAACTGGGGTGTCTTCTTTAGAAGGAAATGCTGTAGTAGGAAGGCTCCAGGCAAAAGTCGGCTTCATTCCCAAAAGATCATCTGTTCTACATCCCTGCTTCTGCTCCCACCTTCAGAAGCTGGGCCAGATGGCTCAGTAAAGTAATGGGAGATTCTCATTATCCCTCTTTCTTGACCCAGGGCATGTTCTTAACAGTTTTGTGGGATCCGTCCTAGTTGACTCAGCTGAGCAATTGGAGGTGATTTCAGAGGTGATTTCTACTAAAACTGGCCTTCAGCCCCTCCAGGCCAGAGGAGCCTGTGAGAGCTCCTTGGCCATGGGCCTGCCAAGCGCCCCCACCCACCTAGACTCCCAAGGTGTCTGCTTCCCTCCAGCCCCCGCCCCAGCCCCCATCTGGAGGGGAAGAGAGGGCACAGCAAAGAGTGACCTCTGATTCCTACTCTAATTCACTGGGAAGTGATTTCCCACCTCTTCCTGGTAATTCTTCTTGGCAAACATTGATATGCGATACATTGATCTATTGGGTTTTAGTATTTGATTCTTGTTCGGCTTGCTGTAGCTGTCTGTGACGGGCTTCTCCATCGACAGTGCTTTTCTTGCTGCCCTTCCTGCCTGCCCACCCACCTTCCCACACACACCTCTTGTGCACCAGCTGCTTACCCTGCTCTGCGTCCACCCAGCCCTGCATCCAGTGGGCAGGGAAGCTGATGTGAGACTGTAGTGTTGATCAGTATTGTGGGGGGGGGCTAGGCCCTGGGGGCTGTGCTTGCCCAATATTGGAGGGCCTCACCCAACCTTGTGAGCAGGGAAGGCTTCCAGGGGGAGGTGGCATTTGAGCTGAGTTTAAGGATGAGCAGGAGCTAACTGGATCAAGAATGCATCTAGGCCAGGCGTGGTGGCTCACCCCTGTAATCCTAGCACTTTGGGAGGCCGAGGTGGGTGGATCACTCAAGGTTAGGAGTTCGAAACTGGCCTGAGTGAGAGCAAGACCCCGTCTCTACTAAAAATAGAAAGAAATTAATTGGCCAACTAAAATATATAGAAAAAAATTAGCCAAGCATGGTGGCACATGCCTGTAGTCCCAGCTACTTGGGAGGCTGAGGCAGAAGGATTGCTTGAGCCCAGGAGTTTGAGGTTGCTGTGAGCTAGGCTGATGCCACGGCACTCACTCTAGCGCGGGCAACAGAGTGAGACTCTGTCTCAAAAACAAAAACAAAAAAAAATGCATCTGGCCACCAGAGTAAAATGGGCACAGACACTGAGTTATGAAAAGGGGCACTCAGGGTTCTGAGGGAAGAGCGGGTTGTCCATTGTGCCGGAGTTGGGTGGGATGCTGTGGCCATTCACTCATCCAGTGCTGCTGTGCTCCGGGGCCTGGGGTTCCAGCCATGAACAAGGCAGGAAAGGACCAAGCCCCAGTGGAAGCCATGGCCAGGCTGTGAGGGGGGTGGGTCTGCAGAGGAGTTGGGGCCAGAGCCTGAGGGGGGCTTGGCTGCTGCCGGGACTCTGCTCTGAGGGTCCCTGCTGTTGGAGACTGAGCAGGACGTGGGCTCCATCGCTTGTGCCTTCACCTCTCATGCCCCATCCCGCTGTCTCTCATTCTTGTCTAGTCCTGTGCCCAGGCATTACTCAGGCTGTAAAAATAGAGGCTGGCACCAGAACGCCAGCATGTAGTTGGTGAGGAAAGCTAAAACTGTCATTACGTATCAAGATACTTGCCAGGGAGACTTTTGATGGGGCACTTTCTTGGAACCCTGAGGACAAGTTTCTAAAGTTGGCTTACGATTTTTTTTCCTCCCTTGAACTCACACCAGTACTTCTGGCCACTCACTCAGAATGTGTCCTGGTTGTGCCTGCTGCCCACCCCGCCCAGGGGCACATTGGAAGGAACGTTTCACCCTGACATCCACCAAGTGAGGGCTCACCTTGGCACAGACCGGCCTGATCGGGGGGCTGGGTCATCTCCAGGGGCCCACTGGAGGCTAGTGTGCTTTCCTTCACGTGTTCACAAACCTCACGTGGTGGCAGACCCTGGCCAAGGAGGTAACTTTAGCACTGCCTGAGAAAGCCATGGCTCTCACCAGCTCCCGTAGCTTTGTGCTTTCTTTCCCTAAGGAAATGAGGGCTGAGCCAGGGTTTAGCAAAGGTGTCAGCTGCCTTCATTCTCCCTCCCAGCCCTGTTTATTTAGGGGGATTGGAAAGTGCTGGGAGGTGGGGTACAGAGAGATGAACCTTCATGCTAGTCTGAGCCAAGGGCTGAATGAACAGCACTTTGCTTCAAGGTAGGTTAATCTGAGTCTATAGACAGAGACCCTCCCTTGCTGTTTATTGGGTGCCTTCTTGGTCCAGGACCTGGAGGGAAAGCAAATAATATTGAGAAGGAGAAGGACCATTACTATCTTAACGGCTTCCCAGGGTAGATTTCATCTGATCCCCTCCCCCATGAGGGAGGAGGTCGTGTTACATTCCACTAGAATATAAACTCCATCAGGGCAGGAATTTTGGACTGATTTAGTCACTACTAATCCCCAGCTTCTATAACTGTACTCGGCATGGAGCAGATGCTCGGCAAATATTTGTTGAATGAATGAATGAATCACCATTTGTAGGTGAGGAAGCTGAAGCTCAGAGAGATGGAGTAACTTCCCGGAGCCTCTAACTGACAGAGTAAAAGACTTGGATCTCAGTCCCGGGGGGTACCATGAGCTGTGACTTGGGGACCCCAGCCCCACTGCCCCTGGAATGTGGGTCACTGCTAGCCTAGCACTGTGGGAGGGCTGGAGCCTGCCTGGCCTCATGGTCTTGACTGAGCACAGCACAATCTTGGCAGGACCTACAGGTTGTGCCATGAGGAGCGGTAAGCCCCCAGGTGTCAGGGCCCAGGAGGTTGGAGGGTGTCTCCTTGCTGCCAGCGCCTTGCTGTAACCCAGGGGTGGGATGAATATACAGGAATGTATCCATCAGCAACGTGAGAGTGACGTTTCTATAATATCACCTTCATCCTGGTTGTGCCTGCTGCCCACCCCTGCCCAGGGGCACATTGAAAGGAACGCTTCACCCTGACATGTGCTCAGAAACTTGCATGGGCTCCCTACTCCTGCGGCAACCTAGCCTAGCCCCTGCCGTCCTCCACCCTGTTCCCTGATGAGTCACTGCATAAGGCCTGTCATCAACCATGCAGGGGGGTGGGCCTTGCAGCCCTGTAACCACTGTACACGTCTCTCCTGGGAATGCCTGCTCACGTGGGGCACGCTTGCCGACCTTCTCTCGGCCCTTTTAGTTCAACGCAGTTTCTGCCTCCTTCCTGAAGCCCTCTCTGATCATCCCAGCACAAAAGACCCTCACCTCCTACCCCCCAGACCCCTGTAGCCTTCGTCTGCCTGTGCAGTGCATTTTCTCATGGTGTTCCTGGAACCCTGGGTTTTGCAGGTGGATGGGGCTACTGCTAAGTAGGGCACAAGACCTCTCCCAGGTTACCTGAGCAGCTCCCCTGTTATCGGAATTCCACATCAGGTTCTATGTTGTGTCGACTTTTGAAAGAGGATACAGTTTCAAAACCACTGGTCTCTTTGTATTTATCATATAATTTACCATGTGCCTGGTGAGATCTTGCTTAACTCCATTGTTTAAAAATAATTTAAATAAGTTTTACAGCATTCTTTTTTTTTCTGATTTTAATAGTAACACATGTTTGCTTAAGAAAATTTGGAAAGCACAGAAACATATAAGTGAGATAATAAGCCTTCCAGTATTCCATCATCTGCTTAAAGAGTAAGCCAGTCTCCCATCTTGCAAGTCATTTGTGTTAAAGAAAATTAAAATTACTTGCATTTGTAATCATTACCACGCTTAACATTTAGGGCATATTTTCTCTTTCCAGTGCTTTTTTTTTCTTTTTTGTCACTTTAAAAAATAACAGTTATTTAAATGTATTTTTTTTAAATAGCACAACATCAAAATTCTAAAGTGTATACAATTACAAAGTCTCCCTCTCACCCCACTCAGCTCAGTCTTTGTAATATATCTTCCTTATAACGTAATTGAGATCAAACAGTACATGCTATACTATAGCTTGCCTTTTTGCCTTACCTATATTGCATTTTCCTCTGTCATTACTAATCTTCTTTTGTTGTGTACCACATGTTATAAAAACAAAGCATTAAATATAGGAGTAGATATTGAAAATTCTTTTCACTTCATGAGGGAAATGACCACTGTTAATTTGGGGACTGTCTCCTGCCAGATCTTTTTCTGTAAGTTTACATATACATGTGAAAATATGCAAATGCGTGTTTTATCTCAGTGAGATTATACTGTATCTATTATGCTGCTACTTTTGCTTTCTGTCTTTTGTTTTTAGCTTGGCACTATTCCTTGGAGATTTGTCCTTCCACACCTAAGCCCACTTCTTTCTTTTTTAAGGCTGAATCGTGTTCCATTGTGTGAACAAACTAATTTTCCAGCCGTTTCCCTAACATTTCGGTTGTTTTCAAATTTTTATAACAACTCCTAGTTCTGCTTTGTATGCATGAGTGGGCATTTTTGTAGGATGGATACCTAGAATACAAATTTAGGGGGGGAAGGTGTATGTGTTTATCGTTTTGATGGAGACCACCATTCCCTTTATAAATACCATTCCAGTGAACCTTCTCACCAATAGTGTATGAAAGAATTCATCCCCCTTGAGACTAATGTTCAAGAGAGATGAATGATATTTTTTAGCTTTTTTTTTTTTGCCAATTGGCAGAGTGAGAAATGCCATCTCATTTTTAAATGTGTTTTTCTTTCCATCGCAATTTTCCAAACATATGTATACATATACATATTTTAAAAAGAGTTGTACAGTACCTGGTTCTGTATTTTGCTTTCACATTAGGTCAGGGGCGTTTTCTGTGGTCATTGCATTGTCTTCAAAAGCTCAGTTGTTCAGGGTTGCTGCCCTGCTGAATGATTGCAGATCACCTGGAGTGTTTTTGATCTTAGTTTATTTATGTCCTTGATTTCCAAAGGTCCTGGGAATGACACGTTGGTAGAAAAGAAAGGAAAGCAGAGGGAACACCCCTGCAGAGAACTGGCACAGGGACTGTCCAGTAAATAGGAACCAAATTCAAATTTGAATTAGATGTTTGCTCAGGGGTTCATCCTGTAGGTGTTTGGCAGGGAGGTCCCTGAAATATCACCACGAGCTCTTTTTATATATGAACATTGTATACTCTATGTTAAATGTTAAGAAGCTTGACCTATTTGATACGTTCCACTGTGAAAAGTACACAGCTTTGTTTGCTGTTGTTTGGACAGAGGGATTGCGATGGTTTCAGAGCATTTATTTAACAGCAGCGGAAACACCCTGGAGTTAGTGTGGTGTAATGGAAACAGCACCGAACCGGCAAGTCACAGGCGCTGGCTTCAGATTCTTGCTCTCCCCAGGGTCCCCTGGGGTCATGTGGTGAGGACGACCAGGGTGTGAATGGGTTTGGAAAGCTTGGCGGAGGATAGGCTAACAGTTAGCCAATTCCAGCTCAGTATTAAAGAGAACTCTAAGAATTAGCACTTTCTAATGATGAGATTGGCTGTATGTTCCCAGTTTTCAGAAATGTTCTGACATGCGGCCAGCCAGCTCTGTGCCAGGCTTTGTCCAGCACTGGTGACACACTTGTGAAGAGACAGACACCCTCCCTCCTGTCCCGTGGCTTAGGTCAATCCCAGGAGACAGCCAGCCAGCCAGGAATTTCAGCATGGTCATTTGATTATGTAATGATAGTCCTGAGAAGTGTCTCAAAGGAGAAATACAGGGCGTGAGACAGGATGCTGAACTCACTAGGGGAGTTCAAGGGCAGCTTCCCTGAGAAAGTGATCTTTGAGCTGGGATCGCAGGGCAATGAGAAGTCAGCCAGGTAGGAAAGGGGGAGGGCAGAGGAGAGGCAGCATGCTGGAGGAAGGCAGACAGGGTGGATTGCTGGTGCTGTGCTGAGCCTCTCTGTTCATTCATCTCTTCATTTATATGTTCATTCACTCATTCAACAGATATTTATACCACCTGCTCTAGACCAGGCACTGTTCTTGGCACTGGAGACATGAGTGTAGGGAGAAAGACTGAAGAAGTTCCTAGCCCCATGGAGCTCACTTTTGCTGTGTCACAAATCATCCTACAACTTGGTACCTTACTTAAAACAACCCCAGCTGGCTGTTTCCCACTTGGGAGTCTCACCTGGTTATTCAGGCAGGAACTGCTCTGGAATTGTCCCTCACCGTGTCTGATGCCTGGGCTGGGAAGACTCAAACAGCGGGAGTTAGAACAGATGGGCTTCTTGGGCATGGCTGTCTCTGAGTGCCTCTCATATGGTTTCTCTAGCATGGTGGCTTCAGGGTTCCAAAGCAAGTGACCCAGGAGAGAGCGAGCCAGGTAGAATCTGCATGGATTTTTCTGACCTGGCCTTGGAGGTCATACAGCATCATTTCTATCACATTTTATTCATTGAGGCAGTTCCCACGGTCTGCTCAGGGGACTTAGAAACCCATCTCCATGGGAGATATGACAGAGTATTTGCAGACCTGCTTTGAAACCGCCACATTCTCATTCTCTGCATTCCTGAGCGTTTCAGCGTTGGCTTCAAACCTGCTGCCTGTCTCAATTCACCAGAGTCCTCCTGAGAGGGTAGTCTAATGGCCCTGTGTAGTGGCTCCAGCATGCCCCTCCCCTGCCTCAAGCTGCTCCAAGAGCCATAGGTTTCTGAATCTCAGGTTCTTTTTTATGGGGAGGTGACACCCCTGTAACTAGCATTTCAGGCACCTGCCTAACTGACCCAAGTCCCCAAGGAGCAAGGCTCTTCTGTGGATATGAGAGGTATCTGGCAGGGGGAGGCATAGTGCAAGGGCTTGAATTGAGGCTACACAGGCAGGCGGGACCTCGGAGGCCATGGGCAGTGTTCAGTTGACATTATGGGAAACCGTGAAAGGGCCAGAGATCTGATGACTACCTACCCAGGAAGATAACAGAAGAACAGCCCTTCTTGGAAGAATAAGGTTTTGTATTATGTTTTAAAATTAATCTGTTAGAATGCTTTGTTTTACAAAACAAGGCTTTCAGGTGTGTTCCTAGCTTAAAGAGAGGAAGCATGGCTCTCCGTCCTGATTGAGTCAGCTTTACCGCGATCAGTGGTGTGGCAGTCTGTGGTTAATTCTCACAATGTTGGTGAACAGAGTCGGCTTCCTACAACCAACAGTTAGTTACTGAACAGTCCAAAACATCCCCAAAGCACACACAGTAGCGCCCAACCAGTAACTCAACAGACCTTGGAAGATGAATACCGAAACAGGATACATATTACAGGATAGCTTTTTGCCCTATTTAGCAGACATACCTAGAAACTCAATGTAGAGACTCGATTTTATGATGATAACACGGAGTGAGTACTTGCTCATTTAGCTTGAATTTGTTGTGGGACCTAGAGAGTGAATAAGACTCATGGCTACCCTATTGCTTCCCCAACTTTCTCATTTAAGTACCATTGACCCGGAGCCTTGTGTTTCATTACAACTTTAACCTAAGTGGAATCAAAGAATTGGGCACTTTTAAGAGTATTATTCCCTACCTTATAGGCAAGGAGCTGGGACTAGATGCTGTTCAGTTTCCTGCAATTCTGTGTGACTGCTCTTAGCTCTCTTTTTGCTCTACTGGTCACTTTGTAAGTAAAAGGAGCTAAAAAATAGTTTTGAGAGCTTGTTTTGGGATCTGAATCAGGGAATCCTTGGATCTCGGTGCATGGAGGATTCCCAGAGGTCACCCTTATCAGTCCCTCCACAGCATCCCCAGCAGGTGGGTACCCATGCTTGACCACCTCCATGGGCAGGAGGGCTCGTTCTGTGCTGGCGCTGCTGGCCTCCCACTGAGCAAAGCAGCAGTTTTCTAAAATTTAAGGGCATGGAGTTCCTGCCAACTGGCCCTGGCAGTGACACCGATCTGCAGGGTTTCTGGTGTCCCACTCCTCGTCATGGCTGAATAATAGAACGGTCCTGCAGTAAGTGCAGGGTTTTACAAATTCTGTAAGTGAATGTGCTCCCAGCCTGAAAAGGCTTCACCGGGTGAAACACCTTGCAATGGCATGCATGAGTGCTCTGTGGATGTATCTGTCCAGAGTAACATCCTGTTTCTGTGTAGTATTTTCAGCACAGAAATGCAAGGCTCGGAAAGCATATGTGGCCTTCGCAGCCTGTGCCTCCAGGGCTACCTGATTCACGTTGTGCAACTGTGATTCTCAGGAATTTGTAAGCATTTTTTGCCTTTAAAAATTTGACTTTTGTCACTCAAACGTTCATCATATGCCACTTGCAATTCCAGTTTTACCGCCTGTTGATTTAATCCTGTGTGCTTTCCTTGACATTTTAAGAAACTTTTAAGTGCTACCGTTTGCTGGCAAAATAAAAAATAAAATTAAAAACAGCTATAGTTTTAAAGTGACTTTGTGGTGAATAAATCATTCCAACTACATGTTCTCTTTTCTTTGTTGAGGTACATATAACTGCTCTTGACATTCTAAAATAAGAATGCCAGTTGCAGATTGTAGCTACTTCTAAAACTTAACAAAGAGCAAAGCAGAGAAGTTGGACAGAACATAGGCTTCTTCCAAAATGTCAGAAAAAATAACTGAAGAGAACATAAAAGTGAAAATCTTGGCCTGATGAATTAGTTATTTCAGTCTGTTCTGGCCCTGAGAAATGATCAGCTGCCTTGACGAGTTTATCCTTCAGAGAGCTGGAAAAAACCTCAGAGAGAGTGATTCTCTCCTTTGTAGTTCACAAATGAAGACCAAAAAATCTTTACTATTTCAGGGATTTAAAAATACTAAATCTTCAGATTATCAGTCTCAAATCCTTTTTGGAAAGAACTGGTAGATAAATAATTCATGCTGCATATTTTAAAGACACATAAAATGTGGAATAAAAGGTCTATTAGAAGAACATGTACAGTGGGTAGGCTGCAGGCTGCTGCTCTGCCGTTTGTCACTGCCGAATTATACCTGAACACATCTGAACTGATGTTTTTTAAACATGTAATTATAACTGTATGTGCTTTGATTGCTAGATCTGCTTCTGTCATCAGATGACTGAGTTTGAGAATAATTTTTTAGAATAACTGTGAGTGTTGTCAAACCTCCAATTGTGGGTTGTTGGAGAAATACCCTCGCTCCCTTGTTCGGAACAGAACCCTAATTCTGTTGAGGCCTCCACCCTTTCCTTTCTTTCATGGGCCTCTGTCAGGAGGTGACTCCTGATTGGCTCACCCAATCCTTGAGGTTCATTCTCAGTGCCAGTGATTGGTTGGGTATGAGCATGTGGCACACTGCTGCCAGTGAGACGGGAGGAGTTTCTGGGGAAGGCTTCCTTGCTGCCAGTAGAGATGTACAGGATTATCCCTTCTGCCTCTGTCCCTTGCCAAGCACGGCTGTGGTGCCTGGGAGTGTGGCCGCCATCTTGTGGCCATGAGAGAAGCCAGCCCAGGGGGAGGACAAACACAGAGAATGGCAGAAAGCACAGAGATGGAAAGACTTTGGCTGCTGTTGATAACCTTTGAGTTGCTGAATTAACCAGCCCTGGGGCTGCTGTCCTATCACTATGACTCGTTATGTGACATGAGTCTCTTTGCCTTCACTAGGGTTTTCTGTTACCTGCAGCCAAGCCATGCATATTCATGTGTGCCTATTCATGCATAGATACATGAATTATTTAAGATAGAACAAAAAATAAAGTTCAAAAAGAACAAAGGTTACCATCACTGTGTCTCATTTATATGATACCTAACAGTGACATTCAGCCTGATAAGTGACAAGTTCTAGGTAGGGCATTGGTTTGGCTGCTTTCACAGAAGTGAAGTGAACAATGGCTTAAAAAGTTTGTGGAGTGATTTTTCTCTCCCCAAACAATTTGAGCTGGTAGGCAATCAAGGAAATGGTGACTTTGCCACTTGGGGACATGCAGGACACTTCTCTGTCAATCCACTAGCATTTTGTTTGCATCTGCCTGATCAAGGCCAGCTCACCATCATGTCAGTGTTTTGGAGCATAAACGGGGACAGGAAGAAAGGTCAGGGTGGGCTGGGACAAACAGCCTTCTTTTGATCTGAAATTGCCAAATTACTTCCAGTTGTAGCTCATTGGCCAGAACTTGATCACATGACCACAGCTAGTTGCAAGGGAATCTGGGGAATATTCTCTTTAGCTGGATAACCATGTATCCAGCTAAAACCCAGAGAGTTCTGTTCCTAAGGGAGAGACTAGACACTTTGAGACAGTTCAAAGGGTCTGCCACATAGTATGTCTGCTACAGTGAAGAGGAAGAAGGCAACAAAGGCCGAGTGCTGGGCCCACTCTGTGAATGTGGGGTTTGAGCCATGTGGGCCAGGCTCCCTGAGCAGCCCGGGTTCCTGTGCCAATTCTGACCTGTCCTGCCCTCTCTTCACGTCACCAGAGGGACTTAACCACGTTTAAGATTTGATATTTAAAACCTCTTCAAACTCTGACTTTCCCTGGCATGGTGCAGGGCGCTTTCTATTTCCAGAGTGGGGCAGAGACGGAGCAAAGACAAGGGAGAAGCAGGGTAAGCACCTCACATGTGGGTGATGGGTATTGAAACCATCAGAGAAGTCACTGGAAGCATTTATTGAGAGCTTGTTGGGAACTGAGAACTGTGCTGCGTGCCTTGCAGGTATTAACCCCATTAGCCTGACACAACGTGTGAGATGGGCCCAGTGATTGTTCCCATAGGTGAAGAAGCTGTGGCTCACTGCGGGGGGGGGGGGGGGCTTAGGGCAGGCCCCAGACCTAGCCCACTGGCCCCTGGGCCCATACACTTTACTGCCTGTTGTGGGAAGGACTGGGAAACGAGATGGGGTTTGTGAGGTGTGGCCAGATCACAGCAGGCCCCGAAAGCAGGGCAGAGGACACTGGGCTCAGCGCTACCCTTTATCCAGGATCAATTTGCAGCACTGATCAATGCACCCCCCCCCCACCTCCCTGGGTCCTCTGAAGCCAGGAGGTCACTGTTGCCACTCCATGTCACATCTGGGCATGACTGTGTCATGGGTTACATCACCCCTCACTACCCTTGGGTAGAAGACAGATTGCTCTTCAGGAGGAGGGTACCCAGGTGAGAGAGGTGCCTGGGAAGGACACTAGTGAGGCAAAGTGCAGAAAGTTCAAGGGAAGACACGCCTCAGGGTTACTAGGCATCCTTCAAGATGTTGTCCCTGCTGAGACGGGCAAGGAGGCCTCTGCGCCTGCTCCTGTCCAGTATTCCTGAAGGAGGCTGGGTGCTGGGAAGAGGTAGAACCCTGACTCTAGAAAATGAGGTCAGTCCTCAAAGCGGGCCTGTCCCTAAGCTGGCACTGCTTGCTGGCATGGCTTCTGCCATTAAACCCATCCTTCTGCTCCAACTTGCAGATCAGTTGGCTTTGTGCCCAGAGGACACTCCAGGGAGGAGTGCTAATCAGTGGTGTGCTGTATGGTCCCACGGATGTAGGATTCCCAGGGGCCAACGGCTCAGGTGGCCTGGTTAGAGGGAGTGAGACCCTGTGGCTCAGCCCCTGTGGGACCTCTGGGCAGCCGGCTTTGCCCAGGCGCGACGATTCACCGCATGTGCTGCTGTGGGGAGGTGCCTGGAATGACCCACCCTCTTCTCTGGCTCTTCTCACTCACGACAACTACATACCCCACTGCCACCATTAACAGTGTAGTCTGACTTAATGCCGTCCCTTTGGTTCATTCTGTTTTCCTAAAATACAATCACAGATGCACCACCTCCAGTCTGCTCTGCAAGACTGAATGCCTGTGTCGCCACGTCCAGGAAACCTACCTGCCACGTCCCAGCCTGGATGTCGTCTCCTCTCTCCTCCTGACAGAATGGTTGCATGTGGCCTAGATCTATTTACTCATTACTTCTATGACCAGACCTTAAGCTTCTTTAAAAAAAAATTAAAAAAAACTTTTCAATAAAAAAAATCCTTTAACTTCAGACATATGACAATGGATGTCATGAACCCTCATAACCTGTCACCCGGCTTCAACTATTGTCAGCATTTTGCCAGGCTTGTTTCATCCATTCCCTTCAAGCTTGTTATACCCACCCCCTGGAAGATTTTAAAGCTAATCCTAAGTCTCGTGTCATTTCTCCCATAATACTTTAGTACATTTCAGCTGTGAGCTTCAAGATGGCAACAACTATATCCTATGTCTTGTGCCCTTACCACTTAGAATGGTCCCTGACACTTACTGGCTCTGGGGAAAAATGTTATTTTGAATGGGCTGTGACTTACTGACCGAAGGAACTAGCATCAACTTTTAGAACTGAGCCTGCAAATTAACTGAAGGACTCCGGAATGTGAATAACTGCTGCAAACTCACAGCCCCTCCATCCCAGGTGCCCGTCTTGCTGCCTGGGGTTTCCGGCGGCTCTAGAATCTGTCCATCTTCATCAGACTTCAAGGTTGGTTTATTCTTACCCAAGCATCTTTGATTTTGCAATTAAACTCCACTTTGAAGTGACCTTAGAGAGGGAGAATTATTATGTAGCTTTTACCTTTGCTTCATTCGTATTTAGCTCACAGTTGTGGCCTTGAAGGGTTTATCATTATTATTATTATAATGTTGTATTTACTTAGACCAAGATACTTCTGACCAAAAAAAATCAAAGTGTAGAATACATCTAAAGCATTTTCTTTAATACCATCTTTCTTTTCCTGGTAATGGCATTTTAACTGCACAAATGAAAGATAATTGAATGCACATTTTCTTTCAAGCTGTCTTGGTCATGTTTATTCTAAATTATGTACACTTTGAAGGAGACCCTAGAAGTGGCATTTCCAGTTCTTACATGGTAAAAAAAAAGTAGGCCAGAGCTTGGGCTCTGGAAATCTCTGGTGGTAGAGCAGTAGCTTGTAAAAATGCCTTTGACATGTTCATTTTTCCTCTTAATTCAGAAATGGTATTTATCATAATGTAATGGGAACTGCTTGTTAACTAGCACTGTTTTCAAAATTGTATTCTACAATCTTTTCTTTCACTGCTCAGATTGATTGTAAGGTTGAATTGGGTTAGCTGGGTTTTCTGTTTTGTTTGTTTTGTTTTGCCTTTTCAGTTTCATCAGGAATTCAGAGTAAGAATTTATTTGTGGGTTTAGCACAGGGGAGGAAGCCGTGCCTGGTAGACAGCTGATGAGTGGTAACTGTTACGTGTTCAGCTTTCACATACGACAGTTGTTTCCACAGAAGTATTTATGGGAATTGGATTTGGTCATGATGCCATATTGAGCCAAGATCATCTTTTCCATGGAAGGTGATGGGATTTGAGAGATTTTGGGGGATCAGGACATGGGGGAGCTGTAATCCCAGAGCACCTCCCCCTGCCAGTACAGCAGTGAATCTTCCTGTGAATTTTATTTTGGTGGCTGTGAGTGAGCAGGCCTCGTGGGCTTTCTGCTCCAGACCGAGAGTCCTGGCTGTTCTTGGCATGACTTATATGAGTCTGATGGGTGGCTGGGCAGGCGCAGAGCTCCTGCAGAGTGAAAATTGTGGGAAGATGGCAGGCAGGGAGCCTAGGGATTACATGACTTCTCGAGTGGCTGCAGGAGCCTCCCACCTGGGGCTGGAAAAGCCGAAAGGTGTGGAGAACTGTGGCTGGAGATTGGACCACGGAGCCAGAAAGAGCCAGTGGGCTGGTGATTCTTGTCCTCCTGGTCTGGGGCCCAGCAGAAGCTGAGGCAGATGTTCCAGGCTGGAAAGCCTAGGGCAAGGCGGGACTCAACGGCTGAGTCAGCCCCAAGGAAGCTCGTGTGGTAGAGGAGCCATGAATGTGGCTGCAAACGTGGCCACCTGCCCTGACGGAGGGATGAGCCCATGAGGAAGGAAGTGGCGAGTGGCCAGGATTTGGAAGAGGAACCACAGCGTGGAACAGAAGCAGCAGCTTGGGTTGGGGGGGGAGGGGGGATCCTTGTGTTCAGATAATGGCGTGGGGGTCTGCGTGGCTGCTCCAGAGCGTGGGAGTCAGCCACAGTGCGTAGCGACTCTGTGCTGGGTACGCTGCCTGTCCTGGTGCTTGTTCCCACTGCCACCTGCTCTTTCAGGCTTTTATCCCCAGTCTGATTTGAAAATCAGGATCCTGCGACTCAGAGAAGTGAAGGCAGTCAGTTGTCAGGGGGACACACAGGAAATAAGCAGCAGAGCTGGGAACTGAACACACATCTGCCGGTCTCTGGAGACTCATGCTTCCCACCGCTTTCCAGTGCCTTTCACTCTCTCCCACTGCAGGAGTGTCCCCGTGAAGAAACACCCACAGTGAACCACACACTCCGGTTCCCACGTTGGACACACGGCCACACAGGCACACACCCCTGTCCCTTGAGGGCCTGGTTCCGGCTGCAAAGAAACATTTTCAGATTCATGTGAATTTTGGATGCTGTTGTCATTATTTAGCGATTTTTAAAAAGTAAGAAGAAAGCATGACCTTTATCTCTGAGTTTTCCAGTGAAATGGGCTCTAGAGAAGGCATGCGTTTAAGGGGCCGGTGGTGACACCTGCCTGGTCCCTAGCACAGGAGGAAGTCCTGGGACTCTGGCCATGCTGCAGGCTGTCAAGGGAGAGCCAGAAACCCAGAGAATACCATGGGGGAACGGCGGGTGTTCCCACTGCTTGTCAAATGAAAAGCCACAGAAAGGCAGAGATACCAGTGGCCCAAGGACGAGAAGCAGTAAGGCAGTTACATGATCCCAGCCATCTGGTTAACCCAACATATTTAAATCTAGACTAAATATAGCCCCTTTCCCAAAAAACACTCAGCATATTTAAGCATGTAGACAAGATGGAGATTTGCATGTGGTGTCTGAGGATATGGAGATCCAGATCCTGGCTTAGAATTTCTGGTGAAGATGCCAGGCATTTCCTCCCCATGGCATCAGTTAGCTTGTGCTTGCTATCAAGATCCCAAAACTCATTGGCTTAAAACCGCAACCATTATACTCGCTCCCAGTCCTGTGCATGGGCCAAGCAGCTCTTTTAGTCGGGGCGGACTCTGCTGATAGGATCTCTTGGTGGCCTGGCTGGAGGCGGGTGGTCTAGGATAGCCTCATGTGTGTGGCGATTGGCAGGCTGGTTGTTTGAAGAGAGTCTCAGCAGGGACTGCTTGCCTTGGCTCCACCTGGTCTCTCCTCCTCCAGCAGACTAGCCTGGGGTCTTCACGTGGTGGTCTCAGTGTTGCAAAAGTAGCAGAGGAGGACAAAGCCCACTGCATCAGTACTTTTCCAACCTCTGGCTGCAACCCATCTGCTATTATCTCATTGGCCAGAACAAATCCTTGGCCTAGCTGAGAGTCATTGTGGGAAGAGACTACATAAGGCCATGAATATGGAAAGGCATGAACAAACTGGGGGCCCTAACTGCAACAAGTCTACCCTGCTGTAAGCTGGAGGTGTAACTTAGCAAGCAGCGATTGTTTCTACCAAATGCCCACCTGAAGTCAACTCTGAACCATACTGTGGTTAATCCCCATATGAAAAGGCAGTGTCAGGTAAAACCATAGGAGACATACTTAGTTGTTCTAGTGGCCTGTCCTGCCAGTCTGGGAGGTGGGAAGTCCCCAGGAGGTTGGAAGCAGGGAGTAGTTGAAGGGCCAGACCTAGGCCAGCAGTGGTAGAAAGACCTGGCCTCTTACATGCAAATGCAGAGCAACCAACAGGCTACTCTGGCCTCCAAGGAAGCAAGAGACACCACATGGCCTCAGAAGTCAGGGGTGGATGATTCCTGGGGATGGTGTGGTAGCTTCCCAGGCCCAGAGTGAGGCCTGAAGGCAAGGTTGTGAGCCAGAGCTGCAGAGGGAGGGATGTGAACAAGAACACGTCATTGTGCAGTACTCAGCTTGGGGTACTGGGCCCCACTCTTGGTTAGGGTTGGACAGAAGCACTTTACATTGGGAGGTGTAAAATTGGGGTCTGTTTGTTAACACAGATACCAGTTGCTGGACATACAAGTTCAATTGTGAGATGCAAGTAGATTTTTGTCAATCTTTTAGTAAATGTTCTTTTTTTGGTAGAACATCTGACAGGTCCCTTAAAGGAGTGGTTTTCAAAATCCCCGGCAGGGCCCTTGGGGAGGGGGTGGGAAGGAAGGGGCTCCAGGGCTCTGGCCCCTGCTTCATTCCTAGCATATCTGCTTTTTTAAAAAATAGGCTTTTCAGATATAATTCACATGCTATATATTCTACCAAGTGTGCAACTTAATGGCTTTTATATACTGATGCAACCTTCACCACATTAGCAGATGAGCTTTTATCTGATTTTGGCTATCAGATCTCTGAAGGAGATTCTATTTGAAGGGGGAAAAGTTCAGGTTTGAAATTACTGTTACAGTCTTACTGTAGGTTTAGAACCTTTTCTAGAGAGACTGTGTTTTTAAATTCTTTTTAAAATCCCAGTGAGAACCAGGAAATAAACTTGATTTCTAAAACTGATAATGTAACATCAATAGTAGCCATTCACTTTTTTCACAGAAGGGACATTTGGGGCCTCATTCAGCTTTTTTTTTTTTTTTCTTTTTTTAAGTCCTTTTGCACAGTTCTACTGTGGCTAGAGGAATTTCAAATGAGTGGAGTGGGGCTTCAGGAGGACCCCCGGGTGCCCCTGAACTAGGCACACCCAGTGGTCCAGGATGGAGGGAGGTCTGTAATTAGCGGAGGGGCTGGTTAGTAGGAACAGATCCTGCTGCACACCCAAGACGTCCCTAAAAGCATCACTGTGGGACACGTTGCAATGACTGATGTTCAGATTAGCAATTACAATTAAAGAAGACCAAGGCCATCTTAGCAGAATGTTCATCAAAAAAGTTATAGATTTAAAGGCTGGAGGTCATACCGTGGCAAGCTGCTCTGCGTGACGACTTCCTTCATTGTGCGGCGCGTCGTAAATGCTCAATAAACACCCTTTACATTTTTCTTTGGAAAGGTCATGTCTGTGAAATATCTCACTCGCGGTTAATGTCAGATAAGCGAGGCATTCATGAACTGGTTTCCTCTCGTTCACTCGAAGGGAGCGTTCTCACTCTCACTCAGGCTCCTTTGGGGACAAAGGCTAATCATAGAGCGCGCTATTGTTCTCCAGCTCGAGATTCATGTCTCCCTGCCAGGGGACTGGGCTAATCGGATTATTTTCAGTTGACCAACTTGGTTCTCCACCTCTGAACACTTTGTTTATTGCCTCTGCTTCATTCACAGGACGTGTTCCCGATTTGAGGTGAAACCATGAAGAGAAAGTAGAACCATAATAATGCTTTTCCGCAACCGCTTCTTGCTGCTGCTGGCCCTGGCTGCGCTGCTGGCCTTCCTGAGCCTCAGCTTGCAGTTCTGTGAGTAGAGCGGGTGTCACCAGGGCGTGGGCGGTTAGCTGGTTTCCTTCTGAAACAGAGGGCCTGGGTTTGTGGGAAACAAGGAGGCCCCAAAGCCTTGATTTTTAAATGAACAAATAGGTTGAAAACAACTGAGTCTTTCTGTCATTGGCGATCACGGTGTGTAGTTGCAAGCAGGGGCCCTAAACCACCGAGCAGCGTTCAGGGTGTGCTCTTTTGACCTGTGCGTGGATCCGAAAATGCCTGGTTACTCGCAGATTTCCCAGGTGAAGACGCCAAGTGGCCCAGCTTGACTTTTGCGCTGAGCCACACCAAGCAGTGGCGTTTGTCCGGCTGGTGGGGTCATTGAGGGTTGGGTGTCCATTTTATGTCCAGTCAGCTGTGGGGCTGCAGTTGTTTGGGGCAGGGTGTGGGGATCAGGTACCTATTATCAAGCTTGCTTCCTGGGCTGCAGGGGCTTCGCCTTGGAAATCCCTGTGGGAAGGCAAGAGTGCCCGGATGAAGCTGGTCTGCTGACCTTGCCTTCCAGCATCCCACACTGGGATCCTGGTGCTCAGGCGGTGCCCCAAATCTGTGCATACCACAGGTCCCCCGAGAGGGGCTGTCCTCAAACACAGATCCGGCCCTGGGACCTTGTTGGTTGCAACCTCTCAGTGGCGACCCAGGTCTTCTGGGAGGCCCCTTGCCCTCCTGTGTGACCCCTCTCTGCTTGGTGTGCTCTACGAGTGCCAGCCTGTTCTCTGTGCTGCCATCCTGGTGTCCTCTGCCCTCCTCCTCCCCTTTCCCCCCTTTCCCTTTCAGCCCTGCTCTTCTCCCCAGAACCTTCCAGGAGCCCCTGAGGGCTTGGTGGTTCTTTGATGTATATCAGAATGCCCCGAACCTGTTCCCCTCCTGTCACTAACCATGCAGTATTGTATTTTTCCGTTCTTATGTCTTTTCCTTCTACGAGATTGTCTGCTCTTTGAGAGCAGGGACCGTGTCCTGTTTCCCTCTATGTCCCAGGAACCAGCACGGCCCAGCACATAGTCGCATTCATAAATGTTTGTTGAGTGCGTGCATCTATGCCTGCTCTGGAAAGCAAATAGACCCGAATTCCCTTTCCTTCTGTCACTGTGTTCTTGAAGCTGAGAAAACGTCTGTATGATGCTGGGAATTGTGTTTCTGCTGCCACCTGCCTCGCCCTAACGGGTGGGAGACAAGCAGGTGGTACCCATCAGCGCCCAGGGCAGCTCTGTGAGGAGGTGGTGTTTCTGTCACAGTGTGAGTGATGGAAAGAAGGGCAGGTGGCTCAGTGAGTGGGATGTTGTGAGTGTACAGAGGAACATGGGAAAGACTTGGTGTTGGGAATAGGTGCTTTGAAGAAAGGAGGCTTTGGGCAAGTTTCCCTGATTCACCTCCAGTTGCGACATATTTATGCACACATCTGGTGCATATGACAGGTTATTTCTAATAGTACAGAGAATTAAAAATACTCATTTTGTCCTTCCAGAATTGGAAAAGAGGTCAGGAGAAGGTGGGCATCAGAAGTTTAAAAATATTCCAGATGCCTAATGAACTGTAAAATAGGAATCCTTTCCAAAAAGTGTGGTAGGACTTTCAGTAGTTTAATTGTCTGTAACTTTTCATTAGAAATTTTCCACCCTTTGGTTGGAGAGGTAGGATGTTACATTCAACCCCGAATTTTATTCTGAGAAGCTGACAGGTTCTGAGACATGAATGTGGGTTATTTGTGTTTGCGGCGTTTCTCTTGCATGAGCTGGTTTCCACGTCACTGAATTGGCCTGTGTGTTTTGCTTATATAACTCTTCTGAAAGTACCTTCTGTTTTAGGAGAGCCAATTTGCAGCCATACTTTTTTAAGGAAAATTTTGCAGAGTAAATTAGCCTGGCTGGGTCTGAGCTCTTTATTCTTGGATACACTGGAGTCCGGAAAGATATTAAGATATGGACGTTCTTACTGCTCTTCTACTTATAGGTAAACTGGAACTTTAGGATTTCTACAGAAATGGGGTTTAATTGCTTCATTTATTTAATTGCTTTATTGGTTGCTTATGATTATGGTGTAAGAAACTGTGCTAATTCGTAACGCAAAGGTTTATGCTTAAGTAGCAGTTATGTTGTCATTCTTACCCTAAAATATATGGACTTTTTCTTTGCCATTTCTTTTGACTAATTTTGGAATGCCAAATTAGCACATAAACTAATTTTAAGTAATATATTTGAGGCAACCAAATATAAGTTGGTTTTCTCACACTTTCAGTAACCAGTATAGTTTTGTTTGCTGAAATGATTGTAGATTTTGTCTTTTTAGTAGTTTTCTTCTTCTGATGTTTTGAATATGAAAAAGATAATACCCAGCTTATTATTCAAAAATCAGATTTTTTAAATAAGCATTTCTTCCTCTGGGTACAGAAAGTACGTAACAAACCCACATATATTTTTTAAGTGCTTATGTGTGTTTGACATTTTTCTGCACTGTTTGGGTGGAGGTATTTAGAGAAGGAATACAGAAAAGATTAAGATACTGGCTGGTCCGAATGCAGTGGTGTGTACAGCTAATTGATCACAACCAGTTACGGATTCCTTTGTTCCTTCTCCACTCCCACTGCTTCACTTGACTAGCCCAAAGATACGACCCATAGTTTCTCAAAATGTGTTCATCTTAAATAGTACTAATGACTTGCTATATGCTAATAGTCCTTAGTAAAAATCATTCATTGTGTGTTTTCAAGTCCTTGATGTTTTGAGTTTGGACGTGGGAACATTCTGAAATTCCTGTTATTTGAATTGTAGGAGGTAACAAGTAAGACATGTTTTTTAGGTGCTATAGTTAAAATACACACAAGTGGAAAAATAACTTTTCAAATTGAAGGATTCCTTTAGCACAAGGAAAGACCGTCAGGATGCGAAGGCTTATGAATCATGAGTTATGCTTCTACTTTTTCTGCTCATTTGTAATCATCCCCTCCCCTGCTTTAACCCAGCATTGCCTTGGTGCTCATTTTGTGCTCATTTCTCCACGTTCCAACCGTCATTCCCAAGATGGCGGCGTGACGGGAGCAGGCAGGCTCTGGAACCATCATAGCTTTGGGTTGGAATGTCAGCTTCCCCGCCCAGCAGCCATGTGCCCTGCATCCTCTTCTGTAAAATAGAGTTAATTTTTGCTGCTTTGCAAGGTTGGTGTGAGAACAGAACTTTATGGGAAAACACTTGGCTTGGGGAAGCAAAGCCAACACAAATCTTTTAAGCAAACCAGTACAGAGCTCCAAATAATGCACCGTCATCAGAAACCAGGGCTTAACCAAAAGGTTGCCAGAGCGGATGTTCCTTCAGCTATTTGGCAGAGGGAAGCTTTTGAAATAGATCATGCATGTATTTGTTTTTAATCAGAGAACACTGGCCATGATGAGGGTTAACTTATACTGAGCACATGGTGCCCATATCTGGGCCACCCTCCTGGGCAGGACTCTGACCACAGTGGGCTCAGTGGGACATGTTGACGGTGAGCTGGAGACTCAGATTCCCGTTTGCAAGAGAGGAGGGTTCACCTACAGAAGTGAAAGCTGGGGTTGTCTTCAGTGTCTCAAGAGCCTTCTCTGCAAGAGGAGCGGGACCTCGCCTGCATGGCCTGGGTGACCATGGTGACACATTTCAGTTAAGGGCAGGGTGGAACTTCCTAGCAGTGTCACGCAGGGTTGGAATGGGTGGCTTGTTTTCCGTCACGGGAGTCTGCAGGCTCTGGAGGGTCACTCTCTGAAGAATAGAGTTATTGGACAGGTCATTGGGCCTGATCCCATTTAAAGTCTCTTTAAATTCTGAGGGTTTGTGAATTTTATCTTTCCTTGTCAATCTAGTGCCATGAGTATGTGCAACTTTGTTTTTGAGCGAAGGTTCCTTGCATTTCCACCATGGGTCAGAGCCTGGGCTGGGAGTTTAGTCCCTCGAGGGCCGCAGGGAGCCTTCCGTCCTCGGAGGAGAATCACGGGCAGCCACTGGGAACGCTGTGGTGGTGCGCTTGGGCAGGTAAGAGGCGGCAGTGCCACAGGGTGGGAAAGAACGTGGAGTCTGGAGCCAGGCTGCCAGAGTCGAGTCCCTGGCCTGCCATTTACCAGCTGTGTGACCTCAGGCAAGGTATTTATCTTCTCTGTGCCTCAGTTTTCTCATCTGCAAGATGAAGGCAATGATGCTTCCTATTTCATAGGGTTAGTACAGGATTCAGTGCACCTGGAACAGGGCCTGGAACATAGTAATCACTGCATGTGTGTTTGTGAAATCAAATGAATGAGAGATCACTTATGGCAGGATAGAGGACAAGAATCCAGTCCAGGCTGGGAGTCAGGGAAAACTCCCCGGAGGAGGTGACATCTGTGTTCATCTCTGATGAAGAGTAGGATTAGATCCAGGAGGAAGTTGGGAAGGGCATTCCTGGCAGGTGGAGGTGGGTATGCCAAGGCGGAGGGAGTGAGAACACGGCCCAAATTGGCCACCTGTATGTAGTGTGAAGATGGACCAATGGCCAGGGGCCACTTCCCATCACCACGTTACATCCTGAAGGCTTTGGGTAGCCATTGAAGGAGGGAAGGTGCCATCAGACTTGTGTCTTGGAAAAGCCATAGTCCATTACACTGGTTTCCTGGGCACCTTGATCACAATCACCTGGCCAGCTTGTTAAACATGCATGTGCCAAAAACAAATAAAGAGCAGATTGTGCCCCTCCATACAGAATCAGAATCTCAGTAGGAGCGGAACCCTTAGCAAGCTCCCTGGATGTGTTTAATGTACACAAGATCTGAGAACTGCCGGTCCCAAGGCTGGTGAAAGGATGAGGCTGAGAGGCGACTCAGAGGCCTTTTTGCTCATCCAGTTAAAAGCTGAGGGTGGCCCAGGTGAAGGAATTGGCCCTGAAAGGAAGAAGCAAAGCCAAGAGATGTCATGGGGATGCTGTGGGACTTTATAGCTGGTTGGTGTTGTGGGGCCAGGATGATGGGGGGACTCTTCTGTGGCACCCAGGAGTATGGCTCGGGTACTTCAGTAGTTGCTGCCTTCTTGCCTGCATTCATTCACATAAACGTCTCCTCTCCATCTGGGGTAAGTCTGCTGAAGGCTGCAGGAAATGCCCAGAACAGACTGGAAGGTGAACCAGGCAGGGCTGGTGGTTCCCTGGGTCTGAAGCGAGAGGGCTCAGAGCAAGAAGAGCAGGGGACAGGGCCAGGCCGCAGGACGAGCTGGGGACAGAGCAGGAGGGGGAGTGGGATGGGGGTGTCCGTGAGGGGCATGGGGGTCATGAAGGTCCGCAGGGGCCTGTGGGTGCAGTGTCCTGCCTGAGAGTAGACCTCGGGGTCTGAGGCCTGAGACAGACCCTGCCGGGAGGCACTCGTAGGCTACTTTGTGCTCACTGTTGGTGAAGCCCTGGCTTCGGGAAGACCAGGTCTCCTTGGAGCATGTGGAATCCGCTCCAGACCAAACAGCCCGTGAAGTTGTTTTATTTGGCCCAATCGGTGTTTTTAGATTTTTTAATTTATTTACCAATGTTTTTAAACTAGGCAATTTCATATAAACTTCCAGCTCCTCTTTAAAAATCAGACTTTCCACAAGCAGAGTCCCACAGTCCCTTGTGGGACAGTTGGCGGGAGCTGAGTAGCTGAGCAGGGGCTGCCCTCCTCAGGGGGGTGTGTGCTTGCCCTGTTGCCACCTGCCTAGTCCCTGTCAGCTCCTGAGCCTGTGCCCCATGGGGCAGAGGGAGAGAGAAGAGACCAAAGATGCAATTCTGGGCAGACAGTAGAAGAGAGGCCACAAGACAATGGAAGAGAGGCCACGAGACAGTGGAAAAGAGGCAGAGCAGGAGCAGTCAGGGGGCCCCATCGACAGGTGTGGTCTGTGCGGGCACCAGGGAGCCTGCCCCATACCCCTCCCATTTTATGTGCTGTGGTAGGTCTGATGTTCATCGGGAAAGAGAATAACAAGGCTTGGTAGAACAGTGTGTGCATTAAAGTGACATTGCCTCTGAGTAGGCAAGCGTGGAGCCCTGGAAGGAGCCAGGGTGTCTTGTTACGTTTGTATTGTTTGTAAAAGACAGGGTTTCACTGTGTCACCCAGGCTGGAGTGCAGTGGCAGGATGATAATTCACTGCTGCCTTGAACTCCTGGGCTCAAGCCATCCTCCTGCCTCAGCCTCCTGAGTAGCTGAGACTACACTTGCACACCACCATGCCTGGCTAATTTTTTTATTTTTTGTAGAGAGGTGTCTCTTTATGTTGCTCAGGCTGGTCTTGAACTCCTGGCCTCAGCAGTCTTCCCGCCCTGGCCTCCCATAGTGCTGGGATTATAGGCATGAGCCACTATGCCTGGCCTGGGCCAAGGTGTTTTGACACCTGCCTTGGTTATGCAGACCCTTGCTTCCTCAGCTTTGGCCCACTCTTTGTAGATGGTTATGAGCATTTGTAGTTTCAACTGCTTGTAGGGACCCCTGAAGGCATGTGGTATATGGTGGTAGTGATTCTGCTGAGGCACATATTGGTTAAAAATATCTGAAAATGAGCTACTCAACTGCTGAGCAAGCCAGGTCCTGCCACCCAGCCAGGGGACTTTGTTATCCTCTGTTCTTTGTCCTGTGTACATTTTATGGAGAATAGCATGTGTCATAGTGAAATGTATGAATTTGGGTGTTCAGGAAGATCTTAGTATGTTCACATGGTTTGGGAATGCAAGCCAAGGGTCTAAGGTACCATATACTCTATTCCAAAAGCACCAGTGGGTTTCCCCCTGAGCTTTTATTTTGGTGAGCTAGGGATAAAAAGTGTGATGAATTGAAAATGAGGGTTTACATTTTTAATCTAAGAATTCTGTCATATCTCCATCTCGTCATCATGACTAAAGTTTTACATTTAATTTTTTAAATTAATTTTGATCCTTTTCTTGAAGGTTTTTTCTACTTGATTTCTGAGAGTTTTAATTTTGATTTTCCTCTGAATATTTTAATGTCCAGCTACCACATAGAATTAAATGTCTGTGGGTGAAAAAAAAAGTCTATCGATGAGTAACAGAATTAAATCTGGCAATTAAACTTTCATTACAATTTCTTAAGCTCATGTTGTAGTTGCATTGGAGGGAGGTGAGAGTGTCATGCAGCAGGTTCTTCTGCAGGCTAAACGTTTATGTCTGTGGCTCATCTCTAGTTTTCTTCCAGGGTGGGGATCATGTCATTTCACCCCCTTCTCTCTCTCTCTTTCCCCTCCTCCCTCCTTCCCTTCTTTCCTTATCTATAGTTTCTCATCTTAGAGAAGTTCTCATCAAGAATAATTATATGATGGGATAGAGATGTATGTTTAAAGATGTTTAATAGGAAACAGAGGGGAAGGCAAACAAAGCGTGCAAGAGTAAATACTCCATCACACCATGATTACACACTGACTTGGAAGGTTGTCCATAATATATTAAATGCAAGTCCATATGGTACTTTTATATAGGAGTGTGTGTGTGTGTGTGTGTGTGTGTGTGTGTGTTGAGTCAGCAGTGCTGATTCCTCACTTTAGAGGAGAGGAAACTGCCATCAGGGCTGGTTAGTAAAAATAGAAAGTGTTAGTGAAAGTAGTCAGTGCGTTCAGGAGAATACCTGTAGATTGCCAAGACCCAGTGAAGAGACAGACAAAATAGGAGCGAAAACCACAGATGTTTAAGTTGCCGTAACCACCAGGGGAGATGAGCCAAGGCCGCGGCTGGAGTTTGACCAGGCGGAGGGTGTGCCAGCGGAGCTCACCAGCGCAGGCCCCCGCCCTGTTGTCCTGGCAACAGGGCTCCTGCCCCACACCCATGACATTAAAAGGTGGAAGTCCACCTTGGAATGAAGTGAGTGGTGATCTTAATAGCAGCCCCACCTTACGGAAGGGGACAGAGAAGAGGAAGCAAAGTCAGAATCCAAATCCCATGCGAGAGGGTGAGGTCAGGTGGGCACCCAGGAGAGAGCCCTGGGGCCGACTCACCATTCAATGGGAGGCCAGTGCGGCCGCCGCGCACACAGCAGGTGGTGCTTGGTGCCTCGCTAGGGCCCAGGACAGCGGCTGCCCAGGGGCAGCAGAGAATGAGGGGTCGGCCGTGCAGCAGGCCCCCGCACTGTGATTCCTCTGGTTCCAGCTCTGGCGTCGCCTCTTGCCTCTCCCTGCCCTTTTCTTTCTCTGTGTCACCTGAGGGGCTGGACCCTGCTGCCCAGGGGTCTGCCTCTCCCCAGCCCCAGGTGCCTACCAGAGGGTGGGTGGCTTGTGGGGGACGTCCAGATACCCGAGGGCGCAGGCCTTACCCTTGGCCACGTCGTCTCTTTCTTGGATGTGGCATCCCAAGGTCACCCCTCACCTGGTTGCCCTTTCTCCCTGTACACAAGGCAGATGACCAGGCCACCTTCACGCTTGGTGGGGTTGGTGGCTCAATGGCTTGCAGACCTTTGACACACAGGGGACATTAATTTGTTCCTCTTGGGAGAGGGAGAACAATATCCTTGGGCCTTAGTGACTCTGTCACCATCCCCACCAGAGCAGGGGTGGAGGCACAAGTGTAACCTCTGCAAGACACACGGCTGCTCACATACACTGAAAGGTACACGTGAGTTTCTCTGGGTGACAGGATTATGGGTGATTTTCCTTTTCTTTTTAGACTTTGATATTGAATGACTATTTTAGGATGAACTCATGTTTATATGAAGTGTGAAGATCCCTTTTTATTTTGAAAAAAGAAAATTAGTTAATCTTTTCTCGAGAGTTTTGAAATTGGAAATCTGTTTCCATGTATCTTGGGTTCTTAGCCTGAACCCACGGACTCCTGCATTGTCCCACGTGGTTTCAGGGGTCCTGTAAGCCTCTGGGAACCAAAGTCAAAAGAATGTGTGGCAGTCGTATTTCAGGGGTGAGGATCAGTAGCTTTTGTCAGATTCTCAAAGGGGAGGGTGGGGGATCCAGGGCCAGGAAGCTTAGAGAGGCACGGTCTTCTCATAGTTCTTTTCCAGGGCTGGACATCTCTGTCTTTTCTAGTTTCTGTCATGACATAGAGTCTTTGGTGTTGGCATTCTCTAATCTAATGGACATGTTAGGGTGAGGCCAGTTACCAGTGGCTTCCAGAGGAGAGTGGGGTTTCCTGACCCTCCCCCAGGAGGCTGAAGCAGGGCTCATGCCAGGCCACAGTGAGAACCCCGAGCTGTGGCAGTGGGTGGTTGTGGGTCCCAGCAGTAGTGTGGGAGGGAGGGGTCAGGCGGGGTGGAGCCCAGAGCTTGCAAATGGCCTGGTGGGAGAGCTCCAGCCTGACAGGACATGCTGGGCCACCGCGAGTCCCCAGCCATGGTTTCTTGGCTCCCTGAGTGCTACCAGACTTAGCAAAAGCACTTCCCAAATTCTTACCTAACATGATTCTCCACGAGGCAACATTAAGAATGAGGAAAACAAGAAAGGTTGGTATTATATTATGGCCCAGAGTGGATAGGTCAAAAAGGGAAAAGTGGATTCAACTGTTCGGTTAGTCTTGTCTATGCAAAACCAAGTATCTCACAGGCTGCAAATGTGGATTTGGCCCTTCACGTTCCAAATGTCTAACATGCTGCCCAGCCTTTCAAAGCAGTGACTAAAGGCAGATAACAGAACCGTGAGATCTTTGTTGTGGTTCTGGTTTGCACTCGACAATGACAGCACACATGTCCATATTCAGTATGGGGTAGAGGCAGGGTGAACATTTAAGACAAATTGGTGGGTTGAAGAGCACTAAGGGAATTGTGGGAATTGAGCACATCACTATTCCTTGGCAGGCCTGTGAAGAAGAGGGAATTTAGGAGCCTTTTGGACTATTGGGAGGGGGAATTGGAGGAATTAAGTGGCAGGGCAGGTGTCTTAGCTTCTGTGAAGGGTGTGGACACAGGGGTTCAGCATCTCTTCCTGATCCCAAGTTGAAGGGGACACCTTTTAAGAGCCTATAAGAAATGGGAATGATCACATCAAGGGAGCAGATGTGGAAAATAGTATTTCTTGATCCCTTACCATATTCCATGAAGGTGACATCTCAAGTCATCCTTGCCACCACCCTGATGTATAGGCATCACCATTTACATTTGACAGATGAAGGAAATGAGGCATAGAGAGGGCCACACAGCTAGGAAGTACAGAGCTAGGACTTGAGCCCACATCTTTGTGATGATATGGCTCATGTGTAGCCCCCAGCCCCAGGCCACCTCCCTGCATTCAGAACCACAGACAGTCACAGCAGCAGGGGCAACTGAGGACACAGACCTTCAGTGGAGTCCCAAGGAAGAGGTGACTATGGTCCCCTAAGAGGTGACAGCCCAGATTTGAGGTCCCAACAAGGGCAAGGCAGACCCTGGAGCTAGGAAAGTAAAAAGCAGATAGTGGGGCTGGACTCTGACCCCAAGAGGTTCTTGCTGGTGTAGCCAACACTCTGGCCCCACCGTGCTCACGTTCACTGGGACACTGTGGGTCCCTGACGCCTAATTGTATCTGTCCAGTGCCTGTGTGATCAGAGGAAGAGCTGACAGCAAATCACACAAGCTTAGGATAGTGGGAGGCAGGGGTTTGGAGGTTACCTGACAATCCCACTGTAAAACAGTGTCTTCCACATGGGACAGCCTGTCTTTCTTGGATAGGGCCCTTATTGGCACAGCTGCCTAGAGTCAGGTCCCCATCGCTGGACCAGTTTTCACGCCAAGGACAGGGTCGTGGAGGAGCAACATGGCAGCTCCCACCGGGCCATGGGGTTGGCGTGCGGGAAGGAGCTGCTCCCAAGGGAGGATGGAGCTGTCTCCACTATAGGAAGGGAGGGGCCATGAGCTGACCCAGGCATGGGGGCGCCTGTGAGGAGCTTGCATATGACAGGTTCCTAAGGTGAGAGCTGGTGGAAGAAGGGCAGGTATGCAGGTAGACTTTTGTCCTCTGGCTATGCTAGGGCCTCAGTGTGGACAGGTGAGCTGGGACCAGGGGTGTTGTCTTGGCATCCTGGAGGAAAGACACTGGACTTGTGCTAATCAAACTGAGCTGTGGGAGTAACTAAGGCGGCCCCACCTGCAAGGGCCGCACAGGGGCTGTGGCCTGGAACCTGCTGTTTTGCTTTGACCCTGAGCCTCTGCCCTTCCCCTTCCTTCCTTCTATTCTATGGGGATCATCAGTAGAACAAACAGAAGTTAAAACAAGCAAATCATCATGAGATGATGAGATGGTGATGTCTCAAGATGAGCTATCTGCCTCTAGAGAAGCTTATAGTGTTTGCTACTGAGCCCTGTTGATTAGGTTGTGTTTTGCTCGAGGCTTTATTGACCGTTCATAGTAACTTCCCAGTATTTCCTTTTTAAAAATTTTTCTTACTAAATGTTCACTGTCTTTCTCTGATTGTCATTCTTTGCCCACAGGCCGACACCCCCACGTGAGCCCTCTGCACAGGGGCACACCCCCCACGTGAGCCCTCTGCACACGGGCACACCTCCCCCATGTGAGCCCTCTGCACACGGCCCGACACCCCACGTGAGCCCTCTGCCCACGGGCATACCTCCCCCACGTGAGCCCTCTGCACATGGGCACACCTCCCCCACGTGAACCCTCTGCCCACGGCCCAACACCCCCATGTGAGCCCTCTGCCCACGGGCACACCACCCCCCCACGTGAGCCTTCTATACATGGGCCAACAGCCCCACATGAGCCCTCTGCACACGGCCTAACACCCCCCACGTGAGCCCTCTGCCCATGGGCACACCCCCCCCCCAACGTGAGCCTTCTACACATGGCCCGACACCCACATGTGAGCCCTCTGCCCACATGCCAACACCCCCCACGTGAGCCCTCTGCTCACGGGCACACCCACACGTGAGCCCTCTGCACACGGCCCGCCACCCGCCACATGAGCCCTCTGCACATGGGCCCACACCCCCATGTGAGCCCTCTGCCCATGGTTTGACACCCGCCACGTGAGCCTGTGCCCACGGGGCCAACACCCTCCACGTGAGCCTCTGCCCACCTGCCAACAGTGCCCCATGTGAACCCTCTGCACACGGACCCCAGTATTGCCTTTATATCCAAGTCTTCACAGCAATATTCTTGTAGCTGCACCCCCAGACCCATGTCCAGGGAGAGCAGAAGACACCATGACTGAGGTGGCTGTTTTCTCTTTAAGGTCCCTATACTTTCTTGTTTCCTTTTCCTATTTATAAAATAATGTCTGCCTGTCCTCCCCAAGTGGGCTGTGAGCTCCATGAGGGCAGGGGCTTTGTCCATCTTACTCCGAGGAACCCCCAGCAGGTGCTCAGTAAATGTTGGGTGTCTAGATGCACAGGTGCGTAAACACCAGGCCTGGGGGACTTGGGGCAAGTCCCGTGACCTGCCTCTGCCTACAGTCTGTCACCTGCTGCGGTTACTCTTCCTGAGATCCAAAGCTAGAAAAGGCAGAGGGGGTCAGGCTGGTTTAGGTCCTAGTCAGGGCTGCAAAACGTGCAGTAGTCCCCGTGGAGTCGCCGTGGGGGCGGTGGACGGGGCGGTGGAGCAGCACCTGGCTGTTTGACTTGAGATTCGAAGAAGTTTGTGGTTGGCTGCTCTTGAGAGTGAGGGGGCCGAGGAGATGCCTCAGAGGTCATGTTCTCTGCCATTTCTTTGAAACGGAGACCATGTCGTGATCTTTATATGGAGGAGCGTAGATGTGTGGGCGAGACTAGAGTGATCACAGGTGAGCTGAGTGGGACAAGCAGCCGTCAGCGAGAGACTTGTCACAGGTGGCTTATGGAAGTGTTCCTGCCTACTTGGTAACCACACCACCACAGGAGAAATTGCATGCCTGTCGGGACAGAGCTAATCATCAATGATAGCTGTGTCTTATTCTGTGATCATGTTGGTCATGGTGGCATAGTGGCCCCAGGGCGCTTGTTTAGATGCCTGGGTTTTTCCCACCTACATAGTGAAACCCCTTATCCTCCCATCTCTTTATCTGCTCACTGTTCCTTCTGATGCCCCCACAGTCCCTTTCTCTTGTCCTGTGATGTCTGAGCTGCTGTCTTCTGCTTGGGGTCAGCAGCTGGAGGAGCTGGGGACCTGGGCAGAGCCTGTTGGGAGGTGCAGGGTCCTATAGTCCAGCTGTCCCTCAGCCCTTTTGTCCGGGTGAGCAAGGTGAGCCCGGAGGGCTAATGTGGCAAGTTGCACAGCGCCTGGCCGAGGCAGCCTCCAGCCCAGGGCCTGCTCCCCAGGTTCCTCCTCAGCCCACAGGGGACCCAAGGCACACCTGGAGCCAGCCTTCTGACTCTTGTCTGCTGTGTTTGGCTCCCTCCTCTCCCCTTCCCCTCCATGTAGCCGGCTTCATTTCATCCTTCCAGGCTCAGCCTGGCTGGGCTCACTTGGGGTCTTCCCTGGGAGGCCTGTCTTGGGTTAGGCAACCCTCAGGGCTCCATGTGAGGATTCAGTGAGCTTCATCAGAAGCATGGAGCACGGTGCCTGGCTCAGTTCAGCAAGCATTTCTGGATGGCCCGTCCTCTGCAAGTCAGTGGGGGACATAAACCTGGAAGAGGCTGAGTCCCAGTCCTCTGCACATTTGGGATGGTGGGGTGACAAACCAGGTTACCCCTGCTTACACAGACTGTGGTTTGAGGTGTGACAGCAGCAGGAACGGGGTGGGCTCATAGAAGAGGACATGGAAACTGCCTGCGGATTCAGGGTGGGCTTCCTGCAGGAGGACCCCCAGGATCACTTACGGTATTGGCCAAATTTGGGGAGCAGAGCAGGACTGAGGGTAGAGTTGCAAGTAAATGGAAGAGAATGGGTGAGAAACATCTCGTGGGGGTGAGGCGGCTCTGAGCAGTTCAGAACAATGAGAACCAAGTTGGGGTGTGGGGTCAGATGGAGCTGGGAGACTTCTCTGTCCATGGCTTGTAGGCATCAGAACCTCCTTTAAATGCCTGGTGTGTGGAGAACACCTGAAGAGCCCCTCCTGGACTGACAGTGCATCCTGGTGACTTACACCAATAATAGCACAGGGCGATCTCACAGTCTGAACAGGTAGACAAGGCTGACTGCCCAGATGCCAGAAGAAGTCCAGATAAAATCTTTCTGGACAGAAGTTCTTGTTCCAATCATTATCTGGTCTTTATCTGTGGTTTTCAAACCACTGCTTCCTTGGGTCATGGGTGGGTCATGTACACCCAACCACCATGGTTCCCAAGTGACAGCCCCAACAGGCCTCACCCCATGTGCTTACAGATAAACCAGCAAACTGTGGGAACTCTGGGATACCCAGGGTCCCCACCTGTGCCCCTCTGCCCCATATTATCCTGGCTCCTGAGCTGCTCTTCTCCCTGCCCAGGCCCCAATGGAGTGTGCCCACAGGCATGGCCAAGGGGCCAGGATTTGGTAGATTTCATAAAAAAGCAGCATCAGGGACCAAGGGTCCCTCTGTCACCAGCCAGAAGGGCCAGGTCATAAGGCACTGCCTTAGGACATCTGATTTTCCATATCCCCTTGCTCTGATACCTGGGCTGTATGTTAACTCTTCTAGCACTTTCTACCTGCTGAGGAAGAATGTGACTCTGGGAGCAACCAAAGGGCTAATTTTGAGTTGGTAAAACTCAAAATTCTCAAATTCCAATTCTATAGCTCTGTGATCATTGTTTTGGTAACATAAGTAATGAATGCAGATATGTTTATTATTTTAAAAAGTGCACCTGGACATTATAGATATATATGTAAATTTATATATATAGGATATATTAACATATGTTCACTATATATATATATACATATATATATATATACACACATACACACAGTCATGTGCCACATAACGATGTTTCCATCAATGACAGTGGGCCCATATTATGATACAGTTTTTCTACCACGCCTTTTCTGTGTTTAGATATGTTTAAATTTACAAATGCTTCCTACTGTGTCACAGTTGACCACAGAATTCAGTACAATACCGTGCTGTACAGGTTTGCAGCCTAGGAGCAATTGGCTATGCCACATAGCCTAGGTGTGTAGTAGGCTACACCATCTAGTTTTGTGTCAGTATACTCTATGATGTTTGAACAACGACGAAACTACCTAATGACACATTTCTCAGGATGTATTCCTGTGGTAAAGTGACACGTGACTGTACATATGTATGTGTATATGTATGTATGTGGATACATAATATAGACACTTGTGAAAAAAAGTAAAAAATACTTCTTCACACTCCATTCCATCCATTCCCAAGAGGAAACCACTGCTGCGTTGTGATGGATAACCTTCTAGACATTTTTCGAGTACGTCTACATAATAAACAAATGCCTGTATAGTCATACATTTATAGTTTGTTTTTTCTTTAAAGAGAATTATTAATACACCAATATCGAGTGACTTGGTTTATTCATGTCACATAATTTACCTTTGATTCTTTTCCCTTCTTTTTAACTGGAGAGTTCTACAGTATGGATGTAACATTCTTTCTGCTAGTGATGGATGTGTAGGCCATTTCCCTTTTTGTTATGATAAACAGGCCTGCAGGGAATCTCTGTGGCCACGTATCTGTGCATGGGCGTTTATATCTCTGTAGAGCAGATTCCGAGGTGTAGAATAATGGGATCAGTGATAACACGCAGAGAACACTCGGGTGGCTACTGCCAAACTCTCCTTCCGAAAGGTTGTCCCAATTTCCACTCTCGCCTGCAGTGTTTGGAAGCGTCAGGTTTCTCACACCTTTGCCAGTGTTGGATATTATCATTAAAACATTTTTCCAGTCTGATGGGGGGGGGGGAATGATATCCCATTGTTGCTTTGTTTTATATTTCTTTAATTCTGAATAAAATTGAGCACCTTTTTATATGTTTATTGGCATTGGTATTTATTTTTCTATAGCCTGTTTATATCCTTTAATAGTTTTTCAGTTGTAGGGGCTCTTATGTACTATGGATGTTAATCATTTGTCTGTTACCTATGTTGCAGATATTTCTCTTTCAGTGTATTGTTGTCTTTTATATGTGTTTATGGCATCTGTTTGCCAAAGGGAAGTTTTAAATATTTATGTAGAAGAAGTTGTAAAAGAAAGTAAGGAATTTTTAAATTTTTTTTATTTTATAAGAACATCTCATTCTAGGGAGGGGGGTGGGTATATACATACATAATGAGTGAGATGTGCACCATCTGGGGGGTGGTCATGATGGAGACTCAGACTTGTGGGGGGAGGGGGAGATATGGGCATTTATTGAAACCTTAAAATCTGTACCCCCATAATATGCCGAAATAAAAAAAAAAAAAAGAACATCTCATTCTATAAAATAGAATGAATGTCCCCAGTAGGGAATTTAAATTGATTTAGATTGGTGGTTGGTTCCTGTTTTAGCTATTGTTCATATGTATGTATATATATATTATGAGGATTAATGAACCTTTTAAAGTTAAATAGATCCATGGGCAAACTTGCTTTTGTGTTATTTTCCTCAATGGGTGGATGCAGAAAATACAACTATTGTGTAGGGAGTTCTAGAAAATCTGTGATGCTACATAGACATTCCCTAAGCATGGCAAGATTGGGGACCACTGAGACAGGGTGTCCATGGAGGGACAGATGACTGGCGCAGCTCCAGGGTCCCATTCCTACAGATCAACGTCCAGGAGGAAGAGAGAGCCCCGTCTCGTGTCTGTATACCACCTCTCTGAAGTCTGGTCGCCCCATCACTGTCCTTATTGACTCTGGTCACAGGTCCACCCCTGCTGGGGGTACGGACACTGTGACTGACAGTGCAGCCAGACCACACATGGAGCGGAGGGGCTGGTTCACTAAGGGATAGAGGGTGCTAGATGGACACACATAACAGATTGCAGGACCCACACATGGTGCCCAGGACTGCGTTGGGGAAGCCAGCCTGGGGTCAGAGGAGTGGGCGGGAGACGGGCTCCCTCCACCAGGTGTGCCTTGGTCCTTGGCTCTCTTCTGCAAAGTGGGTTTGTGAGGATTAATGAGCAGCTGCCCGTGATAGGACTCTGAGGGCCCCAAAGCAAAAAGCAGATGGAATTAAATGAGGTATGTCAGACGCCCTCACCTGGCACTTGGCAGGTCCTCAATACGTGATAATGGTTTTCCTTCTTCTTGTTGTTACTGGAATTAGAAGGGCGTTAGGACGGGGTAATCAGGCCATCAGAAGTTGTTAGTGTGTAAGTTCTTTGATCCACCCTGAGCGGGGCCCCTTTTTTTCTCTGGGAGGTCCCACTGGTGTTGCCTAGAAAACCCTGGTGAGGCCACGGGAAGGGCTCTGAGAAAGAGGCAGGGCACAGCGGGGGCTCAGGACACACTTCTTGAGCAGGAAATGGGCGTCTTGCTCCACGGAAGTGCACCCTGGTTCTGAGGGGGAGAACAGATACTCAGGGTGAAGCCCAGCCCCACGCTGGGCCTGCAGCTGCCCGGCGCCTCATGACTGTGCGTCGTGACCTGCTTTGCTTCCCTCGCAGTCCACCTGATCCCCGTGTCGACAGCCAAGGATGGAGTGAGCAGCAAGAGTCGAAAGAGAATCATGCCCGACCCGGTGACAGAGCCCCCCGTGACAGACCCCGTTTACGAAGCTCTTTTGTACTGCAACATCCCAAGCGTGGCCGAGCGCAGCATGGAAGGTAGGCTTGGCCGTGCCTCCCCCTGGGCCCTTGCAGCCCCTGGCCAGACACTCCTCTGGGGACTAGTTCTTCAAGCAGCATAGCACGGTGGCAAGGGCAAGACAGCCAGGGCTCAAATCGTGCGGTCGCCCCTCGGCTGTGCTGGTGAATGAGTTCTGGGGCCCTGGCGCCTTCATCTGTAACACAGTGCCCAGCAGGACCCTCTGAACAGCTCAGGGCTCGTGATCCGTCCGCCTCAAATGCTTCCCATTATCACAATCTTCAGTGACATTGGCAAGATGAAAAGGTGGCCTTGGTGAGCTCTAGGACAGTCCCCTCAGCTACTCTGTTTTTCAGGGTAGATTCTCAGGATTTAGGTCCTGCCATAAAGGTGTGTGGGAGAATACGATTTCTACGTCAAGTTTTGCTTTTCTGAAAGCATTTCAAAGGATGGTGTTGAATATTTGTTTATTTGTGCCCTGCCTTGTTTCATGACAGACTTAAAGCAGAAGTCGTTGTTCCCAGTAATCCGCATACCTCCTTCTAGTCTGTGTGTACGTGAGGCCACGTGAGCAGTCGTGAGCACCTTTCACTTCCTTGCAGTCCCCGGTCACACCCCAGAGTATCCTGTCATCCCGGGAGGGCTGGGACGTTGACCAGCCCTCACGCTCCCCTGTCCTGCCTTGTAAGGCTATTTGGTGGCCCCCACCCAGCCTCCACGGGGGCTCTGCAACCTCTCTGTGGCCCTCACTGCCGCCTCCGATGCACAGGCATGGCCAGGTCACTTCCCCCACCCCCTTCTAGAAGAATTGACACCTATTGAGTGATAACAATGTGCTTGTCTCTTACAGGTCACGCCCCGCATCATTTTAAACTGGTTTCAGTGAATGTGTTCATTCGCCACGGGGACAGGTACCCGCTGTATGTCATTCCTAAAACAAAGCGACCAGAAATTGACTGCACTCTGGTGGCTAACAGGTAAATTGCACTTTTATTTTGTCATTAGAGATGTAGTCTTGCTATATTACATTGCCCAGGTTGGTCTCGAACTCACAGGCTCAAGCGATCCTCCACCTCAGCCTCCCAAAGTGCTGCGATTACAGGCATGGGTCACCGTGCCTGGCAAATTGCACTTTTTCTGAAAGTCATTTTCAAGAATCTGTTAAATCATGTACAGTGGGGAGTTACAGGACAGGGGAGTGACTTGAGTTTGAAGAGCACGTACCGCTTGCCAGAGCCTGACCCTCAGAGCAGCCCTGCATGTGGATGCGATTGTGGAGCTGAAAAGACTAAGGCCCGCAGAGGCAGGGACATCTGTTTCAAGCAACCCAGCAGGGACACTGAGGTTTGAGCCCAGGTCAGCTGGAGGCCCAACCTGCCATTCTCAGTCTGCAGTAAGCACTGGGCTAGGAGTCCTCCCCCAGCTCAGCTGTTGCATTCAAGGCTGCAGGCAAGTCCCTTGGTGTCCCCGAGCCTCAGCCTCCCATCTCTAAGGTGGGGATGGCAACGCTCACCACGCAGGGTTGGGGTGAGGGATAAGTGAGATGACACAGGGCAATCCGCGTTAGCAGTTGCAAAGCCACGTCAGATGTTATTTCAACCTTTTAATTTTTCACGGAAGTGGAGACAGCCTGTTCTTAGTTGAAAGCCCTTAGGGTGAAAAATAATTAAACAGAGAGTGCAAATTATGTCTATGGAAATGGCACGGCCCTAAAATTAGAAGCACAGTTAGCAACAAAATGATGGGCCAGGCCTCGGCTGGTGTATCTCGGGGCCCGTAACATCCTAGCAGGGTTTACCGAATGAGGTCAGGAGAGGGGGAGCGTTGCGTGGGGAAGACGCGATCCTGATGAATGCGTCTGGGGTGCCAGCCTGCCACGCAGGGCCAGCCTGGTAGCGCCGCGGATTGTCTCGCTGCGACAGGGCCATTCTTCAAAAGCGGCACTTTGCAGCTGGTCTTACAGGGCCCTCATTCCGTCACAGCAATGGCAGGACCCTCTGCTGGGGCCATTTCCGGAGCTCCTGTCTGAGAAACTCGGCTCCTGGGACCAGCTGCCCTGCTGCCTCTGCCCTCGTTTCCTTCGCCGGGTTTTAGTTTATTGGACGTTCCATAGTTTTAGAAGCTACCGTAAATCCTTTGTGGAAACAGGGTGGACGGTGCATGCCCAATTAATGTTGGTTAATCAATTCCATCTTTGAAAACAATGACAGTTGACTCGTCATCATAAACACGTCCTAGAGGGAGAGTGAGTCGGAACCTCAGTGAAGTGGACCCGCTCCTCTTGGGGCTGGTGACTCCTCCAGAGCTGCAGGGTCAGGGTCACCGGCACTGCCTGCTGTCCTCCCAGGTGCTATTTCGGCTCCATAAATTAGCGATTGTGTGACCCAGTGAAAAGGGAGTATTTGGGGCAGCAGGCAGGGCGCAGTGACCTGAACCAAGCAGCAGCTCTGCTTGTCCTTACAAGTCAGTTGCCTCAGAGTTCCCATCCACAGTGACACATCCCAGGGCTCTCAAAGCTTGTGTAGTAGATGCTGCTTCTTTGTGACTGCCATGTGCTTTGTGAGAAAGGTGCCACTTTAACCCTCACAGTGCTCCATTTAGCCAGCACTAAGGTTATTGGCCATGGACACGCCATGTTTAGTAAATGGTTCTTCTGCATTCATAAATATGAATGAAATGTACTTTTCTACATCCAAGGAAGAAAAAATATTCACTTCAATCAGCATTTATTCAACAAATTTTAGTCTTATGCTCCTATCATGTGCCTGGTACTGTCACATGTTCCTGGCTCATGTACCGGGAGGCGGCACATGAGAAGGCCCCTCAATGAAGTGAAGGAGCCAGCCCTGAGGAGATCCGGGAAAGAGTGCTCCAGATGGAGGGAGCGGCAAGTGCAGGGCCTGAGGCTGGAAGAGCTGGGCACGGATGAGCAGCCATAAGTGCAGCGTGTGGCTGGGCTGGTGGGGCGGGGGCGGGTGGTAGGGTGTGAGGAGTCACACAAGGGAGGCCCTGCTTGCCTTCATGGGGCCTGCTCACCTTTGGAGACACAGCTGGTGCCCGGGACAGGGCCAGACCTCAGTGAAGGGAGGCCAGCCCCAGTGGCAGCAGCAGCAGCATTAGAGAGAGAAGAGAAAGCAGTGGAAGAAGAGCGAGAAGTAGCAGGGAAGTAGTTTGGGCATCACATGTGGGGCATGAGCCGGGAGAGGGCGGCCTGACCCAGCCTGGGGCAGGGGGGAGGGCGGCAGATCAGAGGAGGCTGCCCGGAGAAAGGGCCCCAGGCTGTGCAAGAGCAAGTCAGGCAGCAGCTGGTGCTGAAGGGCCCCTCCGGCCTGAGAACAACCTGTGCAGTGTGGGCGGGTGGCCGGCTCATGCTGGGGCCCTCCAAGTTGGTTTCGCAGGCTGGAGCGTGCAGAGGAGGGGTGGGCAGGAACTGGGTCATCCGAGGCTGCGAACACCCAGTGAGGGAGTGTGGGCTGCAGGCTGCCAGGGAGCTGGGGAGTGAAGGGATGAAAGGAGGAAGATCCGCCAGCCACAGTGTGGAGGATGGAGTGGAAGCTGGTGGCAGTGTTTGCTATTAGGGGGGTAGTGATCCAGAGGAGAGACTTCGCTTGGAATCATGGCCTGTGTGCCCTTCCTTCACCCTGACCTGCCTGACCTCCTCTGCTTTCCTTGCCCTCACTCACTCTGCTTCTGCCACACTGCTGTCTTTTCTTCACACACTCGGGCACTGCTGCCTCAGGGCCTTTGCACGGACTGTTTTCTCTCTGGTAGGCTCTTCCCACAGATAGTTTCATGGCCAGTTCTCTCACCTTCTTCATGTCTTTGCTCAAATGTCACCGTCTCAATAAGATTTACTCAGAACAGTCCCGTTAAAATGACAAGGCACAGTCCCTCCGCCCTGGTCTCCCATGTCCCCTTATCCCACTCTGCTTTTTGCCACAGGCTATTACTGCTAACACACACACACACACACACACACACACACACACACACACACACACACACACACACACATTTATGGTATTCACTGGGTATTGTCTGCTTCCCCAGGCTAGAACACAAGCTCCCTGACAGCAGGGGTTTTTATTTCACAGGTTTTTATTTCTTTTTGTTTACTGCTGCTGCCTCCCAAGTACCTCAGCCAGTGCGTGGCATATAGAGGGAGCATGATAAATGTTTGTTGAATGAATAAATGATGGAAGCTGGAACTTAGGGAGTAGCAGCAGAGATGGAGAGAGGGGATAGATTTTTAAGAGAAGGTTACAAGGTGGGATCAATAGGACTTGGTGACAGGTTGGACAGGGTTATGAGGTGGGAGGACAGTGCCCAGGTTTCTGATTGGGTGTCAGGGGCTGGTGGTGGTGCCCCTCCATGGAATACAGGGCACAGAAGCAGGGAGTATGAGAGGGAAGTCATGAGTACAGGCTTCAGTGCTTAGTTTGAGCTATCATGAAATGTTCAGGTGACACTTTCCAGTTGGCAGTAAGTATGCAGTTTTGGGGCTCCAGAGCATTGTCTGGCTGGGGGGCAGAGGTTTATCTGAGAGTCTTCAGCATGTTGATGGCATTCCAAGCTGCAGGCTCCAGTGGTGTCACAGACAGAACCCGAGGAGCGAGGAACGGGCCAAACAGTCTTGGGAAACACCAACATGTTATAGGTGCAGAGAAGAGGATCCCAGGAGGGTACATTGAAGTTGCAAACAGGGAAGAAGTCAGGAGAGTGGTGTTATAATCGCTGAGGCAAGCAGGCCAATTATTCACACCTAGCAGAGCAAAAAGATCCAGAAAGCTAAACACTGAGAAAAGTACACTGGGCTTATCTTTTTATAATTTTATTTTATTAGCAATATAAAATGGTAACTTCCTTAATGGGCATAACATTTGAAAATCTAGTGTGAATTGATCCCAGTTTCCAGCCATGTACACGTGTTTGAGTTGTGTGTTCTGCTAACAGTGTTCCTGGTCTCTGCCCCCTCTCTGCTTGCCTCCACGTCTGCACAGGGTCGCTCTGGTTATGACTGAAGCACAATAGACTTCCTCATGGGTGTGTGGATTAGCCTCGGGGTTCTGTCTCTAGCTTTGTGGCATAAATAGGTGTGAATAATGCATGTAAAAGTGTAAACAGGATTCTGAAGTGAATGACTTGAAGGCTTAAGATAGTAACACTTTCGATTCTTTCAGTCTTCAGTATGATAGCAGATTCCAGCGAGGCCACAATAAATAAAATAAAATTCATTCTCATAGATATAATTATTTCTATATTAGTCAGGGTAAGGCTAGGCTGTTGTAACCAGGTGCCTTAAGAATACATTAAGTAACAGAGAAGTTCAGCTCTTCCTTGTGTGAAGGTCTGAGCTGAGTGTTCTAGTGTTCATTTGAGTTGGTTCTGCCTGGTCATTCCAGGCCCAGGTTCCTTGCAGGTTGTTGCTCCCACCATCCTCGGGGGATGTCTACCTGGCTGAGCCTGGGTTGCTGCCGTGCCTAAACAGTTGCCAGGGGGAAGGAAGAGAACGTGATGGGGGTACACCCATGATCCCAAGGACTACTCCCAGAAGTGGTGTACATCCCTTCATTCCATTGGTGGATACTTAGTCATGCGGCTCTCCCTATAACCTCTAGGACCTCAGAAATGGGATCTAATCAAGTTCTCAAGAGAATAGGTTTTAGTGTACAACTAGTAGTCTCACCCACAGCAGCCTTTATTTTCAATACAGTCATTCTTCAGTATCACAGGAAATTGTTTCCAGAATCCCCCTGGGATTCCAAACTCTGCAAGTGCTCAAGTCCCTTATGTAAAATGGTGTGTCGCATTTGCATGTAACCTACATACAATCTCCTTATCCCTTAAGTCATCTCTATATTATAACACCTAATACAATGTAAATGCTATGTAAATTATTGTTATACTATATTGTCTATTTGTATTATGTTTTATTAATATCATTGTATTGCAATATTTTATTGGGTCTTTTTCTGAATATTTTTTTGATCCACAGTTGGTTGAATCTTTGGATTCAGAACCCAAAGATATGGAAAGCCAAATGTATTTTCATCAAAATCTGAATATTTTAATAAACACTATGGGAACTTGCCATATTCATTGCTGCAGATTATGAAAGGCTTGGTGTTTTCATGAAACATCCAAGGATGGGACACTTCAGAATTGAATTCAATCATGCTTATTTTTGGAGCATCTGCTGTGTGCTCTGTACCCACTGGGCACTAGGGATGGAGCAGTGGGCACTAGGGATGGAGCAGCGGGCCAGGCAGGCAGGGCCTGGGTAGTCACATCCAGGACAGGTCTAAGGACTCAGGTCACCTGGTCCTATTCATGTTAAAAAGGTACAGCCATTTATTATCTATTCTGTTCAACTTTCTATACCAAAAAAAAAAAAAAAAAAGGTAATGAATGCAGTTAGATATCAAAGCATCATTAAGCAGTCAGATGCCCTGAAAACCTGGGACATCTCAGCAAACACTTTCAGTAGTGAAATTTTCATTTCTAAAATTGGCAGCAAAGCTTTCTCAAATCCTCAAAACTCACCAACCTGAAAATAATGGCCGGGAGCAGAACGTTTGGCTCCTGTTGCTGGATGGCCTCTGTTTATGTGGGTTTCTATCAGCAGCCTCATTATCAGTCTGGACATTTTATTTCCCAATTTGCAAACATTTATGTGCTTTAGCCTCAGGCAACACACATACCCCCTGCTTTTATGGAAAGACATAATTCCCTGTAGCCATCCAGGGTGATTTATTAGACTATACCACATGTAAGGATTAGCATTCTCTAATTTTAAAACATATTTTTTAAAAGATGGATTTTCTTTTTTTAGCTTTATGTTTTTGAAAGATAATAAACCCATTTTGGCAGCCATTTTTAAAGCATTGCCAAAGTTAATTGGGCTCTCAGACAGCGGGGGTTTGCCATTGGAACAGTTTATCTTTGCCTCTCTTCATGCTGATTCTTATGCAGTTTAGTTGTGAACTACGCTATCTGGCCACTCCTGTTCAGCTGGAAAATGTATATACATTTGTAGGCCATCTCATTGTTTGAGGAAAAGGTGTATGTATTCATAGGTCATTTCATTATTCAGGAAAATTATATATTAGTGACAAGAAAGACCACATATACTTTGTGGCAGGAATATAGATAATCTCAGATCTCTTATAAACTGTTTTTTTGATATTCATCACCACTCCCTATTAAATGAGCCCTTGCATGTTAAGACTGCACAGTGAACTGTAAAGAGCTATCAGAGATCTTGGTTATTTTGCTCAGTTAACAATTTTCCTAAAAGGAGATTTACCAGAGGTCGGAAAAATGGAGGATTAAAGGTTACCTAGGTGAAGGATGCTCGAGATTTTCTAGGAGGGAGGAGTAGCATGTAGAAAGTGGTGGAAGTGTGAAAGAACTAGGTGTGTTTCTGTGTGTGTCCGAGTGGCCAGGGAACAGCGTTAGGGTGGAGAGGGCCAGGTGAGTGCCGAGGGAGGCCAGGTCAGGCCACAGGCTGTGCACCTTCTGGAAGGTGGCCATGGAAAGGACAGTATGGGGAAGGGTAGAGTCCGAGTTGCCTTTTAAGTTGATCCTGTGGCTGTGGAGAAGGCAACATTAGTGGGACATGATTAAAGGGCAGGAAGGCCGAAGAAGAGCCCATTGCCATCCAGACAAAAGCTGCCTGTGGCCAGAATGCAGGGAGTGGCCATGGGGATGAAGGAGAAAGGGATGGACACACACCAGGAGGGAGAATCTGCAAGATTGGGTGTAGGTGACATGTTCAGGGGAAGGGAAGAATTGGGACAACTCCCAGCCTAGGTCACGATTGCTGTGTGGGTGTTGGTGGCCTCCCAGAGAGGGAGCCCAGGAGGGCAGCATAGGTTGGGGAAAAGGATGGTAGAGGACAAAGCTGAATCCCTCACTATCAAGTTCAGCCGAGGTAGGGACTCAGGCTGACCTTATAGCGAGGGGATTTTATGTGTAGGTGTCAGTGGTCAAGTAATGATGAAATTTGAATTTAGAAGTGATTGAGCCAGTACCTATTATTGTGGGTAGGAAAGGCCTTGACACATTTGGGATATTGTTTGCTGAGGCTGAAAAGTCTTCGGACCACTAATTCTCTGCATTGTCTCTTTAGGAAACCATATCACCCTAAATTGGAAGCTTTTGTTAGTCACATGTCAAAAGGATCCGGAGCCTCTTTTGAAAGCCCCTTAAACTCCCTGCCTCTTTACCCGAATCACCCGCTGTGCGAGATGGGGGAGCTCACGCAGACAGGTACGTGTGATAGCCACTCGCTCAGTATTCTCCCACCTGCTCTTCCATGCACACGCATTTGCGGCAAACACCTCTAGGTGGTGCTGTGGGGCTTGGGGGGGTAAGTAAGGACTGCCCCCCCACCAAGGAACTCAGAGTCAGGAAGCATCTGATTAAACAGCTAATTTCTGAAAGTTAAATATAACCTTTTTTCTTCTTTAAAACCAGTACATGTTCATGAAGAAAAATTAGGAAAGACAATTAACACATATTTTGCAATCTCTCCCAACTATCCTGAAATGAAATTTAAATATACCCTTTCTCTATACTTAATTTTTAAAATGTTATATCAGGTACCTGAACTGTAACAAGTAAAAGTAAACTAATTTATTATTAATTCTATATAACTTAATATAAATGTTTGAGAATAGCTACACTAGAAAATTGAATCAAGTAATCAAATGCTTGTACCAATGTGCATTGGTGACTCTGACAGCTACAAACACAGATGACTGAGGGATGTTGTACTGGTGACTCTAACACGTCAGGATGTGGTTTTTCCAACAAGTTCTGATCAAAGCAACATACAGACATCTCTTAATTTATATTGGATTTCTAGAAAATTTGATGGATGTTAATGTTATGCAAAAATGGTTTTGTGTTTATACACACAACAAACCAGAGTTAGATTCTATAGGCTAAAGTAGTCACGCAGGTTTCTCACATGTGGGAATGTCTTGTGGTACATTCAAGTCATGTGGGGCAGAGAACAGTTGTCCCTTGTGGAGACTGTGTACTACCCTGGCCCCCACCCATTAGGTGCCAGGAATATCCTTCTCCATATTATTGTGATCATTCCACTTGCAGACCCTCCCTGAGGCAATATGACTCTTGGTGAGAACCGCAGCTTAGACTCTCTGGTTGTAAATAACAGAAACCAACTCAAACAAAAAAGTGAAATTTATTATAAAGATTCAGGGGTGACTCACAGACTCCCAAGATCAAGAGTGTGACCAGGCCTCCAGAGACTGGAACTGGAAATAAAAAAGCTATCTTGGCCCCACCTCTCTAGGTGGTTTTATTTTTGTTGTATCTGTCAACAGAGTAGTGCCAGTCTTAGCCACACCCAGAGATGAACTTCCAAGTCCAGATTTTTTTTTTTTAGACAGAAAAAAAACAGCTCTGTATTTTTAGACAGCTCTGTCACCTGGGCTACAGTGCCATGGCATCAGCCTAGCTCACAGCAACCTCTAACTCCTGGGCTTAAGTGATTCTCCTGCCTCAGCTTCCCGAGTAGCTAGGATTACAGGCACGAGCCACCATGCCCAGCTAATTTTTGTATTTTTAGTAGAGATGGAGTATCACTCTTGTTCAGGCTGGTCTCGAACTACTGACCTCAAGTGATCCTCCTGCCTTGGCCTCCCAGAGTGCTAGGATTACAGGTGTGAGCCACCTTGTCCGACCCACAAGTCCAGATTCTTGAGAGAGAGAATCTTTCAAGGTCCCCAGGGGGTCAGTGTCTGTCAGCTCTGGCTAAGGCTCAGGATGACTGTGCAGAGAGCAGCGTTGGGGGAAGCAGTCTCTGGATCCAGGGTTATACCCTGATGAGGCTTGGTGGGGGCGGCCCTCACACACCCAGAGATAATCCTTCATTCAGACCTTTCTTCCCAACTGATCTATTATCGCTATTGTTTTCTAAATTAGTATTGCTCTAGAAATCATTTTTGCAGTACTGTTTGTTCCTGTTCCCTCATTTTCTTAATGGTCACTTTTATCTTCTATTTTAAATGTCATGAAAAATGCATAGCTGTTATAATAATCATTTGTAATTGGCACACTTAAGGCACCCCACAGTAACGATGAAAGATAAGATTGCTCATTAGTGCCTGCTCTGTTCAAGATGCTCTGGCAGCTGCTGAGTGTGGGAGGGTGGCCAGATGAATAAGACCCTCTAGCCTGGCCTAAAAGAGCCAGTTGCAGCAGGCAATGCACATGGAGCCAAATAACTATAATGCTGGAAGCCGCAGGGTCTTAGAGAGTAAACGGGCTCTGGAGTCAGACAGACTTGGAAAACAGTGCGAATAATATCTTCCCGGCACGGCTGGTGGTGAATTAGATTAGGTAGCATGTATAGAGTGCCTAGCACAGTGCCAGCCTATGATGGGCTCTCAATGAATGCAGCTCATGTTGTCATAGAGGTCCAGTGACACACGGGAACAGGAAGAATTATTAATTTGACCTTGGAGAGGAAGAAGGAAAGCTCTACAAAGCAGATAGAGTTGGAGCCAGGCGTCAGGTGAGGATTTCTCTAGGCAGAGAAAGGGGAACAGCAGGAACAGAGTCATGAAAATGCAGGCTGTGTTCGGCAAGTATAAGAAGCACTAAATGGCTAGAACTTAATTTCTGCATGAAAATGTAAGGGACAGTGCTGTGAAAAAGGACTAAGAGCACAAAATTGGAGCCAGGCAGGGCCTTGAGCTCTGCTATTTCTTAACTGTGAATGGCTCAGGGCCTTGGTTTCCTCATCTGTCAAATAAGGAAAATGAGGGTGATAATAGTAACATACCTTTTCATGGTTTTTTTTTTGTGAGGATTAAATGAGAAAGGCCAGTGCTGCACAGTAAGCACTCCAACTTTAATGTGTGTAACCTAAGAAAATAAAATAGGCTCACAGGGGAACCCCGGCCAGACACAGAATCCTAACGTTCATCACTCAGGGTTTGCCTTTTTTTTTTTTGGAAATGTAAAACCTGTCCCAGTCCCTCCAGAATTCCCAGGGAATTCTGCTCTTGAATTTCCTGAGCTAGGCATGGTGGCACATGCCTCTAATCCCAGCTAGTCAGGAGGCTGAGGTGGGAGGATCATTTGAGGCCAGGAGTTGGAGACCAGCCTGGGCAACACAGCAAGAACTCGTCTCCAAAACCGAAAACCAAGAACAACAACAAAACAAAACTCTTCATTCACAGCAGGACCCAGACATTCTTTGGGTGTTTTGCTGAGCTGTCCCCTTTCTGGGCCAACACATTTCCCTCTGTCTCATACTTTTCAGCCTAAGTTGTCTCATCTTTGCAGTGGAACTTTTCACACCATTTGTACATCTGAATAAATGGCATTACTGGTCACACGGTCTGTGTGTAGTTGTACCCGCAAAGAATTCATACTCATTACTGAGACTGCATTTCCTTACATCCTGCAGGCTGTAGGGTGAGCTTGCTTTTGTCTTGGATTGTGTTTTCCTGCTGAAAGATAAGGCTTTTTCATTGTTTAAAAAGTTAATTTATTATTGTACTATCATAGTTCAAAACTAAAACAATACTAAAAAGTAAACTTAAAATTCTTCTACCCACATTCCTTCCACCTAAGTTCAGTGCCCCTGTTGTCCCCAGATTACTGTTGATATTAGTTTCTTGTGCATTGTTCCAAAGTTTCTTTATGTAAAGTACAAGCAACTGTAAATACACATTTTTATTTTTCCCTCTTTTTTATTTAGAAGAAGCATAATACACATACTATTCTACACTTTGCTTTTCTCAAGTATTCTGTCTGGCTATCTGGGAGACTATTCCAAATCATAAGGAGAGTGCATCCTTGCCGCTGAGCCAGAAGGCCCAGCAGGATGAGGCGGAACGTACCCAGGAGATGGGCAGAGAGCGTTGGGTTGGGCAGACTGGGGAAGATGGGGTCAAGGAGGGAACTTTCCAGCAGTGAGGAGAATAAGCAGCAAGCAGGCAAGCTCAGTCTGCCCTTCCCTGACTGATCTCACTGAGCAATCCCTGCACCCTGGGGAATGCTGTGTCCCTGGGCAGGAGGGAGAAAGCTCTCCTTAGGCCTGTGCCACTTACAGGCTAGACCTCCCCCGACAGGGTGATTCCCACGCCCCGAGGCCTACCAGTCACAGTGCTCTCCCCAGGGAAGGGGCTGGTCGAGAGAGGGGGCAAGGCACATGGTCCTTGTGCTTCCAGAGGACAGGGCCCCACTCTGTTCATCCCTGCATGAATACCCCCGAGAGGCTCCCTTTGCAAGTTGATGTGAACCCATTCTTGTAACTTCTATTTGGTGGGGAAAGGGTTTGATTATATTGTGTTACACTGCTCTAAAACGTGCCGGAGTTGGACGCTAACTCGACTTCCCCTTGCCGTCCCCTTTGCTAAGCTGGTAGTAAGGAAAGCATTGTGTCCCCTGTGTTTCAGGAGTCGTGCAGCATTTGCAGAACGGCCAGCTGCTGAGGGACATCTATCTAAAGAAGCACAAACTCCTGCCCAGTGACTGGTCCACAGACCAGCTTTATTTAGAAACCACTGGGAAAAGCCGAACCCTGCAAAGTGGGCTGGCCTTGCTCTATGGCTTCCTCCCAGAGTTTGACTGGAAGAAGATTTATTTCAGGCACCAGCCAAGTGCTCTGTTCTGTTCTGGAAACTGCTACTGCCCAGTGAGAAATCAGTATCTGGAAAAGGAGCAGCGTCGTCAGTACCTCTTACGTTTGAAAAACAGCCAGCTGGAGAGGACCTACGGGGAGATGGCCAAGATCGTGGACGTCCCCACCAAGCAGCTCCGAGCTGCCAACCCCGTGGACTCCATGCTCTGCCACTTCTGCCACAACGTCAGCTTCCCCTGCACCAGAAACGGCTGTATCGGCATGGAGCACTTCAAGGTGATCAAGACGCATCAGATTGAGGATGAAAGAGAGAGGCGGGAAAAGAAACTGTACCTCGGGTATTCACTCCTAGGTGCCCACCCCATCCTGAATCAAACCGTCAACCGGTTGCAGCGAGCTGCCGAGGGCAGGAAAGAAGAGATCTTTGCCCTCTACTCTGCTCACGATGTCACTCTGTCACCAGTTCTCAGTGCCTTGGGCCTTTCAGAAGCCAGGTTCCCAAGGTTTGCGGCCAGGCTGATCTTTGAGCTTTGGCAAGACAGAGAAAAGCCCAGCGAACATTCTGTGCGGATTCTTTACAATGGTGTTGACGTCACATTCCACACCTCTTTCTGCCAGGACCACCACAAGCATTCTCCCAAGCCCATGTGCCCCCTTGAAAACTTAGTCCGCTTTGTCAAAAGGGACATGTTTTTGGCCCTGGGCAGCAGTAGTACAAATTATTATGATGCATGTCACAGGGAAGGATTCTAAAAGGGTATGTGGTACAGCACTGTAGAATCTATGCCAATACAGAGGGCTAGGAAAGATCCACTTCTAGTTCTATCCATTGCTAAATTTTTTATTTTTAGAGGCTAAAAATTGTGTTGGGAGCCACATGGGTGGTTTGGGCTGAACAGTAAGAATGTTGCTATAATCTGGTATGTGATTTGCTTGGTACAAAATGGCCAGTTCAGAGAAAATAAGGTACTTTATCATAGCCAGACTTTGCGTACAATGCCAGAATAATAATACTTCAGTACCCAAAGTTGCCAATCCAACTTTGTATTCTTTTGACCTGCCATGGTACTGTATAATGGAACCAGCAAACCTCAGCCAAGATGTTCTTAATCTTGGACAATTTTACCTTGTCCTTATTCAGTTAAAAATTTCTTAAAGTGATTTATCTAAAACAGAGGTTGACAAACTTTTTCTGTAAAAGGCCAGATAGTAATTATCTGAACTGTGTGGACCAAAAGGCCACATTTGTCACATAGTCTGTCACAACTACTCAACTTTGCTCTTACAACATGAAAGCAATCGCAGACAATGCATAAATGAACAGGTGTGGCTATGTTCACAGGCCAAACAAAACAAGTGGGGGCCAGATTTGGCCCCCAGGCTGTAGTTTGCTGTCCCCTGATCTAAAAAATAGGCTCCACTACAACTGCACTTCCAGCACTTTGAGAACCAGTTGAATACAAAGAATTATTTAATGGTTTCTCCAGTAACTTCTGCTAGAAACACAGAATTTGGTCTGTTCTGACACTATTACAAAACTTGTGAGGGGAAATAAACATTGAATCACAATGAATCATAGGAAAATTATTAGAAGAATACTTGATGTTCATGATGATTGTGGTAAAAGATAGTTTTAAGTATGTTTTAAAATTTGTCTGCTGTAGTCTATTTGCTGTATATGCTGAAATTTTTGTATTCCATTTAGTATTTTTATAGTCTAGGAAAATATTTTCTAAGACCAGTTTTAGATGTGTTCTTATTCCTATAGTAATATTCAATTTACTGTACCTGCTTGGTAGTTAGAAGGAGGCCAGAAAATGAATTCAGGCACTTTCTTCCAATAAAACTAATTATGGCTCATTCCCTTTGACAAGCCGTAAAATTGGATCAATTTTTAGACCATTTTCGTCAGTTTCAAATGGTAAATTCTGATTGATTTTTAAATATGTTTTTGGAAGAACTTTGTTACTAGATAGTTAAAATATCTTTATAGGGTGTTTTATATATTAGAAACAATTATAATTAAATCTGTGATTTCTGAACTAATGGTGCTAATTCTATTCAAAGAAATGTAAAGTACAAGTGAGATTCCCTGGTGTCATTTGAATTCCAACTTTTTCTCTTTGATTTTGTCTGGTGTTACATTTGAATATGTCTGTTTCTATAAATAAATTTTTGAAGAATACATGTACTTACAACTAATGGTTTGTACCTGTAAGTCACTCTTTCCAAGGGAGAACCAGTATTTTAAAGATTTATTTTAACTGCTTCATTTATTGCTGAAGTTTGTGTTATTTCTCAAGTATTTAAAGCCTAATCAGTTTTTTTTCCCTCCCACTCTGAATATATCTGGATTAGAACTGCTAAACACAGCTTGAAGATTTAAAAATAAAAGTGACTCAGAAGATGTTTTTAAAATCAATTTATAACATCTTTTGGTAAAAGTAAATATTTTGGCTAAGAGCCACCACCAAAAAAGTGTAAATATAGGTTTTGCCTCCTAAGGCGTTGGGTATGCACAGCATTAAATTATCGTTTTAAAAATCGAGTTCTGAGACACTTTATCCCATAATAAACACTGAGCACTCAGCTGAGATTAATGAATGTAGTCCTTGGTTTCTGAGCAGTAGTCTAATGGCTTAAGTCATGACAGGTCTGGCTGTTTACGTGTATTTATTTGGCTTCCTTATTTTTATTAATACATGCACACTGGAAAATAATCAATACTGAAAAGCAACTTCAAAAGTGAAGTTCTCTAATCCCACCACCAGAGGTAAGGTAACACTGTGAGCTGTTTAACAGATATTCTTCTGGAAAGGTTTCCATGCAGATGCAGAAATACATGTAGTTTTAATAGGAATAAGATCATTTTATACATGTTGTTCTGTGACTTGCTTCCCTGAAAAATACTTCTTATTGATCTACTTCCCTTAACAGTATGTCTTAAAGATATTTCTGTATTATTAAGATGATAGATAGGTATATATAGTTATAGATGGCTCTTTTTCGGTAGCCACCGAATAATATTTTATGGTATAGATTAGACATATTTTTTAAATCTCATCAAAAATACATGAAATGGAAACTTAAAGCCAAGTACTGAAACAGGACTACAAGATTTTACATAGAATAAAATAGAAACCAGTGATCACTTGTGTTGATTTTCTAGCCCAGCTGAGCAGTTAACCCTTTTTCAGTGTAGCCACAGGTATTTATTAATATGAGTAGTCTTTTTCCAACTTCACTTTGAATAGAATTGAAGAACTTAATCTAATATTTCTGTTAAGCCTATTTGAGGGTCTTTTGTAGCTCTAGCAGAATTAGACTTTCTGGAAGATTTAGGTGATTTCTCTTTCTATAACTCTTAAAGACTGATGCAGAAGAGGCAGGGATGCATGCTTCTCTTTCTCTGAATCTTCAGGAAGCCTTCTGAACAGATTTAGCAGCCCTGACTAGGGTGGGTGTACTCTGGTGTGCGTAAACACAACCACAAATAGAAAGCAGAAAATAGCTGAGGTTTACATTGCAGTTCTAGCTTTAATAGTCGCCAGCACAGAACTCTGGCCTGGACACCAGTGAACTCCCATTGCCCAAGGCCACTGAGCTGAACATTTGGATTGTGCCCCTGCTTAGTGCCAGCCCAGGAGCCACCTCAGATGAGTGATAATTGCTTCTGCTTAAGAGAGACCAGCTGAATTCCTCAGCTGGCTGCTCAGGCCTTCCTGAGCCCTGAGCCTGACTGCTGGCTGAGACTGACCTTGATGAGGAGAAGGTTTCCCTGAGGGGCCAGTAGAGCCCCTCAGTAGAGGGGCAGCCTGAGTCCTGATTTCTAGATAACTGTCAGTAGTAAAGGTGCTATGTACTGCCAACTACATGAGTTTCACAAATGTTTCTTTTTTTTTTTTTTTTGAGACAGAGTCTCAGTTGGTTGCCTGGGCTAGAGTGCCATGGTGTCAGCCTAGCTCACAGCAACCTCAAACTCCTGGGCTCAAGTGATCCTTCTGCCTCAACCTCCTCAGTAGCTGGGACTACAGGCATGCACCAGCATGCCTGGCTATTTGCTGGCAAATACCAATGAATAGTAAAACATAGCGGGGTTACAACAGTTCTACATTTATTTATTTAATTTTTATTTCAGCATATTATGGGGGTACGAATGTTAAGGTTACATATATTGCCCGTGCCCCCTCTCCCCCTCGAGTCTGAGCTTCAAGCGTGACTATCCCCCAAATGTTGCACATCTCACTCATTGTGTTTGTATATGTCCATCCCAGTTCTACATTTAAATCTAAATGTTTAGGGGAATATTCTAACTCTGCCTCTAACCATCTGTGGCTTGCTTGCTATTTTTTGCTAAGAAAACTACTTATGTAATGTAAAACTGATCTTTGCAGTGATCTTATATTATGCTCAACAACTAGGGGGCAGCATCAAATACAAGTTTTAGTCTTCAGGGCCCAGTCTTCCATCTGTAAAGGAAGTAGGGTAGTTGGGGTGTGTTTTAAATAGGTTGAACAACTGTCCCAGTTTGCCCAGCACCAAGTGGTTTCCGAGAATATGGGACTTTCAGTGCTAAAAACTGGAAAAGTCCCAAGCAAACTGGTACAAGTTGGTTACCCTGGTGTGATATGTTGAGACAAGCATTAGCTACTACTGTCATTCCCACTTTACAGAAAAGGGAACTAGGGTGGAGCGAGGTTTCACATAGCTAGCACAGCTGGGACCCACGCTGTGTCCATTTCACTTGAAGGACCATGTTCTTAAACACAGGATATAATGCCTCTCTGAACCAATTAGCATGTACCTTTGGTTACATGCTGTGGAAACCTGATAACAGTGGCTAAAGCAAATATAGCCTTTCATTTTTTCCAGTGATTCCACGATGTCATCTGGAACCCAGACTCCTATTTGTATTTCACTGACGAGAATCGGGTCCCTTGGCCCATCTCCATTGCAAAGGAATCTAGGAAAGTGAGTATTTTTATTAGGCATGTTGTTATCCCAAACAAAATCAGGCTTCTTTTTTTTTTTTTTTTTTTGAGACAGAGTCTGGCTCTATTGCCCAGGCTCGAGTGCCGTAACATCAGCCTAGCTCACAGTAACCTCAAACTCCTGGGCTCAAGCAATCCTACTGCCTCAGCCTCCCCAGTAGCTGAGACTACAGGCATGTGCCACCATACCTAGCTAATTTTTTCTGTATGTATTTTTTTAGTTGTCCAGATAAGTTCTTTCTATTTTTAGTAGAAATGGGGTCTCGTTCTTGCTCAGGCTGGTCTTGAACTCCTGACCTTGAGCGATCCACCCACCTCAGCCTCCCAGAGTGCTAGTATTATAGGCGTGAGCCACCATGCTGGCCCAAAATCAGGCTTTTACTAAGAAAGGGGAAGTGGATATTGGGTAGAGAACTAGGAATGACTGCCACACTCGAAAGCCACCATTAAGCTGAAGGTCCCTCACTTCAGGACTTCTCATCCCAGTTGCTGGCTATACTCAGCCATTTGCCCTTTGAGAGAACTGCTCTGGTGAAGACAGCTGTCTGATGAGGGACATGCCTCCTTCCCAGGGCAGCCACAGCTAATGACTGGTCAGAACAGGGATTTGAGGGGCTGGAGACAACCCTGAAGGGCCATCCCAGCTTCAGAGCTCCCTGGGGTCCCCTGAGGCCTTGTGACTGCATCACAGCCCACTTCTACCTCAACCTGCAACCCTCCCATGTTGACTTGCTAGTACTCCCTGGTAAATCCCTGCATACATACGTGGCTCAGAGCCAGCTTCCCGTGAACCGACCTGCAGTGGAAGGCAAGCAAGTCCTAGGGGCTGAGGTCTCTGCTAGTATGGGCAGGAAAGCTGGAGTCCTTTCTAGGAAAGGGGTAAATATTGATGACCAATTTTTCCTTCTATCACTGCCTTTGAAAGGCTTATCATTTTATTGTGGAAGCTAAGTATGCACATATGAAGCAGTAGGAGAAATTTGATTCCAGACAATCCAAAACTAATTACAGAGCGCTGTTATACCAGATTTCCCATTTATTGAACACATGCCACGTGACTAAGCATTCACATGGACACTGGACTACCTATTCGACCGACACTGTATGACTAACCTTTTGAAGTAGGCACTTATTATTCCCATTTTACAAGTACGGAAACCGAGGCTCAGAGGTAGACATGGACCCAGGATCACACAGTCAGCAAGTGGCAGCCTCAAGACTAGAACATGGCACCTCCTAGACCACAAAGCTCTCCCAGGTCCCTCTAGCATGGCACCTCGTCTCCCCATTACAGCATGACCTACACAGTGGACAAGTACACCTGATACTTGGGCTATACAGCCCACAGTCTACCCTACTCGAGGGAGTGATCCCCTTCTTGCATCTCTAGTAGGACATTCATATTTCTAGCTCCTTTTGTTTCTGTTCCCATTTTTTTTTTCCTAAAGCAGCTTTTCCAAGGAAGTAGAATCATCTTATAGTAGATTATATTAGCCGGGGCTCCCCTGAAAACAGAGTTTGAGGGGGAAAAAGCTTAAGTATAGGTAGTTTGTTAGAGTAAATGATCCCAAGGAGCAGGAGCAAAGGACAGGAGGGATTTAACAGGGATGGAGAAAAAGTTAGTGTAAGGGTGCATACTGAGTTGACCACCCTCTGACTGGGTGACAGATTGCTCTATCCCACAGGACCGCCTGAGAAGCCTTGTAAAATATATCTCAGAACTGTTCACTTGGGGGAAGAAAGGGAAAAACAGTTATCCCTTGGCTCCCGTCCACAGCTGTCTCCCCTGCACTTCTGGATGGAATGTGCGTGAGTGCCCGGCAGGTTCCCCTACACACCCTGACATCACAGAAACTCCAGGGCAGGAAGCAAGAGAAGCAAGATGCTGTCGGATCAAAGCCTGCATGGACCTGGGTCAACACAACAGTGGCTGGAAGAAGACCGAGAGGCTTGAAAGTGGAGTACAACATATGTCTTCTGTGCAGGGTGAACCAGCGTTTGTTGAGCACTTTAACATGCCAGGCACTGTGCTGAGCTTTATATGCATAACCTTGTTTAATCCTCACTGTAATGCTGCAACTTAGAAATTACTATCATACCCATTTTTAAGATAGGGGAAGAAACTGAGAGGCCATTTGCTAAGGCCTCACTGCTGGGAAGCAGCAAAACTGGGAGTCACACCAGCCTAACTCCTGAGCCCTTGCTCATGATCACCGTGCTGTTATGGTAAACATTTCTCACAGGGTCCTCCCCAAGGCATGTGTGATGGCTTACTAATAGGCACTGAGTAACTCCCTCTGGCGTATGTAGATTGTACATTCACAGCAGTGTCAATCAAACCAGGCCACTCCTTGCCAAAAACCCTTCCTTGGCCCTTCACTGCCTTCCAGATAAAACTCAAACTCCCTAAGGTGACCCACGAGGCCCTTCATGGTCAGGTTCCCATTTACCTCTTCAGCTTTATTGCTTGCAATGAGACAAGGATGAAGGGGTTGTATGGGGACTACAGTTGTGACACATTCTCTGCATGCCTGGAAGAGAGAGAAAGGTCTTAGCATCACCATGTAGAATGTCAGATTTAAAGGATCTCTGAGAGGACAGTCACTTCCAGAACATCTGGCAAATCTTCCTCAGAACCTAGCAACTTATTAGTCCTTCACTCCCCCGTCTGTGGTCTGGAATGTGAGATCTCAGAAAGGGAAAGAGCTTTGGAACCATACAGACCGAATTCAAATCCAGTTCTATACCATTTGCCAGGTGTGAGACCTCAGGCAAGGTGTCTAGACTCCCTAAGCCTCAGATTCCTCATCCGTAAACCAGGTATGACTCCCCTGAGAGAGTGTACATGAAGCTCCAGGCACATGGGGCATCTTGACATAGCAGGAGTCATTATTGCTCACAAGTGACTCTTTTCATTGCTCTGAGTCACAAAAACCACCTGGAACCAGAATATGTCCCTGCCCACTTGTTAAAGCCAGGAAGCCCACCTGGAGGCATAGCATCATGCTCTCGGCGTAACTAGAGAATACAACTCCTTGGGCACATGCACTTTGCTTTAGGGTGAAAAGAACTCAAGTTTACTGAGTCCTGCCTTTGTGCCCAACACTATGTTTGACACTGCATACAAACATCTCAATTAATCCCCAAGAGGGCTGGTCCTTTCCCCATGTTTCTTTCATTATCTGTGTCTAACCTCCATCCTTCCTGCTTTAGTTAGAGTTGCTATTCATTTGAGAAGCAAATAACCTCAGAGTTCAGCAAAGGTATGGGAGTATCGACGCCCCGAGAGAAGCTGAAGGAGCAGCAGCCCAGGACATGCCGTGCACCTCCACCGAGGAGAGATCTTGCTCTCAATGCCTCAGCTTTAGGGCGTTGCTCCCCTCCTTGCTGCTGACAGACAAGTGAGGTGTCCATCCCTTCCTACTCTCCCTCCCTACTCTCCCTCCCCTGCCCCAGTGCCCAGTGCTTTGGCTGCGTGACCCTGGCAACAGTCCCCAGGAAGGGCAAGTCCTTCTCCTGGTGGGCAGCTGGCTGGCTTCCTCCCAAGTCAGACCCAAGCATGTCTCAGGCATTCCCCAGGATGGGAAGTCCTTCCAGGAGCCTTTCTTCAGAAGCCAGCCAGCGACAGGCCGGGGCTCCTTCAAGCCTAAGGCTGACTGAGCCCATGCAGTGTGCAAGGTGTGGATGTAAAGGGATGCTGCACCACCCTCTACTGGCAACTGCGCCTGGGCCTGGCTTTGCACTGTTTCCTCTTCACCGTTCTCACCAGGTGAGGCCACTTTCCCAGCAAACTGAAGCTCCCTCTGGTGGCCAGGAGTTGTCCACTCTTCTTTTCTGCCTGTGTACTTTACCTTCCAGCCGAAGCAAGCAGGGATCCTCAAACTTTTTAAACGGGGCCAGTTCACTGTCCCTTAGACGGTTGGAGAGTGCAGCACACATTCTACACATGCGCACCACACCGTGGGCCTGGGACGAGTCGGCTGCTAAGCAGGACAGGCATCTATGGCAAAAACAGCCCTCAGGCCAGATAAATGTCCTTGGCAGGCCACATGTGGCCCATGGGTCCTAGCTTGAGGACCCCTGATAGACACTTTGTGTCCAGATGGTCTCAGCCCAACTACCCTTTTGCCTCACTGATGAACCAGCTGTTTCAGTGTTCTCCACAACTGGCTCCCTGACTGACAGACTGACCATTAAATTGACTTTAAGGCTGATGGATCCTGATGGACAACATCTGAAAAATTAATCCTGAGTAACTGAATGGTTGGCTGGTTAAATTTCTAAACCACAAATCATTTGATTGACCTACTACTGGCCTTCTGACTTACTAACCCCAAGTAACTAAACATCTGACAAGCTTAAACTGCCTGACTCTTAACAAACCAGCTGAATAGCTGACACCTGGCTCCCTAAATTAAGGACAAAGGATGGCAGAAGAGACTGCCCCTTCCTCACACGCTAACTCCTCTGGAGATTGGAACTCTATTCTTCTCCCCTCTTGAGCCACTTGAAAGCTGCTATGGTCTGAGGGTTGGTGTCTCCACTCCCCCCACCAAATTAATACACTGGAAGGTAATACCCAATGTGATAGTACTAACAAGTGAGGCCTTTTGGGAACCAATGAATTCATGAAGGCTGTGCCCTCATGAGTAGGATTAGTGTCCTTATAAGAGGTTGAAGGGACTAAAATGCTCCTTCCACCTTGTGGATGCAGCTACGAGGTGCCTGAAGCAAAGAGCAAGCCCTCAACAGACACTGAATCTCTTGGCACCTTTATCTTGGACTTCCCAGCATCCAGAACTGTGAGCAATACATTTCTGTTGTGTATAAACTACCCAGCTTAAAGTACTTTGTTATAGCAGCTCAAATGAACTAAGGCAGAAGGCAACTCTGCCTTAATAACTGATGTTCTGATCTAGTGAGGTTCTTAACCTGTGCCCCAAAGATGGGTTTCAGTTTTGCTTTCAAAGTAGTGTGGCTATAAAGTTATGTTTATCCAGGAAGAAGGTTCATAGCTTTCACTGGATTCTCAAGAGTCCAGCACACACAAAATATGTTCAGAACTACTGCTCTGGGAACACTCTCAGCAAATACATCTCAGATACGCAAAGCCCTTGCCTGAATTCAAGCCGTACTTCTCCCTCTCTCCCGTCAGGCCAGAGTGGCAGGAAGATGAATTTGAAGAGTCAGAAAGCCATAGTAGTAACAGGGAGGAAGAATAAAGGCTGAGCTATGTGTGAAGTTTTGAGAGGCCCAAGGAAGTTCACCTGGGTCCTTCTTGCCTGGGGGCCACACTTAACCCAAGATCACAGAGGCTCTTTAAACTGAGATGGATACAATTTATCAGAGCCTTTTTGGGGCAAGGGAGTATGTGTGAGAACGTGATCATGAATAGCTATATGACTGTGTGTACTTACACACCAGTGTATTCACAAGGGTAGGCATAACTGAGTGCTGCGTGTGCACGTGCGTGAATGGCCTTCGGATTGGTGTGTGCATCTGAACGGTTTGTGAATGGATTTGCGCATGCGTGCCTAGGCCCCTCAAGTCTTTTGCTGAGATGAGACACTATGAATAAGAATTTCCCTGGCTGAGAATACCCGCAGACATGCGTACAGCCCACACTAGAAGTCTGGGAATCCTCAACTCCCTCTCCCCGATCCCTCATCATCCATTCAATTCGCACTGCCACTCCACCGTCAGCTCCCGCCACCTCTCCCTGACTTCAGTGGCCTCCCCTCCGGACCCCTGTGAACCGCAGCCACAGTGATGGCGGTAGATAGGAAGTCTGGGTCACAGCGCGGCTCTCCTGAAACCGACAATGGTTTCCACTGTCTGGGGTACCGCCCATCTCCTCAGTCCTACTCGAGGGCTCTTCCAAGGTCGTAGCTCTGCTCACTGAGGACTCTGGGCTAAGTCCCTGGCTTTGGGCGCGCCGCCTCTCAATCCGGTCCTATCCCACACTTGCAAGGTTTCACCTCGGATGCCTTGGCGGGCCCTGCCGCGCTCCCCCTACGTCCCCATCTCAAAGACTATCACATGCTGCCGTAACTGCCAGACCTCAAGAGGACTCAAGCCTGTCTGCCACGTTCCACCCGGTAATCCCTCCCCGCCCGACCAGCAGCCCGAGAGGCCACAGGTCTGAGGAAACCCTGGCACAGGCGCGTAAGCTTCTTTATCCCAGCGCGGTGCAGTAGAATCCGCGGCGCGAAAACAGAAACGCGCGTGCGCAAAGAGAAGAGCGGGCACTTCGATTCCCAGAATCCTCTTACCAGAACTCCATTTCCCAGAAAGCTCCGCGGGCCCCACCCCGGAACTGCCTCTGTTCGAAAACGGAAGGCGGGGCGAACCTGTCATTAGAGACGGTTTTTAATAGGGTGGGACGGAGAGAGGTTTCGTGGAGGACTGTCTTCCTCCAGGGGTCGTTCGTGAGTCAGAAACCAGGGCTTTGGAAGAAAGGGACCTGGCCATAGCCCTTCTGCGCTTTGTTGTGCAGTTCTCTGATTCCCTGCGTCCGCGCGCGACCGGGCCTGCCTCAGCCCTGCACTCTGTCTGCTCTGGCTTTGTCTGTGCACGGTCAGTGCATGCTTGCTGCCCACCTCCGGCGTCTCTAGCGAGTAGAGGCTGGTGGCCGTATGGTCCCGGATCACCCTTTTTCCCAACCCTGCCTTGCTTGTCTTCCACTTGAAGGAAGTGACAACCTTGACTCTTAAGAGCCTAAACTATATGTGGATTCCATAGCTCTTCTATTTCTAGCTTTAGCTGTAGGAGGCGAGGCTGCAGGCAGTGGAGACAGGTATGGGCAGTAGCTGGGAGGAGGAGTATGTGTGATTCCTCACCTGTTGCCTCTGTGCCCAAGACGGTCATTTCCCTGTGGCCCCGGGCCCATTCAGCTCATATCCTCAAATGCTTGCATTCTGGAGGTAGTCATCCTCTTTCCTCCGATCCTCCACTCTCAGCCTCATCCCTTGGACCCCTGCAATGCCCATCAGGGACACACGGCCTATCTTCACCTTTCCCCTCTGGAGCCACTTAGAGCACCTGGCAAGAAATGGGTGCAAGTGGTGGGACTGGGATCAAGACGGAGTCTGGGGCATTTGGAGACAAAGAGAAAACTGGAAGGGAGGGAGTGGACTAAAAGGGAGCTTCAGGACATGTGAGAGACTGACAGTTACTGGGGCAAAATGGGAGGGTTGGGGTCCAGAGGTGAAGGAGTGAGAGAGAGTGGGACTTGTCGTCACTGGTCACTATATCTCAAAAGGAAGAAATGTATGTTTTGCTAAGCAGGCAGGTCAAGAACACATTTTTCAGAGCTATATTTCTTTATGAGCGACACAACCCATAGTAATTTAGTTCTAACCATTTTAAGTGAACTGAACACTTCCCCAACTGCTATTAGGGAGCAGCAACCACTGGTAACTTTGCTCCATATCAGCAGCCTTCAACCTTTTTGGCACCAGGGAGTGTTTTCATGGAAGACAATTTTTCCACAGGATGGGGGCAGGGTGTGTGTGTGGGGGGCGTTGGGGGGATGGTTTGGTGATGATTCAAGGGCATTACATTTATTGTGCACTTTATTATTACATTGTAATATATAATGAAATAATTATACAAGTCACCATAGGTTGGGGACCCCTCCGCTATATAACAGACACATGAAGTACAGACTTCCCAGAGGTGCCTGGCACTTCTCCCATGTTGTTCCATATTGCCACATTTTCTCCCTGGGTAAACCTGTAGTGGTCCCTGAGACCCTTTTAGGAGCTATGCAAGGTCAAAACTGCCTTCACAATAATACTAAAATTTATTTGCATTTTTCACTGTACTGATTTTTACATTTAAAGCAGTGAGTAAGCTGGGTGTGGTGGCACATGCCTGTAGTCCCAGCTACTGAGGAGGCTGGAGCAGGAGTATTGCTTGAGCCCAGGAATTCAAGGCTGTAGTGTGTGCACTGAAAATAGCCACTGCACTCCAGCCTAGGTAGCATAATGAGACCCAAGCTCATAAATAAATAAATAAATAAATAAATAAAATGGTAGGTAAAACTATACTGGCATGAATCAAGGTGGTGGCACCAAACTATTAATATATTTGTAGTTATTGTATTTTTTACCAGTATATTTACAGGGGTGGGTAATGGGAAAACTGGTTTCACTTAATGTCCTTAATGAAGAGTGTTCATTTTATTCAGTTTTGAACTTTGAGTACTTGTCCTTATAATATTTTGTGTGACAAATTGGGAGGTATGCATAAAGCAAATCTACTGCATACCAAGGTACTATGTCTTGAGAAAAAAACAATTCTGTGGTTATTTGAGTAACTAGCTGAACTGGACATTTTTCTAAAAAATACCTCTTTTACTTGAAACTGACAGGCAATATGATTACTTGGACCTGAGTATTTAGTAGACATTTTCTAGAAGATGAACAAAGTGAACTCATTACTTCAAAGGAAACAACTGACATTATTTGATTCCAGTGAGAAAATTTGAGCTTTTAAGAAATAGTTCTGCCACCCTGAGCTTGACAGCTTCCCCAGACCTAAAAGTTTTGGGGCTTTTTTGAGTCTTGCCCTGTTGCCCAGACTAGATTGCAGTGTTATCATCATAGCTCGCTACAGCCACAAAGTCTCAGGCTCCAGCAGTCCTCCTACCTCAGCCTCCAGAGTAGCTGGGACTACAGGCTCACACCACCACACCCAGCTAATTTTTAAATTCTTTTTTTTTTTCGAAACTGGGTCTCATTATGTTGCTCAGGCTGGTCTCGAACTCTTGGGCTTAAGCAATCCTCCTGCCTTGGCTTCCCAAAATGCTAGGACACAGGCATGAGCCATCGTGCCAGCCCATAAAAGTGTTTTTGATGAGCTTTGTGGTAATATTAATGAATGTGATTTTTTTAAATATTGAATAATGATGTACCAATATTTGGAAGATCTACATAACTGAGTTTATCATATATCTGATGTTGCATAATGAATTACCCTAAAACATAATGACTTCAAATAATAAACATTTATTATTTCACAGTTTCTGTGGGTCAAGAATTTGGGAGCAACTTCTCTAGGGGGTTCTGACTTAGAGTTTCTCCTGAGGTTGCAGTCAACATGTCCGCTGGACTGCAGTCATCTGAAGGCTTGACTGGGGCTGGAGGATCTGCTTCCTAGATGTCTTACTTACATGGCAGATGGAAGGAGGCCTCATTTCTTCTTGGCTGTTGCTGGGAGGCCTCAGTTCTCACCATATGGACCTCTCCACAGGACTTTTGAATATCTTCACAACATGAGGACTAGCTTCACCCAGAGCAAGTGATCCAAGAGAGTGAGAGCAAGGTGGAACCCTCAATGTCTTTTATGATCTACCGTCAGAAGTCACACTCTGTAATTACTACCACATTCTATTCATTAGAAGCAAGTCACTATGTACAGCCCTCAATCAAGGAGAGGTGACTTAAGCTCCATCTCTTAAAGGGAGGAGCATCAAAGAATATGTGGATGTATTTTAATAATGCTTTACTTAGTGAACCAATATTTTCCAAATGACCAATTCATGATGGTACAAAACCATGATGCATGGGCAACGAATCTATTCCAATTACAAGATAGTCCAGTGGATTTTTGATGTAACAGTACAAAAAATTCACTGATTCTACTTTGCTTCTAAACTTTAGGAAGCGGTCATTTGTTGAGTTTTAGTGCGGTATCAAAGAAGAATATCTACAATTACCTAAAGGCTATTTAAATACTCCCTCTGCCATTTCCAAATATATATCTCTGTGAAGCCAATTTCATATACCTTAACTAAAATAACATCAGAATGGACTGGACTGTAGAAGCTGAGGATCAAGCTGTCTTTTATTAAGCCAGACAGTTAAAGAGATTTAAAAAAAAATCTGATATATTGGGCCTGACTGTGCATTTTTTGACTCTAAAGAGTTTTGTGCGGTTTTCATAGCTGTGTGAGTCTGTGATATTTTATTTGCAACCTGAGAGCCCCTAGACCTCCAGCTACACATGCAATCTTACCACATTCAATTCACAATGCTGCCAGTTCAGATCATATGGATTTTTTCATAAAAAGACCTTTGCTTCTGGCTTAGTCCCTCTCTCCTCTAGGGTAAGATATCAACATGTGTCATACATCACATCATCTGCCACATTCTCTCACCTAAAGCCCTCATAAGCGTAGATGTCTACTGGGGTCGCCAGCCCACCAGTTCTGCAAACTGACACATTCTGAATCCACTTTAGACTCCTTGTAGGAACTCAACTGAGTGTATTCTAAATGGAACCCCACAAGAGGTACAAAGGCAGCCTCACTACACTACAGATGTGTGAGTAGACCTGCTTCCAGTGTGGTCACCCAATATGGTTCCAGGGTCCCTCTCTTTCGCTGAAGGGCCTGTAGCTATGCAAGCAGGGTTGCTGGGTTTCTCCTTTTCCTTCTCTTAATGTAACTCTCAGAAATTCATAAATCATGTACAGGTTGAGCATCCCTAATCTGAAATCCAAAATGCTTCAAAATTTCAGACTTTTTGAGTGCCAGCATGGACCGCAAAAGCAGTCAGTCATCTGGCCTGCACAGTGCTGGTGACACAGTGATAAATCCTTCCTCCACGGCTTTTCCAGACTCTTTAAGAAGAATCACCCTTCTCTGTGTAGTTGTCCATTCTATACCCCTCTGTTTTGTCTGAATTAACAAATGATCTTTTCTTTCATTTTATTTACAAAGAGGCCCCTTACTCTCACCACTAACTATCTCCAAACCACAACACAGCATGAATTATTTCTGGGAGAATCTTCTAGAAGCAACACATCCCCTACAGACTACACCTCCTGATCTGGTCTCCAGATGTTTAACCCATCTCACTTTTTTTTCTTTTTTTTGAGACAGGATCTCACTTTGTCGCCCAGGCTGGAGTGCAGTGGTGTGATCATAGCTCACTGTAGCCTCGAATTCCTGGGCTTGAGTGATCCTGCTAGCTCAGCCTTCCAAGTAGCTAGACTATAGGCATGTGACACCATGCTCGGCTAACCCATCTCACTTTTGGGTTTTCTCACCTCTGTCCATGGACTACACTTCCTAGGTGCTCTGAACAGGCACTTCAGGCAACTCAGACTCCAATTCTTCAGGGCTGGGTTAAGGAGTTGAACACAGTAATTTAGACTGATGGGTATCAGTTAAGCAGGGGACATTGGGTAAATACTGAGCCTGGAAAGTCTAGGGACTTGAACTCAATTTTTAGAGGTCAAAAACAGTGAAGAAATCAGAAATTCAGGAAGCACATTCCTAGGCAAGCGCAGACAGCCAAGGATCCCATGCTCCCTGTTAGGCCTAAGTACAAATGGGCCTGAGCATAAGGATGTGGATGCTTCCATGGTCTTGCTGAGCTTAGGGAAAGAAAAACGGGGAACATAACCCCAGACTAGGGAAAGGATGAAGGAGTAGGTGACAGTTTGTTCCACTGGAAGTTTCTGGTATTCTAAGGAAACTAGCCAAACTCAGCAGACTCAAGTTTCAACATTGTCCTTTTCTTTGTGTAATCCCTACCTACATTCCAGTTGATTTTTCAGCATGCTGCCTGGATGCTGCTGAGTTTTAAGCTCCGTGAGGGCATGTTCACTGCTGTGTCCCCAACACCGTCACCTAGAACAGTGGTGCACAGTAAGTATTTGCTGGATGGGTCATCAACAGATATGTGTAGGGGTAGGTGGATGTGTGAATGAGTCTGTATTGATCCACTGTACAGTGCATGCTCCTAGTTCCCACAGTGATTTATGATCCTCTCTGTGGTAGGTTCCTTTGTTCAGCCACCTGCCGCTTGATACCTCTGAAAGCCCTTAGTCATTTGGCTCAAATGCCCTAACTTTGGAGACTAGCTTCTTATTAACTAAACCGTTGCACCACTCACTCTTGTGCCCTTAAATTAATTTGGGTTAATTCTTAACTGTTTCCCTTCTGTACATGTGTCACTTAATAGTTCACCTTTATCTGATCTTCGCCAATTTCCTGTGCATTTGTGGTTTTCTACAGGAGCTCTCTAGTGAGGCCCCGGGCAGCCCCGCCAGATGAGTGTGGGCACTGGAGTTTTCTGGGAGGCCTCTCCTCTCCTGCTGTCCTGGTTCTCATCCAACTGGTGTCCATCTAAACATTCCCACCCAGGGAATTATTTATGCTACAGAAGGAAGAATGCCCTCCCCAAAGCCAGCTCTTGGGGAAAAGAAGAACTGTTGATATAGCCAGAGCCCCAAAAGAAGATTATTCTGCAACAGCTAAAGGTTGGTGACATAATTTTTCTCCAACTCTGTGAAAGCTGTCAATGTTTGCTTCCTTACCTATGAGTTCCATTAGTGTATTTTCTCCAAATGACCTTTGGAACAAACAGGAAGGAAAGATTTTAAATCGATAGAATAAACTTTATGGAGACCAAGAGTTTATCTATCATTGATTCCCCAGCATCTAGCATAGTGCCTGATGTGTAGATGCTCAGTAAAGGTTTGATGAGAAAGGAAGAGAAAGAAAGGAGGGAGGGAGAGAAAGAAGAAAGGGTTGGAGAATGGGCATGAATGGAATAAATGTTAATGCATTGTTCAAAAATAATGTGATAATAACAGTCTTGTTTTCAAAGTTGATTAGACTCATTATCCCTGATACCTGGAATCAATAAAGCAATTTAAGTCACTTTGAAAAATGAAGAGTATATTTATAAAGATAAAATAAAAGCAGTATTTATAAAGATAAAATAAAAGCGGAATAACAAAAAGTACTCTTTGAAACTTAGCTATAAACAGCAGTGGTCATATTTTAAGATAAATTTAAAACTCTGCAATATTAACAGCCATTTGTTCTGTGTCTGTGCCAATTCTCAAAAGCAAATTAAAACAACCAAGAACTTTATTTTGGTCTGCAAACAGTTGTTTTATGGAAAAGGGCAAGCTGATCGTGGTGGTGATAGAATTGACTGTGACTGGTCTGTTTGGTATTTAGAAAAGGTCAACTAATCAGAAATGGTGCACCGAGGAAATTTATAAATATCTAAGCTTCCTGCCATTGAGCGAAATCTAGCAAATGCTCAAAAACATTTAATTATGTGCCAAGGAAAAACATCTTAGTGCAAGAAAAAGAGGTTAGGGAATTAGCATTTTTTTTTTTTTTTAGTATCAGTCTTTCACTTATTTGAGAGCATACGGCCACACAATTCAGGTCCAGCAAGCCAACTTTGAATAACATATACTGTACATTATGAAAGAACACACCACAACAGTGGAGAAAGCGCAGTGATTGAGACATATTTTTATAAAGTCAAGCTCTTAAGACTAAGGTATTGTTTCTTCAGCAACCTAGATAGCAACATATATTAAAGTTCTCAACGTTAGTTGAGTCCCTATAATTTTATATTTCCTTAATTTGGGGAAAATAAAAGGTAACCTAGGAGAAAATCTAAAAATATCTCCAAATGCCAGCTTTGCAAATATTGCATTAACGAAGCATGTAGTTGGTCGAGTTGAAGGGTTTACCAGGCTAATTTAGATTATCATGATCAGCACAACTTTATCAAGAACAAACAAATTGTTGGTAATATAGATAGATGATGTAATGATGAGCAAAACAAATAAATGTACCATCTTAGCTGTTGTGGGTTGTTCCTAAAGTTACAATAAGATGATTAAGGCTTTACCCGTGCAATCGATTTCAGCTGTGAATTTGTCTAATGGAAGGTTCAGTGGGTCCCAGACTTCAGCCAGTGATAATTTTTGCCCTGTCTTTTACCATTTTTACTGCTATTTAACATATTTTTTCCTTAAATCAAACTTTTTTTTAACTTACATATAATTAAATGAAACTTAATGGATATTACTACCTAAATTCATCTCTTCACAGTCTTAGAAAAGACTGAAAACTTTTCTAAGACTTAGAAAAGTCTTAGAAAACACTTCAATAACAAAACAATAGCAATAATAATAAGATAAATTTAGATTATTTCAAAACTAAATTCTGTAAGATAGAGAAACACTGGTAGAGAAGAAAGGAATCCTTAGATCTCATGGGAAAATGTTGGGGTAAATCATATGCTCAGGTTACAGTTTGCTCTTTGTGGCTTTATTTAAGAAGCAGTTAATGTTTATATGACATTGAACTTCAAAGTCCAGGCCATAAGGAGGAAAAGAGAGTGAGAGAGAAAAACAGTATATGTGTGTTGCCTCCTTGTTCTTCCCTCCCCTGCAGAGAGGCAGGGGGGTTGCAGGGGGTTGGAGGAGCAGGACACAACCACCAGAGGCAACCAGAGTGGGGGACTAAGGTCTTATCTTATCAGGGTGCAATAATTTTTTATTAAATTATGAAAGTTTATTATAAGTGCTATGTTTCCCAACTCACATGGCAGTTACTCTTGTTGAACTTTCAGTATGTCTTTAAATAATAATCCTCTTTTCCATAATCTTGGTGTGAAACTCTTGCTTTACTTTTCTCAGTAGTGATGCAATCTCTAATCTGGGTTGTGTGTCTCTACAGTGACACTCTTGGTTTATAGGAACAAGTGCTGTTTGGGGGACAAGGTAGTGCTTTATTTATCTGTGTGATACAATGAAAAGATCCTCTGCATCATTATTCCTTTCAAGTACTTCCTTTCCAATTCCCAAGGGAGGGGGTGTCACTGACTTTGTAGTTGGGCCAGCCTCAGTTGTGGCATCAGCAGGGTGGACCAGGGGCCCCTGGACAAAGTATCTTTCCAGGCTCTTGCTTGAAGGGGACCTCCATGCCTGAAAGGAAGTCACTCTACCTGCATTTAAAAATCTTGTGGGCTGAGCATGGTGGCTCATGCCTGTAATCCTAGCACTCTGGGAGGCAAAGGCAGAAGGATCACTTGAGGTCAAGAGTTTGAGACCAGCCTGAGCAAGTGCAAGACCCCATCATTACTAAAAATAGAAAAAATTAGCAGGGTGTGGTGGCATATGCCTGTAATCCCAGCTACTCAGGAGGCTGAAGCAGGAGGATCACTTGAGCCCAGGAATTTGAGGTTGCTGTGAGCTAGACAACAGAGCAAGATTCTGTCTCAAAAAAAAAAAAAAAAAAAAAGAAAGAAAGTAAAACAAATAAAATAAAAATCTTGTGATGTAGTATTTTGAGATGTGTGTATTTAGATACATTTAGAAATGTTAAGTCCCATAAAAGGTCCCTTTAAAGTCAGGCTTCATAGTTGACAGGCCTGTGTGTCCCTAAACAAGTGTCTGAAAGACAGGAAAGGATGCTGGAAAGATGTTTCCTTTAAATGAAAAGGCAGGGTGAGCTTTAAAAAGCTAACTGCCTCTTTCCCCAAGGGGTGCAGCATAACTCCCCACTCCTTAAGTGTGGGCTGCACATAGTGACTTCCTTCCAAAGAGTACAATGTGGAAAGGGGGGGAAAGCATAACTCTACAGCGGAGAAGCCTGACAAACACTACCTTAGCAGGTGATCAAGGTCAACATCGACAGTCATGATTCATGTTGATGGTCTATACCTCAATGTCATGTGATGAGAATAGCAATTTACCTCTGTGGTCTTCCTCCCCCAAATCCATGACCCCAGTCTGACCTTGAGAAAAGCATCGAACTCAGATTGAAGGACATTCTATAAATATTTGACCAGTATTTCTCAAAACTGTCTGGGTCATCAAAAACAAGGGAAGTTTGAGAAACTGTCAAAGCTCAGAGAAGCCTAAGGAGACATGACAACTAAATGTAATGTAACAATCTGGATGCCTTCCTAGACAAAAAAAGGACATTAGTTAAAAACTAAGGAAATTAAATAAAGCTTAGACCAGGGGTGGGGAACCTGCAGCCTTAAGGCCACATGTGGCCTTCTAAATTTTACAGAACAAATTCCTTTATTTTTATTAATTCATTTTTGTTAATCTTTTATATTTTTATTTTATGTATCTATTTTTTTTTTCTTGAGATTGGACCTTGCTCTGTCACCCTGGCTAGAGTGCAGTGTCATCATCATAGCTCACTATGATCTCAAATTCCTAGACTCAAGTGATCCTCCTGCCTCAGCCTCCCGAGTATCTGGGACTACAGCCATGTGTAACCACACCCGGCTAATTTTTCTGTTTACTAGAGACGGGGTCTTGATCTTGCTCAGGCTGGTCTTGAACTCCTGACCTCAAGTGATCTTCCAGCCTTGGCTTCCCAGGTTTTATTTTATTTTTAAAATGAACATATTTAAAATACCAAAGAATAAAATAAGTTTCAATGAAATAATCCTCCCAGATTGACCAGCACAATTAGAACATTAGTAAGCCATAAGGGCTAAATTGACAGCTGCTATGCTCATGATTTAGGCTGATGCCAAGGCACTCTAGCCCAAGCAACAGAGCAAGACTCTGTCTCAAAAAAAAAAAAAAAAAAGTAAAATAAATAAAATAAAAATAAGATCTTGTAGTATTTTGAGGTGCATTTTGAGCCTGCATAACCAGTGCCACTACAGCACAAGCTGGGTTGGCAAGAGTTTATGGGAGTTGAGTATGCCAGTCTGTTATCAACTTTTAACAACAGTGCACTGTGTGTTTTTGTTTGAAGTGGAATTTGTGAATAGTTGCACAGCTCAACAGTATTTTCTAATTCTGTCTGCTTAACAGCCCTTCATGTTAAAGAAAACTGAGAGAAAGCTGAAGGAAGAAAACAGATTTTTAATGAGGATTGGGAATTACAATATTATCTTGTTTCTGCTAAAGATAAGATGATTTGCTTGTTTTGTGACACTGCAATAACAGCATTAAAGAAATTCAAAGCTCATCAGCCTTATAACACTCATAAGGACCACAAATATTTTAAATTAAGGGGAAAAGCACAAAAGGTTGTATTGCAGAAGTTAAAACATGAAAGGCAAAAGCGAAGACAATTCTTCGAGCAGCAATAAGACCTAGAAATAATGTCACTGAAGCAACTTATAAAGTAGCCTATGCACTTGGAAAAAAAGGGAAGCCCTTCAGTGATGTAGAAATTGTGAAAGAATGCATTGTCAAAGTTGCAGGAGGCTTAGACCCCATAACCTTTCAAAGTACAAACAACTGCTTCTTTTAAGAAGAAGCATGACTGATTAGCAGCATGAGTTAGCCTTCAATTTAACACAATAACTTCATTAAATACTTCAAAAGGAAAATATATTTATTCCATGTCTTTGTATGAATTAGCTGATACTACTGACTTGTGCAGGTTTTATACTTCATTTGGGTCATAACGGAAGATTTTCTTTGCTATGAAGAATTACTCACTATGAGCACTCTTTTGAACAGAACATGGGAAATAGGTATCTTCCAGAACTTTCAAGATAAGTGTGGTAAAGTTGGTCTGAATTTGGTAAATTTAGTGAGTATATGTATAGACAGTGCACTTTCCATGACAGGAAAATATGAAGGGTTTACCACACACAAATAAAACAAGTATTAAGAGATCCAGATTCTCTCATGTCTTTTCATTGTATTTTGCATCAGCAAAATCTCTGTGCTAAAGCTACTATTTTAAGTGACACTTTGCAACAATTTATAATTATTTTTAACTATATTCATGCAAATGCAACACAGCATCATCAGTTTCATAACATCCTAAAGTTGAACAAAGAGGTATTCAGTGTGGATTTGCTGTACCATTCTGAAATGAGTTGGCTAGCACAAGGGCAGGTGTTAGCCAAAACTTTTATCTCTGTCAAACCAGATAGTTAAATTTTATGAAGAACAGAATCAGCAATGTGAATTATTAAAAGAAAGTTTCTATAAGAATGCAGCATTTTTGTGGATATTCTGTCAAATCAAAATGACCTGAGTATTTTTTTGCAAGGTAAAACTACATCTATATATGATATGTGGCCAAAAATCCAAGCATTTTGAAAAAAGCTATCTTTTTTCAAAACACTTCTTCAAAAGGAAATTTCAGGTGAACATTTTCCCCAGTTAGCAAAGGTCATTCATTGATGAGCAAAATGATATATGTGAATCATTTGGAGAATACACAGCTGTTATAGACCTATTCATTGGAGAATGGAATGAAAGTTTCACTGACTTTGAGAATCATGACATCACACTCAAATTAGCACTTCAGCCTCACCTAGTTGATTGATATCTGTAGCACCTAAAGAACTACAGATGACACTGACTGAGCTCTCAGTAGATGACATTTTAAAGTCATTGTTTGATGTTAAGGAAGATCCAATTGAAATATGGAAAATGCAGTAGAATACTCACACCTTTGGCAACATGCCTGAAAAACGCGTTCTTGCTTTCAACCACTTATTACTGTGAGTCTACATTCTCCTACCTAACCGAAATCGGGACTCCCTTACGTTCGCAAATGACTGATACGTGTCTAGAGGTTCAGCTGAAACTGCAGAGCTCCATGCTGTGGCCAAATATTCACATGCTTTCCAACAAAAAGCAGACACAACAAAGTCATTAAAAGGTTAACTTTAAAATTAACAAATACTTTTCATTTTTTTGAAATTAAGTACATAGTAGTTAGATCTTTACAAAATAATGTACATTTTAAAATATATCTAATTGAAGTCTCTTATTTGAGTACAGCTAGATTAACGCGGCCTTCCAACATGAAAATGTAGTCCACCTCTGGTTTAGACTTTAGATAATAATAATGTATCAGGGTGGGCATGGTGGCTCAAGCCTGTAATCCTAGCACTCCGGGAGGCTGAGGTGGAAGGAGTGCTTGAGGTCAGAAGTTTGAGACCAGCCTGAGCAAGTGCAAGACCCCACCTCTACTAAAAATAAAAAAAATTAGCCAGACATGGTGGTGCATGCCTGTAGTCTCAGCTACTCTGGAGGCTAAGGCAGGCAAATCACTTAAGCCCAGCAGTTCAAGGATACTGTGAGCTGTGATGATGCCACTGCATTCTAGCCTGGGCAACAGAGCAAGATTCTGACTCAAAAAAAAAAAAAAAAAAGATGTATCAGTATTGGTTCATTAGTTAACAAATGTATTACACTAATGTAAGATGTTAACAATAGGGAAAACTGGGTGTTGAGTATATGGGAATTCTCTGTACTATCTTCTCAACTTTCCTCAAAATCTAAAACTAGTTCAAAATAGAAAGTTAATTTTTAAAAAATGTGGGCACAGTGGCACATTGCTGTAGTCCCGGCTATTTGGAGGCTGAGGAGGCAAGATCACTTGAGGCTAGGAGTTTGAGATCAACCTGGGCAATATAGCAAGACCCCATCTTACAAAAAAAGGCTAATTGCCAGGGAAACCAATGGTTGGAAAAGTACTGCGACTCTCTGTGATTTCCAGTATTTTCTGAAAACCCTGGAGAAACTTTATAACCACACGCAGAGCTAGATCATGCCTCTGGTGGCTATCACCCCAAGATTAATGTGGACATATACTAGTTGTATAGTCCAGTGCTTGAAGTTCAAGAGGGGACAGCCAGAAGGACAGGTAAGGTAATTAATCATTTAATATACACGCACACTCATCGTTCATTCATTTGTACACCTCTGCACTGAAACAGTGACATCCTCTCTCCCAGTTCAACTCTTCGCAGCCTCCTTCATGGACTTCTCCAGTCCAGTAATCCTGAAAGGTGGTGCTTTTCATACACCTCATGTACATAATACCCTACATTTTTCTGTCCTCAGCTTAATCTCCCACTTACTTGTCAATAAGTCTCAGGTCAATGAATAGATCCACCTGCTGAAAGGCGTCCCCACTTGAGTGTCCCACAAGCACTATAGATCTGCCATGAGACATCCTCAAAACTTGCTGAACCCACTGCTCTTTTCTTAATCCCTCTTTTTGTGGATGCTGTCATCACCCCCTCATCTACTCGGATCAGGAACTCACCCTGGACTTGTCCATCCTAGAAAGCCCCTCAGCTGCCAAATTGTGCAGGTTCTACCTCCTGAATGTTTCCTGGGTCTGGGCCCTTCGCCCCAACCTCAGTACGGTAGGCAGCTTCTTATCATGTCTTACCACAGAGACAGTGTCACCCTCTAACTGGACTCCTGTACCCCTCACACAGCACACAGGTGTCTCTAAGACACAGGCCAGGCCCCGCTATTCCTGCTGACAACCCTCCCAGATGCTCTGTCACCCCTGGAAGGAATCCAGGCTCCTCAGCCCGGCACACAAGTCCTTTCACGAGTTTCCTTCTCTTGTCTCTGCCTCCTCATCTTCTGCCATGTTCTCGAACTCACCTTCCGCTTTTACCAAACTACTGGGAATTCCCTTTCCCAATGTCTTCCCATGTTCTACTCCTACTTGGTCTTCACAGTTCAACCCTAGCTCTCTTTGGAGGCGTTCTCTGAGCCTCCCAGCCTGAGGCGCCGGGTGCCTCCAGGCCTCCTTCTGGGTGCTCTCCTGGGTGCCCCTCCCCGCTTGAGCCCTGCCCCCTCCACTGTGCATAACTCTGGCATGCGCTCATTCATCCATTCATAGTTGGCTAGGCTAAATACTAAAAATACAACAGCAAAAAAAAAAAAAAAAATTCCACCTTCTTGGAGCTGTTGCTCTTAGCACACTGTCTTTAGGTTTTTTGTCTTTTCCCTTTGAAGGTGAGAACTGTTCTTATATGCATCTTAAGCACGTAGCATAGTGCCCAGCACACAGTGGTGCTCAAGAAATATAGTTGGGTAAGTGAAGGGAGGTCTCTGATTCTGTTCCTCCTGTCCTTCATGCCACTCAGTGACAGGAGGTAGAGAATGCTTTCAACATGCTGGGGAAAAATAACGTTAATACGTCATTCCATCTCCAGCCCAACCACCTCCCAGTTTAGTTGATTTTATTTCCTTTTGAGCAGCACACTAATTTAGTGACATATGCCTGCTTCTCTGAGGGTCTCCACTTGCCTCTGGAGGGAGCAGTACTTTAATAATCAGTGTATTATACCCGCTGGTTGTTCAGTTTTAATTTTAAGAATCGAGCTACAGAAGCAGCACAGACCTTTATGTTTCTAGGACAGGATATAAAAGTTATAAACCTTGGTGCCGTGTAACAGTGACACTCAGGGGCCAGAGGTCAGGGGCGGAGAGGGGAGCAGAAGTGGAAGGCCCCACAAAGTGGGTTAATTTCCTCCTCTTACAGAAATGGAAGTCATGAGATGCTGCGTCACACGATGAGTCAAGAACTAGAGCACAGTGCTTAAACCTCTATTGCTTTGCTTTTCATTGTGCAGCCTTTTGGACGGTTTGGATGTTTTTCATTGGAAGATTTTAGAGAACGAGCTGGACCAGAAAGACAATGCAGGGGCGGTGGCTTGTTTACTGTGGCAGAGAGGCGGCTCAGTCCCCAGCAGGTGGTGTTAAGAGCTCCTTCCTCTCCAGTCGTGACAGGCACCACGAGGTGGACGCCTCTAGTGTTGACAGCAGCCAGTGACCTCAGGGATGGTGTCTGGCCTGGCTCTCAGCTGACAGCCTTCCCATCAGTGCTGAGTCACTGGCTGCCCCTGCAGCTAATGTGCTTTCCTAAGGGCACCGTGAAGGCCCTCTGCCCCCGGTCCCCAGGGCCTCAGGAAGAGACTCCTGGAAATTCTGAGCGAGGTGCTAGGAAGTCCACTGCAACCCCGTCAGAAAGCCTTCCTCCCCTGATGCGGGGATACAGGGTGGCTGTCCTTGTCCCTCTTTGTCCTCTGACATTCTGACGATGTCATTCTCATCCACTCTGGGGAGTTGTTGGAAAGGACACAGCCTCTGGAACCAGAGGACCAGGGTGACAGGGTGGCTACACACTGCTTTGTTCTGGGACCTTGTGCCAGACACTCAAACTCTTTTTTTTTTATTTCAGCATATTATAGGGGTACAAATGTTAAGGTTATGTACATTGCCCTTGCCTCCCTCCCCCCTTGAGTCAGAGCTTCAAGCGTGTCCAGACAGTGCGCATCTCACTATGTATGTATACACCCATCCCCTCCTCCCCCTCCCACCTGCCTGACACCCGATAAATGTGTTTTTTAAACATTTTGGTTACATTTTATATCTTTGCCTCTCCCTAGCAAGGGTTAGAAGTATGCCCTTCCCCTCCACAATGCTCACCACATCCCTCAGATGTGGTCTACCCCCCTAATCCCCGAATCCCTGGTGAACACCACCACCCTTTGAGCACATAGTGTTAATCAGTCAGTACCAATTTGATGGCGAGTATATGTGGAGCCCATTATTCTGATCTTGTGTCACCTCACTTTGGATAATGGGCTTAAACTCAATCCAGGATAATATAAGCGGTGCTAGCTCGCTGTTGTTTCTCAGAATTGAGTAATATTCCATTGTAAACCTATACCAAACTTTAATAATCCACTCATAAATTGACAGACACTTGGGTTGCTTCCATGTCCTTGCAATAGTGAATTGTGCTGCCACAAACATTCGGGTTCAGATGTCTTTATAACAGAATCAGACACTCAAACTCTTTATGCCTCTGTCCCTGAAACCACCCCTCCCCCCACTAACACATGCTACTATTTGAATGTCTCCTCCAAAATTCATGTTGAAACTTAGTCCCCAATGTGGCAATATTGAGAGATGGGGCCTTTAAGAGGTGACTGGGTCATAAGGACTCTGCCCTCATGAATGGAGTAATCATTAGTAGATTAATGGATTAATGGGTTGTCATGGAGGGGAACTGGTGGCTTTTAAGGAGAGGAAAAGAGACCTGGGCTAGCATGAGCATGCTCAGCCCCTCGCCACGTGATGCCCAGCTGTGCCTCGGGACTCTGCAGAGAGTCCCCACTAGAAAGAAGGCCCCCACCAGATGTGGTTGACCTTGGACTTCTCAGCCTCCATAACTGTAATGAGAAAGCTCCTTTTCAAGTATTCTGCTATAAGCAAGAAAAAACAGGCCCATACCCTCCCCGTGTCTCTGGATTCTTATGAGGATCAAAGAAGGTTAGTATTCTGTCAGCTAAAATATTATTGATTAGTGGCAGCCTCTCTTTGAACTCTTGCTTACAAAGTCTGCAGCTCCAACTACATCGCATGAGTCATGACATCCGATCTCAACGTCTGATTGACTTTTATGTTGGTGTATGCATCCGTGCAATGGGTGACAAAGATGAATGTGTGCCTTGTGGAATGAGATGGCTGGGAGCTACCTGGGTGATTGGGCAGAGGTCTTGGCTAGCTTCCCATGTGGAGAATCCATTTCCCTCCAGGCAACTGCCGGATAAACTCAGGCTATTGATTATGTAGGAGAAAGAGAGAGACAGCGATAGAGAGAGAGCTGGCTAGCCCAAATGTGTCACCATCAAATTGCGCCTAATGAGGGGCTGTCTTATGCCATCTTCCCCAAGGAAGTTTGTAGCATCGGTGCCCTTCCGTCAGGGTGGGCCCGAGTGCAGCCCTCACTCACTTTTACAGCACCAGTGGTCGTGCCTGCCTCAGGAATGACTGTGTGCGTGTGCATGTTCATTTCGATGGTCTCAGGAGAGGCTTCAACATAAGGCTGTTTTCTTCCAGGATTCCTTTGGCTGCAAGTGTGTCCTAGTAAGCTGAGGCTGAGGCCGAGGCTGGGAAGAGGTTCAGGTGTTTCCCGTTCATCGATCTGGGCAGAAGGAGACAGGTCCGAGAAGCACCGCTCTGGGCTGGGAGGCTGCTCTCGCCAACCAGTGAACAAGAGTCTGGTGATCAATGTCCTTGCGTGGAGAGGATCCTTCCCGAAAGGCCTGTGAGTCAGGGCCCCCAGGAGTCTCCGCTGGGGGACGTCACATGAGTCACTGTGCTTCCTGAGGCCTGCCCAGTAAGTGGGCGATAATGCAGCTTGCCGTCGCCCGTCTGGAAAGGCGGCGGCCCTTTTGGGAGAAGGATCAGCAGCCAGGAAATGTGCCACCACCGTTTCCTTTCCTGCAGGTCCCGGCCAGCTGTCACGTCTGAGCAGCTCAATGTCTCATTTTTGCTCATATTTTGTTTTTCTTTTTCCTTCTAATGTTTTTTTTTCTCCCTAAGTTGAATCATTCAGGGCTTTTGATGGTCTCTGAAATGAGTTAAATTTTCGTGGCCTGTCATTCAGATCCTGGCCCCTCCCATCTGCCCATTCGGAATGCGCTGTCACCCCAGCCAAATTCATCCTTCACCCATCCTGGGTACGCCGCAGGCATTTCCACCCTTGCTCATGTTTCTCCTCTTGTCTGGGTGCATCCCCCACCCCTCAGACTTCACTTTCTCTTTTTATGTAAACCTATCGAAAAGCTGAGCAAGGCCCACCTCCTTGGTGGTGCCTCCCCCAACTACTCTGGGCCCTGGCCACTTCCCCACCTCTGAGCCCGCAGCCCCAGCTGTGGTTACAGCCCTTCGCGCTTGGCACAGGCTCTGGTTGATGGTGGTTTGCGTCTTATCTACCCCACCTCTCCTTTGTGCTGGGGACGTGTCTTACACTTCGCTGTCTTTCCAGAACTTGGGATGGGCTATAATATGTAACGGATGCTCCATGATGTTTGCTCTAGATAAGGATGAGAGGCTCTGCTGCCCTGAGAAGTGCCTTGAATGCTTGTTCCTGTAGCCACTGGCTTCTAGAAGAGTCTGCAGGTGGAGTGGGGGCAGGGATGCCAAGAGAAGAAACCCAGAGGACAGCTTGGCTTCTGTACTAGGGTTTTAAGTAACATTAATTTTTAGAAAAAGATTCTGTGCTGAAAAATTTTAAAAGCATTGGACATTGCTGCTACTATCACATGCCACATGTGCTAAGCAGTGGGGGAAGTTCACGCCCAGCATTGACAAGCCTGCCTGTAGCAAAGAGAAACCATCAGAAGAGGAAGGCCGCAGACCAAGTGTGGGCATTTAACAAGGCACCGAGGAAATATACCTGTCCTATAGAAAAAGATTTCTTAGACCATAAATTTGCCAAGACCAGCTAAATTCTAGAACTTTGCATTTTGGATCACAAAAGGTCCCAGTGATTGAGGCTCCATGCTGAGTTCTACACAGGGCTAGAGAGCTTGTCCCCTTTGCACAAGCCTTCACAGGCCCCTGAGAGCCCCAGGAGATAGCATAAGGCCCCGCCTCACTGTTTGCTCCAGTAAAAAGCCTTCTTTGGATGCAAGAGTGACAGAATCCAATGCCAGTTAGCTCAGTTAAAAGGGGACTGGAATTGGCATGGGGATTTAAGTAAAGGAGACCTAGGCTAGACAGTCAGGTGCAGCCCGGCCCAGGAAACCCAAACGGAAAAGTTGCTCGCATGGCTGGCTGCTCATCCCTGCTCTGTCTGCCTGTCTCTGCTTGGCATCTACCAGCTGAGAGTCCACAGGACCTCCTGGCTTCAGAGCCTGCTGCCATCTGGATGTCCTAGTACAGATGGCCTGCCGCTCAGATCACATTTGTGAGAGGCAGACCCTGGGGTTGGCCAGGTACAGCCCCTGCCGAGTGGTCCACTCCCTGCCTAGCCAGTGAGGGGGGGTTGCCACAGGGTCACGGAGTACCCACAGGGCCGGCTGGCTGCAGGGGGAAGGGATGGAGCCCAGGCTGCCAAGGCGAGGGCGGTGTGGGCGGGGAAGGAGCGCCCAGCACCTGCAGCTTGCAGGGGTTTTGAGCACACCCGCAGCCCAGTAATAGTGCAGGGGATATTTTCAGTCTGGTTTCATTGGTGCTTATAAGGCTCCTGCCTCCTCCCTGGGCTGCAGTCAGATTTCTCCCCCACAGCGTGGACCTTGCAGGGTGGGATGGAGTCTGGTCGACCAGCTTCTCAGCTTTGGCAGCAGCGGCAGCCAGGCGTTCACACACGGTGCACTTGCGTCTTACATGAACGTGGTGTCTGAAGTCAGCGCACACCGTGAAATACGTACGGTCAACATGTCTCCTGAAAATCCTCTACATCACCCATAAAGAATGAGACACATATGTCTCGCAAGAAACCTAACACAGCCATTTTCTTCTAGCACCAGAACAGACCACGTTTTTTGGCTGACAGTCAGGCAATGTGGTTGGTTTGCATTCAGGGCTGTGTTTTATGAGAAATCTTTAAACATTGGATCCCTTCTCAGCTAGAGAGAGCCACGTGCTACAGAGGCCCGGGGTAGCTGAGCGGCCCAGGGATACGCAGCCTCCCTCTGAGGTGTCTGCTCAAGGGAATGTGTGGGGAGCGCCCACATTAAATCCCCTCCCTCCCTCCCTCCCACCCTCCTTCCCTTCCATCTTCCTTCCTTCCTTCCTTGCAAGGATATAGCATTGAAGTGACTTGTTAGCTGTATATGGGATGAAATGTGACTGTGAAAGGACAGTGCCTCTGTCCGTCCTCTCCCTTTCGGCACTTACCTATCCTTTCCCTACACTGAATGAGGTCTTCTTTCAGGCAGGGACAGTGTCTATGGTTTGCAGCTTCTCCCTGTACCTTCCCCGACCCCAGTCCCCACCGATCCCAGCCTTTCGCCTGCACCCTGTCCCGCTTCAACGATCCCTGGTTATCTGGTTGATTCTCACCCTGCTGAGCTTGGTTCTTCTACTTGAAAAGTGAACTTTAAGGAGGGAAAAGGGTGTGTAAAAATAAAGCACTTACCTGGTTTTGAACACTTAGCTAGATATGGTAGGCTAACCTTTCAGATCATCTTTCTAAGAATGAAAACACAGACTAGGTCACTGTCCTCAGGTTTGGCCAGCCACAGGACTCCCCGGCAGAGTACAGATTCTGGTTCAGCAGCTCTGGGGCAGGTCAAGGACCCCCACGGCTGACGCCAGAGCCTGTGCTGCGGGTCCTCCCCTCCTAGTGCTGGCCTGTAGGCCAGGACCATGCTGTGGACCCCAGAAAGGGCGCCTGCTTGGGGACACAGCCTCAGGGTCCCTGTGCGGGAACTGAGGAGAGTAGCTCTCAGGTTGGGTTGTGTGGATTTGTTGTAAGCGTTAAATGACCTAATATGGTATCTGTAGTGTTTAGAACTGGGTCTGATACAAAGTAATTGCCATGGGAATGTTTTTAAGTAACAGTAATTTTGAAAATCTCATGGCAGTTAACCAGCAATCTCTAGTCCTACACCTGTGAAACAAATGAAATCAGCTGCCTTAGAGGCAGGTGAAATCCCGGCCTGACTGCAGCTGAACGCCTGGGCAGAGATGGCTGCAAAACAAATAAGAAGCGTGAACATTCCTCATGATCATTTTCCCCTGCCCAGGAGCACAAATGACCCGAAAGATCTGGACTGCATCTGCTGTTGCAGACAGCACGATGCCCTGGGCTGGGCTGGAAGAGATAGGTACAGATGTGGACCTCACACGGCTGCCACCGTGGCCACCAGCAGCACAACTGATTCCCCTCAACAGGACCCAGCTCCCCTCCTCACGTCGCCTACAAAGAGGGGTCTCTGCTGAACTCTCGTGTGTTGACCCCACTAGTCTCCATCAATCACATTACCGCATGTTGTTTTGTCATAACAGTTATCTCCATCTTAAAAGATCAGATTTTTGGGCCGGGCATGGTGGCTCACACCTGTAGTCCTAGCTCTCTGGGAGGCTGAGGCGGGCGGATTGCTCGAGTTCAGGAGTTCGAAACTAGCCTGAGGAAGAATGAGACCCCCGTCTCTACTATAAATGGAAAGAAATTAATTGGCCAACTAAAAATATATACAAAAAATTAGCCGGGCATGGTGGCGCATGCCTGTAGTCCCAGGTACTCAGGAGGCTGAGGCAGGAGGATTGCTTGAGCCCAGGAGTTTGAGGTTGCTGTGAGTGAGCACGGCACTCACTCTAGCCTGGGCAACAAAGTGAGACTGTCTCAAAAAAAAAAAAAAAAGATTGGATTTTTGTATATCTGCCTATTTATTATGCCTTCCCCAGTAGCATGCAAGTGTTTATCTGTCTCATTTTCTGCTATACCCCAGCACCCGGCACAATGCTGACGTATAGTAGATGCTCAGTAAATATTTGCTGAATGCATGACCCACAATAGTATCAATGAGTATGGGATTGAAAGGGAAAGCATCACATATTCTTTCTGCTTTGCCTATCATCACCTTTCTGTCTCTTGCTACCATGAGCTGGGAGCTGCTTCCTAAGAGCAGGTGGTCTGAAAGCAGACTGTCCCATGCGGGAACTGCGAACCATGGGAGAAAGGACCCACCTGACTTTCTTTTGAAGGCTCTCAGTCTTGCCTGTCTACAAGATGGGACATTTGTCTTAAAGCCTCAGCTAAGTACAAAGGCACTGGTTGGTGCCTGGACAGCCCTATTCTCAGAAATACGCACTCTAAATGGAAGACATCAAACCCAAACCAATAGCAAGAGCAACTGGCATGGCATTCAGTTTTCTTCTCTTGACTATCAGTTATAAATGTACTATTTTATATATCCAGAAAGAACATGGGTTGGTCATCTCAGTAATTCGAACCAAAGATAGAAAAACGATTCTTCATTGTGAGTCATAGATGAATTTATAAGTATAACGAACCCAAATTTTTGTGCAGTTTCTCACCCGGGCTGCTGTTGGCATCTGGGCAGGGGTAGTACTGTAATGTGGGACCTTCCCAGTGATAGGACATTTAGCATCCCCCGTCCCTGGGGAACTAAATGCCAGGAGCCCCCAGGAGTTTTTGTGACAACCAAAAAAATGTCCCCAGGCATTTCCAAACACCTTCTGAGGGGTGAGACTGTTCATTTGAAAACCACTAGTTAGAGAGAAATAAATTGCTTCGTCTTACTCCCAAAGTGGTATTTTAGCATCATCTTGCTTGGGCAGTTTTAAAAATCAATTTCTAATTATATAAGTAACACATTTTCTTTGTAAGCAAATATTGTAAAGCTGAAGTCTCCTTTGACACCCACTTCCAGGTTTAGTCACTCTCCATTTCTCTGAGGAAACTGATGTGTGAGTGTAACTGATGTGGTCTCTGTCCTTCCAGACCCTTTCCTGTATGTTTTCATGTAGATGTAGAAACCTGTACGCAAGTGCAGTGGAGTGTCGGTGTGTGTTTGTACTGTATATGCATCTACAGCTTCAGTTTTTCACTCCATGATCTGTGTTGAAGATCTTTCCATGTCACATAGAAATGCCTCATCCTTTGTAATAACTGCACAGTATTTTACCGTGTCGATGGGCCTCATAACACAGAGCTGCAAAGGAAATTGCTGCCCTGGATGAAGTGTTGCTTGTGGTCTGGTTGCAGGACCAGATTAGACAAAAGCTGAGGTCATTTTGAATCATCCCCTCTGATCCTGCTCGGTCCACAGAACAAAGTCATGCCCTGACTTGACTTTGAAAGTGGTATCTCTGGGTATCCTGGCTGGGGTGAACACCCAGCTCTCTGCGTCTACCGCGCTGAAGTTGATTCACTTCCTTCCTTAGCCTGCATGGCATTTTCAGTCAATAAGTTGTGGTTCCAAGACAGCAGGCGTGATGGTCCCCTTTGTCCTTCAACCAAGCAATGCATAAAGGAGAATGTTTACTTTTATGGGTGATTACAGGTCTATGGATTGAGCACCTAATATTGGGCACCTTCATCTCTTATTTCTAATCCTCACAACAGTCCTTCACAGTAGGTGTTAATAGCTCTTTTTTAGAAGGGAGAAAACTATGACCCGGGAAAAGTAGATGATTTGCCTAAGGCAAATCAGTAAGTGACACAAACCCAGGGCTTGTTCTCAGATGATTAATTATGATATCATCAATTTATTTATTTATTCAACAGAATTCACTGAATGTCTATAATGTGCTGGAAGTTCCCAGTATCCGGCAGTAGGAATACGGCAGTAAATGGAGATCAGATCTATCTGTGCTTGTCCAGAGCTGACATTCTAGTTGGGAAGACAATTAAGAAATAAGCAAACACACACACACACATACTGTATTTTAGGGAACATTAAGTACCGTGAATGAACATAAAGGAGAAGGCAGGGACAATGAGCTGCAGGAGGGGCTTTTTTAGAAAGAGTGCTGGATAAGGGCTCCCTGAGGTTGTGGCGTTCAGGCAAAGACCTGACTGAAGACTGGTGCAGTGGCTCACCCCTGTAATCCTAGCACTCTGGGAGGTCAAGGCAGGCGGATTGTTCGAGGTCAGGAGTTCAAAACCAGCCTGAGCAAGAGTGAAACCCTGTCTCTACCATAAATAGAAAGAAATTAATTGATCAAATAATATATATAGAATAAATTAGCCAGACATGGTGGCACATGCCTGTAGTTTCAGCTACTTGGGAGGCTAAGGCAGTAGGATGGCTTGAGCCCAGGAGTTTGAGGTTGCTGTGAGCTAGGCTGACACCACGGCACTCACTCTAGCCTGAGCAACAAAATGAGACTCTGTCTCAAAAAAAAAAAAAAAAAGAAAGAAAAGACCTGACTGAAGCAACAGAGTGAGCCACGCTGAAATCTTCGGTGAACCAGCATTGCAGGCAGAGAGCAGTAGGTGACAAGGCCCCAAGGTAGAATGTTCTGGGTTTGTTCAAGGACTATAAGGAGGCAGGCCAGGCCATACTGGAGTCAGCAAGGCAGAGAGAGAGAGAGGAGGTGAGATCAGAGAGAAAGCCAGACCCAATGCACGAGCTGTTCTGGGCCTACCATGGTTAGGACATTGGATTGATTCTGAATGTCATAGGAAATCTTTGGAGAGATTTGAACAAGGGAGCGGGGAATCATCCTGGCTGGAGAAAAGGTGTGGAGAAAAGGTTGTAAGTGGGGCATAGTAGATTTGGGGGTGGCAGGTGGGAGGCTGCTACAGAATCCAGGGAAGAGAAGGCCATGGCTTGGGCCAGGGTGATAAGCTGTGCAGAGGGTCAGAAGTGCTTGGATTTGGGTATGTTCTGAAGGTAGAACTGATAAAGCTCTTTGATGAATTGGATAACCTTTAAGGAAGAAGAAGAGCAGTTACAAATGATTCCTAGGTATTTGCCTGAGCATCTCATTGGAGATGGTGCCATTTCACTGAAATTGGAAAGCCTAACATGGGGTGCAGAATGAGGGGGCAAGTTCAGAGCTGACTGGGGAATGAAGAGTTCTATTTCTGGGCACATTACAATTGTGATGTGTATTAGACCCGCAGGTGAAAGTGCTGGATCAGCAAATGGACTCACCAGGGAAAGAGTCCTGGCTAGAGATGCAAACGTGGGCGTCACCAACAGCTTGATGATCTTTACAGGTGCGGTGCGGGACTTAATGAGCTTAATGGGGATTAAGTAGGACTATTTAGTTCATTACTTGCTATGTGTAGGTGACAGTGCTTTGTACTTGCAATACAGCAGCAAGCAAGAAAGAGATGCTGATTTTTCTAAGGGACTCGCTCTGAGCCCTGCACGCCACCAGGAATGGTCTTGACTTTTGTTATTAAACTTATTAAATGTTAGAGTAGAAGCAAGCTTAGCAATGATCAAGTACAAACTCCAGAACCTCTCTCTCTGATTTATAGCTGAGGAAACTGAGGCCTAGAGAGGTTAAGTGATTTGTTAAAATCTATTGTTTAAAAGCCACTTACGTTTAGACTTTTAAATAATACTTATGTCCAGTACAAATTGCCCATATTCTTCAGTTTTCTTATATTCTAAGAAAATTGAAGTTGAGTGAGAGTAAAAAAGATGATTAAAGACTTTGCATAAAAGACCTATGAGGAATTCAATTGAATTCAATAAATAATTAGTAGTTGCTGGCCTACTGTGCTAAAAACTAGGGGTATAAAGATAATTACAAAACATCGTAAGGCAGCCCATAGAAGGGGAGAAAATATTTGCAAATCATATTTCTGAAAACAGACTTGTATCTAGAATATATAAAACTTGTACAACTCAATAATAAAAAGACAAATAACCCAAGTGAAAAATTGGCAAAGGATCTAAGTAGACATTTCTCTAAATAAAATGTATAAGTGGTTAATAAGCACCTGGAAAGATGTTCAAATCATTAACCACCAGGGAAATCAAAATCAAAACCATATGAGATACCACTTCACACCCTCTAGGATAGCTATAATCAAAAAGACAGACAATACCAAGTGTTGGCAAGGATGTAAAGAAATTGCAACCCTCAGACATTGCTGGTGGGATTGTAAAACAGCACAGCCACTTGGGAAAACAGTTCGACAGTTCCCTAGTATGTTAAACATAGACTTACCATATGACCTAGCAATTCCTCTCCTAGGTATATATCCAAGAGAAATGAAAACATATGTCCACACAAAACTTGTATACAAATACAAATGACTATATGTAAGTGCTGTTCATAGTAGCATATTATGAACATACAATAGCCAAAATGTAGAAACAGCCCAAATGCCCATCAACTGATAAATGGAGAAACAAAATGTGGTATAGCCATACAACAGGAGATATCATATATACAATGGAGTATTATTCAGTAGAATTACCTAAGAAGGAAGTTTAAGGTGAGACTGGGGATCCCAGGATGGAATCGTGTGAAGCATCAATACTGAAAAGACAAGTAGCAAAGGAAAAGTCTGAAGAAAACAGATGGTCAGTAGTAGACACCTAAGAGAGAGAGAGTTGACGTTATGAAAACCAAGGGAAGACTTCAAGAAGAAACTGCTTCACTGAGGCAAACGCTGGGAGGTCGTCGGTGAAGATCAAGACACGACCGCCAAACACAATGGACATCGTGACTGCAGTCTGGTCTGAACACACCTGCTGTCAAGACATTTCCAGAATAATTGAGGAAATAATAGGAATGTGAAACATGTGTTTAAGATATTACAGAATTACTGCTAATTTTTTTTTTAGGCGTGATATGATACTGTAGGTGTGTAGGAAGATGTTCACTTTTGTATAAATGCATACTGAATAACTTCAGGGGGAAATGTTAGAATGTCTGTAATTGATTGGATATTAATTTAGCAAAAAAAATGAATGAAACACTTGTGGAAGATATTAACAATGATTAAATCTTAGTAATGAATGTATATTCATTGTTTATTACACTATTCTCTCTACTTCTTTGTCCATTTGAAAACTTTGGAAAATCTAAAGGAATCAAACAAAACCTGAAAAAAGGCCACTGCATTAGGTTGAGCAGTGGGTGTAACGCCCAGACTGTAGGGGATTTGAGGCGAGGCCAAGGAGTGGGCACAAACCCTCATGCAAGAAGTTTAGTCTTGAAAGAAAGAAAGCTAGGGAGGGCAATGAGGTCAAATGAAACTTTTGTTTTTAGTGGACAGATCTGGATTTGTGTACAGGCAGCAGGAAGAAGCTGGCAAGAAGCTAAAGACTGAAGGTGTTGCTGAGAGAAGCAATAATTCAGGGAGGGAGAGAAGAAAAAATGTGAGCAAGAGCTCTCAGGCAAGTCATTCAGCTCAGGAAGAGGAGAGGACAGTTATTTTCAGCTGGGGGTGAGAGGAAATTTATTTGATGTGAAAAAAACTGAGTAAACGTGAACAAACCTGTTTTCCATCTCCATTGAGAACAAATGTATACGAGCATGCATGTTTATGATATGGAATATAGCATCAAAAACAAAGCTGCAAAACATCTCTCATCAGCTCCCTACATTTTAGGAAAGACATACTGTATTACTGGAATTGGTTAGAGAGAACACCAACGGTGGAGCTTGCTGGGTTGGAGGAAGTTTAGAGCAAGGAAGACAGCAGGCAGCATCGGGGTCAAAGTGGCAATCTTTCCCCACTCAGGGAGAAGATGAGTGGTTCACAGCAACCAGGACCCCAGGAGTTGGGCCAAACTCCAGTTTAATCTTCTTATGACCCATGTCAAAATCCCAAGGGATGTCCATCCAAGGGAGCAGGACAGCAGTAGCATTTGGGGACTTGTGGGCATGGTGTTAGGTCATGACATTCAGTGTGGTAGGAGCATCAGTAAGCAGACACAAGGACTGTAGGTGGTTAGGTCATGACATGACGCCAAAACAGGAGTCGCCTTTAGCCAGGGTTGGACTCCTCCCAGGAGTGGGGAGGCAGGAGATAGGGAAGGAGGAGGGCTCTGAACAAAGGGGATCAAACAGGTTTCTCCCTGGTGGCCTTGGGTTCCAGTAGATGGCACCTAGCACTGTGACAACATGCATAGGCTTCCTGTCCACACAGGAGTTTTGTTTGCTGGTCTATAGCAGCAGAGGGGGGTATCCTCAGGCCTGTTGGTTGAAGATTCCCGGCAGGCTGGTACTGCCACAGAGATACAGACAAATACCTCGAGGAACCTCAATAGAGCCAGGGCCAGGCAAGGATCAAAGTACAACCATCCTTCTGGATAAAGAAATGGCCACAGATCTGCTCCAGACGTCATATAACCTTCAGATGGTTACACAGCTCAGATTCACGTTAGTTGTCTCCTTTGTCTCTGTACCCCAGTGACGTGTTCCACTGTGTAAATTACATGAACGAGGACACCATTCGCTTGTCAGTGATTCTTAAACTTCTTCACCCAAGGACTTCTAATGGCAGAGGAGAGAAAACTTAGATCCTAGGAACTTTGAGGGTCTTGGATCTAACCAGTATGTCCAAAGCGCAAAATCTATTCCATGTCTCCCGGTTACCTTAGGAATCCGGGTGTACTTTGTGTTTTAGCAATAGCAGGACACGGGACCTCCAACGGTAGTCAGCTTTGGCGTGTGTTGGTCAGCTGCTGAATTCGTTTTCTGTTGCTGCGGTAATAAATCACTGCAAACTCAGTGGCTTAAAACACACATCTGCCTTACACTTCTGTAGGTCAGAAGTCTGACATGGATCCCTCTGGGCTCAAATCAAGGTGCCTGCAGGTGTGTGTTTCATTCTGGAGGCTTTAGGGGAGAACCCCTTTCCTGCCCTTTCCAGCTTCTAGAGACTGTCCCTATGCCTTGGCTCCTGGCTCTTGTCATCCATCTGCAAAGCCAGCACCGTTGCTTCCCCCGACCTTTCTCCCCCAGTCATGTCTCTCTCACCAACGACCATTGGGAAAGATCCTCTGCTTTTAAGGACTCGTGATTATATTGTGCTCATTCAGATAATCCAGATAATTTCCCCATCTCAGGGTCCAATTTTATTCACATCTGCAAAGCCCTTTTTGCTAGGTAAGGTAACACATTCACCTGTTCTTGGGATTAGGGCGTGGACATCTTTGGGGGCCATTATTCTATCACAGCTACTATTGCAAGCAGCCCTCCTGCCAATCCTAGGGAAAAATAAAGGCAATCCCTGTCTTCCTGAGAGAGTAGACAGGCCTGTGGTATTTCTAGACATATCTTCTCATCAAGGGATCTAGGCTTTGGATACTGGATTGGATACTGCCAACAGTCATCAACCTCCCAGCTGTGCTACAGAGAACTTTTGCAAAAGAAAGAAGCTAGATAAGACTTTGTGCTGGGGTGGGATACAAAGGTGGATAGATGTCTGGCTTGGGGAAAAGCTCTGGTGGTTTCTGTGGGAAAAGGAGACATGGTGTTCCCCGATGGCAGATTTTTTTTAAAAAACGGCTTTGAGAGGGTTGGACATGGTCGGTCTTGGGACACAGGTGTGGAGTGACCACATGGCTGCCCTTGGGGATGGGATCAGGGCCCTGGACAGCTGATATTGAATTACTTGTGCTGGGATGAGGTAAGGTCTGGCCCATGGGGTGCAGGGAGGCAGGCGTTGGGAAATGGGGGTTCTACTCAGACCTCAGCTCATTCTCTCCCACCATGTCTACCGCCAAGCAGACCTCACGCTGCAAGGACAGAGTTTTATTTTCTCAGCACCATCTGTTTGCATGTGAGACTCACAGTGCTTCTGTTCATCCAACATTGACCCTATTTTATGTACACTAATTCTCTTGGCCTTGCTACCCAAGGAGAATATTCTCCTAACTCTCCCCTGGGTTCCACCCCTTAGCTTCCCTGCACCTGCGCATCACTTCCCCCCAAGCTCAGAAAGGCTGCCTGTGGCTGTGCTGCATGAGTGAGCATGTGTGGGCATGTGTCCGTGGAGGGAGCTGGGAGGCTGGGCGCCCTTCGCCTGTCTCAAGCCCTCACCGCAGTGCGGAACATGCAGTAGGTTTCCAGGCTAGTTTTCCCCCTCACCCCTCCCTCGCCCACTCTGACAGCTTAGTTTCCTCCCAGGCCCTCTTCACCCACCAAATCACCATGGCAACCGAGAACGCCCCCATGGATTTCCCAAAGGCCTCCCCAGGGACAGGGTCGCCCCACTGAGAACCTCTGCTCACAGGGGTGTGAGTGGAAGGCAATGCCTGTGCCCAGCAGGGCTGCAGGGAAGTTTCTGGCTTACAAAGGCTGAAGAAACTTCCCGGAGCAGTCCCCCGCTGGCGCCACTGCTCTAAACAGTGACTGGTTTCTTCCCAGTTAAAGCAGTCGCATCTCTCTGAAACTCCCTTGTTCAGCTTTGCAACCTTTGGCCGTGATATGCCTGCCCGAGGTGGGGCTCACCTCCGAGACTCCCCAACCTGGTGGCACACTGAAATCACAGGGCACCTTTAAAACTTCCTGCTACCCGGGTGTCATCCTGAGAGTCTGATTTAGCTGGCCTGGTCATCTAGCTATTTTAACGCTCCTGGTGATTAGCCAGAGCTGGTAAGCTGTTATCAGGAGATCTTCTCTCTGAATAACCTTGAAGCTGGGGTGGGGGTGAGCTTAGCGGTGCTGAAATAAACGCTTCCCATTGGCTGGGGAAATTTCCTCATGAGCCCCCTCCCCCCCACCCCCCCTAATTTATTCCACTCTTTCTCCTTTTCTCCCTTTTCTACCCATTTCTGGTATAATTATTTAGAATTGCAGTTCCCTTTCATTAATCCAGGCCATTATTCCATTGCAATGAAAGGAAAGGATGGAAAAGCCAGCACAATGTATAGCTCAGTGTTTTTATTTCCTTCTGGCTTAAGGTCTCACTGAACAAAGGGAGAGTGGTGGTGAGACACTCCGACCAGGGTAAATAGGAAATGAGTCAATGTCCGCTGGGCTCGGCCTGGCGCACTCCATGAAGGCAGCCATCTAGAACGCTCCGGCTGCCTCGCACACTCTCCGGTTTCCTTTGTGGCTTAGTGCTACATCTGAAGAGAGCCAAACCTCAAGCCTTCTCCACATGCCCTGTAGATTTCAGAGTCTCTGAAAGAAGGCACTGTCAACTGCGAATGATTTATTCTGCCGTCTGCCAGGCAGAAATTAGTGAGGGAAAACAGCCAGTTCAACACTCGCACCAGTAGCTTTTATAAAGGAAGGAAGAAGCGAGGAACTCGTTATTTGTGAAGCCTAGGTTTCAGAATGCTGTTCGTTTACATTCTCATGAAAACTACCAAAGAATATTAAATGTAGCTGTCAGTTTAAAAAGCCATGCAGTTGATGAATTCTGTATGGGTGGGTTGCATGGCATTTATGCAGTCATGGGGAATTGTGGTTTTTGCATCTTAGACTATATGCACCTAGCGTTAGGATTAGAGATAAAATGAGAGGAATAAAATGGTTTCCATGCCCAAAGGGGGGCTGGTTGATGTGCTTCCTGGCTTAAAAAATTGAAAATATCATTTAATTGGTAGCTATCTTAGCAATAGTTTATGGCTCATTTGAACCCAATCTTAATTCATTAAGACAGTCCTGGCACTACTGGATAAGACCAGGCTCTCATTTGATCTGAGCACACACAGAGCTGCAGAGGCATGCACACATAGATTTCTGTTATACATATTTCCTTAGCACATGCTTAACCTAAGGGATGAGCATGCTGTGTCAAATACATCACACATATCGTACAGGTCATGGGCTTGTTTGCATTCAGACCCATTCCTCACCCTTTGCCTGCTCTGCCCTGTATCTCGCAGGGGCTGACCCCCCAAAGCACAAATCCCAGGCTCCCAGGGCATCTAGGCGCCAGCTGGGCTGAGTAAATGAGAAGCACTCATGGGCAGAGGGTAGGAGTGTGGGAGGAAGGGAAAGGCCAGGTGTTTCTCCCTAAGCCTCTCAGTCTTGGATGGTGCCTCTGACAGTAACTGTGGCATGGCTCCAGCCCTGCCAGAAAGGCCACCTTGTTTCCAGCTGCCATCAGTGACCCTAGTCCCTTAGCAATGGTAACACCATCTCCCCAGATTGTTCCTTCCACCCAGGATTGGGAGTGACTTCCTGCCATTACTAATTTAAGTGTCTCAGATTCTCTGTCACCTGTGTAACCAAATCTGTGTATTATTTGTAATTTTTTGTTTGAAGGGCAGTTCTGATTCTATTGAAGTTATTTTTACTTGCCAGTAAAATTTTAAAATGTTTAAATTCCATAAATGCTTACAAATTCTACCATCTTGAGCTTCAAAGTAGTGGCCTAATTTTACTTAATATGTTCATATGATAAATATAATGGAAACAGTGAATCATAACCCAATAAATTATTATTATTTGTAATGGAACCACTACTGTATTTTGCAGAAATACTTTCATTCTTGCGCTAATACACATACTGACTTCCAGAAATAGCGCCGTGGAGGAATTATCTGGTAATAGTTACAGTAAAAGAAATGCTCATAATAACTTTGGAACTTGGAAGTAATTATATCTTCCTCTTTACGTGATTTATTTTTATCATCACTTGCAATGTCTTTCCTGAACTTTTGCCTAAAATCCTCTCTCCTGCTGACTGCAAACTCAGATCATTCCAGGAGGGGAATGCATTAATAGAATATCTTCAAAGGGCCCTCAACTAAAGCAAGTCACTTTGGCTACCATTTTCTTTCCTCTATTCCTTCCTCATCTTACCCAAGCTTAAAAGACCCTACAAGTATAAGAAAAGCACAAAAAAGAGCTGGGATTTTGCACATAGAACCTGGCACTCTGTCTGTCCAGACAGTCTATGAGTGTCTAATTACAGATGGCAGATGAGCATTGATTTGTCCTCACCAAGACCCCACTAAAATGTTACTGAAGACATTCAAAAAGTGGTTAACACCCAGTAACGGTAAAGGGACTCTCACCAGATAAGCAATTTCAGAGAATTTCCAGAAGATAGACAGTGGGTGGAGAAGTGATAGTAGGAGAAGGAGGATAAAGGAAGCCAAATCTGTATTATATGAGTGGGGGTGGAGGAGGGTAGGACTGAGAGGAAAATCTCTGCAATATAAGACTTGGGAGAGTAGGCAGTTCAGGAACATTGAACATCAGCTGAGACAGTAATGAGGTTGAAACTATGATGATTAACAAAATACTACAACGGAGCAGTTATCCTCTCAGCCCACTGGACAGCCAGGCAGGTCCTGCCCTACCTCTATTTCCCTATCCTCCAGAAAACAGGCAACACTCGGGAGGCTGAGGCAGAAGGATCCCTTGAGCCCAGGAGTTTGAGGTTGCTGTGAGTGAGGCTGCCACCACAGCACTCTAGCCTGGGCAACACAGTGAGACTCTGTCTCCAAAAAACAAAACAAAACAAAACAAAACAAAACAGACAAACTTGTTCTCCTCTCTATGAATGCAGTGACCCCAAAGATAAGACCCCAGATATCCTGGCATTTAGGAGTCCCCTAGCTAAGTAGCTGCGTCCCTACCAAGTAATTATAGTAAAGGTAATAGAAGCAGCAGATAGTTATATAGCACTGTAACGAGTACATTACATATGCACATTACAGATGTGCAATGCTCACAACAACCCTAGGAAGAAACTAAAACACAGAGTGCTGAGATCACACAGCAAGTAACTGCCATAGCCAAATCACCGCGGGCTAAATCGCCACTTGTAAGCCCCATCCAGGTACAGAACAAACAAACAATGAAAACAACAAAACTAATTAGCATCATATTGCCTCATTCTGAATTAAAGACCTCTTGAGGAAGGCCAGAGGAGGTCTTTGAAGAAAGGCCACAGCATGAAAGATAAATAAAAATAAACAAAGAGTGACCCAAGGAAACAGTAAAGACAAGAAACAGAAGGGAAGAAAGAAGCCCCCAACGAGCATCCTCAGAGAAATCTGAGAAGATAGCGAGTGCACCATAAAAGAACAAAATGCAATGAAAAAAATAATCAGAGAAATAAATATAAAGAGCCCTGGGACAGTAAAAACACATTTAAAAAATATATATATATATATATTTTCAATAGAAGCATTGGAATATAAATTCAAAGGAATCTCCCAGAGAGGACAAAAAGATGGCAATAATTAGAGAAAAGAAAGGCGTCACAGAGGGCTAATCCAGGATGTTCACAGCTGACTCCTAGTAACAGAAACAGAAAATGGATAATGAGAAAGAGAAGGCACTTTCCAGAACTGAAGGACAGGAGTCCACTAGACGTAGAACCATTACATTTATAATGCTGAGGCCAAAGAAAAGGTGCTCTGTGACATTTGTAACTGTTCTGTGATCAAACCTAAGTCTTTTTTTGCTCTCTCTATAGGTTTTGTCTAGGAGTAAAAAATGAGTAACAGGGTTTACATTATTATGACTGTGAAAAAATATGGATTACTATAAAGTTAGTAATTATTCTGATTACATTTCTTTTCTTATATCATATTCCCCCCCCCCGCCCCCCTTTGGAGTTTGTATTTTCCTTTCTGAGAATCTTTGCCATGATTTTATCCCTCAAGTTTACCTAATCTCCTTATGTAATCAGGTACTCCATCAAATCCTCTTCTTTGTCCCTGAGATCTCCTCTGCTCCAGTGTAGACACCTTGCTCTCTGGGCTCCTACACAGAAACCAGCAGGGTCCGAGCTGGAGCCCACTGCTGGCTGCAGCCCACACCTGGCTCTTTCTGGTCTTACTCCCTCGGGTTGCTGAAGCAGATCCTCAGGTAACTTCTTTTTAAAATTTATTTTATTTTTTTTTATTGAGGTTTTTAAAATACACATTAGTATGATTTACCACCTTTACCATTTTTAAGTGTACAGATGAGTGGTGATAAATACACTTATATCCTTTTTTCTGCCTTTCCTCCTCCCCTTCCCCATCCTCTGGTTACCACTAATCTAGTCTCTGTTTTTAAGAGGCCGACTTTTTTTTAGCTCTCACATATGAATGAGAACATGTGATATTTGTCTTTCTGCGCTTGTGTTATTTTACTTAACAGAATCGCCTCCAGTTCCATCCATGTTGCTGCAAATGACAGGATTTCGTTCTTTGTTATGGCTGAATAACATTCCATTGTGTATATGTACCACATTTTCTCATGTATCCATCTGTGTATGGGCACTTAGGTTTGTTCCATACTTTGGCTCTTGTGAATAGTGCTGCAATAAATGAGGGAGTGCAGATATCTTTTCTATATATTGATTTCCTTTCTTTTGGATATATACCCAGTAGTGGAATTGCTGGATCATATGGAAGTTCTATTTTTAGTTTTTGAGGAATCTCCATGCTGTTCCCCATAGGAACTGTACTAATTTGTATACATTCCCACCAACAGTGTACAAGGGTTCTCCTTTCTTTATTGCCTATCTTTTTTTTTTTTAATTTACTAATTTCCAGGTCTAGAACATAGCATTGCCTGTCTTTTTGATATAAGCCATTTTAACTGGGGTGGGATATTTTATTGTGGTTTTGATTTGCATTTCTCTGATGATTAGTGATGTTGAACATTTTCTCATATATCTGTTGGCCATATGTACGTCTTCTTTTGAGAAATATCTGTTCAGACCTTTTGCCCATTTTTACTTGCATTATTTATTTATTTGCTATTCAGTTGTTTGAGTTTCTTATATAGTCTAGTTGTTAATCCCTTGTCAGATGGATAGTTTGCAAATGTTTCTTCTCATTTGGGGTTGTCTATTTGCTGATTGTTTTCTTTGCTGTGCTGAAGCTTTGAAGCTTTACTTTGGTTACTGCGCTTTTGAGGTCTTACACAAGAAATCATTACCCAGACTAGAGCGTTTTTCCAATGTTTTCTTCTAGTAGTTTCATAGTCTCAGGTCTAAGCTTCAAGTCTTTAACCCAGTTTTATTTGATTTTTATATATTATGAGAGAAAGGGGTATAGTTTCATTCTTCTGCATATAGTTATCCAGTTTTCCCAACACCATTTATTGAAAAGATTGTCCTTTCCCCTTTGTAAGCTCTTGGCACCTTTGTCAACAATGAGTTAGTTGTAAATATGTGAACTTATATCTAGGTTTTCTATTCTGTTCTAGTGGTCCACGTGTCTGTTTTTATGCCAGTCCCATGCTGTTTTGGTTACTATAACTTTGTAATAAATCTTGAAGTTAGGCAGTGTGATGCCTTCAGCTTTGTTCTTTGGTTGCTTTGGCTATTCAGTGTCTCTTGTGGTTCTGTGTAAATTTTAGGATTTTTAAATCTATTTCTGTGAAGAATGTCATTGGTATTTTGGTAGGGATTACATTGAATCTATAGATTGTTTTGGATGGTATCATGTAACTGCTTTAGAAAGGATGTGTAGGTGATAAATTTTGTTTTACCTTGTATTCAATTACCACATTTAATTGATACCTTGGCTGAAAGTAAACTTTTAGTTTGAAAATCATTTTTTTCTTGGAATATTGAAAAATTATTCCAATGCCTTTTAGCATCCAGTGTTGCTAAGGAAAATTCAAATTTTCATTCTATTGGTAAGACCATTTCTCCCCACTACTCCCACTCTCTTAAAATGGATACAGCATGCACAAGCAATATAAGCATATTGTTTAATGGCACGAAGATATCTATCAAAAGAAATGTCTAAAAAGGTGAGGCATGGTTGCCTCTGTACAGTGGTACTGGGGAGGAGAGGAAACTATTGCTTTTATTTATTTTTTCATAATAATGTACATGGTTATTTTGACAAAAATATAATTTGATAAAAATTATAAAACCTATGTTGTAAAACTATAAAGAAAATTCAGTGAAAGATTATCACACAAATCAGGGTTGTGGTATCTCTGGGATAGGGACCAGGTGGTTGTGCTCAGGACTTAGGGAGGGGACACTAGGGGTTCTGAAAAAGCTGGTTTTGCTGTTTTTTGATTTGGGAGGCAATTAACCAGTTGCTTGCTTTATACTTATCCTTTAAATGGTACATACATGTTTTATGAAGTCTTCTGATATATAATTCACAATTTTTAAAAAAGGCATATGACATACATTCATTCCAAATGTCATCTTAAATTTGTGGTTCAAGTCCAATGAAGCAAAATAAAAATTGTCTTGCAAAGAGAAAATTATCAATAATTCTCTTTAGTTGTACTAAAATGTTTATCATTGATTTTCCCTTTCTGCTTCTCTCAAATTCAATATTATAAGTTGAAAATATCAAGCATTAAGTATAATCTTTATCTAAATATTTATTACATCTGAGTTAAGTTTATATTTTTGAAGGCTTGTTTAATCCATGGGAAGAAAAAAAGAGAGACTATTTGAATCTCAGGTTGCTGGAGATTTCAGATAAAAGCTTGTTTTAGTAAGGTTATAATTCTAGAAATGCACTTCTGGTTGTTTAATTTCATCCATATTGACTGAGCACCTGAGTTCTACCAGAAATCCATTTACCCAGTAAGCATTTATGCCTGGCACGGTTTTGGTCTAGAGATGGAGAGTCCTTGCCTCACAGAGCTTACATTCCAGGGGCACATGGGAGACAGATATTCAGCAATTCAATAAATTAATGTGTTTGTGTCAGGTGGTAAAGAACAATAAAGCAGGAAAAGGAGCTAAGAAATAGGAATGGAGGCTGAACTGAGTGAAGTGAGGGAGGTGTGATTATCCAGGGAAGTACAATCCCAGCACCTGCCTCCTTCTTGAGATACACAAACCTGTCTCTGTTCTCGAGGTGTGTATAGACTATGAAAAAAAATGGTGATAATTTGAACTCTCAGAATCAGAATTTTGTAGAAGGGGTAGGATTCAGAGCGCATTTAGAGTGAAGATGTACAAACGAGGAGAGCTTCACGTCTAAAGAAAGATGTGTAAGAGGTCAAGAATGGGAGAAAGCGAGGGGTCCATGGCATACATGGATGAGGGGAGCTGGGGGAGAACTCAAAGCCAAAATGAATTCTAGGCATAATACATGCACAGTGGGGTGGGCCAGAGGGACAATCTTTACCACAAAGCAGTTCTCCATGCAGAGTAGAAAGTAAAGCCTGTATCTTCCCAGATGGAGGAGCAGCCACACCGAGCTGGGCCACTCCATGCCACAGCCAGAAAAGCCATGTCCCCGATTGTGACAAGCTCTCAAGCCAATGAGCTCAGACATCGAACATGCATGCACAGACAGAGGAAGTCTGAGCAAACTTGACTGCAAAACTGAAGGTAGCATGAGCACCCATCCCAGATAAGACCAGGTTGCCTTCAGTCTTAGCAGTACTGGTTTGCACTCAAAGAAAGAAAGAAGGAAAGTGAGAGGGAGGGAGGGAGGGAGGGAGGGAGGGAGGGAGGAAGGAAGGAAGGAAGGAAGGAAGGAAGGAAGGAAGGAAGGAAGGAAGGAAGGAAGGAAGGAAGGAAGGAAGGAAGGAAGAAAAACTGATCTCCTGTCTCCCCTGACTCCAAAGCCTTGAAAACTAGCAGAGTGCTGGCCATGGCGAGGGTGTCTCATGACATAACACATGGCACATCTTCCTCCAGGTAGACAGAGTCTCTTTGCCCCAAATCCCTGTGCTCACCAGGGGTTCTCAGACCTAGATGCTCTCTCTTTTCGTCTCCCCATTAATCTCTCTGCCTCGGTCATCTTTACCATTTCTCTTCCTCTCTCTTTTTCTCCAAGCCAAGCCCTCATCTGAACCCTTTATCCTGAGGGTGATCCCCCTTTTTTAGTCTGTTCCATTTTGCATCACTTGCCTCATGGCCTCCCCCAATCCATGCTCCTTAGAGGGTAAAGTAAGGCATTCTAGAAATTTCTCTCAGAATATCTTCCCTCTTGTTACTAACCAAAAAGCAAAAGTTGACATGAGAACTCATGGAATCAAATTGAGAACAAATTGCTTACCAATACAACAGATGTTTCTGTTTTCCAGAAGGAGGGGATGGTGGGATGGAGAGGGGGGAGGAAGGAGAGCGAGAACAGTGGCTCAGGACTGCTGTCATTGTGTGCATGTCTGTTTCTCCCTTGCATCGCTCAAACCTGCACCTTCCACAGTGCCTCAGCAGTTACAAATATGTGAATGAATGACTGAATATAAGTGGATGAGTGAATGAACAAATGAACATAGTAAATGAGGTGTTGTGTACAGTCAGATTGCTCCCAGGTGTCTTGTGACCATCCTGGCTCACTGTTACCACTGACTGGAGCAGTTTCTTGGAAGCTATCCTGTACTCCAGCAATTATCTTCAGGGACACCCCAGTTGTTCCTCCTGCAAGTGTGGTCTTGCAGAGCAACATGGTCAGCAGCCAGCTTCTGCAGCAATTCCTAACCAGCTTATGAAATCAACACTTGGGTATCTGGTCTGATCCCAGCTTTCTTCAACCCAGACCCTCCTGATTGGACTTGTTGATTTCATAAATCAAGAATCCCTTCACCGTCTTACTAATAGTGCAGATTAAGTTGTATCAAGGTATAAACCTCTTTAGAAGTTCCATGAACAATGCACACAATGCTTGCATCTCAAAGTCAACTTTTAACATAGACCATAAGCATTATTGCAAAGAAATCATTACTAACCCACAGAACCCTTAACACACAGAATAGCTCATGTGAACTGCCTGCTAATCCCTCTTAAATCCTGCTCTCAGCACGTAATTCCCACGCTCGAAACTGCCTCAAGTCTGAACTTCTGTGACCAGCATGGAAAGCTGCCCAGAAGCTGGTCCCACCCTCCAGGTCTAACCGTGTGGTGACCATTCTCATATCTGTCCCTTTGTCCAAATAGCTTCTCCTTCCCTGGAGCTTCCTGTTCCCTTCCTCACTCTTGCAGCCCACTGAAATCAGGAAATTGGATGGGCAAAGGTTTCCTCTCAGTCCCCCTTCCTAAAGGGAGCTTCCTAACACGTCCAATCCTCGTGGCTCTCTGGTTGCCCATGTCATCCCTTGCTTGTGGTCAGCCCAGCCCCATGGTGCCCTTCACAGTCCATTGGCATATCTCTCCAGCAAGGCGGTACCTTCCTCCGAGAAGGACCTATTTCTTTTACTTCTATTTCTCAGAGTGTTTAACACATTGCTTTTTGCATAGTTGGTGTTAGTTCAAAACTCTGATTGAGCCAAAGGAACTAAATCCATTCTTCTGAGGACTGGTGGTTTACACCGTTGTCCCCCAGATGATTCCTGCTGGACACTGGGAGAATTACCGGCATAATCGACATCGAGGTCTAGGCCCCATTCCAGGCCTCATTCTCGTGCTTCCTCTTGAAGACTTCGTTTCTATCTTTTATAAAGCCATAACTGGAGCACATGGCACAATCCAAAGAACTCATGTTTCCACTAAATTAATATATGCATGTAAACTAAGCTCTGTGTGCTGGTTAGATGAGAGAAAATTTCTCTCTTTCTTTTTCTCTCTTTCTTTCTTTCTTTCTTTCTTTCTTTCTTTCTTTCTTTCTTTCTTTCTTTCTTTCTTTCTTTCTTTCTTTCTTTCTTTCTTTCTTTCTCTTGCTTGCTTGCTTGCTTGCTTGCTTGCTTGCTTGACAGAGTCTTGCTCTGTTGCCCATAGAGTGCCATGGTGTCAGCCTAGCTCACAGCAACCTCAAACTCCTGGGCTCAAGCAATCCTCCTGCCTCAGCCTCCCGAGTAGCTGGGACTACAAGCATGTGCCACCATGCCCGGCTGATTTTTGTATTTTTAGTAGAGATGGGGTCTTGCTCTTTCTCAGGCTGGTCTTGAACTCCTGAGCTCAAGTGATCCTCCTGCCTCAGCCTCCCAGAGTACTAGGATTACAGGTGTGAGCCACCACACCCAGCCAACAAGAAAAAATTTCTAAAAGGTGGAGATTACAATGAGAAGCAGGAGAGTTGAGAAAGCGCCACTCAAAATGCAGGAACCACCTTCTTTCTAAGGGGGAATATCATAGATTATAGATAAATGTGGGTAACAGATAAGAATTGCCTCACAATAACAATACCCAGGTACAAGAAATGTCACAGTTCTGTATTTCTGTAAAATCACATTAGACTTGGCTTCAAGCTCCTAACTCTCCAAGGTTGGGGAATAGTCCGATATCGTGGTTACTGGATCTCCCTCTCCCCTCCGTGGGAGTGGACGGGAGCCCCAGGTTTTCATGGGTCCCGGAAAACGAGCGTGTCCTGATCACAGGCCATGATGGTTGCCATGGTACCGACTGCTCCTTCTGCTACTCCATGTTCTAGCCCTTTCTGCCAGTCTGAAGCTCTGGGAGGACCCTGGAGAGGCTTCCTGGTGCTGTGCTCCTGCCTCCACTGGCACGGGTTATCTGTGGAGACCCCTACTCGGGCTCTCAAAGCTGCAGGGTATGACGTCCAGCCTCCATGGGCTTTCTGCGAGCCTCCCATCTGAGTTCGCGCAGGGGTGCTGGGACACAGATCCCTGCCACCCTGCAAACCTGCACCACCCCTCCCTGCCCAGACACACAGACTTCCGGTCTTTGGGAAGCCACCAATAGGGCTGGGCCACTCTTCCCTTCATCAATCACAGCAACTATCGCCACCAACCCGAATACTAATAAATCTTTTGAACAAAAGTCTGAGTGGAAGGGCTTTATCCTAGGGATCCAGAAACTTCCCTGTGTTAGGCTCTAAAAGCACAAAGGGCTATTTCTTCCCCTCTCGGGAAGGGGAGTCAGCCCAGGGAAAAAAAAAAACTACTCAAGGCTAAGAAGAAAATTACCTTACCATACTTTTTTGCTGATAAGGCGGCAGCAGTGAGCAGGATAAGACACCAATTAACTTCTCTGCCACTGTCTGTTTCATGGGCGAGCACTCAGCCAGTGGGGCGTGTATTTGTATGTGTGTGGTGGGGGTGGGGTGGGTGGCCAAAAGCACTAACAAAGGAGGTTTGGACCCGATGAAATCTCAAAGGGCAGCTCAGGAGGAAAGGCCCTGAGGGAAACCTGAGCTGCGTGTCTGCAGCATTAACTGTAGCAGGTGCCGCTGTGCCCTGTGACCATCGGAAATGAGGAAACAGCAGTTGGCAAGGAGTCCCTGCGTGGCCGCTGGACTAGGACTGGAGCAAGGACCGGGGCTGCTAGCGTAAAGGCCCAGGGCGGGAGAGGCCTGAGATGACCTGCACTGCACTAGCCGAGCGTGCGTCCTGGCGTGGGGCTGCGTTTGAGGGGACGCCTTTTTCTAACCCATACAAACATATGACTCTGTCTAGGAAGGACTGTGGGATAAGAGAGTACACCAGGGTCAGGAGGAGTCTGGGTATTTGGTTGATCATAAAGATTGATAAAATTCTGTACCAGTATCCAACCTTACATTAAAGCTCAGTCAGGCATCAGGGAAACAAAAAGCTTTTATGCAACTGAACATGGATCAAGGGAAGCCAGAAAAGGGGAAGTCAGGACAGAGTAGCGCCCCTGTGTCCGTCCCCTGTCCTCCTCATAGAGTTGGCCAGCTGGTCAAGCACCACATTAAGAAGTAGCTAGATAAGGCTAATATTAGTTCAGGCAAACATGGGGAATTTTAAAAATAAATTCCCACTCCAAGAATTAGAGATGATTGTTACTGCCAGTGCTCCTTATTTAGTATTGTAAGCAACCTGAAAATTTTCTTAAAAAGTATATTCTGGCTGGGTGTGGTGGCCCAGTACTTTGGGAGACCAGGAGTTTGAGACTAGCCTGGTCAACATATCGAGACTCTGTTTCTACAAAAATATTTTAGAAATTATTGTTACAGGTGGGAGGTCCTTCCAGGCTGAGGGAACACAGGAGCAAAGGCAGAGAAACACAGATTGTGTCTCTCGAACCACGCCCATTGCCATGTAGGGAAGTAGTGGGGGTGAAGTTAGGTGGTAGTTTGAGGCTGGAGAGTAGAAAGCTTTGAATGCCAAGGTAATGAATTTGTGCTTTATTTTCTATGTAAGGGATCACCACTGAAACCTTTTTTAAACACAGCTTTATTAAGGTGTAATTCACATACCATATAATTCACCCATGCAAAGACTACAATTCTATAGTTTTTAGTTTATTTACAGATAGGTGCAACCATCACCATGGTCAATTTTATAACATCTTTATTACCTTAAAAAGAAACCTTATCCCCTTTGCCTGTCACCTCCCTAAGCCCCCATGCCCATCCCAGCCCTAAGCAATCTATTTTCTGCCCCTATAGATTTCCATGTTTTATGTGAATAGAATCATATAATATGTGGGTTTTGTGACTAGCTTCTTTCAGTTGGTGTATATTACCTCTAAAGCCTTGAGCTACAGAATTCTCTAATCAAACTGGCTGTTTCGAGAGAATGGTCTAGATTCGGGAGGGTAGAAGAGGGCTGGGAGAGCCTTTATGAGGCCAGTAAGTAGCTGTGATCGGGTCATATGAGTACTCAGTAAGCAAGTTTTTGGCTGCAAGTAAGAAAACACTGAACTATAAATGGCTTAAATAACAGGGACATATTATCCAACAAGGAATCTGGAGGTGAGTAGTTCTTGAGTTGGTCCATGGCTTACCAATGTTGCCAAGGACCCCACTCTTCCATCTTTCTCTCTACCATCTTTGTGTACTGATTTTTACGCTCCGACTTTTCCCCTCATTGCTGCAAGACGCTGCTGCTCTTCAAAGAATCACCTCTTCATACAGCTGCTTATAAAAACGTGCATTTCTGGTTTTTGAGGAAGCCAATTTTTTCCCAGTACCTTACCTAACAGACTTCCCATCATGGGCCATTAGCCAAGGATTATATTACACGGCCGTGCCTTAGCTGCAAGGTAGGCTGAGAAGGTGCTGAGAAGCCCTGGTCAGTCCCTGTGGTGGGTGGTGAGCTCTGTCAGCAAGCAGGAAGGGACAGGGGTGGCTATTGGGCAAACAAGTATTTCTTACATGAGCCAAAGACCCAGGATAGTATAATATCCTTAGTCCAATAAAGGACAGTCTTTCCTAAAGATGGGAGTGGTCAGCAGGGTCGAATGGTGCGGTGAGGATAAGAAGGATGGTGATCAAGAAAATGGCGATGGAATTGGTCATTAGAAGGTTACTGGTAACCTGCAATTGCTACATTCCAGAAATGAGGAAGAAGAACATGGCAGATTACAGAGCTCTGAGAAGAAAGTGGATGGTTGGTGGACAGGTATAGGAACTTTTAGAGCAGGAAGTAGGAGAGAAATTGGACAACAGGATCAAATGAAAGGTATTTTTCAAGATGGAAAGACTCTTGTAGGTAGTAAGATAGTTTACTGAGACAATAATTTAACAGTTTTTGCCCTCACTACCATAGGTTATAATTATGGAGATTTATATAGAGGAGTAAAAGAAATAAAATGTATTTCAAAAATAGGAGTATTATTTAACATTTAAAGGTAAAAGTGATCCTCCTAGGTAAGACAGGAAACCTAGAAGCTATAAAATTTTTATGGCTACATAAAAATTTAAATGTGTTCCATATCCTTATTTAAATATATACTACACACAACGTCAAAGACTAATGAATGGAGAAAAGTGTATATTTACAACTTATATATAATATGTGCCTAAATATGCCTAATAAAAAGAGCACCTATGAATTAACAAGGAAAAGATAAATCAGCAGAAAAATAGGCAAAGGACATAGTTTGCAAAAAAAATACAAATGGTCAATAAACTTACAAAAAATTATTCAAACTTATCCATAACACTAACACTTATATAATACTATAATCCAGGGATTTTTCTTAGAGTTTTACATATATTATTAATAATTCATTTAATCCTCACAGCAACCCTATGAGGTAGGTATTTTTATTACCTCTTTTTGACAGATGTGAGAAATATCTTAAGACGCTTAACCAAGGAAATACAACCACTAAGTGGCAGACTTGGACTCAGATGCAAGCATTTTGACTTCAGAATCTACACTCTTAACCACTAAGAATCACAAAAATGCAAATTAAAAGCAAAAGTGAGATGCCAATTTTTACCCATCAGATTAGTAAAACTTAAAAAGAGTGGTAACATCCAGTGATGTCAAAAGCATGAAGGAATATTCAATCTCATATCAGCAATGTATGAAACAAGTATGCTTGCTTCAGCTTTCTTGAACACTATCTGAAAATATTTATTAAAATTTAAAAAATGGAACCAGCAATCTCACTTTGGACAACCTATTCTATAGAAATAAAAGTATGAAAGTATAAGGATATTTATTGCAGCATTGCTTTAATAGCAAAACAATTTTTTTAAACTTCTGGGGAGAAAACCTGTTTGTTCATCAGTAGGAAATGAAGAAACATATGATCGGTATAGAATCAGCTATACCGAGAATGAATTAGATCACTCTTTTCCAAACTTTAATCAATCTTGTACCATTGAAACATTTTTATTTGAGTTGTCTCAGTTTTTCACATAAATGTGCCCTAAAGTTTTAACTCCCTCCCCCCCAGTCAATAGAAAATCAATATTACTTCCTATGAATAGAAAGGGTCCTTAATAATAAATACAAAAACAACAAAAGAATGTTATTAATTTCTAGTTGAACAGCATCGCCTACAGAAGATTCTGATCCTGAGCTAAGCTCTCTACAAAAGGGTGAAATCTCAAGTGTCAGAGAGGGATTAAAGACACACACCATTTGATTTAGAGTCCCCTAATGCCTGTCACAAACCAGCTTAGCTCCCAGCACTGAGCAGCCCAAACTTCTGGAAACACGCAAAAGATCGCTATCTTCGATCTCGAGGGCTATCCAGTTTATTAATAAAAGACCTCTAATAATAATCATGCTCTAATGTATGTTGTTGAATCCAGCTTTAGTATGACAAAGTCAAAAGAATCCCCCGTGTGTGCATTCACGCTATTTCGGTGTGTGCATGGGATGAACACCTTAAGTTTAGCCATAGGAAATTGCCATTTTTGCAAATCAAAAAAGGTCTAAAATTGGCATTTTGATATAGTTCAACCTAATAAACCACCAAGGATGTGAAAATTGATTGTGGGAAGGATGAGGGGATAAGAACTCTTTAAGTCTGTTATTACATTGTTATGATTCATGACCATGTATTGCTTTGGGATCTGTAACATTCTAATACAATAAATTCTAACACAATATTTTAAAGGAATACAAAGACAGCACTTAGCCTGAGCTGTTAAAAGCTGTGAATAAGCTGCAGTCCCTGAGTAAGTCACACTATTTTTGCAGTCTAGAGTTTCCTCCCCTCAGCACTATTGGCGTATTGGGCCCGGTAATTCTTTGCTGTGGGGGCCGCCCTGTGTATTGGAGGATGTTTATTGGCATCCCTGGCTTCTACCCACTGATCCCAGTAGCACCTTCCCAAAATGACTACCGAAAATGTCTCCAGATGTTGCCAAATGGTCCCTGGCGGGGGCAAAAATCAGCCCTGGTTAAGAACCAGTGCTCTTGTCCTCAGTTTCTCATCGCTAAAGGGAGACATAGAACCAAGTGTGTCAAGCTGCCTTGAAGTCCCAAATTCTGTAACTGCGTCAATATTGAATCTATAAATGTGTTTTCCAGAAGCTATTTTCCTGCAGGGCCACTAGAGGGGACACTCTACTACACAAAGGCCCAAAACAGAGCACTGGGAACTCTGTTTTCCTCTTTCCTTGTTGTGTTTCTGTTTCTGACAGTCCCAGCCCTAAATAAATAGTCTTTGATGTTGAGAGTGATAACCCTCAGCCATGAGGCACGAAGAGCTATTTGTCTTGTGCTTTGTGCCATAAAAGTCAGTGTTTTCAGATACGGGCGGGGGGAGGAGGGAGAGCAAAATGTTCTCTGCTTTTTAAACATTCTTCATAAGGCAGTCAGATGAATCATGCCTCTAAAAAAAGATACGCGTTTCCATGAGGGGAGCCTGTGGGACAACCAGGCTGGGAAGGGAAAAATCTAGTTCTCTTCCTGGTCCTGCCACTTCCAGCTGTGTGATGTTAGCCAAGTCTCTTAACCTCTCTGTTACATGTATAGTAAAGCTGAGGAGACTGAGGCTGAGAAGTTAAGCAACTGGCCAAAGGTCACATGGTGTATTAAGAGGTCAAGCAAGGGCTTGAATCTGACCCATCAACTTCGTGGGATAGTTGTGAGGACCAAATGAGATGGAATATATGAAAGTCGTGAAAAACAGAAAACCTCATACAAGTTCAGGGTATGGATTTGCAGATACAAATCAGAGCAAAGGGGAGGCTGAGAGGTGGTATGTGGGGGTGGGTAGGTCCACACTGCTAGCAGAAGATATTCCTTCTCCAAGTATTATAGATTACAGGAAAGGGCCTTACTGCCCCTGAATCCTTCACTACTGATGAAATTTTACCCCTGGAACTTAAGGTTTCAATCCCCATCACAATGGACAGACCACTTAGAGGGTGTTACTTTATGTTCTCATGAGTTGCTTAAACACCTTAATGAAAGTGAAGGATCTACTCCAACACTTTTTCAACATTTTTTTAAACCCTGAGCCACCATAGGAAATATGTTTCAGAGAGAGACCCAGCTCACATACATATTATAAAACTGAAATAAAAGTCTTACTTATAATGTACTTGGACATTTTCTATTCTGTTTTCTTTCATTCTGTCACTTGAAACCAATGCCAGCCCACTACATAATGAGTCCTGACGTGCAGTTTTAAAAGCACTGTGCGAGGAGGTTTTGTGAAGGAGGGGAGGGAGCATGAGGTCTGGTGCTGGTCTGGAGAGGAAGCAGGAGATATGGCCCCAAACATTACGCAGGGAGCCCCAAAGACAAACTTTCTACAATTTCCCAGGAGTTGATTCTTTGAGGCATAATTTAGGAGGAAGAAAGGAGAATAATAATTCCAAATTCAAATTTCCCAAATTCGCCTAAATGAGTGGGGATGGGCCATAGGGTAGCAGGCTCTAGGCTGGGTTCTTAGATGTCATGATATAAACCCCAAACTATTAACATAAAATATGATGGCATGAAGTAAATACTGCAAAAGAACTTAAATCCAAAATTTATTGAGCCCTTATTGTATATCAGACATTACACTAAAAACTTTACCCTGAGTGCTGGGACATACATTAAGTTTAAATGTTCTCTGATTTTCTTGTCTTCCTGCCCACTAACGAGAGTTCTGGCTACACTTGTCCAGTTTCTTCTTCTGCTCATCAGAAGAAGAAACTGGACAGAGGCAGAAGGACCAGAGGAACCACTGGTTAGGACTGGAGAAAAAGCTTTGTAGAGAGTTTGAGAGAAAGAAAGGGAGGCAGAAGCTGTGGGATGTAAAAGTATTGGATAGAAAGGGAAAAGGATGTTAAAAGGTATTTCAGGAACTCTCTAATGTTTGAGAAATTCAAGTGATGAATATGAGTTAATTTGAAGTTACTTTTGGTGACTAGACTGTGTTTCTTGGACTGTAACCCCACCAGAGACTGGACCACGTGGGTCATGGTCTCTGTAGGGTTACATACACAATATCATATTTAATCTACATAAGAAACTCATGAGGTGGTATAATTATTTCCTTTTTTTTTTTTTTCAGTTGAAAAAAAGGAAGTTGATACAGTGTAAGTAATCTTAAGATCATACAGCTAATAAATATCGAAACCAGGACTGGGCCTTAAGTCTTTTAATCACCAAAGCACAAGCTCCTAACAAGTCCATGAACAAAGATGATTTCCAATATAAACAATATCAGTTAAGAATAAAATACTTAGAAATAAATTTAACAAAAAAAGTACAAGTCTTGCACACTGACAATGATAAAACAATGCTGAAAGAAATCAAAGATCTAAATAAATTAGGCTTCCCAGGTTCATGAATCAGATGATTTAATATTGTTAAGATGAGAATACTCTCCAAATTGATCTACAGGTACAATACGACACCTATCAAAATCCCAGCTGGATTTTTTGCAGAACTTGAGAAGCTGATCCTAAAAATCATGTAAAAATACAAGGGATCTAGAATAGCCAAAACAATCTTGAAAAACAAAAAAGTTGGCAGACTCACAGTTCCCAATTTTTAAACTTATTACAAAGCTACTGTAATCAAAAGAACATGATACTGGCATAAGAATAGATATCTAGATCAATGAAATAGAATTAAGAGTCCAGAAATAAATACTGATATTTATCTTCAGTTGACTTTTGACAAAGGAGCCAAGACAATTCAGTGAGGGAAAGAATAAACTATTTTTTAAATAAACTTTATATTTTAGAACAGTTTTAGATAGTTAGAATTAAAGATATGGTTCTGGGATAACTGGATAGCCACATGAAAAGACAAAATTTGGATCCATAATTCACACCATAAACAAAATTAACTTAAAGTGTATCATAGATTTATGTATAAGAACTAAAACTATAAAACTCTTAGAAGAAAACCCAGGTATAAATCTTTATGGCCCTGGATTAGATAATGATTTCTCAAATATGATGCCAAAAGCATAAGTGATAAAAGAGAATATCACTAAGTTGGACTTCATCTCAATTAAAAACTTTTATGCTTTAAACAGGCCATGAAGAAAGTGAAAAGATAACCGACAGACAAGGAGATAATATTTGTAAAATACATGTCTGATAAGGGCCTTGTGTCCAGAATATATGAGGAATCCCTATGACTCAAAAATAAAAAGACAATTAACCCAATTTAATGATGGAAAAAGGATTTGAAGAGATAGTTCTCCAAAGAAGATATGCAAATGGCCAATAAGGTCATGAAAAGACACACAACATCATTAATCGTTTGGGAAATGCAATTCAAAACCACAGTGAGATACCGTGTCACACCCACTAGGATGGCTATAATCAAAAGGACAGACAATAAGAGTGTTGGCAAAGATGTAGAGAAATCAGAACCCTCATAAATTGCTGGTGGGAATGTAAAATGCTGCAGCACTTTGGAAAACAGTTTGACAGTTCCTCAAAATGTTAAACACAGTTACTGTATCACTCAGCAGTCCCACTCCTTGGTATCTGCCCAAGAGACAAGAAAGTGTAAATATAAAAAAAAACTTGTATATGAGTGTTCATAGCAGCATTATTCATAATAGCCAAAAAGTGAAGACAACTCAAATGTTAGTCAACCAATATAGGGATAAACAAAATGTCATATATCCACACAATGGAATATTATAAAAAGGAAGGAAGTACTGAACTATTCTTAGTTCACTTTCTGTTGCTTATGACAGAATACTTGAAATTGGGTAATGTATAAAGGAAAGGAATTTATTTCTTACAGTTGCAGAGGCTGAGAAGTCCAAGGTTGAGGGGCTACATCTGATGAGGGCCTTCTTGGTGGGGACTCTCCCTAGAATCTCGAGGTGGCACAGGGCATCACACAGCGAGGAGCTGAGCATGCTCATGCTAGCTCAGGTCTCTCTCTCCTTATAAAGCTGCTACTCCCATTCCTGTGACGACCCATTAATCCATTAACCCAGTAATCCATGAGTGGATTAATCACCTCTTAAAGGCCTCACATCTCCATACTGCAACATTGGGGATTAAATTTCAGCATGAGTTTTGAAGGGGACCAATATTCAAACTGTAGCATTTTACAGTGTGGATGAACCTTGAAAGCACTCTGCTAAGTGGAAGAAGCCAGTCCCCAAAGGCCATACCTTGTATGAGTCCATTTGATGAAATGTCCAGAAGAGGCAGATCTGTAGAGACAGAAAGTAGATTAGTGGTGGGTAGGGTTGGGGGGAGGGGACAAATGAATGATGGCTAATAAGTACAATGTTTCTTTTGGGGGTGGCAAAAATGTTGAAAAATTAGATTCCAAATTACACAATTCTGTAAATATCCGTAGAATTATACACTTTAAGTGAGTGAATTTTATGGTGAGTAAATTATATCTTAATAAACCTTTTTTTTAAAAAAAAAAAAAAACAAAGAGTGAATAGAATTAGACAAAATGGGTACAAGTACAGAAGAATCTTCCAAGGAATTCCTTGAGTCCATAAAGATTTTTTTAATTACGAGCATATAACTGCATTTGTTATTGCAAAGGAGGAGGCTGCCCCAGACAGGGTAGAGGTGAGGAAACATCATCACTGCACACACTTCTCTGCACTGCCAAGTGAATGGTTTGCCCATTTCCCTGATTTTATTCTCTCTGTTAGTATCAACCCCAGAACATGCAATGCAAGGATCTGTCTCACTTGGACTTATGGATCATTTCTGCTTCTTTCTTTTCTTTCTCTGTTCACATTATCCTGGTCCCACAAGGCAGAGTGAAGAAATAATCAGCCTCTGTTCATCTTATTAGAGAAAATAAATACCTGTGTGTATGAAGCAAGCATGGCCACTAAGCCTTTGGGGAAGCAGAGCAGGGAGGTGCCCAGAGGCATTTTCTGCAGAGAGAGAAGGAAAGAATAAACAAGGCTTCTGCCAAAAATGCCTGGAACTTAAAGTGCTTTCCTCAGCTCAAGGTCAGGCTCTATGTGAACATTGACAGTGAACCTGATCAGTTGTTGCTGCTCCCTTGATTAAAAGCATGTGGCTTTCTGTCTCGTGAAATTCACCTCTGTGAATTCCACCTGCCTCGGGATCCAAGCCCCATGGAACAAGTGTAACTCCTCAGAGTGGCAACTGGCAGAGCTCCCAGGAACAGGTAACAACTGCACAATGTCCCCAGCCTAGGAGAGGGGTCCCTGTGACCAGACACCCCACCCCACAATGGGAAGGAAAGGAAAGCTATTAATATAAGGCGCATTATTAAGGAGGCCACCAACACCTCGCAGACCCCTCCACCAGGAGCTGGAAATTCCCGGCTTTTGTCTTCCTCTTAGAATGAGACGTTTACTCTAAGAGAATCGTGGAAAAACACAAACTACAGGATCATAAACCACAGAGGGACAGTACCTCCGCAGTCCTCCTTATCCCGGGCCCAGACACCACATAAGCGGATGTTCTCTTCTGGCCACGCCTCCTCACCATTGCTTGCACACAGCCATTGCCAGGACTCGCACTCAGGCCCAGAACAGGCAGCTGGTGGCTGGTAGGATGGTGCTAAGAGCAGAAAGTGACTACCACTGTGAGGTCTAGATCTGCTGCCTGTCACTTCCAGCACCACCACCCCCGACCCCCAACACACCCTCAACCCCCCTGCCCCACTCTGAAACCACACCATAGTTCCAACTTGTGTTCTGGCCTGGAGCCTTCGACAGAAGCGCTATCGTGTCTTTCTTCTCTTTAGTTTTCTTGCCTGCCCCAGACTTACCCCTTTAATTTCACAGACCCTCACACCCTCATCCAGGAGGCCAGGAGGCAACAAGGACAAACCTGGACCTTCGCTCCCTGCCAGGTGTCCTGTCGCTGTGGCTCTCGGACTCTGTGTCCACCACACCCACAGGCCTGCAGCCACCAGACCTCCCTGGCTTGTCTTCTGGTTCTAGCTTCTCATCCCCACTTGGACCTGATGGCAGACTCGCCCTCCTGGCCACTCGGGTAACCCGCCCATTTGCCAACTCTCAGACCCAGGACTGACGCATCAGGAAAGCACGAGGCCATGTAACCTAGACAGAACACCCGGGTGTCCCACTGTTTCCTTGGAGGATCTGGTTTTGAGTCCCGTCTCTATTCTTGTCCTCCCTCTCCTCCACAGCGTGCCAGGTCAATATTCCTTCAGTCACTCCAGCCATGCAGCATAGTGGTTAAAAAAACAAGATTTGAGATCGAACAAGCCAGGCTCTGTCACTAACTAGCTGTGAGACTTTAAGGAAGTGTCTTAACCTCTCTGAGCATCCACTTTCTCACCTATAGAATTAAAAATAACAGTAGTACCTAGCTCATAGCATTGTCGTGATAATACGTTATAATAATAAAAGGAAACAATCTTCGTACAGCACCTAGCACAGAGGCCTGAACATTCACTCTAAGTTTTTAATATATGTCCGTATAGTGTTTTATTTTTAAATGATCGTTCTTTCATTCATCATATGTTTACTAAGCCTCCTGCCATATCCCCTTTAAAGAGTGGCGCCCTCTTAAATCCAGGAAGAGCTAGCTCATCTTGGCACCCAGAGCGGGCAGCTAAGGCCCATAGCACAAAGGCAAAGGAGAACAGACACTGGTCACCGGTGCCACCCTGGGATGGTGACCAGAGTGCCTGCCGCCTTTCCTCGTCTCTTTCAATACCACTGCGACTCCCTGGGTAAGGCAGGCACCACAAGGAAGAGGGGAGATGGCAGAGGGGAAGTGAGAGGTCCCCAGGGAAACACCGCCTCTTCTTCCCTGCTTCTCTCTGTGACAGAGTGCGGCCATGCCTCTGCTGTGCAGGAGGGTGATGTCCCTAGGGGAGGCCTTGTTGAATCTGTCTGGGACGGTTCCGGAAGTAGGAAGGGCGGCCGGGGGTGGGGAGGCGGCAGGAATGTTCTCCTGGGCTGCTGCTCAGTGCCGGCTGAGAGGAGGGCCTCTGGACATCAAAGGTTCCTTTTGTCCCCTTCCGAGTGGCAGGGCAGCCCGGCCGCTGGCAGTGACTCAGGCCTGGCCCTGACGTCACACACGCCTGGCCACTGGCCTCCCTCTGCAGCCAGGAAACTGGCTGGGGAGTGGCACTCGCTGCTGCAGCAAATCTCAAAATAAAGAGGCAACTGCATTTTTCCTCCTCTCCATCTCCTCACAGCACACCTTTCTTTTCTTCTTCTTCTTTTTTTTTTTTTGTTTAAAGCCTCATGGAAGGTTTTACTTGTAGATCAACTTTCAAAATGTAGGAAGTCAGAATGGGTGACATCATCAGAAAAGTATGTGGAGCTGATCTCGACAAGAAGTGAAGAACCCAGAGCAAGGAAGCGGTTGCAACTCCTGAGCCCAGGGAGCTGGCAGCGTCTGGGCTTCGGAGCAGCCGGCGCCTCCGAGTAAGTGAAGGCCCACCTCGGCCCCTCACGCGGTGCCCTTCGCGTGCGGGTGCCATCTTGTTCCCTGACACCCGAGGCCCGGCAGGCCCAGCCAGAGGGGGGGCGGGACTGCATCTGAGACACCCTCTAAATACAGCCCCAAGGAGATCTGATCTCTCGCTTCTCCATAGGACCAGACAAGAATGCTAAAAAAAAAACCCAAACCCAAACAAAACAGAACAAAAACTAAGGCTGAAACCCTGGGGAAAATGGGCCAACTGGTGCCTTTCCCTGTCAACCCTCCTGTCTTGTTTCCTCTTTCGCCTTCTGCCCAAGTGCTCTATTTCAGACTGCCAGAATGTTTGTTCAGAGTGCTGGACCGTTTGCTTCCTGCGTCTTATACTGAGTGATCAGACATAAAAATAAGCCCTGTTCTAGGCAAATACGTGCCCTGTGCCATCAAATGGCATTTTCGCGCTTAACCTGGTGAAAGATGGCAGCCCTGGTAAGAAAGCGTCCACGGTCACGCTGCCTGCACAGAGCACGCTTCCGGCCGTTCCGGCGTGCGCACCTCCATTGTCTCGTCGCCCAGTTTGCAGAGAGCTTATTTTCACTCCTGCTTGTGCCACTGCATCTGGGACGACGTTAAACACAAAGACACATTAGGACGTGTCTGTTTTAACTTCGTCTAAAAACTCATAGGTCTTTGCAAAGCCTATAATTTCACAAGCTCTGGAAGTTCCTACCCAAGAAAGTTAAGTTCCCGAGAGAAAAGTTTTAACATGTACGTAAGAACTGCACAGCACATGGGCATAGAAATCATACCCTAATTTTCCTGGCTTCTAAAGTCATTTCCTGAGTCAGCATCTAGTCTTTGTACAGCTTACTTAGCACAGGAGATTTGTTCTTCATAAATTCTATGTTAAAATGATGGAGGCGTGTGCTTTAAAAGTATCTTACTTTAAAGGCAGTGGGAGAGTTTGCCTTTTACTGGAAACAAAGGCGAATGCAGTTGACAACTGAATACACCCTTCGGAAATTAGCTATCACACTCTAAAATATCTGTTTTGTAGTCTTATGTTTTACTTTTTGTTTTAATATATCAGGTTGTCTGGAAGTGAGCGTCTGCTGTTCTGCTGACTCCCAGGTCCGAATGCTGTGACCAATACTTTGGTGAGTGTCATTTGTCCCTAACAGCTGTTTAAATTTAAGTCTTCCGATTTACATTTTTGGTGTGTGGTAAAATTTAAAGAAAAGGGGAAAGGGCATAGAGACGCCTGCACACAATGATAGCAGCGGTATCAAAGAGAATATGTATTAGAATAGGCTAATTGCTACAATAGACCCCAGAATGTATAATGGCTCAGACACAATAGGAGTTTATTTCTCGTGCATGTAATAGTACGGGTCAGTGGGGCAAGTCTCTTTCATGCGTTCATTCAGAGACACAGGTTGAGAGAGGCTCTGCCTTTTGCAGCATGTGGTTTTCAAGATCACCTGGCGGGGGGACGGGAGGGGTCTCCACTACTCGGTAGAAGAAAAAAAGGGTACAAAAATGTGCACATAGGAGGTTTTTATAGGACATGCCTAGAAGTGGGTGAGCATTACTTCCACTCACATTCCATTGGCTAAAACTCAGTCACATGACCACAACTAACCACAAGGGAGTCTGGGAAATGCAGTCCCTGGTGGGACATCCACTTCGCAGTGACAACTTTGGGGAGTTTCTGGAGAAGAGGTCGTTCTCTCTGGCGCAGTATATAAAGGAACTTGGAGATGCTCAAGGACTTATCCTTGTTGCAGAGGAACAGTGGGAGACGTAAAAAATTGTCAGATATTTAGAATTCCCTGACGCTCTTAGGTAACATCTGGCCGTGTGGGCAAGAAGCAGTGGCTGAGATTTCTCAATACACCTCTGTCCATTATGACCTAGAGCCTTTCTGTGAGCACCGCCACGCTGCCAGTGGCTGGTGAACCAGGAAGGACATTCTTCTTGTTTTTCCTTTCAGTGTCCTCTCAGTGTAGGGCGGTTCCGGCTCTGTCTCCTGTTCCTGGATCTACCAGTTGGAATTGTCCAACTGCTCCCCAACCACGAGCCCCAGTGATCTGTAGGAAAACTCATGGCTTCCTTAGCTCAGTTTTGTCTGCTCCTAGGGCTTTGGAAAGCTATGCTTCCTGATCTGCTCCAAGCCTCAGGACACTTAATCAGGGGGAAAATTCCCTGCCTTAGGTGAGCCCTTCAAACCAAGTTATTAGAGAAACATTTAAAAGTAGGCTAAAAAGGCTCAGGCTGGGGATATTAATGCTACCCCTAAGGATCTGATATGTAAGTCTAGCTTTTCCTTTTCAAAACACTTACTGAAATAATGAGTGGTAAAGTTATAAGTCCTGTTTGGAGAACCGTTAACTAGTTTTATATTTTCTGTAGCCTTTAACCATTGTTAGTCTCAGTACGGTATTCAACTTGCTGGTAAATACCAGAAACCATATGACGGATGCCTTATGATGCCCCCAGTTTAAAGGCTTCCAATGAAAATGGACCAGAGTCTTTGCCTGAGCTGCCTGCTACCTAGTTCTCTAGTTTTGTGGTCAACATCTGGCTAAACACTCTGGTTTCTGATTGAATTTTCCCCTGGACTTGACATTTCTGACACCCACATTCACACCCCGATGAGCACACACCGTCCATTGTTCCGGGAGGCCTGTTATCAGCCCATTTGACGCAGACTCCCAGATCTCTGACCCAGCCTGATGCCTGGCCTACTACTCCCTGCCAGTGCTGCCTATGCTCTGCCCAGTCCCCTCACATCACGAATAGGCTGGCAAAGAGTGGGACAGAGTAACAAGTTGATTCATTGCAAAAAATACTCCAGCTTTTGAAAGTCTATTTTCCTGGGTTGTAGGGAACTAAAATCGTCTACCAAACTGGGGACTGGCTGGGCTAGTGCAGTAAGCTAAAGATGAGAACGGGTTTAATGGGGGAATACAGTGCCTGCTAGAAGGGGGCAGCCAAAGGAGTAAGTTGAGAACAAGTACCCGGTTTCAAAAGCTGGAACCAGATGGGGACGGTCTGTTGCTGGAAGCCCCAGCCTAACAGAGTCTGCCAGGAAGGGCAGAGCCAAAGGTCACAGTCAAGGAGGAAAGATGTCAGGGTCCATTCATTTGGGAAACTGGCTAATCACAGCTTGTTAATTTCAACTGCCATCTATCTGATTATGACTCCTCAAAGCACTAAGTATGCAGGAGTCGACCTATGAGTGGTGTTAGGGGGAGCGGGCCCACCTCCTGATTTCTAATCTCCAGCGCATAGTATGGCAGTGACAGGTATGTGATCACCAAACCAGGTAACCAGAATTTCACTACTATTGACACTTGGTGTGTGAAAGAAAGCCACAAATCCCCTTAAGCATCAGCATGCTGGGCGACCTCTTGGACAAGCAGCAAAGCAGGTTTATGTACAAATATACATTTCATAACTATTTTGATATTTGACATTTCCCAAAAGGACATCAAGTAGACATCACGGGAAAAGTTAGACTATCTTGAGCTTCCTTAACTAACCTTAATTTTGTATTTTATTATTTCTTTCAATTGTAATTACACATGAGGGTTAGAATTCAAATTCGAGGCACTATCACCTTTTCATAGCTGTCATTTAAAGATCTTAGCCTGGTCTTGCTGATCCATGAGGAGCAAACGTGGATTGAGCTCGGCAGCCTCACATAGGCAGTGACTAGACCTGGTGGTTATTTCAACCCCAGAGGTTTTATAATTGTCATAGTACATAATTGTCATGATACAGAAGTGCAAGCCATTTTCTCCCCCTGGGTCAGCATTATAAATGTTCTGTTACTCTTTTTTAGAAGGTTTTGCAAAAAACGACCACATCGTATTCACTAAGCTAAGAATTCATAGTAATAGGGCTTCATAATTTCTCATGTGAAATCCCCTAATTTCTTGTCAAGAACCAGCTTGGAAAACACCACCCTGAAGACGTCAGGGTTTTGTTTTTAGCTCAAGCAGTCTCTGGTTTTCATCAGAACTTTAAAGCTTCCTCTCACCTCCAAAATGGTGTTTTTAAAAAATGTAATGCTGAGACTCTGTCGGAATAAGTAATATTATGAGCGCAAAATGGTTTGGGCAACTTAGGAAAGTGCATGTCACGTCAAAGTGTTGATGAAAATAATTATCATAATTATGGTCAGCATTGGTGTTTTGACTTTTGATATTGCTATTAAGTATCATTATTTTAAAATTTTTTGTCTTTCTAAATTGACCTTCAATTGGGATCCTTTGCACCACTTCTAACTAGCCAAAGCATGTTGTGTAAAGATTTTGAAGCCACTTAGAAAGGTTTGATTCTAGGCCCGAGGCCTAACTGAGAGATTTCTAATCTCATTCAGAGTCGTGTTTGACCTGGGATTTGCTGAAATCTTTGAGGGATGATGGATAGGTCAACTCTCTGCCAAAAGAAGATGATCCTGGCATTCGATGGGACTCCTGGTGCATTGGGCCAAGGAGGCTTGGAAACTGTCCACAAAAGTGCTACTCTGGGTGGTGCCTCCCAAGCCAGAGTAGAGCCCTCATCTTTGTCCAAAAGCCTCTAATCATGAGAGCAGTCTTGGTGTTACAGGGTGTTATAGGCTTGGTGTTACCGGGTGTTATAGGCTTGGTGTTACAGGGTCGGGTGGGGGTAAGGAGTTATACTGAGGCAACAAACAGCCCCATCCAAGAACAATAAAAAAGATGTGATTTAAACTAACTGAAAATGCTCTTTCATATCCCAGACCCTACAGGCTATCATCCTCAAATGTAACAGGAAAATAGTATCTAGTGAAAAAGGACTTTCTCATTGCCCCAAATGCCTTGGCATCAATTATACCAAGGTATCTCACAAAGTAGCTTACAATTAACCTCAGACACAGGACTCTGTCTATTGTTTGAGTTTTCTGCCGCCAGGCTGTGGCTGGGCTGGACTTTTAAGAGACTTCTCTTCCCATCTGAATTCCTTTCTTTTATATTTAAAAATTTATCATAATTATTTTTAAATAAAAAGAGCCATACCTAGTCACTGTACAAAATCTGGAAAATATGAAAAAAAAAATTAAGAAGAAAATAAAAATCACCAGTAAGCCGACAACTGAGCCACAATTAAATATTAACATTTTGATGTATTTCTTTTCAATTTTCCTATATATATATATTCTTTTCTTCTTTTAAAAATTGTTCAGATGGTATTTTATATGTTTTTTTGCCCCCATTTATCATTACGTTGTAAACATTTTACTGAGTCACTAAATGGTCTTTGAAAACATGATTTTTTTTTTTTAAAGACAGTATCTTGCTCTGTAGCCTAGGCTGGAGTGCAGTGGTGCTAGATCATAGCTCACTGCAGCCTTGAATTCTTTGACTCAAGCAATCCCACCACCTGAGCCTCCTGAGTAGCTGGGACTACAGGTGCACGCCACCACACCTGCCTAAATTTTTTTTTCCTTTCTTCATAGAGATAAGGTCTTGCTACATTGCCTAGGCTGGTTTCTAACTCCTGGCCTCAAGTGATCCTCCTGCCTTGGCCTCCCAAAGTGCTGGGATTAGAAATGTGAACCACTGTGCCTGGTCTATCCATTTTTTAAATGGATATTTTGATTGCCATTAGTGTTCTACTATTAAAATGTAAATATTCTTGTAGTTAAGTCTTTGTGGACATCTTAGGGAAAATTCCTAGAAATTGAATCACCAGGGCAAATAGTGATTTTTAAAGTTCCTAATGCATATTGGTGAATTAGCCTCTAGAAATGTACCATTGTATATTTTAAAACCTTGGACCCTTTCGGTTTCTCATATTAAAATCCATGCTTCTAGGCTGCAGTGGCATCAGAAGCTCTGAGGAGAAGGACCAGGAATATGCATTTTAATCGAACATGTACATTAAAATGTGAGAACTATGGACATGCTACACTCAGTTCAATAAACATTGTATTCGGCAAACATTTATTAGACAGAAAAAAGTTATAGAACTCTGAGCTAGTATATCTAAACCAAAATTTAACTTAAAGCTTCTTTTTGGCTTCTGAATTTTAGATTTTCCCTTAGCTGTGGTATGGTATAGTAAAAAAAAAAAATTATTAGCTAGGGAATCAGGAACCCTTATTGTGAATTTGAGATCACTGAGGCCCAGAATGATTCATTTACTTCCTAGTGGTCACCCAGAGATTTAATGACAAAGGCTGAACTACACAAAGGGCCCAGAGCCACCCAACCTCTGGGTAATAGATGAAAGGCACCAACGAGAAGATTGACTCCTGAAGTCACCCCTGCCTCAGCCAGGAAGCGTTTATCTGCCTTCTGAGGGCCAGGGCCATGTCTCAGGGCACGTGTGGGCAGCCCAGACCCAGCGAGGGGTGCAGGTTCTCATATTGGTCACCTGATGAGGCCAGGCCACTGTGTGCCCTGAGCCCTGAGGTGGTGGCACTGAGGTCTGACCCAGGAGGACGCAGGGCAGCCATAAAGAGTACGCCCACAAGGCCCCCGCCACGGGAGCAGAGTAGGAGGTAGGGTGTAGAGTCAGAGACCCGGACCCCAGCGCAGGGCCAGGGCAAGTGCCAGACTGAAGTGTATGGCCAAATTTTAGGTCAAGGCTGGCACGATGTGAAAATAAGACAAAGCAAGAGCTAGCAGGGAGCTGCAGCAGATTCAACCTCAAGGGTGAGCCCCACTGCACAGCGTCACTGTCAGGGGAGTCCCTGCCCCAGGTTGTGCCTGCCTTTTAAAGTCTGAAAGGCACTATGTGCTGGACTGCCTTCCGATGGCAAGTAAGTAGGAGCAACGGGCCAGAAAAGAGGGACTTGAACATGGGTATTTTTTTTGAAATGGAAAAAAAAACAATCATAGCAGAGAACATAGTGAACAATTTTTTTTAATTCTCACCATTTTCTAAGAGGAAGTGTGACTATCCACCTTGCCTGCATAACCCTGCTAAGCCCATCAGACTACCCCGCTGGCTGCCTGACAGTGTCTGGCTGCACGTGCTTCCTCTCGTTCTACCACCCCTGGAGGGCCACCAACTCGTCCCTGGACTTTCGAGTTCTGCCTCCACAGACCGCTCCACTCCCTGCCATCCCCAGTTCATGTTCAGCTTCTATAAATTACCATTTAGGTTCTGCCATGCTTCAGTCCATGTGGATCTCCTATGATGGCACCAGGTAAAGCACAAGAGCCAGAACCCAATGGGGCACCTCAGCTGTACCCGTCCTACATGCTTGGACACCAAGACATTTGCCTGTGACCACCAAGCTTTGGAGCATGACTCCATTATCCCATGGATGTCCCCATTCAGGATCGCTACTCTCCTGATTCTTGGTCTCCTGGTCCAGGCTCGTGGATCCAGGGTCGTGATGAGTATGGACGCTGGCAGTGTCTACAACCTCCCTTTAATCAGAAGTACAACAGACAGAGGGTGACTTTCCAGGAAAGGTTGGGGAGTTCAAGTCCTCACTATAATGTTTGCCCATTACAAGGCTTATAGCCCTGTCACCAGCATGACTTCCTCGACTGAGCTACCTTCTGATACTTGGATGAAGTTCCAACTGCTCACAGGACCTGGATCCCTGAGCAGGAAGGTTTACGTGGTGGTGACAGCAGTGCCTCCAGCTCTAAGCCCAGGAGATAGACATAGGAGTTCTATGACGTCGGATGAGCTGTCCACATGCTGCTGGAGAGTCTTGAGTGGTCACAGAGTAGGAAATTCAAGGGCAGAAAGCGTTCAGTGGGTCCCAAGATTTAGTAAGTGCTACTGGTGGTCCCGCCCTTACCTATCTATGTTAGCTCCATCTCCCACCTCCTCTTGTACTACACGAATAACGAACTCCCTTCAGGAATAGAAAGCTCCCACACAGTCTCTGGCCAAAGCTTCAGGAGGACCCTGGCCCAGGCACACTCTGTCCCTGTCGTAACACATGGGGGCTCCTCTACCCCATAAGAGCACGTGCTGCTGGCATCACGTCTGCCTGCTGGACCAAGAGGCACGTCCCCAAAGACCCTCGGCGTCCTCAGGTGGTGATGTCTCAGCCCTGCAGTCAGAAGCAACTGTGCAAATCTGAAGGCTCATCCCATATGCAGAGAAACCACTCTGTTTTTCGTCATCTAAATGCCAGACAGTCCAAACTGCTGTGTAGACAGCTGCCGGAAACAGCTGAGCGACCTCTGAGGCCACCCCAGCCAAGCTCTGAAGGCCCCAAACTTACTGCTGTCTTGAATGTTGACCATCAAGAGGAACCCACATCTATTAGAATGGCTGAAATAAAAAAATACTGATGTTACCAAATGGTGGCAAGGATGTGGGAAAAGTGGACCTCTCTCGTACATTGCTAGTGGGAATGTATTACACAGTGGTACAGCCACTCCCAGAAACAGTTCAGCAGTTTCTTATAAAGTTAAGCATACCCTTACCCTAGGATCTACCACTCCCACGCCTGGGTATTTGCACAACAGAAACGAAAACTTAAGTTTGCACAATCACCTGTACATGGATATTCATAGCAGCTTTATTTGTGAGAGCTAAAAACTGGAAACTAGCCAATGTTCTCCAGTGAGTGTGTGGGTAAGTGTGGCACATCTGCACTTTGGAATATTATTCAGTGATGAAAAGACACACACTGTTTACGAGCAATTTGAATGGATCACAAGGGCATTGTGCTGGGTGAAAGAAAGCCAATCTCAGAGGGTTACATAGTGTATGACTCCATTTCTAGAACATTCTCAAAGTGACAGAATTACAGTGACAGAGGCCAGTGGTAGCCGGGGGCTGGGGTTGGGGGTGGGTATGGCTGTGGAGGCAGCAGAGGGGATGGTGGTGGTGGAGTAGTTCTGCATCCCAACTTCGATGATGGTTGCTCCAACCTATATGTACATGCGATAGCATTTCACAAAACTGTTGACATACACGTGTAAAAACCGCTGAAATCACACAAGGTCTGTACCTCAGTGTGCCAATGTCCATTTATTGGTTTAGACAATGTACTGTAGTTATGTAAGATAGCACTAGAAGAAGCTGAATAAAGTATACATGTTACTATTTTTATAGCTTCTTATAAATCATATGCTGTTTCCAAAAAAAAAAAGAAAAAGTCATTACAACTTTTTGAAAGTTTTTAAAAATGAATTTTAGAAGGGGAGGTTTTCCACCTCTTGGCAGGGGTGTTCATCCTCTGGTCTCTTCTATGAGCAGCTCCTTTTGTTTATTTTGCCACCTTCTAATTTGTGGTTCAGCCTGTGCAGCGTTCTGATGGCTGTGGCTTCGCCCTCTGCTTTTCAGACACAGCCCATCCTCCGATGGAATCAAAGCTCAAGTCTTCCAGCACTGAGTGAGAAATGCCCCTGTGCCCCTCCCTGAGACTGTGACTTCAAAGCTAGGGGAAGACTCCGAGATCTAAGAAACGGTCTCACGGTGAATACTGAGGACAAATCATCTTTCTCGCCCCTGCACAGCAATTTCTTTTCCGGAATGGCTCTTTGTCTGCTCTGCTCTTCATACAGATTATTCTCTTCACCTTCACCAAACGGCCCCTCCTTTAATGGAAGGAAATTAACCCTTCTGTGCCCCCTTTCAGTCTCATTCAGCTGAGGGCTTTCTTTTAACAGTGTTGCTGTCTCTGGGCCTTGTGCCACAGCGGAATGCTGCAGAGTGGGATGGCTGCCTTCTCTTTAAAGCTTTTACGCCTCTGTCAAACACCTTTTCTGCCAGACTTGGCCCCGGAAAGACAGTTTTCAAATTAAATTTGTCGTGAGCTGCCTGGGTTTGCAGTATGGAATTGCACAAGGCCATGGGCATTTAGGTCAAGGGGGAAGTGCTGTGCTCACTACCTGCAGAGCCCTGTGGTAATGGAATCCCAGCTTTATTTACTCCCCTGCTCTGCAGAGGGGTCCCCAGAATCATCTAAGGTTAGGCTGAGCATTTGGGCTGTAGCCTATGTGGCATCCTGTCCGGATGTGACAATACGCTCACATACAAGCCACTATCCTCCCACCCCCCTGGGCTGGTCTCAGTCCCCAATTTCCTGCCATGCCTTATTTATTTGGGGGACTCATCTCAAGAGACCATGGTGAGAGGGACGGAGGTGTCCATTTCTCAGGAGGGACGGAGGTGTCCATTTCTCAGGCCTGGCTGTGCGTTGGTGATCAGGACTGTGTGCTATAAAGGTGACAATTTGAATTGTTGACTTTTCATAGTTGTTGAGTCTCATAGTTTTGCACCTTTTGGTTTCAAAACCATACTGAACAACGGAAAATGAAACCTGCAACTTATTTTTAGCTGTTCTTGCTAACTCATGAGATTTTTCTTTGCAAACCAAATAGGATAAAGGCTACTTCAGCAAGCTAAACTTAGTCTGATTGACTTAATATAGCAATCAAGGTTCATACTTCTCAAGTGACACTCAGTTCCAGGTGATGTTTTAGCCAACATTTACTATTTTGCTTAAAATTACATTTAGTTGAGTTTTTTTTTTTAAAGTTAAAGTATGCTATAATATTTTCCTCTGAGACGAATTGGGAAACATGTTATAAACCTCCTCTACTAGCATCTACTCATTAATTCACTTAATCTATAACTATTTATTATCTATTTAAGTGACATCTTGGACTTTAAAAAAAAAAAAATTGAGCCAGTGTGTTGAATTACAAAGCACAATAATAGAAATTAAAGAATATGGCTTCTGTTCTGGTTGCTGGGGTCTTCAGATATGACACTTACTCTCTTTGAGCCTGATTTTCTTCTCTCTTAAAGAAAGAGTTTAGATGGTATTTTTTTTTTTTTTTTTGAGACAAGTTCTCATTCTGTTGCCCAGGCTAGAGTGCAATTGTATCAATCATCATAGCTCACTGCAACCTTAAACTCCTGGGCTCAAGCAATGCTCCTGCCTCAGCCTCCTGAATAGCTGAGACTACAGGTTTGTGCCACCATGCCTGGCTAATTTTTCTATTTTTTGTAGAGACAGGGTCTTCCTATGTTTTTCAGGCTGGTCTCAAACTCCTGACCACAAGTGATCCACCAGGCTCCGCTTCCCAAAGTGCTAGATGGTATTTTCTAAAGCATCTTCCCTATCCTATAATTCTATGAAACACACTGTGCCCAAGGAAATGTTGAGCATTTTTTAAAGGCTACAGTGATGTTGTTGGCGACTCTTATTTCTTTCTCCCCTTTCCCTGTTCTAGGAGGGACAGGTTGACACAAAGTGCTGTGGTTTGCTTGCCAGACAATTTAGGCTCCCCTTGGTAAACAAGTGATTAAGTACTTGAAAAACTTCCATAGGGGTTTTCAGCCTCCAGGCTCATTCCTTAACTCACAGAGCAAGTTCTCCAATTTTAGGATGTAGCTTCGCAATACAAAGCTGAAGACTCCACTGGTGGTAGAGGAAGGACCCCCAAGACTGGTGTTGGTGAGTCAAAAGCATATCTTTATGGAGCCCCTGGACTGTGTTAGGCAATGCTCTGGGCACCGTGGGAGATACAAAGATCTGGCAGGAGACAAGCCAGAGGCATGAGTAAAGGTAGATAATTCAACACAACAAAAATTTACTGTGCTTTTATTTTTAGTCCAAAGGAAGTAAAGACTCACTGAGGCTTGTTAAGCAGCTCTAGCTGAGAAGAGGTGCACCGCTGTGGCCCTTCTGAGCTGCAAAGTCATTTCTCTGAGAGAAGAGAAGGCAAAGACATTTGCTCCCAGGTGAAGTCTTGGAATGTTTGTTGTCCAGGGTGAAGAAAGATGTAAGGAAAGGATTGTGGTCTCACATGAGGTGGATTTTACAGATCTGTAGAAATTCTTACTTCTCCACCTCCATTGACGTGCCCACCCTCCCAGCCTCTCCAGAAAGAAGCTCAGCTTTCTTGCTGAATATGTATTTTGCCAAATCAGAATCTAGAAGGCTCTGTTGTTTTACTTGCTCTCCATTTGGTGCGTGGCAAGCGGTCGTGGCAGCAAATGAACGTGTGTGATTAGGGATGAAGGAATGCTCTTCATCATCACAGGGACTCAGGTCAGTGTTAGTACCATGTTTCAAACGCGCTGAGAAAGGGAAGCAGAAACTGTTCTGTTGCCACCGCTGAGGTAGTGACGTCCCAGATGGCGGAGACACCTGTTGAGGAAGTTCCCACGGGAGGGTCTGAGTTGGGGTAGGGTGGGTTGAGATGTTGTCCACCACATTCTCCCTGGAAGCCTATATCATTTACTACTTTTTATCTGTTTGTTTTTCTTAAAAAAAAAAAAAAAAAAAAAAAAAAAAAAAAAAAAAAACACAGTTTACATCCCTTCCCCTTTCTAGCTCTTTCTTGGCGAGTGACATAGGTTTGGTTCCCGGGGCTTACAGCCTGATCCTGGCCGTCAGGTGCGGACTGCTTCCTCATACCCTGTACAGATGCTGATGGATGGACGTGAGCAAGCTTGTGTCTCAGAACTGGAGGCTTCTGGAGTTGAAACTCCTCAGACATGTCCACTCAGCCAAGGATTCGTCCCATGCCTACTGAGCACTGAAAGAGACAGTCCTCCTCTCCTACTCTCAAGTGGAGTGGAGCTGGTAGATTAGACAGCCCCCCCTCGAGAGCCATCTGGTTGGCATGTAAAATTACTGCCCAGGAAGCAGGATGGTCAGCCGGCCACACACATCCTTGGGCAGGAGACTCGCAGTCCAGTCTTGGCCTACCTGGTCTAGAAAGCAAGCTGGGATAGATTTTTTTAGAATCACAAACTTTCTTTGATCACAGTTATAATAGCATAGAAGAAAAAAAAGAAAAACTTACTTAGATATAGATTTTAACATAAATAAAAATATATATAAAAAAAAGAATCACAAACTTTCACAGCTGAAAGGGACCTTGGGACAAAAGGAGCAGATGATAACATACAGATGCATGTGAGACACTAAATTTAGTTGAGGAAAATCCCTCACTCAAAAGTTAGGCTTTTAAAAAGTCCATTTTAAAAATATGTTGGGGAAGGAACTCATAATACCTACATAGTTTATCTGTTCAGAAGAAAAGTACTATTTGTCATTTGAAAGCAGGTCAGTCTTAGCCAGGAACAGTGGCACATGCTTGTCATCCCAGCTAGCAGGAGTCGAGCTCCAGCCTGGACAATGTAGGGAATATATCTCAAAAACAAAAACAAACAAAAGAAAGTAGGTCAGTCTTATTGCTACACTGTTTTTCCTTTAATTGAAAATTTAGATTAGAACAATCTAATGACCTGATAATTTGACCTGTAAATTTATTCACAAATGCTGACTATATTTGGTGTAACAGGAAACCAGCTGCAATTTCTCATACAGAGAAGGGGTAAACTTGCTTATTAAGTGTGTGATCTTGGGCAAATCGCCAAATCTCTTTCAGCCTGTTTCCTCATCTGTAATATGGAAAAATTGGACTTCACTAGGTGAAGTCTTTCCCCAGATGGGAACATAAGACTTTTCTACTTTGCTTCATAAAAACATTTCCAAATTATGACAAATCTCCCACCAAAATTGTTATTCTGCTTCCCACCCTTAACTTCCCAACATGGTCTAGTTGATTCCTCCTCTTTTATTCTGTCTTCTCCACCTGCTGGGACCACCCTGTCTGCAGTTGGTGGCATCCTGGGTACCCACAATTCCCAGGGCCTGGAGAGGAGAGGCTAGTTCATCTGAACAGGGGTGGTCATGGGTGGCACCAGGGAGGCAGGGTCCCCTCTACCAGGTGTCTGCACAATGAGAAGATTTCTGAACTCAGGGGTGGAGTGTGGATGTACGGGGCAGTTTTATCCCCTTAGAATTGGTGGAAGACACAGACTTTGCAAAAATCAGTCACACGTAGGTTTGAATCCTAACTTTGCTATTTAGCATGTGACTAGTAATCTCTATTAATTCCTCACCTAAAATTGATTATAATTAATACCCACCTTGCAGGATAATTGAGTCAGAATTAAACAATATAGCTAAAATATTAAGGATGTAGCAGCTTCTCCACAAATGGTAGCTATTATAGACTTTTAGCTCTACTCAGTGTAGAAAGCAGTTCCTATGCAAGATGTAGATGTTCAAAGCAGCATTGGACTTTCTCGAAAATTCTGGCTAAAATATCATCCAGAGGCATTTTTAGTCATTGAAAAATTAAGTCACCATTCAGGACTGAATGCATTATAGAGAGATGTAATAACTAACCTCATAAAAATTTTTAAACTTTTTAAATTCTGAGAATTTAAACAAAATTTTATGCTTGGTAAACACTCCATTTTAAAAATTTTCTATTAGGATAGCCTGACTTGATAACAAATTTATCCACAAATGTTGACTATCTGTATTAGGTATAAAAGGAAACCAGCTGTAATTTTTAATGCAGTGAATGGCATAAAGAAACATGCAGCCTGATCCAAATGTTTATAAACCGAGTATTCCTCTGGGACTCAGTGCCCTGACTTTAGGGGTTTTTTTAAACATAGAGAGTAAAGCTTTGTTCATACTTGAATTATGTACTTTGCATTAGCCATGCAATTTAACTTTAACCCACAGGACTGAAAGTAAAATTAGCTCAGCCTGCAGAACGAGAGCGTGAGCAAGTAAGAACGTTAATCAAAGTGATGGGCTTGCCCCTCGCTGCTAGCTCTGTCCTTCTCCAGCCTGCTCCTGCCAGATCATTTTGGGTTCCTCCTGCTTCACTCATCAAAGTGGCAAAAAGCAGGCTAAAATTTTCATTGTGGAAAAGGGATTTGCCTTTTAAATTAATGTTTGTGCATATGCCCTGAGGAGATGGATGAGAAGCACGCAATTTTTAAAAATCATAAGTGAATGCATACCCTTGCCACTTGCAATCATGACAAAGCTTAAGTAATTCGGGCATGAGCATGGCTTTTTTAAAGTGCAAAACAGGATTTACTAGTTGAGAACGTCTGCCTAAACAAGCTCATCACTCTGAATATTTTCAACTGTAGTTCACACTTGTTTAACCCAAGTAGGTCTGGTAAACGTATCACATTTGCTCACCGAGTGTTTGGAACGTCACAGAATAAACCAGTACATGGATTTTAGGCTCATAATGACAGAGGGTGGACAGAGAACACCGCAGGGAGGTTTGGAAACGGCTTGCCCTGGCATCTGGCTTACAAGTACCAGTAGGGGACCTGACCACACTCACCACCCTTTCCTGTAAAGGGGATATAACACTGTTTACTCATCTCCTGGGAGCCTGATATGGATTACTGTCGTTGTCACTGTCATTTATTATCCGAGACAGAGGAGGCAGCGACTTAGTTCTACGTGGTCAGAGCTGATTCTATAACGTGTATATTTAGCCTACGTAATGATTTGTGAGTGTTTTCAAGTGAATGTCTAGTTTTCAAATGTCATTAATGGGGACTGTCTCAACAGACATTGAGAGCATCAAACACCTAGGTGTTTGCGTCAAGCTCCTCTGACTCCACTGTGAGGACCCTGCTTTATAGATGACCATATATTAAGTTGGTGCCTTGTAACTCAGCGTGATCATCTCTCTAATTCTCGACCCCCATGGTAAAGGAGGAATTGGCCTAAGGACACTCCATTCTAATTTTCTGACGCTGTCAATGCTAACAAGAGCTCATAGAGCAATGATGTGGGGGTGGGGAAGATGGTTCCACCATTGGTGTTAGACTAGGAGCTACTGTTTTCGTTAGAGCCACATTTATTTCTGGAGTAGTTGTGGGAGAGAGATGTGCTCCAAACAGAAGAGGACTCTCTGTGGTGCAGGTATGACCCACAATCTGGACAACCAACTCAGAGACTTTAAAGTATATAAGATAGAGGCGGGCAGGGTACTTTCTACACATTAAGATTAAAATGTTTAATGTGTGGAGACAGGATGTTCTTGGGCAGAAGATGGAATGAGAGCTAGAAACAAAAGATCCAGTTGTGAAACCTAGTACCTAAGATAAGATGTTTGAATATATGTTCTCCTTTAAAAAATTTCTGGGGAACTTGTATGTTTTGATAACCTGATTATTTTCAGCCAGTCCTTATAGAAGATAGAGGCGCTAGAAAACTAGCAACCCCAGAATATATTAATTCATTTCTGCACGTGTTAAAATTAATTAACATTAGCATATTCAGTGATGCAATAGGCAATTAAAGACTTTTAGAGGGATAAGAAGAAGAAAAATGTAAATATATATTCAAAATCAGTCTCGTAGTATTTTATAAAAATGTTGGCTTATGTCCAGGATCTAAAGGTGGGGGTGGGTATGATTTCTTTGTAGCTAAAGAAATAGAGTGGAAAAGAATCTGCTCTATTTCCTTAAAAATAAAAGACTTCTTGTTTTATACATCATGGCAAATGAAATGCTTTTCTGTTTTTTACCTGCCGGCAAGATCTGGAGGAAATTTTTCTAGCAAGCTATGCTGTTTTCCTCTTTGGGGACATGGTGACACTGGTTTTGTAGCAAAACAGTATTTGCTTATTAGGCATTTCTTCAAAATCCTGAATAAGCAGCTCTTTCAACAGTTTTTGTTCCACATGTTAAACATTTCGTTGCAATTTGAGCTTCGATTGTGTGTGTGTGTGTGTGTGTGTGTGTGTGTGTGTGTGTGTGTGTGTGTGTGTGTGTGTTGGTAGGGAGGAATGAAAGGGGGTGCGTAAGAATTCTGGAAGGTTTTTTATTTAAAAAATTAATTCCTCACCATTATGTATTGAAGTCTCTACAGAAAGTGATTGCAATTTATTACATACGGCCAAACTAGATCCCATCAATCTTGAGCGGTGGGGGTAGGGAGGTGGTATTGAAGAAGACATGAAATTTGGTGTTTGAGTAGATGAGATTTAATTTTCGGAAAACATTTCGCTCATAAAACGGATAGCAACCCAGTGTCAGCCCTGACCTCCTGATGTCAATGTCATCGTGCAAGCGTAGCTAAAATAAGCCTCAAAGTAAAACAAAGAAACATTGCATCTCAGCACAACACGATTTCTTCTCTTACAGTATGTACTATCTATAGCCTTTTGGTATTCCTATTAATGGCTTGTTACTTTAAAATTTAGCTTTTGGAGGGGGAGGGAGAAGAAAAATCATTTAGCATTTTCTATGTTCTGAGTGCATACAGTATGCTGCTGTAAGTCTTAGCATTATTTAGGTCAGTATCCTAAGGATAGCTTTTATCATTCATGATGATCAGCTATACATCCAAAGGAACTCAGCATCAATTTATTTTTCTGTACTGCTTTTATTCTGCTTCTAAGTTTAAGAAAATCCATTCACGGTTTAATAAAATTCTATCTGAGGCGGTATCTGCCTTTCTGTACTGCAGATACACTTAGCAGGATACATTTACACTGCTTGTGGTTAAAGGTTATAGCACAGATACAGACAGCTGATCATGCATTCTTCTACAAGCTTGCCGGCACCACTTAGAATTTTGAAAAATAATCTAGAAATGCTATACCCTTTATCAGAATTATTCTTTACTTTGCAACAGCTTAACAATTTTGATTTTTTTTGTTAGCAATTCTATGAAATTAACAATCTATAAAATGCATTCCGGACCAGATACATACTGTATTGAAAGCTTTCTTCAAGAAGAGGACATGACAGTATTCATTCCAGCTTATTTTCTTCCTTAGCAAAAGGATTGTTTGATTCTCAGAAGCAGAAGGACACATTCATTGTGGAGCAGCTCTGCCTAAGAGTATGAAATGCCTTCTGTCTGGTTGCAGAATTTGGAGTTTGCTAAACAGTGTTTAGTGATTGGGCTCATCTTGCATCACCAGTTGATGACATTTTTCTTTGTTCCCTCCTACCCAGTTGAACCAAGACTCTGAGGCTGATATGCAATGTCACTTACAACATTAATCAGATACTGCATTTAAGGTGAGCTGTCCCTTGCCTCCTCCTTCCCTAGTGCTTGTGTGCTGCATGCAGTGCGTATCTTGCTTCTGCGAGCCTAAGATGGCAGGCAGGATTAGCCGTGCTTGTGCTGTGTGTGCATGCTGTGTATAGAATTCATTACACGTTGCCTAGTATTTCAGATGTGAGTATGTAAATGCTCTGTATGCCATATCATCTGGTAGCGAAGACTGGTTTTTGCCTCATTACAGCCTTAGATATTTCAACATCACCTTTCATTTCCGATTCATTTGCTTCTGGATGGTTGCTTTTCATCACATTCAAAATACGATTTTACCTTTTTTTTTTTTTAACAAAGCCCCAACCCCCTACAAAACCCTAAAAACAAAAACAACAACAGCAAAACTCTGCTACCAGATGGTGTCTCCCCTTTCTTCTTGCATTTGCTGTCTTTTAAATAATGTATGTTGTATTGTTAATTAATGTGAATATCAAATTAAACACTTGAAACTTACATGTTTATTATGCAGGTAGGAGGCAAGGTGGAGTCTATTTTTAACTCTTTTGCACTGCATTGTGTGCAAGCAACTTGGGTTCTCAAATTTGTATTTTCAGTGCTGGTATCAGTGGTTTGATTTTCAGCAAATGTGACAGTGGCCTTTGCAGTGGTCAGCTCCGAGCTTTGAACTCTCAGAGGAGGAAGGGGAAAAAAATTCAACATACCACCTTCTTGGTTGCAGCCTCAGAGAAACCTTGGATGAGAAACTTCTTTTTTCAATCCTGTTTTCCTGTTGATAAATTCAGTTCTCGTGATCACGGTACATTCAAGCTGTTCTGCGTATGATTTTTGTGTGTGTGACAATTGCATCTAAAACTTGTGAGCAAGAAGACGGAGAAATCAGTTGGTCTCCATCGCTTTACATAAAAATGGCTGAGTATCTTGTCATGCTAGCACTGCATTAAGTGATGCATACAGGTAGGTTGGAATTTGCATGTTTTATAGATTTTTTGGAGCCATGAAGCAAGAACATTAGATGCATTAAAATATGACTTTAAAAAAAAATGAAATAAGACAGTTGTAATCTTTTGGGGGGAGGGTATTGAATTGGATAGCCTCTGCTATTCAGATACTATATAAATATATAGCTTTTAGAAACTTATAAAGTGATTCTGCTATAAAAGTGAGATGATTCTTTTTTTTAAAAAAATCATATATATGATAGGTGTGGCGCCATTAGACAACAAAAGAATTTTTTGAAAAGTCTGATGATTTAGCTCCATTTTAGCTTGAAACTAAAAATAAATGGATTTCTGGAGATAATTTCAAAGAGCGTAAACAAGCTTAATAAGAAACATTAAAAATATTTAAATTTTATGAAGCGGTTTTTAAACGTGTTTTATGAAAGATGAAAATAAAAACTTACATGCTTCCAAAATCAATTTTAGGTAATATACAAGAATACACTATTTGTATGTATATAATTTAGAGAGATGAAGAGTTATAGTTTTTAAAGGGGGAAATATTAAATATAGATGGCCCTGTTAGAAGAAATAGAGCTTCACTAAATGAAACTGAGCCCCTAGAATGGTTCATTGCAGACCATACAGCTGTGGTTCTATAAGTACCAGATTCTGACACTTTTCAAAATTATTTCATGAGTTCTTCCCTTTGAGCTTAACTTCTCAAATATATTTTAGTTTCGAATTAACACTGGGCCAGAACCTGTTTCCTTGGTAACCAAATTGTATTTTAAAATGCAATAACAGATATGCAAAAGAATGTCTTAGAAAAGGAAACAAATGCTTAATGAAAATTTTACAGTTATTTTCCCTCTAATATAGAATCTGGACTGGTTTTAGATGTTTTTAAATACGGTCTTCAAGCCTTAAAAATTAAGCCATATTTCTAAACATATAGAGAAAGCTTGCACAGTGACAGCTTTTTTCTTCCTCCTTTGTGCTCATTCTTTCAAAATTAAGGTTTTCTTTGTAATATGCTCCAGAATGCAGGTCAAGGTTTGTGTACCGAGGTGTAGTTTCATTATCACGAGTTCACCAGCGCCACTGAAACAAAAGGTATTTCAGAAATTCTGAGAATCAGAAAATGCTTATGCTCTTGTTTTTCCTGATCCCTCCATTGGTAACCTCAGAGCTCGGTAGAGAAGGACGGAAACCCAAGCCTACTGCCCCAATGATAAGTGCATATCGAGCCTTTGTAGAAACATCTTTGTAGGTGTGTTAGGAGGAAAATGCTGCCACACCTGAAACTCCCCAAGGTTTGCTCCGATGAGAACATTGAGATTCAAAACCATCTGTGTAAATAGTTGCTTTATACTAGCAGTTTTTCTAATATTCTTTTTCATAGCACTATCTGTAAAATCAAACCTCTTATGGGCTATAGAGTTGTTGTTTTTGTTGTTGTTGTTGTTGTTGTGTTGTTTTGAGGCCAACTAAAATATTTTGCTTGAAGTCTTTCTCTGGCTCAATTATATTAGAACGTGATTCATCTCATAGTGATTTTGTTCTCCGGGCTTGCCGTGAAATATCCTTCCTGTAACACCTTTTTTTCTGTTGTTGTTCTTGGTTGTTGGAAGCCATTTTCCTTCTTGCCTGTGACTTAAAATGACTAAGTGCATTTTAAATGTATTATCAATCAGATGATCATAAACTGAAGAGAAATGTCAGAAACCTGATTCAGTAATGCCTATTCATTTTAGTACCAATAGCATTAACAGTTGCAGTAGGATCAAGCTAATTGTCATTCACTCCTGAACAAATAATGAGCCAGGCATTTGTAACTAAAACACTATTGCTATTCAGAAAGATTACAACTATACATCTTCTATTTTGATAGGCCAGTACAAATTAATCATTTTGAATCCATTTGAATCTTAATTACAAGATTAGATTGGATGCAATGCAATTGTTTTACCATAACAATGAATGCCTCTTCTTTACAAAATGTCGATCCTTTTGTTTGTAACTCAAGCATGATTGTGTCATCTTGATTTTCATACTTAATGGGTTTTTTTTTTTTGTGGCGTTCATTTATGTTGTTCTTGGTCTTGCCTGAAGGAATTTTAAACACAATTCAAGGAGCTATAAAGCCAAATAAGATTGTCGGGAAGCGTATTGTACCACTGTCATTCTAATAAATAGACAAGTGAATGGAATAATAATTATTATATATTACTCTGTTGTGTTTTGCCTTAATGTTTTGCCTTCATATTTCATAGCAATGTTTATAAGGCACACAGCTTTTCTAAACTGACCCATTTACAATTATTATTGAATTTCCTGGATTAGCTGAAAACGTTTCCTGCCAATTGTAGAGGATGGCACTTACCCCTTCCCATTGTTTGAAAGACTATCCTTAACCCATTTACACTTTTTGGCTCAGGTGTTTACATTGGGCAGGCCAGAGCAGGTGCAACAGGAAGAATGTGCAAACAACTGCTTTGTACTCACCAAAATGAAATGGGCAAATTATGGTTTTCTGCCTGAATGATTTATAGTATAAAATTCTCAACTCTGTTTCTTCTTTGGAGAATGGGAAATGTTTTTCCAAGCTTTAACTCAGTGGAATACCAAGATGGCATGTCTTGCTACTAGAGTAATGTTGATCTACCTCAACCATTTCCATAGATCCCCGGTACAGAGACTGGTGGTCAGACCATGACTTAGAGCTTCTTTACTGGTTGATATAGAAGGATCTAGAAAAAGATCTAGCACCTTTCTTTTTAGTATGAAATTATGCTAAGCCTTTAAGTCCCCGGTACCATATGGTTCCTTCTAACAGCTCCATTCCAAGGGAAATGCTATTCTTAATGGCTCTCTTGGCAAGTAAACACTCAGTGCATTTATTGAGCACCTACTATATGCCAGGCATATTCCAGAGGCTAGCAATATAGAGATGAACAAGACAGACCATAGCCCTGCTTCTCATGGACCTGCCTTTAGTTGGGGAGGGGCAGGGGCAGTAGGCAAGAATAGACATGTAAACGAACAACTAAAAAAGACTAGGGTGATTTGGTTGCGAGGAGGAGAGGTGATTTAGAATAGTTGGTCAGGGAAAGACTTCCTGAGGAGGGGGCCGTTAAGTGGGGATCTGTGTGCAGAGAAGGCTCCAACCAGCTGATTATCTGATGTGGGGGTGGGGCATTACCAAGCAGGAGTGCTCACGCTCAAATGCAAACTTTCCTTTCCTTGTATCACTGTCACTGTCTCAGAGCCAGGTCTGACAACTTCATGGGTGGAATCTTAGGTAAGCTTCCTCCATGGTAAGAGAATGGCCCAAGTTCCTGTGGCTGGTTTTAGCCCAGCCACACTCCCAGAGTTTGGTACCTGTGGGGTCATTGCCTTTGACCTAGTCACCAACCTGCCTAAGAAGAGGCATCGTAGATCTAAATGGCGATGAAATTCTGGCACCGATTCAGTGCCAACCTGAGGAATCCACAGAAGAAAGGCCTCTAAGAGCAAGGAAATTTCTGGGAAACCTCTTGCTTTATTTTTCATAAGGACTCGAGAATTGAAACTCACAGCAAAACATCGAGATAATTATTTAATTTTTTTCAAAGGCAACATGGTGGAGGGGTCTGCTTCATCCTGCCAATAGATTCTGTTAGTCCTAAAACTCTCCCATCAGAGTGAAGTCTTTTCAGGTTTCACTAAAACACTTTGGCTCTGCAGACATCTTTGCCTGTTGGTTGCTTTCTAAAGACCTTACTACTTAAAGTAATTATTCTCTATTAAAGCAACTAGTTCTAAGAAAATTCTTCTTAAGAACCAGAACTCTTTTATGCCTTCTAGGTTAGGCTGTGACAAAGGTTAGAGAACAAAAGGGTAAGTTTACTATTCAAATTAGAAACTATAAGGCTTTCGAAAGGCTTCTGAACATTTCAGAAGCATCTTCTAAAGTCCATTCATCATTTAGCAATCTTTGCTTATGATGGTAGAGATGGCCTGGCTGGCTCCTTATACTCCATTTGGTTTTGAGAAGCCCTGAAATATTCCACTACAAGACAGGTTTGTTTGGTCCTTGGTATTGCCCATCAGTGGAGGAGGGGACTTCAACAATTCAGTTCACTACTTTGAGCATTTGTTGAGCATCTACTATGTGACAGACACTGGTATAAGCCAGGCAGAATGGAATACGACATGGTTCCTATTAAACGCCCGTCCAGGTTCCCACGCAAGGCTAGAGCATTGTATGGAGAGGCACAATTGTGTGTCCTCCCTGTTCTAGAAAGAAATGAATGGTGCATTGTTCTCTTTAGTGGCCTTTTGTACTGTTCCCTGGAGGCTACCCTTCAGTTTGGGGACATCTCAGCCAACAGCAAGGACAGTTCTTTGCTCAGACTTTGTGTCTTGGCCTCCTTGACCACCTTCCTGAGATGTCTTGGCTCCTAATAAGCCACCGCATGTCTGCCTGCCCTTCTCCAAGCTGGTCTGCCTGCATTGCCAGGTGACCTCGATAACGGCTGCCACAGTTGCATTCATGAGCAGATGTTAAGCTGAGAAGCCCTTGAATGTAAAATTTTGAATTTGTGATGCCGGTAAGATGCTTTTGGTTTTTTACCTTCCCTGGCTGGGGGGGGGGGGGGGCCTCCCTGCTGGCTGTTCTGCAGAAGACTTTCTGGGCAGCAGGTAAATCAGAGACCACTTGCCAAATCAATTGTCTTTGCTAGGTGATCCCAGCATGCCACTGCCATAGCCTAAATGTCTCATTGACCAGAAAATTGCTCTTTTGATCTTATAACGCATTTTGCATCTTTCCCCCTTAATGGCTTTTCCTTGCTCCTGCAGCTATTCCTGCTCAGGGTTCAAAACTAGCACTTATGTCTACACTCCCTGTGTTTGGCCAGTGGAGGGAGTTTGTTTTCTGGTACTGTTCAGTTTGAAAAATGCCAGTGTCAATATTCTGTGTTCATGAAAAGTAATGAGGGCTTTTGTTACTTGCTTTATATAATAAAATAACCCTCTTCCTTACTCTGTGGTCATTGATGCCAAATGGATATTTTGAAATTTCTTTTCCTCTTGCCTGCTAAAATCTCCCACCCTCTCTGAGGCCTTGCTCTAATTAAGGCCTAAGGGTCCTGCCCATCTTCCCCAGCGCTGAGCATGACGTGGAGTCCCTGCCCCCAGGGCTTTACAAGCCAGTGAGACGAGAAAACAAAAGCCACCAGCTGAGAGTGTGGTTAAATCCCAGAAGGGCAGTGCCCTTATAATTTTTTTTCCCCTTTCCTCTTGTTTCTTGTGCTGAGGAAGGGAAGAGGGGACCTTTAGTAGGAAAAGGGAGGAATTATGCCACTGAAAGATTCTGTAAATTATGCAGGGTGTTGGGGAAATGACATGGAAGAGAATAGGGTGATCTGCTGGGCAGCAAAATAGGGTGCTGGCTGTAGTCGGAGAGGGCAGTGAGGGAGCCAAAGGGGGTGCAGAAGATGAGAAAGAGGGAACAAAGGGAGCAGTCAGGAGGTAGCCCACAAACAAAAGGAGAGGCTGCTTTGCGCGCAGGGTACATGGGAGAAAATGCGAAGGAGTTGCAACTAGAAAGGGAAGGCTCAAGACAGCCCTTAAATTCAGGCTGCAGGCCTGCTGCAGAGAGACCAGGTGCTGTGATGTTCCATCTGTCTTCGGTCTTAATGTTGGCCTTGTTGCTTAATTGTGTCATCTTGCCTATTGCGAAGAGCCTACAGATTGATGTCCTTAAAGGCTCTTTATCCCAAAGTCTTACGAAATTTCCATTTCCATGCCAAGGTTCCTATTCTACATGCTGAGGATGCCAGAGAGTCCCTCACCTGGCTATCGCTCTACTAGATCCGGATTAAACTTTAAATGTAATAAGCAGACTTCTTACACATGCCATAACCAGGTGCTTTTGGTCTTCTACAAAGCACAGACTGGAGACCGACCCAAAATATCCACTGTAAGCTACAGACTTTAGAACTTCTTTTTCCCGGTCATGTGACCACAGCAGGCATGGCACTCTACTTTGGGAGCCCCCCACAAAGCCTTCTTCCTCTTCCTTCCTTCCTTTCACCACCCTGTCCAGACCAGTCCCTGGTCTGACTGCCTGTTGCACCATCCCCAAAGGGTATTCTGATTGTTTGAATCTCTTGATCTTCGGGAAAACCATGCCTGGCCGGTACACCAGGACTTAGCGTGGCCATCCTCCCTGTACTTCTTGCTGAGCTCTTATAGAAATTCAAGAACCACAGACTTCAGTTGCTGTGTGGACCTTAGACCCTTTTTACTCTTTCATTGAAGGAACTATGGCACAGAGAAGTTGTGACTTCTCGAAGAGTTAAGTAGCTTGCCTCCGAGATCAGAGCTCTTTCTACTAAACCAAGCTGTTTTCAGGTCACAGGGAAAGCCCAGTTCTAAACCCAGGGGCTGACACACTTTTTCTGGAAAGGGTCAGATAGTAAATATTTTAGGCTTTGTGGCATCAAAAGACAAAATTTCAACAAATTGAATTTGAAGATTTCATGGCCTTTTATTTGCAATTCATGAAGTCAGTCAGCACCTCATCTCTAAAAAATAGATGCCTCTTTGGGCATGGCAGGACAGTTGGTTTTTTATAAGGTAGTTTGAGCAGGAACAAGGAAATAGCGTAATACAAAAGGCAGATTGCTTAACATCAGGTTACTTATAAGGGTTAAAGCAGAGGGGACTCCATTATCATGCCAGCTAAAATTGGCCTATTATCTCTCTTCTGATTTCTCAGAAGGTCAGATAAACAACTTAATTTCAGTTTGGCGAAGTGGAACTTTTGCGTGAGTGACACTCCATTTGGCTCCGTCTGTTGGGGCCTAGTTAGTTAGTGCAAGAGCTTAGTCCGAATCAATGGCCTCCCATAAATTTTACTTAACAGTAAGTTGAGGCAAAACTGAAGATATTATGTAGGTATTTATATTACAAGGAACAAAGCAAATTGCTACAAATTTTAGATTGAACAAATTCACAATATAATAATATATAATATTAGGTATGATAATAATAGCTATATTACCATAGATACAGAAATGAATGACTATGGCTGTGTGCTAAGAAAACCTTACTTAAGGACTCTTGCATTTGAATTTCATATAATCTTCCTATCACACAGCACAGTCAATACTTTGGAAGTATCACAGACTTATTTCCTGACCACTGCAATAAAGCAAATATTGAGATAAAGCAAGTCACACAAATTTTTTTGTTTCCTAGTTCATATAAATGTTATGTTTACACTATACTATAGTCTATTTAGTGTGCAATACCATTATGTTTTTAAAAAAACCTATGTACATACCTTAATTTAAAAATACTTCATGGTTAAAAAATCCTAACAGTCATTTGAGACTTCAGCAAATAGTCATCTTTTTGCTAGTAGAGGGTCTTGCGTCAGTGTTGATGGCTGGTGACTGATGAGGGTGGTGGCTGCTGAACGTTGAGATGGGAATCTCTTAAAATAAGACAACGGTAAAATTTGTCACATCGAATGGCTCTTCCTTTCATGAAAGATTTCTCGGTGGCATGCAATACTATTTGATAGCATCTTACCCACAATAGAACTCCTTTCGAAATTGGAGTCAATCCCTGCCACTAGGTCATTTGCTGTTACCACCCTCAAAGTCATCCATAAGGGTTGAAATCAACTTCTTTCAAACTCTTGTTAATGTCGATACTTTGACACCTCCCACTTATGAAATGTATTTTTTTAAAAATAAAACTTGAAAGTCAAAATTACTCCTTGATTTATGGGCTGCAAAACGGATATTGTGTTAGCAGGCATGGAAACAATAGTAATCTTTTATATCTCCATCAGTGCTCTTCGGCGACCACGCACATTGTCAACGAGCAGTAATGTTTTGAAAAAAATCTTTTTTCTGAGCAGATCTCAATAGTGGGCTCAAAATATTCACTAAACTATGCTGTAAAGAGATGTGCTGTCATCCAGGCTTTGTGTTCCATTAATAGAACACAGGCAGAGTAGATTTAGCATAATTCTCAAGGGCCATAGGATTTTCAGAATGGTAAATGAGCACTGGCTTCAACTTACTGTCACCTGCTGCATTATCCCCTAACAAGGGTCAGCCTGTCCTTTGAAGCCACACATTGACTTCCCTCTATCTATGAAAGTCCTATATGGCATCTTCTTCCAGTAGAAGGCTGTTTTGTCTACATTGAAAATCTATTATTTAGCATAGCCACCTTCATCAATGATCTTAACTAGGTCTTCTGGATAACTTGCTGTAGCCTCTGCATCAGCACCTGCTGCTTCACCTTGCACTTGGATTTTCTGGAGATGGCTTCCTTCCTTAAACCACATGAACCAACCACTTCTAGCTTCCAGCTTTTTTTCTGTAGCTTCCTTATCTCTCTCAACCTTCATAGAATTAAAGAGAGTTAGGGCCTTGCTTCTGGATTGGGCTTTGGCTTAAGGGAATGTTGTGACTGGTTTGATCTTCTATTCAGAGTACTCAAACTTTCTACATCTCAGCAAGAAGGCTGTTTTGCTTTCTTATTATTGATATGTGTTCACTGGAGTAGCACTTTTAATTTCCTTCAAGAACTTTTCCTTTGCATTCACAACTTGGCTAACTGGTGCAAGAGGACTAGCTTTTGGCCTATCTCAGCTTTCGACATGCCTTCCCCACTGAGCTTAATCATTTCTAGCTTTTGATTTAAAGTGAGAGATATGTAACTCTTCCTTTCACTTGAACACTTAGAGGCCGCAGTCGGGTTATTAATTAGCCTAATTTCAATATTATTGTGTCTTAGAGAATAAGGAGGCCTGAGGAGAGGGAGAGAGATGGGGAATGGCCTGTTGGTGGAGCAGTCAGAACACACACAGCATTTTTAGGTTAAGTTCACTGTCCTTCATGGGCATGGTTCATGATTACAATAGTAACCTCAAAGATCACTGATCATAGATCACCATAACAGATATAATAATAATGAAAAAGGCTGAAATATTGTGAGAATTACCAAAGTGTGAAACAGAGACACAAAGCAAGCACATGCTGTTAGAAAAATGGCGCCAATAGACTTGCTCGATGCAGGGTTGCCACAAACCTTTCATTTGTAAAAAAAGGCACTACCTGCAAAGCACAATAAAGCAGGGTACAATAAAACAAGGTATGCCTTGTTTATTCTTCTTTTGAATTTTTTTTTCCCAATCATTTAAAAATGTAGGCCGGGTACGGTGGCTCATGCCTATAATCCTAGCACTGTGGGAGGCCGAGGCAGGAGGATCGCTTGAGCTCAGGAGTTTGTGACCAGCCTGAGCAAAAGGGAGACCCGTCTCTACTAAAAATAGACAAATTAGCTGGGGTCATAGTGTGCACCTGTAGTTCCAGCTACTTGGGAGGCTGAGGCAGGAGGATCCCTTGAGCCCGGGAGTTTGAGGTTGCAGTGAGCTATGATGACGTCACTGCACTCTACCTGGGCAACAGAGTGAGACTCTGCCTAAAAAAAAAAAAAATATATATATATATATGTGTGTGTGTGTGTTTTAAAAAAATATGGATTACTAAAAAAGAAAAAGAACCACAGTCCCAGACCACATCAACAAAGAACAATAATTTTTTAATAACATCAAATATCATAGTCACCATTCAAACTTGTCTAATTAAGTCATTTAAAAAAATTTTGTTCAATTCCAAATAAGGTCCATATAGTGCAGTTGATATTATCTTAAATTTCATTTAATCTATAGGTTCCTCTTTCTTTTAACCTTGCTATTGCTATAAAAATTTTGTTGAAGAAACTAACCATAGAGTTTCCTCGAGTCTGAAATTTGATGATTATATTCCTTGGTGCTGTTTTACATGTTTCTCTGCCTGAGATATTTCCTGTAAATTGGTATTACACCTAGAGGCTCCATCAGATTCAGGTTCCATTTTATTTTTTAAGTAGTCAACATTTTTCATAATTTTCATATAAAAACCCCGATTTGGACTTCATTAGGCAATTCTGCAGATATGACATTTCCACCTGGCAACAATTGGTCTGGAGCTGGGTAGTGACCACCCCCATTCCCCACCTCCCCACCCCATTTAGGTGGGACATGAATTATCCTGGAGGCCCTAGTTCACACCATTTCCAGTGAGCAGTTTCACACATATACCTATCTGCCTGGCTACCATAGCCATGAGAAGTTGATACCCCTGTTCTAAACATTGCTTCTTCAGGACTTTGGTAGATGTCAACACAACATCACACACAAGTGGCCTTTTAGGAATGTGGTGGAAATGAGAGAAAATGATTTGGAAAAGGACTTCCCTAAAATGCTTGACGACAAACAGATAAGCAGCTGTAATTAGGAGAGTCCAAGTGATAGCATTTAGTGAGAACCAAGGATGAAGGAAAGAGGAAAAAAGTAAAACCGTAAATGAAATTAACAGAGTGCTGCAAGTGAGGGAGGATGAGTTGCAGATTCCTAACCTATCTGCAAGGAAGGAAAGCAAGTAGGTTTAATAGAGGCAACACAGGGCTGAGTGTGGTGGCTCATGCCTCTAATCCCACTACTTTGGGAGGCTAAAGCGGGAGGATTGCTTTTAGGCCAGAAGTTTGAGACCAGCCTGGGCAATATAGCGAGACTTTGAGACTTTGTCTCCACAACAAAATTTAAAAATTACGGGGTATGAGCCGGGTGCAGTGGCTCACGCCTGTAATCCTAGCACTCTGGGAGGCCGAAGCGGGCAGATTGCTCAAGGTCAGGAGTTCGAAACCAGGCTGAGCAAGAGTGAGACCCCGTCTCTACTATAATAGAAATAAATTAATTGGCCAACTAATATATATAGAAAAAAATTAACTGGGCATGGTGGCGCATGCCTGTACTCCCAGCTACTCCGGAGGCTAAGGCAGCAGGATTGCTTGAGCCCAGGAGTTTGAGGTTGCTGTGAGCTCAGCTAAAACGCCACGGCACTCACTCTAGCCTGGGCAACAAAGCGAGACTCTGTCTCAAAAAAATAAAAATAAATAAATAAATAAAAATTACTGGGTATGGCAATGGGCATCTATAGTCCTAGCTGACCCAGGAAGATTGCTTGAACCCAGAAAATGAGTTATGATCGTATCACTGTACCAGCCTGGGCAACAGAGTGAGACTCTGTCTCTAAAAAAAAGAGAGAGAGAGAGAGAGAGAGAGAGAGACGACACTTCAGTCTTTTTATATAATATTATCGTAATAGTGAAACCTTAAAAAGAAAGAAAAAGGGACAGTAAAAGTTAAATTGGTCAATAGTCCTAACCGGAAAGTGCAAGCAGGCAGTTGTAGCACAACAGAAATCTGTGTGGGGATTAATGAATGAGGTAGGAAAGCCTTCTAGAAAAGGACCCTGGGAAAGGATCAGAAACCACAGGAACCATGCTGTTGAGATGTTGAAGAACCGGTGGAAATTTAAGAGAGAGAATCTTGAAAGTCTTGGGATTTATTTTTTGATTTGCAAATGTATTGAAATGATGAGTACTATAGAGAAAATACATGTTTAGTTGTTTTGAAAATAGTCTTTACAGAAAAGAATATAATTATGACAAGTTGGGACATTCCTGGAAATTTCCAGATCGTTCCCCATAGTCAGAAGAATGATTAAGAGAGAATCTGCTACTCGTTATGAGGAAAGATGGAAAATTTTGAAGGACAGGCTGATTATGTAAGTTTTAGACTGTGGTGTTTAAGACTGTTGCCGTGATATTTTAGTTATTAATAACAATTTGAGGAAACTACTCACTTCTGGAGAAACATTTGGCTCTAATGAGAGAAATGCCACTGTTTGTGAATTCCCAAGTGGATATAAGAAGCCATTCACTTGCTAAGCCTCTTAGGGAAGCCAGAGCCGGTTTTCCTCTTAACAAGCTGTTGACAGCGTCTGATCAAGGTACCACCTGGAACATGTTAGCAGTACAAAAGAGTGGACTGGAGAGTCAGACCTGTATTTAAATCCCTTTATGTCACTCACCATGTGACCCTAGCAGATTACCCATGGAAAATTTCTAGGGTGTAAAGGTTGTTTTACACACACACAGTAGCTATGGTTCTTACTGCTTGGATGGTAGGAACTTAGGATTCTGAATACTTAACTTCCAGTACTAACAACAGCCACAAAAGCTTACAATTTCAGAGCACTTACTATGTGCCAGGTACTATTGTAAATGCTTCACATATATTATCTCATTTAATTCTCAAAAAGCCCTACAAGGTAAGCACTACTAATAAATTAGCCCCATTTTACAGAAAAGGAAGCCAAGGTCCAGGGAGGTTAAGTAACTTGCCTAAAGTGGCCTTGTAAGCAACACAACTGGGCTTTAAACCCAGGCAGGCTGAATCCATAGGCCAAATTGCCTTGCCCTGCCTCCTGGCACCTTCCAGTGGCAGGGAGACACAGAAAGCAACACTGAATCCTGGCACTTCCCAACTCTGGCTCCTAATCCATGCTCCTCAGTTTTCTTAGAGTCTTTGAATGATTTTCAGAGTTTCCAAAAGCCTCAATGGAAACAGACAAACAGGCAATTAAACCACAAGTTTCTTTAGATTGGAATCCACTATTAACAACAGGTTAGCTCAGGTTTTGAGGAAGCTCTGGTTGGCAGTTGCATATCTAAAAACATCGCAGGTTTTTGTTTTATAAGTGGAAAGATGAATCATTACTTAATAAATGTAATTTAGTGGAGAAGATCTTTCTGAACATGTGGCCTATGGAGAGAGAATAAAGGGTGCTTGGCGTTGAGGGGGTTGAGAGCTGCTAATGTACATGTGTATGCATGTTGCCCAAACTGTCAGCCTTCAAAACTGCCTTTAAGTTACACAATTCTTTAATTTGATGTGCCATGCAGTCAATATATTTTTCCTTGATTATTTAAAATGGTTTACTAGCGTTGTATTTAATATTGGAATCTACTTTATTCATCAAAATGATCATATTCTTAAAACGTGGTGAGGAACTGGGATGCAGAATTGCAAGCACTGTATTCCAGGCCGAAAACAGGATGTAAGTCACGCAAAGAACAGACTTTTTAATTCTTTTAAGTTGTAGCTTTGAAGAGAAAATTTTCTGAAGAAAATTTTAAAACAAGGTTCAATGCTATCAAAACACACGGAACGTGGATGATTTTTTTAAAAAACAAACACCTGTACATGAGTGCACTAGGCTATTAGCTCCACTAGGCAACAGTGGAGTTTGTGGCAGCCCCTCAGTAAGTATCTTTTCAACGAGCAGGCCCTAGATCCCTGCCGGCAGTCAGGGCTCTTTATTTAAGGAAGAGGACTGGGTCTTCTTCGTGTAATAGCTTCTATATCACGTCGGAAAAACCTGGGCCTCCTTCCCATGGCTTTCCCACAGCCATGGGAAAATACAGGTGACACCCTATTCCTGAGAATTTGATGCCACTGAAACTGCACAGGACGTCCTCCGAATCGCGTCTCTCTCGAGTGTGCGTGGTCTGGATCGGAGCTCGGGGACCGTTCTGCGGACCAGGGCCTTGTTCCGTCCCTCGGCTCTGCGGCTCTGCAGCCCTGAGTACGTTGTCCTCCCGCGAGGAGGACGAGGCCGCTGCCCCTGTGGGCCTGGGGCCTCGCTAGGCCGTCGCGGGCCCCCCGCCGCCCTCCCGGGCCCCCCGCCGCCCTCCCGGGCCCCCCGCCGCCCTCCCGGGCCCTGTCCTCGGCGCGGCGGTCCCCCCAGCCCCCGGCGCGCGGACTGAGGGTCGGGCCGACCTCTTCCCGGACGGGCTGCGTCCTCTGCCCGCGCCGGGGGCGGGCCGGGCCGGCAGAGCCGAGCCGCCGGCGTCCATTTTCTGGGCGGTGCTGCGCTGCGGTCGGACTCGCGGGTCCGGAAGCGCCATGGACCCCCGGGGAAACGCGCTGGCGGAGCCGAGCCCCGTAAGTGCCCTTCGCAGGGTCTTGCTCCGTCCGGGCCGGGAGGGCGAGGCGCGGCCTGCAGGCGCGGGGCGGACCGCTCCTCTCCCCAGGAGGGAGCTTGGAAACTGGGCTGGGGAAACACTCCAGCACGGCTGCAAGCTCCGCGAGCGCTGGGAAGCAGAGCTGCTGCAGCGAGCAAGAGCCCGCAGGTGCCCGCACTCCGGTCCGGCGCCCTGAATGGGGAGGGGTGGGGTTCAGCTGCAGAGTCTGGGCAGGTTGCGCCGCATCTAGTGGCCCAACTGCGCGGCTGTGCTGCAGGGTGGGGGCCGGGGAAGAAATGGGCTGGGGACGTGGTGGGCTCAGGTCCAGCAGGCTCAGGAACTGCGTTGACAGTCGCACTTTCCAGTCCCGGGGTTGGGAATCGAACCCCAGTCGTGACCCTACCCGTAAGTGATAATTTCCTTGGTGCAACACCAAGCCCCTTGAATTGAACGGGACGTGCAAAGGCAGGGCCCTGCCCAAAGGGGTTTGCAATCTCAGCCTCCTACTTCTGTCGTAGATAGGTCTGCACTGTTGGTAAAACACAACCGCAGGCTGGTAGCCACTTCTTTGCAGAGTACATAACAAATCACTTGAGATTTTAGTCTGTCCGCGGTTCTACTTTATAACTCCTGCTCTGCTATAGGTAAGTGCCTGATTCCGTTCTGGACATTGGCCCTAATGGAATATCCCTCGTAAGGATCCATTATAGAAGATATCTGTTATGGTGCCTTATGCATATTTTAAAGGTTAAAGACTTTTCTCCTAACTATGAAGCTCAACTACTCCGTCAGATTCTCATGATTAAAAAGTACAGAAGGGTTGTGTTGTGGTTTCAGAGAAACTGCTAGCTATGTACTGTATCTAAGCGCTGTGTTTTTCCAAGAGTAGGGACCTATTAGAAGATTGTGGAATCAGTTTAATGGGTTGCTACTGGAAATTTTTTTTAAAAGGTGTAGAATATATAGTACACTACAGAGAAGAATAAGAAGTGTGCATTGCAAACAGTAAGGGTAAGCATGGTTTTATGAGACTTTTGGTTTTCAGTTTGTATAATGTAATTTTTTATTTCTGCTGTAGAATGTGGCCAAAAAAATTTTTTTTTCTTTAAACAGTGGGTCACTATCAACAAAGTTTTTGAAATCCTGACGCTGGTTAATAGCCCAGGCTTTGGAATCATTTGAATCTGGGTTTGAGTCCCAGCTCTCATATAAACCATCTGTGTGACCTTGAACAAGTTCCGTGACCTCTCAGAGTCTTTGTAGCTGTAAAATGGGGAATGTTCCCTACAGCTGAGGGGTGTCATGAAGATTGCATGAGGCCACATACGTCAATCACTTTGTGCAGTGCTTGACTTATGGTAGGTGTTCAATATATGCTAATTGCAATTGCTGAAACATCAAATCCTAGCAGCTAGTCATGGGACACTGCACTTTTCTTTTTTCTCTTTTTAGATCTTGATGTGGAGGAGATGGAGGATGCAGAACCAAGGATTTCCAAGTGATTTCTTCCAAAGCACGGGAAAATAACTCTGTTAAGGCTGGTCTGTTCTAACTGAGGTAACTAAATTTACATCTCTCCTTAGTCTACATGCAAGAGGAAGTGGTTTTTTTCTGAGGGACTCCCAAAGGGATGTGATTCATGACAGGTTTTGGGATTACAAAGTGACGGTGACACTCAAGTGATCTGTTATAAGGAGACATGATGTGTGAGGTCCCTGTGATGAAGGGGAACTAGGTGAACAGGCAGGGCTTTAGAACAACTGATTTCTCCTTCCAGTTCTACCAACAACTGTCCTGGGAGCTTCTTGATGTCTCTTCATAGATCTTTGGGCCAGAAGCACCCACCGACATCACTGAGGTCCAGAGGGTTTAAATGACTTCTAAGGGTTACCCACTGGGTCAGGGTGAAGGCAGGACTGGAACTTGGATCTTTGTTGCTCAGCCACATAGGTGGCTTCAGAGCCTGCTGTTGGGTAAGGACCTTGCTAGGCATGGAGTGAAGAGCCCACACCTGGGACATTTGAGGTTCTGGTAGACAAGTACTGACAGCACAGCACACTATGCTCTACCTTAGAGGCATGTACAAAACCCCAGATGGGAACAAGAGCAACTACCATTTATCAAGTATTTGTGTGGGTGTGTGCACTAAGCAATGCATTAAGGGTTTTAAGTGCAGTATTTTTATTTACTCTTCACAATATCCCTATGAGGTGAGGAAGAATAGGTGTGAAGTATTAAACTGTAGAAATAGAGACAGATCTGGAAGGCTTTGCATCTCATACTACTTTTATGGAGTATATTCTGTATGCAGAGCACTGCGCTAGGGTGGCAGAGTGCCCACCCTGGAGGAGCTTGCTGCCTAATCCAAAGAGGCCTGGTCAGATGGACGATGCCTGCCGTGCACCACGCCCCCTATCCGCTCCAGCGGTTACAGGGTGCACTCTGCCACAGGGACGGACCAGCGTGAAGGACATACCAAAGTTCTTGTCTCTCAATTCACTATTTCATTTTTTCCACTTTAACATACACTTCCACCCATCTATTAAAACTTATGCTTTCAATTTATAAACAGTAGTAAGGCTTTCTCTGAATTCATTTTTTTCATCAACAAATGTGTATTAGGCTCCTTCTACAAGGCACTTGGGAGCTCAAGACCAAACAGATTGTTTTTACAATCATGATATTAGCCATGTCCAGTCTCTTGGCAAAGAATTAGTTGTTGAACTGTTAGCAATTTTCTATTTTTAATATGCTGGGATTTCAGCTCCAAGGATGTTGGAGATTGACCCCTGTGTGGGAAGTGGATATATAGGAAGGCCATTTTAAAACTCTGAAACTCCTTAGAAAGGAATTTCTCACTTCTCTTTTAAATTTTGATTTTGCCGTTACTGTTACCTTCTCATAGAGGCCTTTTTTGGGGACACTTAACCCATAATCAGTGAAAAAGAAGTTTGGCAAGGGGGCTTTCTTTGATTTGAAATGTTCTCCTCTTTTAGCTTTTAGGCCACATCCATGGGCTATCCATGGGTGTTCAAAACTAAAGCAACTTAAGAAATGTTTTTGTTTAGTGTATAAGTTAGAGATAGCTCCAAGAATTGCATTAAGCAACAGAAATCAGATTGCAATACTTGAATGCTACTTATAATAACTTAATCCATAAATAAAACATATGCTTCGTATACTTTGAGTTCTATAAACATACAGTAAATATTTGAGTACCTATTATGAGTATGACACTGTGCTAGAGAGAGTGGAGAATTCAGCAACAATGAAATCTGCTCCCTTCCCTCTCAGATCCTGTTATGTAGTTGAAGAAATAAAATATACAGAAATAATCATTGGTAAACGCAAAAAGAAGATATTGGGTAATTTGAAGAGGAAGAAGTCTGTTTTATCCCTAGGGGTCAAGGGACTTTCTTGAGAAAAATCTTTTATGCCTGTCCTTTAATGATGTGGAGTTTCAGTAAAAGACATGGGAGGAGGCATTTGAGGTAGGAGGAACAGTGGGAGATGCAGAAAGCAGGGAGCATACTCAGGGAAAAGTGCTGAGCCCAGCGGAGCCATAACTGATCCATACAGGCACCAAGTGGGAAAGCAAGCTGGAGAACATTCAATGCTGAATGATAATAGTCTTGAATGCCAACTAGGAAATTTGAATATATGAACCAATAGATGTCGTTAAAGACATTTGAACAGGCGTGTGTTGTGTCTGTACTTTTGGCACTTGCTCTGTAAGGAGCCCTGGTGAGACTGGGAGGGAGGCAAGGTGGAAACTAGAGGCAGGGATAGAAGACTACTACAGTCCACCAAGGAAGAGGGGGTGTGGCAGGAGTGGGATGGGGGAAGGTCCTAAATGGATGGTAACAGGGAAATGGGAAAGGAACAGATGCAAAGGGAGGAACTGACAGAAGCCAGTGTCTCAGTGGAGAAGCAACAGCTAAAGCTGGCACTGATAGGGGCTTTGCGTGCTGTAGGAATGCCAGAGCTAGTTTGGGAGTCATTGGTGTATAAGAAAAAGTCAAGAGGTGGGAGAAGAGATTTTCCAGAGAGTCAGTCTAGGGAAAAAAAGGTTGAGGATGGAGCCTTTTGAGAAAAGAAAGGAAGACCTAGGGAGGCTGAGAGAAGTCTGGCAAGATAGCAAGGAAGAACCAGAGAGGACATGACTCCAGAAGTCAGCAGAAGGCGTTTCCCAATGGAGGGAGCCAGGCATGTCAGACCCGGGAAGGGGAGGGATGAGTTTTGGAAGACCGTGAGATTGACAAATGCTAGATTACACATTTGTTGTCCTTTGTAAGGTAATGTGACTTATAGAATGAATATTAAGTGGTTCCATTTTCATAAATTTGTAGCTTGCACAAATCAAGAATCACTGTTAAATTTAACCCTAGCAAGCCCCCAAACACACTTAGATTTCTAAAATTCAGGCAGTTAAATTTGGGTTTGATGGCAGTCATACTCTGTATTCCGTTGTCAGCAGACCAAAGAATATCTCTTAATAGTCCTTTCAAAACTGTGTTTGTTGATACAAAAGGTTTCTAAAAGTAATTTAATTCCATTGCCTTTTACCATATGGCTATTGTATGACGTACATGTGTCTGTGTGTTTTCATGTGCATGTGACTTAGTACAATGGAATGTGGAGACTGGGGTCAGATAAATCTAGTTTCACAACCTAGCTGGGCCATTTCCAGACTTGTGACTTTAGAAAAGTTACTGTCTCTTTATGCCTAACTTTTTCCATCTATAACTCATACAGGATTATTTTGAAGATTGAATAATATATAATTTGCTCAGGGTCTATACCAGAGTAGGCAATTAATAAATGTTGGTTCCCTTCCCCTCACAACCTTGTATAGACATTAAATTTATACATAATGTACTCTACACACAAAGCTTTATTTTTGACTCATTTTAATGTGTTAATTTTATCATTGAAAGCACACACCTCCCTTTATAGCTGATCAGTAGATTTGGGGGTGCAGGGGGCTGTGGAATCTGCATTTTAAATAAGTGCTGCTGGGCTGATGCTAAAGATTAACAATTTGTCAATTTCTGAGAGGTAGAGAAGGGGATAAACCTGAGACTTCATAGGCTCATTTTGAATCCTGTTTCTCTTAAGGACATGTCTATGCTCAAAAGTTTTATAATTGCATCACTAATGTTTATGGATTATATCTATAATCAGATAAAAACAAATGAATTCTAGATAGTCAATAAATGGCGGTATTATTGCACCTGCATCCCCCATTGCTATCTGCTGTGTGACCACAGCAGTACTGGGTGACATGCAGCCCTAAACCAGTTTCTTTTTCTGTGGAGGAAGTGATGACACTCTGTCCCTATGCCCAGAGTTTGTAAAACCAATGTAACTTGAGTAGTTAGCAACATTATATGGTGACAACACTGCATAGTCATGCCATTAAGATATTTTGATACATTTATCTATCTGACTCTGTGTCTTCTGGTGGACAGACATCACTGTCACCATATTATTTCCCTGATTCTCTGCATGTTAAAATCGTATAGTTTTTAGCCTAAAGTTCATGTTGTTCATCTATCCCAACCTCGTTTTATAGATGAAAACGTATTCTTAGTCCTAGCTCTCTTCTTTGCTTATTCACAACAAATGATTGAGACATACAGACATATTTGGTGTTTAAGCCAGGTATGGAGGATAGATATAAAACATTTGTATATGTTGAATTGTGCTTTATGTTCTCTATACGTAATGTAAAAATAAGATGACGTAATGGGAATGTGTTTATTAAAACTATATGGAGTCATTTTAATATGTTGTCGGCATCCTCTTGCTGGTTTGGTCTTTTGGAGCAGGATGCTGAGGGCCTGGCGCCTTTCCCCAAAACGGGATTTCTCTCTCTTTACCCGCAGCCCCCAAGGGAAGAAGATGGACCTGACATTCGTGGAGTTAGTTCTACACCTTATGTGCATTATGTCAGCCATTTTATTGGAACCTTAACCCGGTGTGGTGGCAGTTGAGGCAAAAAGAGGCTCAATAGCAACAGCCAGGGTTGTAGAGATGAGAGTTTCACGCCCTGGGGTCTGTCTGACTCAGCCTCTTCTCTCTCTACCCCAGCCTGCCTCCCTAGCCATATAATGAGGGTTTGAAACAGATATTTGTTCCTGATTTTAGCTCAGAGACTTAGAGACCCTCATCCCTGATATTATTGTAACCTCTGAACTTTTGACAAGAAGCAAACGGAACAGAGATAACGTGCTAACTTGAATTTGTGCAGCAAATGTTTACTGAGCATCAACTATAGGCCAGGTATCAGATCAGGGCCCCGCCCTCCTGGGGCCTCCTATCTCCCTAACCTATCCTTATCTACCATCTGTACTGCTGCAACCTTTTTTCTTTCAAGAGTAAAAACACCAGTGGATTTCTTCACTGATAAGATCAATCAATTTGTGTTCTACTGTAGCTGTCACTGTCACTATGTGGGCTAAATGTTCTCAGAGTAGTTCTGCCAGGTGAAAGTTTAAAACTGCTCCTTGGGGGATTGGGCAGAGGTGTTCTGTTGGTGTTTGTTGATTATGCTCTGAGGCCCTGCAGAACTCTGCAGGGACCAGGGAGAGAGCCAGAGCCCCTGAGAGTTTGGAGGTGAGAAGACCCCATGTGAGCGTCCGGAGGGAAGCACTGGGATTGTTCTCAGCAAACAACCATGCAACCACAGTTGAGTGACTCTGCTGGTTTGGTTTCCTCACCTGTAACCAGAGAAGTTTTTGCCCAATGATGGCTAAGTTTCCTTTCAGCTCTAAGATGCGGTAAATTCTACTTCCTGTCAAGCAGAAAGGCAGAGGTGCTAGGACAAGGAGCTGGAAAGCAAGACAGGGGCTAAGTCTGAGATCTTCCAGCAGGTCCCAATATCATAGCTTTCTCCCACCATCCTTATAGATATATACCAGCCAGACTTTGGGTTCTGCCTTTACCCAGCATACTTTGGAGGAAATGGAAATTCTTACAGAAGGATTTGGACTGGCTGGGAATCATGGTTTTCAAATTTTATGGCTAAAAAGAACCTGATAATAAACTAGCCCAACCTCTTTATATTCCATATAAGGAAACAAGAGTCCAGAGTAGTCATAGGCTTGTTCAAGGTCAGTGGCAAGGTGGGAACAGAACCTAGCGTCCCTATGCCCAGTCTGCCAGAAATGGGCAGGTTATCGGCATTGCAGGAGACAGCCGTCAGCAGCAAAGCTTAAAGAGGGGCTGGAACTGCCCCACGGGAGAGAGCGGACCACCACATCCGCTGGTCTGCCTGAAGACACACAGTAGGGCGCCACGATGCAAAACTTCCCGTCTGCCTGAAGCGCTTGGGTTTTTGCCAGTGAAGGTGGTTAAGAAAATTTCGTTTTAAGTTGGGAGAGGCAGAAGGCTGTTTCCCATTTTTTAAGAAAGTATTTTTCCTCTCTCGTGTAATTAAAATTACTAAGCTATACTATAATATTGAGAGGAATTAAATACTTTCTCAGGGAGTATAAAGAGAAAGACCCAGCTTGCACACTCCCCATTTCACCGGCCGCTACCATGTGTGTTCATCCCAGGGTGTGTTCAGTGGCTGTTTAAGTCCTGGAAGGACATGCTCGGATTATTTCAGCAGCCCACGAAGGCAGGCTTTGTGCAAGGTGAGACAGAGAGGAGCTGTCACTTCCTGCTTTGTGAGTTGGATGTTGTCTCTAGGCCTTGTTTTATTTGTGTTATTTATCCTGTTCATGTGTTAGAACAATTTCTGACTATTTGTAGAATTGACAACAATTAGATAATAAGACCACCAATTCAGTAAAAATAAAGCTGAATTTATCATCTTTCCAGGCGAGAAAGATCTGCATTCAGATCGGTCTCCCCATACTTCTTTGCATTTTTATGTAAGCATGGAGATTTCTGATTAGTTCTAATAGGACAGGTGATTGGCACCTAGACCTAAGTGAGGATTTCCTTTTTGAAAAACCTACTCATCTACTTGGAGACTTCCTGTTTAAAAAAAAAAAAAAAAAAGAAAAACCTACTCATCATTCTGGTCTGTCCCTACATAAACCTATTGGTTCTGGTCGTGCAGTCACCTGACCTGAGCTCAAAGAGCAAGGTTTCTGGAGGACTCAGTGCTGTGCCTTTGACGCTCTTTGGAAGGGCTTTCAAGTGTTAGGATAGCAGGAGTCCTAGCTGGTTCCTGAGGCTCGTTGCCGAACCATACTTTCTATGGTGTGTTCAGTCCTTCCCTGGATTAATGCAGGTCTATCTTTGCTTTTATGGGGGGAGACAGAAGGACCACTTCCAGGGAGTGGAGGCACTAGGATGGACTGCAGAAGCCATGACATGGCACTGAAATGAAGCCCCGTGTGGGGTTTTACTCAGATGTTAAAGAACTGGCTGCCCTCAGTACTATGCTAACTAGGAGGGCAAAGTGGTGGGGAGAACCCTGACCTTTAAAATTTTTCCTGTTCTCGCTATTCTGAAGTGTCTTTAGCTGCTACACGCTGTAAATTGAGTTCTTGTGCAGAAGCAACGTAAATTACCTGGGAGGCACATTTTTCCCTAAACAGCAATACGCTTCTAAGTGAACTTCTTACTCTTTTAGTTGTATTTAGTATTCTTGATTTTTGTTTTTGTTTTTGACATTTTCAGGAAAGCAATCAAGAGGTTTTTGTCACATTTGAATGATCTATTTTAAGACTTTCTTTTCTATTTATAATGAGTTTCCGATAAGACGATTTTCACCTCTATTTTAGGAAATACTTTTCAAGGTCCTTTTTTTTTTCTTTTATAGAGTTTAAATAGGAGTCTTACCTCCAATCCTAGCAACTACCTTACATTAAAAGTGGCAAAATGACCTTTTTCTTTTTTTTCCTCCCATGAAGCTCCTTGCTCAGGGAGAATAAGGAAAGTTCTGGTGATTAGTCATTGTGGTATTCAGCAAACAAATATCCTGGAGGCCATGATTTATGCTACTGGTTTAAAAAAAAGTTTTATGTGTCTCTAGATGATTACCCTTGTGAAAGGTAAGTGCCCTGTATTCCCAAAAGGTCTCCTGGGTGCCCTGTTTGTTGTGTTAAGGTCTCTAAAACCCAGTGGCCATTTTCTGTGAGCAGGAATCCCTGTGTGAAACTCCTCCCACCCTGGAGTCTATGGGCGTTTGTTTTCTAAAATGAAAGCACAAGCAGAAACTCGAGCTATTCTACAGAACAGCCTGTTCTTTAGGTTTTTATAGATCAGTATATTTAAAGCATAATTTTTCTAAACAGCATATTGTGAGTTTTTATCTGCAGTGGGTTCAGGGTTTGTTTTGGGAGTTTTACTTTTTTAAATGTAGATAGCTGATTTGTTGCTCCCCCTGCCCAGATAATTCTACTCAAAAACAGGTGAGCAGGAGAATTATTGAGATACCTGCCAGAAACCTTCATTCTGTCTTAATTAGATTTCTTAGGGAGTGAAATTGACAAAAGCTAACTGGAATTTAGTTCCTTTAATATTCTCTCCCCCGCTTCCCCAGCAATTCTTTTCCAGTTGATTTCTTTTGTCTGAACCATTTTTGTGCACCCATTTGTAAGACCAGCCAGAGTTTTTATAGCATTTCCGTAGTAGAAAAGCCCTCGTGTTTCTGCCTGTCTCAGACCTACCAAGGGGCTTGCTTGACAGCTCTGCCAGTCGCCTGCCTCTCCTGAGCCCTGGGAAGAGGCGACTGTTTCACAGTCCCGCGCTGCCTCAGAGAGCTCTGTGCCGCCATGCCTGGCCTCCCTCCAGAGATCACAGTGTTGCCAGCGGTGGCTTCAAACTGGAAACATGGGAGGAGGAATTGTGGAAAATGGGGGAGAAGGAAATGTTTGTGCAGGGAAAGTGTATACATGGACTTAAATAAATATCTGAGGGCGCAGGCCCATGCACATGACCTCCGTATGTTGGCATTTTGTGTCTGGAGCCAGGCGAGGCTGTCAGTACAGTGGGGGGTTGGGGGGAGTGGCTTCCTCCAGGAGGTCTCCATGCCCCAGAGACGTTCAGAATGCTCTGCAGACTGAGGGGATCAGCTTCGCATCTCCCTGATGTTTCTAGAGCAGAAACTTCTTCCTGTAGTTGACCACCATTGTTCATTGATTGAGCAGTTCTGAGGATTCCTTGAGGGTACTTGTGATCTTCGTGGATATGCTTTCTTATGTTGACCCCATTGTTTTGAAGCCCCAACAGCCAGGTGGTCCAGGCTCCATTTCAGTGATCCATTTTTTGGAATTGTTATATTTGTGTGACACAGTGATGGAGCATGATGTCAACCCAGAATACTGTAGCCCTGAAAGCAGCTGCCAGTGCAGGCCGATGTATTGCTCAGCAGTTATTGCTTTCCCTGCTAATGATGAGAATGGGACCCCTTTAAAAAGGAGAGCTGGGTGCCTCTGGAAGTGAAACTGATTTTATGAAGTGCTGATTAGGAGTTGAGTATCCCCTTCTTCTTGAAGCTCGAGAAGACCCTATCATTAAAATGACTATTTGGAGCAAAGTAGGGAGTTTAATATCTACCACTCTGTCTCCTACGATTCATGTATTGAGAAATTTTCCCCATGGGAATGAACAAACTTAAAGGGACCCTGAAGAAATGATGTCCCCCAAATGTATTCCACATTAAGCTCTTACCACCTGTCTGTCATTAAGGTGGAACACTTTGGTAGTTTTGAGCACTTGAATACTGACGACATTTACATTTTAGGAGAACAGTGGATCATTGTGAAGAGATTCAAATCTCACAGGCAGAGCAAAACTTATAAGTTATTTATACTTACATTTTTATAGATTAGAGTCTAAAACTCAAATATTAAATGCATACAGGACAGGAAGGTAATATGAGAGTTAAATGTGGGCTTGGCATAAGATAGAGAGGAGTGTTAGGTTGTGGCAAGCTGGAGGGCATTGAAACTTCTTCAAATACGATAGAGCCTGATGAATCTGACCTGCAGGCTGGTTCATCCTGTGGACTGCTGCTCTGCATGCCTGTCATAGAGCCACACCAGCCGGCTCAGTCCCCTAGTCTGCATTTCCTCAGTGGCACCCTGCTGAGTCTTGTCATGCAGAGCTTGGGCTTGAAGCTCTCCAAGGCCCAGCTCAAGGAAAAGTAATGGCAATGGAACCTTTTCCATGTCACAGCAAACAAATCAGACACTTCGGATGTAATCCATCTAATACAAGCAAAATAATTGTGTCGGGGGGACAGCAGAAAACACCGCATGCATGTCCAAGGACATTGGAGATGTATCGGACATAGCAGCCTTGACTATGTTGCCCAGTTCTCAGTGTCTCAATCCCAGGATGAAACAGGAAGAACTCATCAAAGGAAGCCCCTCCTTGTCGAGTGACGTCCCTCGCAAGGCAGCCAGATGGAACCAAAGCCTTCAGGGGCTAACCTGGGTGTTGTCAGGCCATGGGTGACAGCAAAGGACAGCAGTCACATCCTGATGTACCTGGACTGTGGTGTTGACCTGCTCCATCCAAGCATGTCTTCTGAAGTTTCTAATAGACAGCAACTTCCTAACTAGTCCTAGACTGGGACAGTGTGAGAATTGTTCCTCTCCTTCCGTTGACATCTTATTGACCTTCTGCATACCCTGGAATTTACAATGCCTTCCCTCTTCTCTAAACATCCTTTAACCCTCCGTTTTCCCTCTTGGTGCTGAGTTATAATGTCTTTAAATTAGCATAGGTCCTGGTGTGCAGAAAGTGCTCAGTAAATGTTAGCTTATGTTGCCGCTGGCATCATCAACATCCCCATTGCAACTATTATCATTCCGCCAGCAGTAAGAGAACTCAGTTTCCTTAAACTCCATCTAAACCACATCTTTAGGTCTACCCCAGGCACCTCTACCCTGCTTAGATGGACCCACACATATAAGACCCTTTTTTTGTCCTGTTTACTCTATTTTATTGCAGGAATTGGGCTGTTCTTGGAACTCTGGCAATAAATAAAGACAAATTTCTGCCATTCCAAGTGAGGTTGTAGAATTTATGCTATGCTGAGTGGGTTGGAGGGGCGCCAGGGTGGAATCATTTAGGAGTTTGTTCCAGGATGACTTGACCAAAGAAAAGCCATCAGCTGCTGCTGCAGTGGAGTCCTGACCTCTGCTGCTCAGAGTGTGGTGCTCGGACCAGCAGCATGGGTGTCCCCTGCGAGCCTGTTAGAGATACAGAGCCCTAGTCCAGACCCACTGTGTCAGAAAGTGCACGTGACCAGCTCCCCAGCTGCCTCTCATGTGTTGGTGTCGGGCAGTGCTGCTCTTAGAAGCTCTGGGGAAGCGCAGAGACAGACTTGTATGGAGATTGGCCTGTGTGAGACTGTGGACTTGTTAACTAGGAGGTGCTGTGGGTGCTTTGGTCTTAGGAGGTGGGGGCCAGCGGGTTATGCCTCTTAAGTTCTGCTGTAGAAATGTGTGATGGGGTGACTTTGACCACCATGAGAACCTGATTCTGAAGACTGTTATCCCCTGGCTGTGACTTTAACCTTGACATAGCACCTTGTCCCCTTCTGCCCTCTCTACTCTCCACTGACCTTCTGGTCTTGGAAACCCTGTTACCAAGAAGGGAAAGTCCTATGTTAGGGGACAGAAAACCTTTGTGTGTCAGAGAACTGGCACAAATGATTATAATGTACTATTTTAATGGTGGAATATGTGTCATTGTGAAAAAGAGGGATGACCCACTGTCAGTGACCCTGGCAGGCAGTGAGAAGGGAGGTGGTAGATGAACTTCTCGAATGCTAGTGGCCGAGAGTATTGCCTGCTCCTAAGGAAACATTTTGAAGGACAGGAATAATCCATCAATCCCATGCTGCCACGGTGACTTGTCTGGATGGGAAGCTACAAGGATGGTGAGGAGGAAAAGGCTACAGTCTCTTAGGAAATTTTAGCTTCGTGTCAAATTAATCTGGTTTAGAAAATAACTAAAAGCCTTTTCAACCCTTCAAAGTTCTGGACTACATTTTGAGGGTCACATGGTCTAGCTTTTTGTTAATTTATAGTTGTGTTTTTTTTCCATTACATATAGTATTTTCAGGTGGTCTTGTGCCCTGGACATACAGTGGCCTAGGGTGCTTTGGGCAGAGCAAGACTTGGGAGTACAGCTGTGTATCTTAGCAGTCCCTGAAGTGGCTCCTTCTCTCTTCCTCTCTTCTCTCTCCTCTTCCCACCACTATCAGGAACTCAGCTTGGAGTTCTGGATCCCAGCCCCTCTCCCATTCATCCATTTGAGTTACTGCCATGTTGTCTTCTGGGTTGAATGGAGGCCCCCAAAAGACACGTCCCCGTCCCTGTGAATGTGACGCAGTTTGGGAAAAGAGTCTTTGCAGATGTAATTAAGGATCTTGAGAGGTAGGCCCTAAATCCAATGGCAAGTGTCCTTATAAAAGACACACAGATGAGAGACTCCTCTACGAAGAGGAGAAGGCCATGTGAGGACGAAGGCAGAGGTAGGAGTTAATGCAGCCACAAGCCACGAAGAAACTGGAGCCACCAGAAGCCGAAAGAGACAAGGAAGGACTCTCCCCCTATAGCTTTCGGAGAGAGCGTGGCCCTGCCAACACCTTGATTTTTGGACTTCTGTCCTCCAAAATTAGAAGAGAATGAATTTCTGTTGTTTGAAGTCACCAAGTTTGTGGTAACTTGTTACAGCAGTCGTAGGAAACAAGTACAGCATCAAAACCCAGCCTTGTACAGAAGTACCTGGTAGCTTTTAGAAATTAGATTCTGGGGCCTTACCCCGGCTGATTCAGTCAGTCTGGGGTGGCATCAAGAAATGAAATTTTTAATAAGGGTCTCCAAGTAATTCTGATACATCCACTACTGTCCTTCTTTGGCTCTATTTTCTTTTCACCCAGTTTACTTTCCTTGGGCAAGATTCATGCTCACATTTGCAGCTGCCTCCTAAATGCCAGTGCACTGCACATCTGGATCTTCAGCCCGGCTTCCTTTCAGCACTAGGGTCCATTTTGGGTGTCTGTCAATTGATACAGGCTCTTCAGAGGGGGCACAGACTTCATAATCCTCCTCCCAAACCAGCTATTTGGTCTGGGCTCCCTACCGGTTAATGGCACATCTCGGCAATTGACCTGGCACATCAACCATTCTTCCCCTATCTCTCCTCTGATTTCTGATTAGCCATTCCATTCTCCCATCCAAACAGCTTCAAATCTTTCCCCTTTCATCCCCACCTATCACCTTGCCTTCTTTTCATACCCTGTCCAGTCATCCTTCTCACCAAACTGCTCCCAGAATGACCTGTCTGCAAAGCTGTCATATCATTCCTGTTTTAAATCTTTTCCATGACCTGCCATTGTCCAGGTTGTACATCAGAGTCACCTGGACAGCTTTATAGAAACTCCCAGTATCCAGGCCCCACCCAACACCAGATAGAATCTCGAGTTGGGGCCTGAGCACTGGTGTTTTCTCAAGTTCCCATAGGTGATTGCAGAATGCAGGCAGAGGGCGAGAACTGTGGGGCTAGAGGGTAAAGTCCGAACTCATCCTGACATTGGAGACTCTTCCTGACCAGGACCCTCCCGGGCTTCCTGCCCGGCTCCCAGCAGCCCCTGCACACACCTGTGCAGAGCCGTCCTACTTCTTTGCCCTTCCCCAGGCGTGTAGTTCTTGCCTCCTTGCTTTTGCTTAAGACTCTGCCTAGAATGCCCTTTTCCCTCTTAGATGTCAAGGAAATGCTCCCTATCCTTCAAGACTCAGCCCCACCTCCCTTTCCTGGACTCTTCTTCCCCAGTGTAAGGCTGTGTCCTCCAGAGCCCTGATGCCCTCAGTGTAGCACTGTGGTCATCATGTAGGAGCTGTCTGCATGTCTGTCTGCTCCACTGGACTGTGGGCTCCGGGAGCGTGCTGAATGAGGGAAGAAATGGAGGATTCAAAAAGGCCAAGGGGAGGAAGAAGTTCTGTTTCTCTGAATTACTGTATTCATGCTACCTTATACCTCCTCAGACACTTATTGAGAACTCTACTTGATTTCGATGAATGTATTGGAAATTTATTAGTAGTAATGAGGAATACCATTTATTGAATCCTCACTAGCTGAGGTCTCTATATTCATTGCCTCTTTTAGGTATCACAATAATCCTCTCAGGTATTATTCCATTTTACAGAGCAAATTAAGCAAAATGCCATGTGATCAGGTAATGCAAGATGGTGGAAAATACAAAGTAGAATACATTGGTGATCACCTGGTCAGCAGCATGTTAATGGAATATTATAGACTAATCAGGAAAAACTAGTTTTATTGGTAAAAAAAAAAAGCACGCTAATTATATGTACCTTTTTGAGTGGAAAGTACATGTTCAACACTGAATTGGGCATAAAACAAATACAACCATTAAGCATACCTATCAGAAGATGAGATAGTTTATATTTACTAACAGTTATAGTCATACAAATATAGTCTTCCTTTGAGTTATATTAGAAGTCAGTTTGAAACCCGGAGTCACAAGATCAGGGTTGCAGATCCAGCCTTGCCAATTACAAGTTATGTGGTACTGGGACTTTGGCTTAATTTTTCTGAGACTCGGTGTCTCATCTTTGAAATGGAAATATTATAGCCTGTCATGAGAAGGAAAATGAGGTAGTGTGTGAAAGTGATTTGTACCAGGCGAAACAGGAATAGGGCTGGGAATGCTTGTCTTTGTTCTGCCTTTGGGTGCAGAAAGTTGGCCGTTGGGAGGAGTCAGGACAGGGAAGGTGGTGTTCTGCTGGGTAAGCGGATATGGGCACAGAAACAATCGCAGGCTGTCTGAATTCCAAGGCAGGGTGCGGCAAAGGATGCTGGGATGAGAGCCCAAGAAAAAGAAATGGAAAGAGCTACTTAGGGATAATGATGGAATGGAGAAGAATGGTTAGAAAATTCAAATCTTGCTATGTTTGTTGAAACAACTGAGCTGGGAGAGTGTGACTGGTTAGTGTTTTGCATTGATTCACCTGTGACCAAAGACCACAGATCAGCTCCAGGGAGCTTAACATCTTGATCTTTTACTCTTAGGTTATTCCCAACAATTCCATCCCCAGCCATTCTGAAGCTTTCTGGATCTGAATCCAGGAGCTCACTTGCCTTGTGGTCTCAGTGCTTGACTGATGGATTGACCTGGCCAGAGCTGCTCCTCACAGGCTCATATCCCGATAATATGCATTTAGTCTCCTCCTTATTTAAAGATGAAACCAAGGCTTTATCTTTTTTTATTCTAATAGGTCGGAAAATATTTTCTAAGTAGCTATCAGTATTACAGTGCTGATCTCAAAATATGATTTGAATGAGAAGAATAATCACATTCTGCTACTCCCTGGAGGTGAGCATAGAATACAATCATGCCTTTTTGTGACAGACATCACCATCCTAAACTTACTGAAAGTTTTGGAGCAGGAATCGGTGTAACATGTTTAAGGGATCACTAGATGTATTTTAAGACAGAATTGACATTCTAAAATACCTCAACAGGCAGGGAAAGGATGGATGAACCAATTAAATTTAACCAGAATAAATAAGTGAATTTTTGAGTTGCAGTTAAAAAAATTCAATCCTAGAAGTTTGGAAGCCAGTGAGGAGGAAGAAAACAAGGGAAGAAAGGATAAATCCGTGCCAAAAAAAGATGTCTATGTATTATAAATAAAATCCTTTGTCAAGCACTATTTGCTCTGTACTTGCTGAATGCTGATATACTATCATTTGATCCTCCCCAAACTCCATGACATGTAAATTATTCACTCCATTTTATAGATAAGGAAACTGAGGCTTAGTGAGGTCAAGTACTTTCCAAAGTGATACTTAGTGCCCATCTGCCTTTTGAGGAGAATGGCAGAGTAAGGCATGTGGAACCAGAAGTCTAGACGCATGTTTTGGTCACACCGTGAGATCTTTGGCTTCTCTTTAAAATTCTTCTTACAGGAGAATAGCTGAGGGAATTGGAGATGTACAGCCCAGGAAACGGATGTGCAGGGTAAACCTTTAAAGGGCTGTCCTGTGGCAGAGGCTACGGTTGAGTTGTCCCCTCCCTGGTGGGGACTTCTCTAACAATGAGAAGATTCCCGCACTGAGTGGAGCTGCCCCACCCACCATCTGAAGAATCTCTAAAATTCATTTGTGGCAAGTTAAGAATCAGAGTGCATGCTCCACTAAGAGTCATGTGTTCTTTGCTTTTTGTTATTGCAAACATCCCAGGCACTGTTTATACTGAGGCGATGCTTACTCATCTGCCCATTTTGAGAAAGGTCTGGGGGGCTGGATCACCAGCTACTTGGGGCCCAAGAGCGTGTCTTTGTGTGGACTCAGCACCATCTTGTGGACACCAGAACTGTGAACTGGGAAGGGGCTGTGGTCATCAAATGCACAGGAACCTGAAAACACAGCCCTGAAAAAGCTGCCTGGGAAGGGCCCTGCTCAAGGAATCATGTTTTTAGGAGGGACTGCGAGCTCTCAGAGCTAGGGACTGCCTTGAGGAATTTATTTTTATGACTCTAACCCTATTATTAAGCCTATGGCTTATTAACCCTATTATTAAGCCTATTAAGCCTATGGCACCTGGAAGAGCAGAATGGGCAGGGACAGTGACACAGAGAGAGCCAGACCTTCCAGGAAGTGCCGTGCAGTATGTAGGATACCGTCTACTCTGGGGGCCGTGTAGAGGCCTCCCTCCCCCTCCCCCTGCATCCCGTCCCACGTCCCACTGACCGGTCCAGGAAACCCGTCTGCCCTGCTCCCCTCCTTGCTACCCGCAAAGGAAAGGGCAACATGTGGGCCTATAACAATCACTCAAAGGGGTAGGAGTTCCCCAACCTCTTCTCCTCTGGCTATTCTTCACAGTAGGGCTTCTGGCGGCAATCCTGTGAATGGGCATGCAGGGTTCCCCAAAACGATAAGAGTCCCTAATTCTGTGTCTGTGAATGCAGTTACTGCCTATATTTGTCGTGATATTACATCATGATACATGTATCCAAGTGTTTTGTACCAAAACATGGTACCAAAATATGTTCATATTCTCCCAAGGCCTTAATATATGAATTCTTGCTGTATTACCTATAGTCCCTTATCTTGCTAAATATGCTTTTGCATTTACCTTCCACAAGTATTTTTTCTAACTAGCTTCCCTTCTTTTGGGGTCAGCCTGGCCTGAGCCCCACGACTCCTGACCAGACAGCCCACCAGAGCTGATCTTGCCTGGACCTACTGGAAGCCTCAGTGCCTGAGACTCTCCAGGCGCTCAACTCTCCACTTACAAACCGCCCCTGCTTCCAATACCCTTTCCACCATCACGTGTCATATTGGTTGCTAGTATCACAATGAGATGGGCTGGAGAAAAGAATGTGAGTATTGTTTTGTTTCCTGGGATTTTTGTGGAATGTTATTCAGGGTGAAAAACAACAGAATGAGATACTACATTTTATCTCGTTTGATCCTCATAAAGATGAAGTTGCACTGCTATGTCCACTTTATAGATTTAAAAAAAACAACACACACACACAAAAACAGATGTTAATTAACTTGTCCAAGTTCAGGCAGCTAGTAAGTTGGTGGAACTGGAATTTTAGCCCCGGAGTGTGTAAGCAGAGGCCCCGCTTTCCTCTCGGAGGGCAAAGATGACTGACCGTACAGGAAGAGGAGGGATGGCCCCGTGGAGCAGGACAAGGAAAGCTGGGACTGTTGACGACATCTGACAGTCGCATTAATGTTAATCAGGGACTTCAGTGGAAGCTTGAACCCAAATCTAGAGTAAGGCACATAAAATATGCTAAACCCCAAACTGAACCCAAATTTTTAATATTTTTTCTACTGAAAAAAATACAAACTAATGGATCCACTAAACTGAGACTTAAGTTAAAAAATTCTGAAATCAAAAAACCAAAACACCAAAATATTCCCTAAAATCATAACCAAACTGTTATGTTATTTTCTTAAAAAATCATTTGCGTGAAAAGAAAGGAGCAAACGTGGTTTGCCAGGAATCTGTAAACAGATCAGAGAGGCAATGAGACAGAATGCAGAAGAGGTTTTTTATGGAGGTGAAAGAACGTCATTATCCAAAACAGGCATAAAACCCAATAAATAGATAATACCCTAGCTTTGTTTCTATTCATAAATTTGTAGTCAAATTTGAGTGACCTTCAGAATCAAGAGGGTAAGTACACATAAGGGAAATTTATTGATGATCTAAATATTTATTTTAAACAGTCTCTTTTCTGCCAAGCTTTTTATCAGAACAGCTAATAAATAGGCTACTTGAAAAAATTTTATTTAAACTATTAATGCCAGCCAAGTGCAGTGGCTCATGCCTGTAATCCTAGCACTGTGGGAGGCTAAGGTGGGAGGATCACTTGAGGCCAGGAGTTTGAGACCAACTTGAAACCCCATCTCTACAAAAAAAAAAAAGAAAGAAAAGTATTATCCAGGCATGGTGGTATGCACCTGCAGTCTCAGCTGTTCAGGAGGCTGAGGCAAGAGGGTTGCTTGAGCCCAGGTGTTTTGAGATTGCTGTGATCTATGATGATACCACTGCACTCTAGCTTGGGCAACAGAGCAAGACCCTGTTTGGGGAAAAAAAAATTGTTAATGCCTTTTCCCACATGCTTAGAAGAAATGGTAACAATGAGCTAAATAAGAAATTATTTAGATGATAATTGTAGTTAAATGCCCATGGGGGTGGGGATGGGGGACATGCCATGGCTAAGGCTCAGGTGTAACTGCTCTGTGCATTAAGAAAGAGTGATTACTTAATGAGCCCCTACGGGGTATCAGGCACTGCGAGGGGGTCTGGGGAGCTCTGGGAATACATGAAATAAGATGTTTCTCCCTGACATTGAGGAATTTCACATTCCCTAGTTTTGGGCCTGGGGCCAAGGCTTAGCTAATACTTGTTCCTACTGACATTTGCAACTAATAATAATGAATTGGTAATAATAATACTACGATAGCTTATGTTTATAAAGCTTGGTTTTGTGCCAGACACTAGGCCAAGCACTTTTATATTATCATCATTCAGTCTTCATGTTAACCCTAGTAGATTCTATTATTGGCTCCATTTTGCCCATGAAGAAACTGAGACGCAAAGAGTTCAAGAAATTTACACAGAGCCACAGCCAGAACATGACAGAGCCAGGTCCCTCTGACACCAGGTTTCAGTCCCCCAGCCACAGTTACCAAACTGGACATGGTGTACCTTGTCCTACCTCACGCTCAGGGAGAGCCCGTGTTATGAATGGGCTTTGGCAGGGCTTGGGGAGCCTCTCAGTGCTCCTAGCTCAGCAGCTTTAATTTCCCACCATTCCCTTTCTGTGCTCCTTTCTTGTGGCAACCCCTTTGTTACACTCAATAAATATTATCTTGAAATGGAAGTGGATAAAAATGAAAATCAAAGTAAGTAATATTCATGAGTACCATATATTAAAGTTTAAATTTTTTTAAGGAAATGAATTAAAAGTAAAATTTTATGGAAAATACTGAATTTCCCTTAAATGTTCACCACTGGGCCACCTGGTGGTCCATATGGTGTCTTTGTACGTTCTGACAAACAGCCCCCTTCTGGCAGGGGATGCAGCCCTGCACTGAGGAACGTGCCGGGCCAAGCGAGCCTGGGCTGCCTCTCGGCCGGCCACAGGGCACAGCCGGGACCCTGCATGGGGCAGCCCGCTCCAGGCCAGGCTCCAGTCTGCCACACACACACTGGGGAGTAGGCCGGGGTGATGTCCTGGGAGCCTTGGATAGTTTGGTCTCTAGTACACGTTATCACTAAATGCAACCAAGAAGACGCAGGAAAGCTAAGTTCTTTAAGTCTTGGTGCTCCAGAACCTGAAATGGACCGTGTGCTTTCTGAGTCACACCGCCTAGGTTTGAATCCCAGCTCTGCCGCTCGCCAGCTCAATGATTTTGGCCAAGCTCCACAGCCTCTCTCTGTCGCACTTTTCTCATTTGCAAAATCAGATTGCTGTGAGGCTTAAATGATGTATATGTAGTGTGTGCAGAATGGGTGCTGCGACACAGCTTGGCTGGCATATTTAGGTGAACTTCCTCCTGCCAAATGAATTAATTCACAACAGGGACATTGATGCTTTTGTAGGGGTATGGGGATGCCACTCGAAGGTAACTCTCGGAAAGGCCCAAAGAGGCTCCAACGTAAGCAGGAGACACAGAAACCTGTTTCTTCGGAGTGTAGTCGCCAGCTCATGTGCTACCCAGCTCAGTAGTTTTCAGCAGGATGCAAGAAGCATGCCTGCCTAGACCCTATCTCCCAAAACCCCGAGTCAATGTCAGTGATGTCACCCATTTCAAATTCTTTTTGAAGTTCCACAGCTTAGTCTAATATGCACACTTCTGCGGAGAACCACCACTGTAGGCACGTGTTACTGTGCCTTTTCCAGCTGACCGTGGGGTGCCTGGTGGGGGACAGGGCTTATGCGTGCTTTTGGAGTGGGTCATACGCTGGTGTGCCGAGACACACAAGCGTCCACAGTTCCGTGACCCAGGAGCAGGTGGCAGGCCCCACACCGTCTCTGGATTAGATTTTCACGGAGAGGACGCGAGAAGGAAGCGACCTGCGGTTACCGAGGTTAGAAAGTCATAGGAGCGCGAGAAGGGAGAATGTCTTACCGAGACTACCTCCTTTACAGACACCCAGCACCAAGGCCTCACAGGACAGTCACATGTCGCCAACTTTACAACCTTATTAGTATCAAAAAACATATATTAAAAAGTTAATTTTAAAGAGTTTGTTGCCAACTCAGTCCAAGCACTTGAAACAAAGGCCAGATTCTTGGTCTTTGAACAAAGCATATCAGTAGAGCTTGCAGGATTGCTCTTTTTCTTCTTTTGAGCCAGAACAGTGATAGTAAGCGATTTTTCAGCGTTGCAAAGCTGTGTTTCAGTTTGAACTTTGCTTGGGCCGTAACATCTTTGTGGGCAGCAGACAGCCCTGGCTTGTCTCATGCTGCTCAGCTTTAGGCCAGCAATGTTGATTTGTTTTGTGTGGTTTTTTTGTGTTTTTTTTTTTTTCCGTTTACCATGTCAGAACAACCTTTTTGACTTTTTAAGTCTCCATAAGTAGAAGGAAACTCATAACATAGAAGGGTAGTTCACAGTGACCTAACACTGGGTCCAGAAAGCTTGGTGATCTTTGCAGGCATGGTGGGCTCTATAAAGCTTATTGTTGGGTGCTTTTGTGTTTGTATTCATTTAGTAAAAGTTTATTAACACCGATTATGTGGCAGTTGCAGTGCTGAGTGCTAGGAAGACTGTGGTAAATAGTCTCAGCCCTCACAGAGTTTTTATTCTGTGGTAAAGGCACAGATTTGTCAAATAGTTTTTAGTCGCAATCATAATAAGGACTATGAGAGAAAAGTGTGCTGACAGCGCATAGCCAATGAACCTGATGGCGGAAGGAAGGGGTGTTGGACGGAAATGAGGGTAGGTCGCTGCTGGTCTGGAAAGGCATTCCAGGCTGCAGAAGCAGCATGTGCAAAGGCCCTGTGGTTAGGGGGTGGTGGTGGTGGGCAGGGAGGCAGTGGGGGAGGACCCAGGCACATTCAAGGACCAGAAGGGAGGCTAGTGTAGGTTAGAGTGGCAGGAAAGGAGGTCGAGTCACAGGGACCTTATAAGCCTTGGTGAGGAGACTGGGGTTTGGATTTAGGGTTTTGATAGCCCTCTGACCATGTCTCGGCTCTGTGGGGGCTGGCATGGAGCGATGTCACCCCAGTAGCTGGCTCTGCCCTGGAGCTTGTCTTCCCCCAGTGCTCCTTTCCCAGTGCACACCCACTGGCCTCATGCTATCCTCTGACCGGCAGGTCCCCAGCATGAGCCCATAACCCCTGAGACCGTGTCACCAGGCCTGTGCTCAGGAGGTCGAGCTGCATACCCCGGGGTGGGGAGGGACTCATCATTCTCAGGCATTCACTTCAGATTAGCAAGCCCTGGCTGTGCACCTGTTTTCTGGGCTGTGGGACAGACACAGTGGTTGATACATGTCAGGTGGCTCCTTGAAAACACCTACTACACAGCAAGGCTGTGCACCTGGCCAGCCATGAGGGATCCCAGGTCCAAGGCCCATCATCCAGAGATGCTCAGATCATCCTGGAAACTTCCATCCGAGGTCAGGGGACTACTTGCCTTAAATCCAGTCCTCAGCTGCCCTTCTTGGAGACCTCTCTGGTACATTCCTTAGCATCTCTCAGTGATTTCTTGGCCTGTGACTTGGACTGGCTTCCCCCAATGGCCCTACCTCTTGAATCCTGGTCTGAGTATGTCCCCGCCACTAGTTTATTCAGGAGTGATCCTGTATAACAAGCCTGCAGTTTTGAACTCAGTGCTGGGCCCATTTGTGCCCAATAGAGCAGGTCACCTGCTCTGACTTCATTACTGCTATGTGTGTACGCACACCTGTGAGGCAGTAGAGTGTGGTGGACTGAGCGTTGTTCCTTTGTCAGAAATTCTAGGCTCTGCCATAAGCAAGTCACTTCTCTAGTGTTAGGGACCGACCTTCCACAGCCCCACCGGACAGAAAAGCAGAGACATCGAGGATGCAATCACACAAGAGGAGGTTTATTTTCTGGCTAGCCAGGGTCCAAGCCCCAGAGCACCAACACAGTGGCCACTCTCGCAGGCAAGGACCCCAACCGGAACAACGGCATGCCTTTTATCCCCATGGTGCACAAGCTGCGCACAAGCTGACTACGCATGGATCATGCGTTGACCTTTAAAATGATTGGTTGCCCACTATTGCCTTTTGAAATAATTGGCGGGTTGGTTGCCCTCTATTGCCTGATGGGCCAGTTGCCCGTGCTTTAATGACCTCATTTTATAATTCCCCATACAGCGGTGTAGCAAGCAAGCAATGACCAGAAGCAGAAGTTTGCAGTTAGCTCATTGCCCCACCCAAGTAAATTCCCGACAATTGGAAGAATTCTTCTGCCCTTTTTCTGTCCTACAAATTTCTCTGCCCTACACTAGGCTCAGTTTCCATATCTGTACTATGGGCATGATAGTAATATCAGCTTGAATGTACTGAACAGTGACTCTGTTAGCTCCCTGAACCTGTGAGTACATGGTAGTATTTAGGTTTTATCTGCCTGTCTCACAGGATTGTGGAGGGGATTAAATGAATTAATATGCAAAGTACTTCACAACCTGACATGTATTAGAGAAAAGTAATTTTACTCAAAATTGAATTCAAACAAATGAAAATTATAATTGGCAATATTTGTGGTGATTGTCCTTATGTAATGTTGATTTACAAATAAATATTGATAGTATATTGTTTTTTTAATGAATACTGAGGGCCTACTATGTGTCAGGCACTGTTCTGGTGCTTAAGATATTAATACATCAGTGAAGAAAATCAGATCCCTAATCTTATGAGGCTGAAATTCTAGCAAGCAGATGGACAGTGAATAATGAAGTCAGTTGAATAGTGTAGTATACGGAGTGTTATAAGCACCGTGGAAAAGCCAGAAAGCAGTGGGAGGTGGGGTCATGAGTGCAGGGGAGAGGGGCAGGTTGCTTTATCTAGTCAGGGAGAGCCTCGTTTATGTTTTATATGCATAGTCACTTCACTTACTCAGCAAACATTTACTGAGTGCCTACTATGTGCTGCTTCCGGGAGATGTACCTGTGAACAGGACGGATAAAGTCCTTTCCCTGCTGGAGCGTACTTTCCGTGGGCAGAGTGGACCGCAGACAAGCAGGCAGGTACAGGTGACTGCAGGCTGGGGTAAGCAGTAGCAAGGAAATAAACAAGATGATGTGAGGGCAAGTCAAAGGGGCAGCAGGGGGAGAGCTGAGGTGGCCCCACTGAGACAACATTTGAGCTGGGCCTGAGGCATGAGTGTGAGCCAGCCAGGGCAGTGCTGGAACCAGTGTGCCTCAAGGCCACAGGGCCAGGAGAGGCTTGGCAGGGAGTGAGCCAGGGTAGCCGTGTGAGTAAACAAAGGGAGGGCAAGGAGCAGTGCTGGTGCCGGTGCTGGAGGGAGCAAGTGAGTGTGGAGAAAGAGGAGGACACCTGGCCTTGCAGGCCACACTGAAGAGTCTGGGTTTTTTCCTAAGATCAGGGGAAGGCCACTGAAGGCTTTTAACAGGGCTGGACTTGATCTCATCTGTGTTTTTAAAAGATCACACTGCGTGCTGCACGAAGGGTGGGCTGCGTGAGCAGCGCTCTCCGCACCCACCCATTGGGCAGGGCAGTCCATTCTCAAGCTAGTTCCACCTGACGTTTGCTGAGCTCCCTGCCATGTGCCAGGTGTGACGCTTGATGTTTCCTGGTGCACCATCTCATTTACTTCCCTCTGCCCAGTTTCTGGTTCATCTGGGAAGTACCAATGTAAACTGTGACTCACTGTCTTGCAGGCACCCCCAGAAAGCCAGGGTGCAGAGGAGCTGGAGAGTGCATATTGCTTTTCAAGAGAGCAGCAGGGCCGTTCTAGGATAACTCGTCCTTGAGACTAGCGGGAGGTTCATTCTTATTCAGAAGCCAGAATGTACAACAGTTCCTCCCTCCGCCCTCCCCCTGAGCTGGCAGGCGAGGAGAGGAAGAGGGCCAGCCTCCATTACAGCAGCAGGCCCTTTGGGTTCCCAAGAAAATGGTGGCTGGCCTTTGAAACCAACCCTGACGATAAGCTCCCTCCTAAAATGAGAAGTTTCAGGAGATGAGACCCCTGCCCTCAGTCCTGGCAGCATTCAGATTAAAAATGCCTTCTATCTTAGGGACTCTGAGTAACAGTGAAATTTGGTTGAAACAAGAAATGGAGACGCAGCACGTCAGGGCTTCCGAGACAGACTCTCTCAGCCTGTTTGCCAGGTTTCTTAAGCAAGCAGGTGTCTGGGCAAGCTTGATCCTGAGATGAACCCAGGGTACACATGCTACCCTGAGCGCTGCTGCATTTCAAAAAGAAAAAAGGAACCAAGGACCTTTTCCCCCTTTCATCTTTCCAAACAAACAACCGAAAATATTTAACCGGGGCCATTGCATCATTCGCGAATCTGACAATACTCGTTCTCACAATCTGTGTGCACGCAACTACAAGTCTAGAGACCTAATGTTTACCTTTTCAAGATAATAGGTAAGGTTGCCCAAGCCAGCCTCCCGCTCTGTTGAATGCACTCTAGCAGCTTCCTGACGTTGGCCTTTAAAACAGCCTGCATTTCGGTTACCAAAACAAAAACAAACAAAAAAAAACCTTTCCTTGTCATACTATGCCTTCTCGAATCTGATAGTTTAAATGCATCGAAGTCCGATAAAGGTAGCTATTCTGTACCCCTTTGGGGCTGCATTTAGAAGGCAAAATCAAGAGGATTTTCCTTTTCCTAGACACAGCTCAGCTCTATAAAGGACTTCTGTTTTGTAATCTGTTTTCGAGATCTGATGCGTGTGTTTCTAACACCCCGTCACGTGAGGAGGTCTGACGTAGTCACCCGACACGACTATGAGAAAACTTAACTGCAAAGATGTGTGTGGGATGGTGCAGCCAGCTCGCCAAAGCAAAATGACCTTAGTCAGAAAACTCTCCGCAGGGACAGCAGACCCGCGCAGTAGATTCCGCCTCAGTATGGGCCCCGCTCCGGCCCAGTATGGACTGTGAGTTAGACTGTTGCAGGATTCCAGGTCAGTATCCTAATACAGTGTGTTCTTTTTTTAGTTAGGTTTTATTTCTAAGTTTCTTTTTATAGAGGACGGCTTGCAGTAGAGCGAGGAGAAAGTTGCTCTGTCCATTCGGTTTTGCTGTGTGCGTTAGGAGTTGAGCAGGCCAAGGGGCTGGCAAGAGGGCTCCTGGCCTTTTCCTCTGATCAGATTTAGAAGAATGGGGTTCAGCCTGGCCCTGGAGAGTGGCCTTGAGTGAGCGACTTCCAGTTCTCACTAAGAATGGAGACTGAAAAGGCTTCCTCCCCTCTCCGCTCTGTAATGTCTTAAAGATTTCCTAGTAAACATACGCCACATTTTATTAACAAGCCCTATAAAGGTCTCCATAAATAGATATCTTGCCTAACAATTTAAAACGATTTTTCAATATTTGGGTTTTTTGCATTGAGAGAGTTAGAGTCTATATGGAAACTACCATTTTAAATTTTCTTTACTTCTGTGTATTTCAGTAAAGTTGCCTTAGCTAACTGGAGGGAGAGAAGATTTAATGAAGCTGGAAATAGTGAGAAGTAGTTGGTCAGATTGCTGCCAAGAATTGCTCTTTTTTCAAATTCAATCCCAGAATGAGTAAATCAATGCCTGAAAGCAGTATCTAGGATGTAATGGGGAAAGGGCTGGTTTTTTGTTTTGTTTTTTGGTAGAAACAGGGTCTAGTTATGTTGGCTATGTTGCTCAGCCTGGTCTTGAACTCCTAGCCTCAAGCGATACTCCTGCGTCGGCCTCCCAAAGTTCTAGGATTATAGGCATGAGCCACTGCACCTGGCCAGAAGGGGCTAATTTTTAATAAATGAACAGAATCACATGGGCACATAGATTACTGTGACCAGGCTAACCATTGAGACTCGGAAGGCAGGATGTAAGCAATGCTAGACTGTACAAACAGATTGTAGACAGCGGCCTTGCAAATCAAAGAACAATTTCAACCTGTGTATAGTATGGACTGGGCTATTGGTCCACCTGGTTTTCAGCCATGCTCAAACTCAAGCTTAGAAAATTAAGGACAAGCATAGGGAGTGCGTATCTGTGTTTCTGTATCCCGTGGTCTCTCCACTTGCCTCCTGATGATTTCTGCTTTGTGTCTTACCTCACTTTTAGTCCTTGCAGGCTTGTATATGATTTATTTTATTGAGTAAAATGATTTTAAATTTTCTTTTATGTTATTAAATTTAATAGTTTAATTAATTAAAATGTTCAATCAATTAAAATTATTTTGAATGTTTTCTTATTGGACAGCACAACAGTTCTCAAACTTTTTGGTCCCAGGACCTCTTATACTCTTCCAAATCATTGAGGACCCAAAGAGCTTTTGTTTATCTGAGTTCCATCTATCAATATGTACCATATTCAAAGTTTAAAATGGGAATTTTAAAAACCATTAACTCCTGGAAAATGACCATGATAAATCCAATTGCAGGATAAAATAACATATTTTATAAAAATTATTTTCAAAAACAAAAGAATAGTGAGAAGAGTGATAGTGTTTTACACTTTTGCAAATATCTTTAAGACTAGCTTAATAGGCAGCTGGATTTTCACGTCTGCTCCCGCAGTCACTTGCAGTATGTCATTTTAGTTGATGTATGTAAAGAAAATCCTGCCTCAGAGAAAAAGGAAGTCGAAAGAGTTTTTAAATAGCCTTTTCAGTTAACTATAGATATTCTTTGATACTACACCAAAACTTGACAAGTGGTAGTTTCTTAAAAGTGTATTTTCATTAGTAAATCTTTAAGACATTACAGAGAAGAGAGTGAAGTAACCCTTTAGAGTCTCCGTTCTTAGTGAGATCTAGAAGTCACTTACCCAAGGCCACTCCTCAGGGCCAGTTCTTTCTCACTGTCAACATTATCAACAATGTATCGTGCCTGCAGGCACAGAGAGTACAAAGATGAATCAATCATATTGTCCCTGCACTCAAAGAGCTCATTGGAAAAGATATAAATGTGAACAAATGCATGATACTATATGCTATAATGATGCTATGAACTCAAAACTAGAAATTCCAAATGAGGGAGGCCACCCAGATGAGTTGTCACTTGAGAGGAGTATGGATGAGGATTGGCAGGCAGGCGAGCTAGGGGCTGGGAGAGAAGGATAACCTTAAGGTGAAATACAGTTTTTTCTCCTGACGCTTTACACAGATGGAATGTAGAAGTCTTCTGAAGTTATGAAGAAAGGGGTCCGTGACAAAGGAGGGTGTGTGCTGTGTGCGTTGTGGGCATATGGATATGGGGAATGGGGAGGCTAGGATGGAGAAGGGGACTTCTGCTTTTTACCTTAATGCACATCTGTGCTGTTTGAGTCTTTGACCATGAGCATAGATTTATTTCCTTCCTCCCTCCCTCCCTTCCTCCCTCCCTCCCTCCCTCCCTCCCTCCCTCCCTCCCTCCCTCCCTTCCTTCCTTCTTTCCTTCCTTCCTCCCTCCCTCCCTCCCTCCCTTCCCTTCCTCCCTCCCTCCCTTCCTCCCTTCCTTTCCTCCCTTCCCTTCTTTCCTTCCCTTTCTTTATTTTTGAAACAAAGTCTCACTTAGCCACCTATGGCCCAGTGGCAGGATCATAGCTCACTGCAGCCTCAAACTCTTGGGCTCAAGCAATCCTCCTGCCTCAGCCTCCTGAGTAGCTATGACTACTGGTGCATGCCCAGCTTGTTTTTATTTTTTTTTAGGGATGGGTCTTGCTATGTTGCCCAGGCTGGTCTCAAACTCCTGACTTTAAGCAGTCCTCCCACCGTGGCCTCCCAAAGTGCTGGTATTATAAGCATGAGCTCCTGTACCTGGCCTATTTTCTTTTTAAAAAAACTAATTCTAAAAAGCAAGTGAAGAAAGGTCATTTTAATAATTAAAAGTATCTTAAGTGCCTCTGTTTGCATTATATGTATATATGTTTATGGTACTTGGCTGTAGCATAGCAGGAGACAAAAGCAGCAGAAAATTCCAAGTATGTTAATTAATTAGACTTTCCCAGTGACATTTATATGAAGTATAATTATGAAATGTTTATCATATTTATATAATTCTTAAAAGCATTGTATATACCTATAAAGTATACTTGTGTAAATACTACATATGTACTTATAATATAGAATTTTATATTTACTATAAAGAGGTTTATATTTTTTTTATTTATATATAAAAACACAGGATTATCATTTATCCTGACCTCCTGTATAGTCTGAATATATACCTGTTTCCCTGGCATGGTTATTAGTCGTACCTCCCTTCTCTCTCACGTGTCCTGTTTTGGATGCTGAATTATATATTCATCCTATTTATTTGTCCTTTTAAAATATATAAGTATAGCACGTGATCATATATTTATATATTCATACATGTGTTTGTATATACATGCGGCTATATACATGTGCATCATGTATTTTAAAATACATTTTAAAAGCTATTCCAGCTAAAATACAAACTCAGGAAAATAGTAACATAAGTCAGGTGACCACAGTTATCTAATTACAAATTAGGTTTTTTTTTAAATACTGGCTGACAAAAATTTTTACACTTAGAACATTTTTGTTAGTTTTTCATGCTTATCTAGTCCATCTCGATACTACTACTAAGAATAGTGAATTCATTGCACAAAACTTGCTTTCTAGAAAATATTTTAGCAAGTTACATGCAAATTAGCCTTCATCTTCTTTCTAACTTATATTTCTTTTTCTGAAATCTGTTGTGGGCTTTCTATTGGCAGAAGCTCCTCAGATTTCTGTTTTCAGTTACTCTTTATGAAGAAAGGTAGTGGAAGAGGTTGCTTTAAGGTAACTTTACATTTTAAAGTCAAAGAATACTGTTTTTTGGAGAGAATGACTGTCCTCCTCCCCCATGAGCTCTTTTATAAGTCTTAATTTTCATCTTGGCGATATCCTTTAAGTCTGTCTGATAAGACCTGTGGGTCCCATGTTATTTTACTTACTATTCTTATCAGTAGCACAGATTGAGCCTGCTGGGGGGGCCGGGCAAGCTGTGTCACGGTGCTGAATGCTGGGGCAGGAAGTGTGTGCACGTTGGAGACATAGCTACTCGGTGCCAGTCCCTGCCAGGTAGGCGACAACCCCAGCGTTTCCTGGGCTTCCTATTTTTTCAGGATAAGGCATATTGATTTTTATGTTAAATCTTAGAGTTTTTCAACATGATTAGCTAAGTTTTTCAAAAACCCGATTTCAAAAACCATATAGGTCAAACGAAACCTGTGGGACCAGATATGCCACATGACCTAGGGTGAGTGGGTCCCCTCTGGTCTACAGATTGGAACACATTTCTTGGTTGCACCTTGGACACGTGGAATGGTTTTTAGCCATCACACGTTCTGAGATCATCCAGCAGGCTGGATAACTATACTCTGAAGGCATTTATGACAAAACTTGGTGGTTTAGGTAGAGGGCACTGTTAAGATTGGATACGTGGGTACTGGAGTCTCAAAGACTTTAAATTGCCTCTTTAACAGATTTCACTGTTTTCCAAATTGCACTGGCAGATTTATATTCTTTGTTTGAAGCTGTTGCATTGACTACTCGATCATACATTTCGTAAGGGCAGGAAACTCTGACTCTGGCTCTTTCTGCCTGAAATTCCCTTTTCTCCCTTTGTCCGTATCTACAGAGCCAAATTCTGCCCATCAAGATCTAGTAAATGTCACTTCCTCCTACAGGGAGTTTCTGAGCCTCTCCCCTCTGCCTCCCTCACACCCTTCCCGAGCCACTGTCTGAACTCCCTTAACCTTCTCCCTATTTGTTCAAAAGAGGAATGAATTCTTGGCTCCTATAGCATTTACCGGATGCCTTCTGGCCAGTAGTTGTTCAATAAATATTTGTTGAGGGAATTCATCTAAATTTTGAGTTCAGATACCACCACCACCATCTCCACCACCCCCATCCCACTTTTTTAGCTGGCTTGGGCCATCTGTTTTTCCCCAGGCTCTCACTCTGCCTGGGGCAGATGGGCTACTTCTCACCCGGACCACTAGGATGGCCTCTTATGGGGCACCCTGCATCCAGCCTGCCTCCCTCTGAGCCTTTCAGCACATTGAAGCCTATATGATTTTTTTTAACTTAAATCTGATTATGACTCTCAATGGTTCTCTATTACCTGCAGTATAAAGTTTGCTGTGAGGAGCCCTTTAGAGCCCTTTATGATCTGGTCTGACCCTTCCTCTCATAGGCCATCTCATTCAACAGATCCACGCTGAGGCTGCCTTGTGCCTGGCACTGCCGTGATGCTGGGGACTGGGCAGTGCACGCTATTCCTGCCCATCGGTTTCTGAGGACAGTACACCCTTTGATTGTTTGGGTTTTTTGGGGGTTTTTTTTTGCCCATAGTGTTTCTTCTGCTTAGAACATCCTTCCCATACGCCTGTTTTATATATTGATGCCAAGCCATCCAGGGCCGCCTTAAATAATCAATCGTCACTTAATCTAACACTTTGTACTTACCTCTGGCATAAGTCCTGCCATCCTGGATGCTAGTGATTAGTTGACAGTTCTCTTTCTTCCCCTAGACTCTGAGTTCTTGAGAACAGGGACTTGCCTTGCTCCCCTCCATATCTCAGCACCCAAGCACCATGTCTGACCATGATAGGTATTAACTTACTTGCTGGATAAAATCCATGTAAGAATGAAGTTTTTGTGTGTGTGTCAAGAAGGCAAATCGAGGTGCTACATAGTAACTATGATTTTTAAAAGGATTTCTGCCACATGAAGGTTGATGTTCCTCTGAAAGATGTCATACTTGGATCTTCCAGAGTTATGAGGATGTTTCAATGGTATATATAATGATACTTCCTATTATATATGTTATTCTAACTATAAGTATGGATAAAATATTATTCAGTATTAAGAGGTGGCCTTTTGCTAACCATCCTAATTGAACAATCTGAGAGAAGAATCAGAGAATTCCACAGAAGTGGTGGGGCTTTTTATATATTATAAATCTGAGACAGGACACCCCGGTGTGTTCCTTAGTCTGACGTGAAATACCGTATTTCCCAAGTGGAAGCAGAGCCTAGTGGGAGGTTCAGAATGCTGTGAAGTGGAGCGTTTTAGAAGAAGCAGTGGTTTTGAATTAGAAGGACAAGACAGATGATGTCAGCATAGACCTCAGCCAAGATAGAAGCCACCTTTTTGAATCATATAGCGTGTGTTTTATCAGATCTGAGACTATCTAGTCAGGCGGGATAAAGAGTTGAAATAATATATAGGCTTCAGAGAAACTGAACAGGATAAAGAATATGAGTCAGGAGAGGAACTAGATCTTTCAGAGGCTCAGAGCAGAGAGACCTCAAGGATGACAAAGGAAACGTCAGCAAAATATGTTACTGATCTGTAACCCAGAGAAGGACAGACTCCTTCTCTCAGGAGCGACCCATTCTCTTTTCAGAGGCACAGGGAAGCCATAAAGATTCCATTGCATTTAATTCTGTTTTTACTTATAGAAATAATCCCACACACTTCTAGAAAGGATTTGTAGAAGATGACGATTAAAGCAGAGTAAACAAGAGTAGAAGAACTAACATTAAATAAAGTAAGACGATAGTCACACCAGAAACCCAGGCTAAGAATGGCTACAACAACCGATGATAAAAGTTAGTTCTGAGCTTCAGTGTCTTGGGAGCTAAAACAGAAACATGGTGAATGTAGTGTTCTCATTATCTGAATTGAAGAATTTGTTAGTAGAAAGGTAGTTTTTTTTCCCCTATGGCTGAATGTGAGAAACGAATTTATCAAACGGATCCTTTTGTAAAGCATGCTAAATAACACAATGGGCACAGCTTATAATAGCAGTTTTACAAAAAGGTAAAGAGACGTCCTTTGTGTGGCCATCTGGTCTTTCCAACTGAATAAATGCCATGAGCTAAATGCTATACTCCAGCGCTAGGAAAACACTGCCACAGAGAGTTAAAGAAACATCAAGCGGTATGGCTTTCTGGAGAAGTCACTTGATATGGGACAGCACAGAGGGACTGCTGGAATCGCTGCTTAGTACGTCCCTTAGACCAGAGGATTTTTTTGTTTTATTTTTAATCGCAGGGATGATCTGTTAGTGAGTAGTGAAACTAGTGAGTTGCTATTAACATTCCTAAAAATGAAAGATAACTAGAACAGAATGCATCACACCAAGTAAGGATAAGAGTTAATTTCATTTGCGTCTTAGGTCACCATGTGCCGTGTATTTCTTACGGTGGGTGAATTTGAAAGCTGCTGTGTTTGACTGTCCTCCATTAGACTATAGTTGGTAGGCTCTGGCCGTCCCAGGCTCCTGGCATAGGACGTATATAGAGAATAACAAGAACCCTATATGTATAGGGCACATATTCAGAATAGCATGTACAGGGAAGAGCAGAGATGGGATCCTCAGACCAGAACAAGAGCCACTGTGCCTTTAAATTGTGAATTTAGGAACCTGTGACTAGATTCATTATTGTAGACTTAGAAATGTCCTTTCCTGGCTTTGTGTTGTGTCGCCTTTTTGTTTGCTTTCAGTACCTGACAGTGTTCTTTTCGAAAATCCTGGTCTACTTTGTCTATAAAAACAGGAAAATTAGAAAAGGAATGGGATGGGCCCCGACAAGGGCCAGTAGTGCAGGGAGGTCGGGCGCCCCTGGTGGTCAGACTTGGTCACGCAGGCTGCAACTCTCCATTGAGAGACCCTTCAGAGCCACAAGTTCGGATGGCTCCTTGCATTCCTGCTGCTTCTCTGGAAAGGTAGTACCTTTGCATATAGGTGCCACTTACTTCGAGAAAACTCCTTTTTAGAAACTAATTTTCTTGCCACGTGGATTATGTTTGGATCAGATCATCAGGGTTATTTCTGAAAATAGATAGGAAGCTTGTGCAGGACCATGGCACTGCCCAGTTCTAGGGGTTGACGGCAGCAGCCTTCCGTGGTGATGAGACCCTTAACATTTAGAATAACAAAACCTCAAGTTAATTAAATATTAATTTAAAGAAAAATAAATTTGAATTATAAAAAAAGAAAAAAATATAGAATAACAAAACCAAAAAATCCTCCCCTCCCAAATTTGGATATGTATATATAGCTGCAACTTTGGAGAAAAGGGGAAGGTGTTCTGGGAGGCTTTCCAACTATAACAGCTATCAGCAATGGTATGAGAAACAGGCTGGGGCAAGAAAAAGACTTAGCTTCCAATGTTGACTCCAAGTCTTGGGAGCATCAACAGAATGAGATAAAAACCTGAATTTTCATAGAAAAAGTTGTTCACAGAAGTTGAAAATAGTCTAGAAATAAAGAAACCACTTGTGGAAGGGTCTGTGACCATTTCTCTCCTCTCGTTTCAGATGACAGTCATGTCCCTTTCCAGGGACCTCAAGGACGACTTTCACAGTGACACAGTGCTCTCCATCTTAAATGAGCAGCGTATTCGGGGCATTTTATGTGATGTCACCATCATTGTAGAAGATACCAAATTTAAAGCCCACAGCAATGTCCTGGCAGCTTCGAGCCTTTATTTTAAAAATATTTTTTGGAGCCATACAATCTGTATTTCCAGCCACGTCCTGGAGCTGGATGATCTCAAAGCTGAAGTGTTTACAGAAATACTTAATTATATCTACAGCTCCACAGTCGTTGTCAAGAGACAGGAAACAGTCACTGATCTTGCAGCTGCCGGAAAAAAACTGGGGATATCGTTCTTGGAAGATCTTACCGATCGCAACTTCTCAAATTCCCCAGGTCCCTATGTATTCTGCATTACTGAAAAGGGAGTCGTTAAAGACGAAAAAAATGAAAAAAGGCACGAAGAACCAGCCATCACTAACGGGCCAAGGATCACAAATGCATTTTCCATCATTGAAACAGAAAATAGTAATAACATGTTTTCTCCACTGGACTTGAGGGCTAGTTTCAAAAAGGTCTCTGACTCCATGAGAACAGCTAGCCTTTGTCTAGACAGGACGGAGGCCTGCCACGAGGCCGAGCCTGTCCGCACACTCGCTGAGCACTCGTACGCCGTTTCTTCCGCAGCCGAGGCTTATAAAAGTCAGCCTGCACGTGAACACGATAGCAGTTCACCTGGTCAGACAGGCAAAGAAAATTGTGAAGCTCTTGCAGCAAAACCGAAAACATGCCGAAAGCCAAAGACATCCTCCATCCCCCAGGATTCTGATTCAACTGCAGAAAATACACCACTCCCTCCAGTAACCAGCGTAGAGGTGAATCAAGAAAAAAGTCCACAGCCAGCTGCAGTTCTTTCTCATTCAAAATCTCCCAACACTGAAGGAGATGTCCACTCTTCCAAGGAGGATGAAAATCCACCTTCTGAGGTTCCCGGGCCGCCAGCAGCAGAGGTTCCACCTCTCGTTTACAACTGTAGCTGTTGTTCCAAATCCTTCGACAGTAGCACCCTGCTCAGCGCCCACATGCAGCTTCACAAGCCGACCCAGGAGCCTTTAGTGTGCAAGTACTGCAACAAACAGTTCACCACCCTGAACCGTTTGGATCGGCATGAGCAGATCTGTATGAGGTCAAGCCACATGCCCATTCCTGGAGGAAACCAACGCTTTTTAGAAAACTATCCTACCATTGGACAAAATGGTGGTTCATTCACAGGTCCAGAAGCTTTATTATCTGAAAATAGGATTGGTGAATTTTCCAGTACCGGAAGTACCTTGCCAGACACAGACCACATGGTTAAATTTGTTAATGGGCAGATGCTCTACAGTTGTGTTGTGTGCAAACGTAGTTACGTGACTCTATCCAGCCTCCGAAGACATGCAAATGTTCACTCGTGGAGAAGAACATATCCTTGCCATTACTGCAACAAAGTGTTTGCACTGGCTGAGTACAGGACAAGGCATGAAATTTGGCATACGGGAGAAAGGAGATATCAGTGCATTTTCTGTCTTGAAACTTTCATGACCTACTATATACTCAAAAACCATCAAAAGTCTTTCCATGCCATAGATCACAGACTTTCCATCAGTAAAAAAACAGCAAATGGAGGCTTGAAGCCTAGTGTCTATCCATATAAACTTTATAGGCTACTGCCCATGAAATGCAAGAGAGCTCCTTATAAGAGCTACCGAAATTCTTCCTATGAAAATGCTCGAGAAAGCAGTCAAATGAATGAGTCTGCACCTGGTACCTATATTGTTCAGAATCCACATAGCTCTGAATTATCTACACTGAATTTCCAAGATAATGTAAACACCTTAACCAACAGCCCAGCCATCCCATTGGAAACATCTGCTTGTCAGGACATACCCACTTCTGCCAGTGTACAAAATGCACAGGGCACCAAATGGGGAGAGGAGACATTGAAAATTGATCTTGATGGTAACTTTTATTCTACTGAGGTATCAGTTTCTTCCACTGAAAATGCTGTCAGTTCTGGCCTCCAGGCAGGGGACGCACCTGTTTTGTCCTTGAATAACGGCAGTGAGAACCCAGCCTCTGTGATCAGCTACAGTGGCTCAGCACCCTCGGTCATCGTGCATAGCAGCCAGTTCTCATCGGTGATAATGCACAGCAATGCCGTTGCTGCCATGACCAGCAGCAACCACAGAGCCCTTCCAGACCCAGCTGCCAGTCAGTCCCTGAAAGACGACAGTAAACCCGAGCCAGATAAAGTGGGTAGATTCGCAAGCAGACCCAAAAGCATTAAGGAGAAAAAGAAAACTGTACCCTGTAACAGGGGAGAAATACCAGAGGAGTCAAAATACGTTGCTGATCCTGGAGGGTCATTGAGCAAAGCCACAAATATTGTTGAAGAAACCAGTAAAATTGAAACCTACATCGCGAAACCGGCTCTGCCTGGAACCTCCACAAATAGCAACGTTGCACCCCTTTGCCAAATAACGGTGAAAATTGGGAATGAAGCCATTGTGAAAAGGCATATCCTAGGATCTAAATTGTTTTATAAAAGAGGGAGAAGACCCAAGTATCAAATGCAGGAGGAGCCGTTGCCACAGAAGAGTGACCCGGAACCCAGCGGAGACAGCCCACTCGACCTTTGCCAGTCCGAGTGCGTGGAGATGAGCGAAGTGTTTGATGACGCAAGCGACCAGGACTCCACTGATAAACCGTGGCGCCCTTACTACAACTACAAACCCAAAAAGAAATCCAGACAGTTGAGAAAAATGCGGAAAGTCAACTGGAGGAAAGAGCACGGAAGCAGGAGCCCAAGCAGCAAGTGTAAATACCCAGCGGAGCTGGACTGTGCTGTGGGCAAGGCCCCTCAGGATAAGGCCTTTGAGGAGGAGGAAAACAAAGAGATGCCCAAGCTGCAGTGTGAACTCTGCGACGGAGACAAGGCATCCGGGGCTGGAAACCAAGGCAGGCCCCACCGGCATCTCACTTCCAGGCCTTACGCCTGCGAGCTCTGCGCCAAGCAGTTCCAGAGCCCTTCCACGCTGAAAATGCACATGAGATGTCATACCGGAGAGAAGCCATACCAGTGCAAGACCTGTGGGCGGTGTTTTTCAGTGCAAGGAAACTTACAGAAACATGAACGCATCCACCTGGGCTTGAAGGAGTTCATCTGTCAGTATTGCAACAAGGCATTCACCTTGAACGAGACCCTCAAAATCCACGAAAGAATCCATACTGGGGAAAAGCGGTACCACTGTCAGTTCTGCTTTCAGAGTTTTTTGTATCTCTCCACAAAAAGGAATCATGAGCAGAGGCACATTCGGGAGCACAACGGGAAGGGCTATGCCTGCTTCCAGTGCCCCAAAATTTGCAAAACAGCTGCTGCCCTTGGAATGCACCAAAAGAAACACTTATTCAAAAGCCCAAGCCAGCAGGAGAAAATAGGTAACACATGCTATGAAAACTCAAATCCTTTGGAGAATCAACATTTCATTGATTCAGAAGACAATGACCAAAAGGATTACGTTCCAACCATTGTTGAAAATGTCCTTTGAGTGGCAATAGTTAGAAAAATCTTCAAAAATATAAGTTGCTGTTTTTTAGTTAGTTTTTTTTTAAGTTTAGTTTAGTTTTGTTCACATGACAGTCATGAAGGAGTGAAATGTTAAAAAAATAAAAAATTCATGTGTGAAAATTACAGAGAAAGGATCCTAGTATCTACTTTGGGTTTTAGCATTAACTTCATGCAAAGTGCATAAAAACAGAATAGCTGAATCCTCCAATGTCCCAAGTTATCTTCTGAAAGTTAATGAAGTTCTTAGCTGTGGTATTTCTACCAGTGAAAAAAAGTTTAATTTTAGCCTAATTTAAAACTTCCTAGTAAATGCTAATAGGAACTGGCTGCTGAACTGTCTTTAGTCACTGGAGAAAATAGGAGTCAGATATCCTGAAGATGGCATCTTCATAAATATGTTCAATGGTAAATGAGCTGTGACAGTCTTTATTCCCATCCGGCTTCTGCGCTATTAAAATCTGTTTAAATTAAAAGATACATATGAAATACTTAACAATATAACTGCAAATATGTGTGTAATGAGTAACCTAAAGTAAGACATTCGTACATAATCTAGAACTACTTTTCTGCAACACAACCTTGTAAAATACATATATAAATCACTATAACGTTTAAATGTCCATATCCCCTCTAGAGAATTACGGTGAGCAATAGATCTGCAAATAATGAGGACTGATGTAAAAACCCATAGAAACCATTTTGAGTATGATTTAAGAGCATGTGAATGCTTTGAGATGGAATGCTATTCTCTTGAAGTTATGGCTGAGCTGTTATTAGAACTGGTCTTGCAAGTCACAGAAAACATAGGTCATGCCTTATCTATGGGGGAAAGCCCTCCCAGAATTTACCTGTGGTTACCTGTGCTGCATATTACCTTGCAATGGTCTCATCTCAGAGAATGAAAGAGGGTCAAATTCTTCTGAAACTCTCTGCAGTCTTCCAGCCATCACAAGGCCATGGATGCGGGCTCTGTTCCAGACAGACTTAAGGGTTCGAGTAAACTTGACATCTTCCATTCCACTGAAGGATTGTCCAGGAGATTTAGCTCAAGGCACACATGTGGTAGTGAATTCCCAGGCACTCGAAAGTGACAAGAAGCCTAATCCCTACAGTTACTAGCCACCTTGGAGATTACGCAGCCCACAAGTGCATAGTAGTATAAAACAAAAGGACAACAGAACCCCACCCCCAACCCCACCTATTAATGACTTGAGTGGGCAAGAAGAAGTGATGACCTTCCTTGCTTAAAACAGTAGTTTTCTTTTTGGGGGGGTGGGGATGTAGGATGTGGAGTGACAAGGTTCTATCCCTGTGTGACTCAGAAGTACAGCCACAAAGCCAGAAGCTTTGTCTTCATATTTGCAGCCATCTAGACCCCTTGCTTAAAACCCACTTAAGTTTTCTAACGTTCTTTTCACACTGACCCACACCATCAATGTCGCCCTCAAAGCTAATTGCCCTACAGGATATTCCGTCATGTGGACTAGGTTCCTGAAAAGCTGGAACTCATGATTTCTTCTTTTGAAACTACCAAAATAGGAGGGAGAGAGAAAACATTCCTACCCTTTGATCACCAACCTGTATGCACTGAATCCAGAGCCCAGTTTGAGTGACCTGCAGCCAGCCGTTCATATTCTCTGGATTCGATAGACGGAAACCCAAGATTTCCAAGGTTGGAAGGTTATCATCACGAAGAAGTAGCTCGGAGGACTCCAGCTTCTCTCTACAAGTGTCGTGACGTCTCCAGGAAGAAGACTTAGTATGGATTTGGGTGGGCAAGAGAGCATTGAAATGCCCAGGAAAGGACATGATTAAAGTTGACCTTTTGATACTATAGTACTTTGCTATTAAAGTAACCCCAATATTGTATCTGCATTTATCTTTTGTTCATCTACTTTCACTTACATACAGTATTATTATATAGTCGAGGAAAATGGCAAAATGCAAGCAAATTCAACTTTATTTTATACATTGTATATATGTACACCTACACTATCCATTTGGGTTTTGTTAAAGAGATAGTCACAAAGGGCTTATGAAAATCATTTTTGAATTGATAATTAGAATATTGAATAAGCAATCCTGTGATCTAATTTGTTTTATCTGTTAGGATTATGAGTCAAGAAGAATTACTGTGTATTCTAGTCATTTTGATTTGACTTAACTCCAAATGTAAAATTATTATGTGTAGTGATGTCTCCCAGCCCTTACATGTGGATATTTTTTAAGTGGACTTGTATGCTGAGAATTCTAGACCAAAGTAAATATGGCAGAATATTTATACATGAAAAAATAATTTTGCAAATATTTTCTATAATTGTATTCATTTAAAATGTTGATAGCTTGTGTTAGTTTCAGGGAGGGGTGTATATTTTGATAAAAAAAATACTTGACTTTGTAATTCTGTATATTCTATACAATTTATAGCAGAGCCGTTTTAAGACAGCCTTGTCACATTTTTTGTTAATTGTGAAAATTTTATTATGAGTGATGTTTATGCATTGAGTACATAATGACCAACTAGAATTAAAAGTAAGTGTAAACAGTGAACATACTGTATGCTGTACAAGATATATTGTAATTTGCTGTTTTAACATCTGTATTTTGGTTAGAAGATATTATTAAATGCAGATGTTAAGGATTGGAAAAGTCTAATTTTATTTTTAGAAATAATGAATATAAATTTGGTTTTGCTTGATTAAAATAGCTTATTCCTACATTAAGTCTCTTTTTAAATGTTTTAATGTCATTTCTTTTGTGCAGCTATTTCATCTGTGTGGGTCACGGCTTTATTTCACGCATTAGTCACTCAATATATTTGTTTCCTTGTTTATATTCCGTGGTACCTGCTTACATGCTTAGGGCTCAAATGGATGTTGACATTAAAGAAACAAAGTAAGAGAGATTAAAGTCTTCTGATAATTGAGTGTTCTGGATAGGCCTTATCTTATCACGATAAATCAGAGAATGAAATGCTCTCCTGGAAGTATTCTGGAAGTATTCTGCTCTGCTTATCCACGAGAAACAAATTATATTTATTGAGTATCAGGCATGTGGCAACATCTTCACATAGACTAGTTTATTAACACCCACACCAGAAGTACCTCATTATCCACATTTTATAGTGACTTTGAGAAGATCCCACAGCCAGACAGAAGCAGGATTCCAACCCAGGTCTGCTTGACTCCAAAACCCAAAACTCCAGAACAAATGTTTTTGTTCCTTCTCAACATCTTAGAGAAAAATGCTTAATATAAACTGAGTGGAGTATAAGTAAAAAAGACAGGCCAGGCCCAATGGCTCACATCTGTAATCTCAGCACTTTGGGGGGCCAAAGCGGGAGTATTGCTTGAGGCCAAGAGTTCAGGACTAGCCTGAGCAAGAGCGAGACCCTAACCCTATCTCTACCAAAGCTATGTGTGTGTGTGTGTGTGTGTGTGTGTATACATATTAGCTGGGTATCATGGTGTGTGCCTGTAGTCCCACCTACTTGGGAGGCAGAGGCAGGAGGATCACTTGAGTCCAGGAGTTTGAGGTTGCAGTGAGCTATGATGACCCACTGCACTCCAGCCCAGAAAACAGAGTGAGACCCTCTGTTTCAGGATACCATTGATAAAGTAATGATGCAGCTTTAGGAAGGTAGTGGTCACAGTGACTGCCATGGAGCGAGTTTAACAGAGGCTATATTAGGCTCAGCTTCTCTGACTTCAGATTTCCTTCTATCTCAGGATATTGCCCTATAAAATCACTTTTTAAGAGTTTATGCACATTTTTTAAGAATGCAGAGTAAAATTGTGATACTATTATATGCTAGTAATTTTTTTTAGATGTAAAAAAAAAAAAAAATCTGTGCCATCATCACAGACTATACTCCTAACCTTAGCTAAGCATTTTGCAAATGCATGCAATTAGTTGGTCCCAGCCCTAATTCGAGAAGGCATGCCAGTGGCTCAGGCAGCACAATCCATCACCAAGACGGGAAATAACTAGAATTGCCAGGCCTACCAATGGCTGGCAGGAGCATCAACTTTGTGTTTGAAGGGCAATCCAAAAAATTTGATAACGTATCTGCTAAAATTAACTTCATTACCTGGCAAAACAATATTTAATATTGAAAAATTTGTAACAATTGAAAAAGTAACTGTATTAAAAGCATAATAACAAATCCTGCAAGGCAATCCTGTTTGTACATACATTTTAAAAATGACTTCAGGTCTTTTCATTCCTATTGCTCTGCGATAGGAAAGCAATCCCCTACTGATGGATTTGGTTCCACTCCCGTTTTCCCCATCAGTTTCTCTTTGCAGAAGCAACAATTCTTCCACTTTAGTTTCTTTGTATCTCAGATACCCTCACCTTCCCCAAATCCTAGCCATCTATTAACTTCCCTTCTGGAGAAAGAAGCTCCTTTGGCCCCTCTCTCGTTTGCACCTCCTGACCCCAGTTCTTCAAATGATCAGTGAGCAAGCTGACCTCATCTCCTCCCACTCAGCTCCTCATTTGCTCGCCCCCTGCCCTTGTGCTAGCAGGATAGAAGTCCAAAGTCTCTGGCAAGGCCCCCTGATGTCGTGTCCTCTGCCTGTCTCTCCAGGTCCACCATATCAAACCTCAGGCTTTTGGGACAACCCACATGGTGGCTCCTTTGCTTTAGTCACTCCTACCTGGGCCTGACCCCTCTGGCGAAGCCCGGGCTGACAGAGCAAGTTGGCTTGGTGTGCAATTTCTAACTATGCTCTCCAAGTTTAGACAACTAATGGAAGACCTAGTTATAACAGAAGTGTGGTTATATTTTTATCACGATCTCAGTAGTGACATCTAAGACATTCTATTTAAAACATTTTTGTGGGAAATCACTTTTTTCTCAATAATTTAAAACTATATGACTTCTATGTAATTATAGTGATAAGTATCTTATTCCAGGTACAAGACATATTGGTATACAGACATTTAAAAGATGTAATAATGCTAGTATGTAAAATTTTAATTCATTTATTCAAAATATGCTTAATTTTGACTATTGGACATTTTATCAAGGCTAGGTCTACAGAGATATAAGAGGTAGGCTCTGCCGTCAAGGAACTCCAGTCTAGTAAAGAAGATTGATGAGGCCATAAATGGTTACAAAACAAAGCCCTGTGCACCTAGGGGCCTAGAACCAGAGCAGGGAGAAGTGGTACTGAGCCGGGGCTTCGCCAGAGAAGTCAGGCCCAGGTAGGAGTGACTGAAGCAAAGGAGCCACAGGTGAATGTGGGTTGTCCCAAAAGCCTGGGGTTGGATACGGTGAACCTGGAGAGACACACAGAAGACACGACATCAGGGCCTGTGGGCCTTGCCAGAGAGTTTGGACCTTCTATCCTCCTAGCACAAGGGCAGTGGGGGAGCAAATGAGGGGCTGAGTAGTAGGAGATGAGGTCAGAGAGAGATATCATAAGGCCCAGGCAAAATGGGAAGCATTTGGAGGGCTTAAGCAGAGAGTGAAAGGATCTGATCTATTTAAAAAGATCACTCTTTTTTTTTTCCTTGTAGAGACAGAGTCTTGCTATTGCTCAGGCTGGTCTCCAACTCCTGGGCTCAGAGGAGCCCCCCACACTGCTGGGATTATAGGTATGAGCCACTGCGCCAGGCCTAAAGGATCACTCTCATTGCAGTGTAGTAAATAGACCACAGGGCAGGGTAGGGGTGGAGGCAGGGAGATCAGATGGGAGGCTGTGGCAATACAGGTGGAAAATGACAGTGGCTTGGAAGAGGGTGGTAGTAGTGGAAATATTAAGTATGAGTCACACTCTGGATATGTATTTTTTAATCTTTTAACATGGAAATTTTTCAAACGTGCAAAAATAGAATAGTCAGGCGAACCCTAGTGTACCCATCATTCAACTTCAATAATCAATATGTCATGGCCAATCTCATTTTATCTATACCTTCACCTACTTCCACTCTCTACTGTGTTATTTTGAAGCAGATACTAGACATCATACTATGTCATCTGTATATAGTAAGTCAGTATGCATCTCTAAAAATTAAGCACTTTTAAAAACCATACTATTATCACTTCTTATAATTAACAGTTCCTTAATATCATCAAATTCCATTTAAAATTTCTGATTGTCTCATACTTGTAATTTTTTTTTACAATTTGAATCAGAATCCAACTAAGGTTCCACACTATAATTAGTTGATAGATCTGTCTTTTAATCTATTGGTTTTCCTCTATCTCTATTTTTTCCCTTTGCAATTTAGGTTTTTTTAATGCCCCACTATGATATGCAGAGATGCAATTTAGTTTTAAAGAAATTAGGTTGTTCACAGTCTAGGAAGGAACAAGACAACCTCCTAGGTTGGGATATGTTCTTCCATTAGGAGGCACATGCTGTCTGGCTGAGATATTGGATGTATTTTGAAGACAGATCTGATAGGATTTGCTGGAGGCTTAGGTACTGAGGGTAAGAGAGAAGGGGTCAAGGGTGACTCCTCAGTTTGGGCTTGAGCAATTGGATGGATGGATTTGCCAGTAGACAAATAGGTAACATGGGCTGGAAGGTCAGAAGAAGGGACTAATTTGAGGTATGGATTTGAAAGTTGTGTTTCATTCACTCAAAACATATTTGAGCTAGGTACTGGGAATACAAGAGTGGGCAAAACAAATAGTCCCTGGAGCTTATGATCTAGTGGGAAACACAAAAACGAAACAATTACAACCACCGTAAGTGCTGTGAAGAAGAGCTACGTGGTGCTATGAGGCCATCTAATGGGGGAATATAGCTTAGTCTGGAAGTTCAAGGGAAGCCATCCTTGAGGAAGTAACTTAAGCTGAGCTCTGAAAGATGAATAAGAGTTGAAGGAGGAGAGGGTTTCTAGGTAGAGGGAATAGCATATGCCAAGGTCTGCCTCTGGAAGGAACATAGTGCACTGGGGGCCAGTGGTGGCCACAGGGCAAGAGCAGTGGACAGAAGGTCAGGCTGGAGGACAGAAGCCACACCATGCAAGGCCTTCCAGATCATGCTCAGGATTTGGATCTTACACTAAGAGCAACAGAATACCATTGAATTATTTAAAGCAAGTTGAGACAAGAAGAAGTATTTTAATTAGTTTTATATTATAAAAAAATCACTGTGGCTGAAATGTAGACAATGGCTTGGAAAACAGTAGTGGCCAAAATCAGAGCAGTTAGGAAGCTATTGCAATAGTCCAGGCTGGAAATGATAGTTTCCAGCCTTGGATTTGTTAAATGGAAAAACCCTAGACAATTTACATTTAACAGTGTCTAATTGAGCAAAGAATCATTTGTGAATCGGGCAGCCCTAAGAACCAGAACAGGTTCCAAGAACTCTGGCTTGCAAAATAGTCAGGCAGCATTTATAAAAAGAAAAGGAAGTGAGGTACAAAGACAGCTTAATTGGCTCCAACTAAGTGCTTTGCTTTATTTGAATCAGTTGGCCACCTGAGATTGACTGAACTCAGCTGCTGTCACTGAGACTCAACTGTTTGTTACAAAAGTCTAAGCCGAAATTGGGCTTTTAGTTAGTTCACGTACTAAGGTAGGCTACAGTTCATTATGGACTGGAGTATGAAGGTATCCTTAGGCCAAATTTAGTTTAGTTTAACAGATTATGTGGTTGCAGTGAAAATAGAAATGGGGGAGAATTTGAGAGATATTTAGGAGATAAAATCAACCGGACTTAATGTTGGATTAGACATGGGGAGTGAGAGCTACCAGGGACAAAGAATAATGTTTTGGGTTTATAATTGTTGAAACTATGAATGCAAGATGTCTCCCATGAAGCTCGTATAGAGAAAGAAGGCAGAATCCTGGAAAACACTAGTACAAACAGTCCCTGCCTTATGATGGCTCGACTTATAATTTTTTGACTTTATGATAGTGCAAAAGTGATATACATTGAGTAGAAACTATGCTTTGAGTACTCATACAATCATTCTGGTTTTCACTTTCAGTGCAATATTCAATAAATGGCATGAGATATTCAATATTTTATTATGAAATGGGTTTTCTGTTAGATGATATTGCCCAACTGTAGGCTAATGCAAGTGTTCTGAGCACTTACAAGGTAGGTGAGGCTAAGCTATGATGTTCAGTAGGTTAGGTGTATTAAATGCATTTTTGAGTTATGACACAACTTACAATAGGTTTATCAGAACATAACCCTATTGTACATTGAGGAGCATCTGTATTTGAAAGATGTATCAGAAGCCTCTGTAAGACACTGAGGCAAAGAAGAGGCCAGAGAAGTAGGAAAAAAAAAGATTAGGAGAATGGCAGGTAGGAAGCCAGAGAAGGAGAATCTCTTAGAAAGGAGAGAGTGATCAATTGTGTCAAGTGAAGATAAAGCCAAATAAGTAAAGTCTGGAAAGTGCCTTTTGCACTGGGCAACTAGAAGGTCATTGGCAGTGGCATGCTGGTAAATGCTCAACAACCAGCTCTTAGGAGAGGAGGAAAGCCCTGGTTTTTATAGTGTTTGCTAATTTCTGTGGTGTAAATACTTCCCACCATGGATGATTTTAAGCTACTAACATGATGTCACTGAACTCGGGGTTGGGAATAGATGCATCCAATCAGCTCATGAGAGCTGGTATGAGTCTGCTCTGGTGGCTCAACTGGCGATCTTAGCAAGGGCAGTTTCAGTGTGCTGGTGCGAGTGGAAGCAGATGGAGGGGCGAAATAGAGACAGTGAGTGGGGATTTTGCTTCAAGAGGCTGAGTTATGAAGGGGAGAAGAAAGACAGAGAAAGGTGCTGTAAGAGGAACCTAAGGTTTGAGGACCAGGGTTCCACCACAGAGAGTGGAACAAAGGAGGAGGAGGCCAGGGAGTTGAGGGTATTGAGGAGAGACTGGCTGTAGCCAAGGACCATGGAGCCCCAGTTTAATTTAAAGGAGTACAGACTCCCGTGTCTGATAGACCAACACAAATGGAAGGATCAGAAATGAGGCAGCATCTCAGTAAGGCTAACAAATCTATGCTCTTCAAAGCTCTTCACAACTATTTTCCAATCTGTCTTTCACAACAGTCCTGTTGTGGTGGCAGTGACCATGAACTTCACGTGGAAGCCGTGGACACTGAGGCGTGGGGAAGTTGAGGGGCTTGCCCAGGCTCTGACAGACAGACCAACACTCAGCTTTTGGTCTCCAGGTCACTGTTTTCATCTCCTCCTCCTGACTCCACACCGTGGAAGACCCAGAACTGGGACAGTGACAAATACTGTCCTTTCCTCAAAATGAGTGTTTATTAGCTTGAGACTCTAATACTCTCAGAATCCTAGGTCATTCTCTTTTTTTATTCAATACAGTCTATATAGCAATTAGGATTGCCAGGCACTGCTCTAAGTATCTAATGAATATTAACTCATTTAATCCTCACATCAGCCTCGCGAGGGAGATGTTATTATTATCATTGCCATCAGTGTTTAGTGTGGTTGTCTTTTGCTACACAGTGTCACAAAACTTAGTGGCTTAAAATAACCATTTAATGTTATCTCATGTGGTTCTGTGGTTTGACTGGGATCAGCTGAGCAGGACCTCTCGTGCAGTTGCAGTTAGATGGTGGTGAGCCCGGCGTCATCTAAGGGCTTGATCAGGCTGGCATCAAAGCAGCCACAGCCCAGCCCAGCCCAGCCCAGGTTCAAGGGGTTGGAGGCGTGGACTATGCTTCTCAACAGGGAGTGGCAGGCACAGACAGGGAGGAAAGGAATGGATGGCCAGAGTCTTCAGAGATAAGCTACTATAAGGGATAGTCCCCAATGAGAAAACCAAGGCACAGGGAAGTTAAATAACTTGCCCAAGGCCACATGGCTAATGTGTGGAGAAATGGAGTTAATCCCAGGCAACTAAGTTCCAGAGCCTGCTAGAAGAAGCAAAAGGGACTGGAGCCCATCAGCACAGCATGGCCTCTCACAGCAAAGTCAGGGTTAGGAGAACAGCGTTATTCACAGTGAACCAGAGAGCCCTGGAGTTATCCATCAGGGATTTGGTAGAGAGGAAGAACTTCTAAAAATACTATGAATGGAAAGAGATTTCAAGGCTCTTTTTAGGTTGAGGATGAAAATATGGTCTCGTGGCCCAAGACAAATGGAAGACGTCATATTTTAGTTTGTCTCTAATCAGAAAAGGATGAAAATATACATATGTGTGTGTGTGTTGTTTTTCCTTATAATTAATTAAAATCTGGAACTTTTAGATCTTCAAGCTCCTTCAGTATGCCCTGTTTTATAATATCATCGCCCTGAAAAGTCTGGGTCATTGATTGTCTTATGCATATCTTGGTCCCTCTAGTGGAAGGACAAAGAAATGACATCTACTTTGAGTTTTGCCAGAAAAAAAAAAAACAAAAACGACTCACCTCTGGAGTGGCTGGCTTCTCTTTGGAACTCTAACAACCTGAGACGGTAGCTTAGGCCCTGTTCCTTGCAAGCTTCTTGTCATTTCTGAGCCAAAAGGCCACGTTCCACAGACATGCTGGACACCTGTGTGGGTGAGTGGGCAGCGTACCAGGCCATTCCCCAGGCCTTTCCAAATCAGACCCCAGGGTTTCTGATGTTTCCCCCTAAAGACCAAAGGTAAGGATTCAGGGTCACTATTTTTGTCATTTCTCATCCTGACGGGAATCAGCCCGCTGTTATTGCTCATGCTGAACACAACAACCTTGTGGCTGGCCGTTGGGAAGTGCTCACCACTCGGTATCATTCTTAGACCCAGGCAAGAGGGCCCTGCTCTGGCCTTCCTCCAGGGGTGCCCCACCCCACAGAGCCAGGAGTATGCAGGACAAACAAGGGTGTGCTCTCGCAGCGTCTGTGCCGCCCCCCTGCTCCGGCCTTTTCCCATCAGTGTCACACCCCTGGGACAGCCGAGGGGCAGCTGTTTCCAGGGGTTGTGGACGGAGTTTGTGACGCAGTTTAAGCATCCACATGTGTGTGCCAGGCCACTAGCTGTATGGGGTGGCGCAAAGCTGGAGGGAGGACGGAATGGGAGATCTGGCCCATCCCTTCTCACACCGTCTCACTCCAGCAGGAAACCCCAACGAGACTGGGAATTCTAAATTCAAACCTCACTTCCGGATTGTTATGAAGGTATACTTGCCAAGGGAGAAGAAGAAAACGTATTTGATTAAGAGGTTGTCAGCCTGACTTATAGCTTTTAAATATCTGGACACATGATATATAAACCTCCATCTGGACATTTGCTCCCAGCCCTGCAAATGTTGGGGGGCAGGGTGGGGGTAGCTGACACCACTCCCCAGAGTGACTGGCTTTTCATCACACTGTGCACAAGCTCCTGGCTACATGGAAATGTCCATTCCCACCCCCAACCCACCCCCACCATCCGCAGACATGATCACTTCTCAATGCCTAATTCAAAAGCCCCTTCAAAAGCCTCTTACGGGGTGGCTCACACCTGTAATCCTAGCACTCTGGGAGGCTGAGGCGGGCAGATTGCTCAAGGTCAGGAGTTCGAAACCAGCCTGAGCAAGAGTGAGACCCCGTCTCTACTATAAAAATAGAAAGAAATTAATCGGCCAACTAATATATATAGAAAAAATTAGCCAGGCATGGTGGTGCATGCCTGTAGTCCCAGCTACTCGGGAGGCTGAGGCAGCAGGATTGCTTGAGCCCAGGAGTTTGAGGTTGCTGTGAGCTAGACTGACGCCACAGCACTCACTCTAGCCTTGGCAACAAAGTGAGACTCTGTCTCAAAGAAAACAAAAAGCCTCTTCCTTGCGGAGTTATATGAGACAGCCCCTCAGACCTCTGCTTGCTGTTGCCTCAACCCTCACTGCAACTCTCTGGGATAATCCATTTTTGATTCTTGTCCCGACCCACGGGACCTTTTGTTACTCGTGGGGGTCAAGGGGGACCGTGCCTGAAAGAGATGGGCGAGAGAAAGGAACGAGACCAAGCAAATGGTTGTCAAGGTCTACTTTACTTGGATTCTTTGTAGGTTTTATAAGCATACAGAAACAAGGAAGTAGAAACAGAAAAATAGAGTGGGGTGACGATGAGGCTTGGGTTTGGGGCAAGCAGCCTCAATCAGTGTCTTATCGGTATCGAAGCTGTTTGTGACTGATTACTCAACCCCAACCTGGCAGGTGGTCGGGAACAATTGTAGTTAGCACACCCTGGAGCATTCCTACCCTGGAGCATTCCTTGGTCAGCACGTCATGGAACGTATTCTTCTCGGAGCTATAGCTGGAGGGTGGAGTGTTATTTTCGTTCTGGGAATTTTCTAGGGCGAAGCCCGTGCGTAAGACAAGTCATAGGGGTGTTGAGGGTCTTAGCTTCCAACAGATTCTGCCTCTGCTATCCTCCAGGCTGAGCCCAGAGCTTACATCTCCATCACTGTGTTCCCAGCGTCTGCACAATGCTGTCAAACGTGAGCCATCGACTGAGTGTGCTGATTCACCACCTAGGGTGACCACCATCTTGCAGTGCCTGGGATGGAGGTTTCTCCCAAGCTGCAGGGCTTTTAGGGCTAAAACAGAGATAGTCCCTGGCATACCAGGATGATTCATCACTCTAATGAGGGAGACAGTCTTCAGAAAGGGAGGAGACATCAGCAACTATGGTGGAAGTAGAACTAATTGACCAATTTAAGTTTTAAACAACTAATGGGACTGTGGACCCTCCTGAGCAGTGAGGAAACATCCAGGCTACACAGAAATCTGACCAGGCTGCACTAGTCTGGGCCGAGAGAATGGAGGGAACAGCCCTGGGGCCCAATTTCCAAAGCTCTACTAAAAGCCTTCAGTTATTTCACAAAGACTCCCTGTACTCTCATTTCTCTCATTTCTCATTTCCTGGGAATCCCAGCCCATCACATAGCTTCCAGTTGCCCGTGTAAGGCATTTGCCCATCAGAATTCTTAAGAGTCCACTCTAAGAAAAGGTGATGTCTAAGGCTCCCCGCACATCTTACTCAGTGTGGTGGATGGCTATGGGTTTTCCTGCTGAGTCCTTTTCTATTTTTATGGTGAAAGCACCTGAATTTCCTTTAGAAACCACCCTCACCCTCTTACTCATCAGCCCCACTTTCAGACCACATCTGAAACCAGGATCCACTGAGAGGTGGCTGAGTGGGTGGGAAGCACATGACCTGGTACATGTGTTTTTACATCTCAACACAAGAATGAAGAAACTAAGTCAGGACCTTCTCTATTGCCAGAGACAGAAACTCTATTGTTCGTGATACAGGAAGGATGTAGCTGGCTGTAAGCAGAGCTGGATCCAAGGGCTCTAGCAAAATGATGTATTCTCTCTCTCAATCTCTCACTCTGTCTCCCTTCCCTCTGTGTTTACTTTCCTCTATATTGTCTTCAGTCTCAGAATGGTTCTCCCCAGTTGATAGCAAAGATGTCCATGCTGAATGGAATTCAGTTCTCCAAACCAGAGGGAAGACATGCTCTTAAAAAAAAAAAAAAAGTCTTAAAAGAAAGCAGATATACTTCTACTAATGACCTCCTCTTAACAGCACAATCTGAATTCAAACCCAGGACATCCAACAGCATAGTTGACACTCGTAATCTCTACTCATATAGGTTGTGCACCTCCTTTTAGGACACGTTCAAGAAAAGTCTATCAAAATGACCACAAAACACTTTGCATTCAGCTAAGACTAACTGAGCCAGGCCCTGTGCCAGATGCTTTCATCTGTATTGAGAAGAACCTGGAAAGAAGGTATTGTTTTCACCATTTAGTACATACAGAAACCAAAGGCCCAAGCCCAAGGACTCCACCACTCTGAATGATGACAATCCACACAGCGAACGAAAACTCCAGTTTACTTATTGGCAGTTTCCCCACCTCAGACATCAACTTACTGGTGCTGAGACTTTATCCTCTGTGCTTCACTTCTGCCCTCACTTTGTGTGGCTCAGGGAACACCAGCTTTCACTTCTCACTGCCTTTACCCGGTCACTCAACGGCTTCCACGCGCAAAAGCAAACACGTTAGAATAGGTGACCCAAGCCGTGTGGACATACAGGAAGATCTATCTCCCCCAAGTTCCAGGAATTCTTATGGTTAAGAGAAACAACTACACTGTACTTCATAAAAGTGGAAAGCAGGATAATGCATTTGTGTGTGCTTATGTATTATATATGTCTTTAAAGAGCTAATATATGTACACATAAAATTTTTTTTCAAATAGTGCAAAAAGGCACACAAAGGAAAATAGGTCACCCTCTCACTCAGGTCTTCTTCTCCCTAGAGTCATATGCTGTTGCCAGATCTTGGGTGTCCTTCTATAGATATCCCATACATATCTAAGCAGGTGTGTGTGTGTGTGTGTGTGTGTGTGTGTGTGTGTATGCATACACATTTATATACTCTTTTCTTTCTTTTTTATTTTGTAGAAATGAGAGCACACTACACATACCACTCAATACCTTTTTTTAGTTTATTTAACAATAGATCTTGGAGAACCTTCCATGCTGGGATATATGGATCTGCCTTATTCTTTTAAGGGCTGCAAGTAGACTATTGTATGAATATTTAACCAGTCTCCAAATGATCGGAATTTAAGTTGTTTCCAATCTTTTGCTTCTGTATATGCCCTTTAGACATATTTTTATAATAAAGATGGAAAGAAACAGAAGAGTTTTCTGCCTAACTCATTTATCCAGATAATCTGGTTAACAGAGGCCCTAGTCTATTCTGAGGATTTCTGGTGGTTGGGGTGAACATAATTCAAATTCTGAGCTCTCAGGCAAACCTTTTTAGAATTCCTCTGCCCTGTATTCAATGCAAACTAAACAGTAGTTCATGTCTTAGGGATCTTTGGTTGCTTAAATAAAATGAAATGTTGGAATGAAAGAAGAGCATAAGATAGAACTGAGGGAGGACGGGCAAAAGTTGGGACCAGGAAGCAGAAACCTTCCCTCTCTCCACGTCTCATCCCTACATCCCCCTGTGTCACCTTTCTTCAGTTCTCTGAGCTGATCAGCCTGCTCTGCCTCTCCCCTCCTGTGGAAGGAAGACACTGGCCCCTGCAGGACCTCACAGGCAAAGGAATCTGCTTCCCTCCCTCCCTCTGGTTCCCACTTGGTCAGGAGTTCGCTCCCGGTCGGATGAGCTCTGGCTAACGGGACAGAGCCCTATGGTTCAAGATGGCTGCGGAGGGCAAACGCCTCAATAAGAGAAGGCAGAGCGGGCCGGGAGAGGCTCTCAGGTGCCACCACGTGGTCTCACAGGGACAAGAGCTTTGTGGACAAGAGCTGCTTATCAGGAACTCTGTATCAAGGAACCTCAAGGCCTGTCGTGATAGCTTCAACCTGGCTGTCCAGCTTTCCACCCCAGAGTCTCCCATTGCAGATGTGCCTGAACAGGCAATGCCAAGGTCTTCCTGACCCAGAGGGGGGCCAAGGCCTTGTCCAACAGCAGCATTTCACATTCATTCGGGGTGAGATGTGGCATGACGATACGAGGTGTGTGATTTGTGTATCTGTAAAGGATTCTCCAGCCCCTGCCACCCACCCCCACCCACAATGAACTTACTTTGACAGCACGTTTTCACCTTACCGTGGCTGGTCGTAAACATGTTATTCTTAAGAAATTTCATGGACTTGTTTGGGTGACACTTATTTTTGAACATGTTCTTTCTGAGAAATTTTTTAAAAGTGAGTAACATAAACAAGCCATCCGTGTCTGAGAGAAAGCCTCTGGAAGCAGGGTTAGGACCTGCGCCTGAACTCCCGACAGCTGTAACCCCCAGCACCCTAGCAAAAGTTTACGCATGAAAGAGCATCAGTCTTGGGGCATCTTTCCAAAGAACACCAAACCACACAGACTTGGAGGGGACACCTACTCTTTGTGCAGATGAGAGAGGACAATCCTGGCAGCAGAGGTCGCTACTGCACCAGCTGGGCTCGGAGGCAGCCAAGGCAGGACAGCCCATCCCAATGAGAGATGCCTGCCTCTCTCCCTGTCCTCTCCACTAACTCGCTCCCTGCTTAGCTTATTGAAGGAAATAAATGTCAACGTTGCTCTAACCAAGTGAGTGTGTACCATCAGCAGTCTCTCTCAGTGATACTCTCTAATACCCCCAACCTAAGGGTGTTTAGTTTAACATCGATACTGAGAATAAGACAAGCAATAACTTGAGGCACAAAACACTGGGTTCTGCTTCAACTTTGGGTTGTACCTTACCAAGATTAGCCCATTTCATAAACTAGTGCCACCTGCTCTTTGCCTGGATTACTGGGAGGAGACCCCTATCACACATGTGCGTGCACACACACACACACAGTAGCCTGAGGAAACGTGCAGAGACCTCTATAGAGTAGAGATGGGTGCTAGGGTGTAGCATAGAGTGTACAGCCCAGTGAGAGGTGAAAAGAGAAGGTGCCTATGGACCAGCTGCACAGAAGAATCATCCATGAGCCACCTGTGCACCAAGAGCTAGCCATGAACACTAGCTGTGCATAATGGACCGACTTGCCAGCCCTCTTAAGTGGCCACTATCAGAACAAAGAGATGCCACCAGGGGTCATCCATCCATTAAAAGTGGAGGGGAAGAAACAGTATTTATAGGATAGGGGAGGACACAGTTGGGCACCTACAGACCACTGAATTGCCACATGACAGCACCCACCTCATATACTGGCCAGGACTAAGATGCTGCTAGCCTCAGAGGCCAGGTAAGAATACCAACTATGGGAGCCATAAGGATGTATGGCCTGTCCCCTACACAGGCAACCAGGTCACTGGGCAGCCAGGTAATTGTGCCTCACAGCCACTGGGCAAAGGATGTGTGATATGCTTGTTCCCTTGCAAACATCTAGGTCATTCTGAATCTCTGTGACCATCCTGACCCTGAGTGGCAGCCAACAACTTCAAGGCATGAATCTGAACTCTAAGATAAACACAGAGATAAAAACACTCTTGTCACTTATCATTTGTAAAAAACAACACATACTTAGAAGCATATTGTTGAAACTGAAGTTGAAACTTTAACTTAAGATTTAGAAGAGATTCTAGCAGAAAAGGGATGATAACTACAAATTAATGGGGCCATTCCCATTATTACTAATTTAAAATGTGTAAAGTATCATTAATATTCCCTTTATTCAAAGTTCCTTCATTCCTTTCTTTTAGTGATAGTAAAAAATATTTAGGGTCATTCTTCTTTTGTTCCTTTTTGCTTTTTTGTTGAAGTAAAACATACCTGCAGAAAAGTATGTAAGTCTTGCATACAGCTTGATGCATTTTAACATGTGTAAAACAAGTGACCTAACTTCTCTGGGTCTGTGTCTGCATTTGTCAAGTGAATATTAGTAAGGCAGCATTTCTTAAGTCTCTACTCAGAAACTTTCTTCCAAGGCAGTGACACCCATTCTGCATGTTTTGTTGCAATAGCTCTTCCATCAGGATTGCTGTCTGTCTTTTACCCCACACCTAACACAGTGGCCCCGACGCTGTGGGCGCTGATAAGTCTTTGTGAGGCTGCCTTCCCCAGGGCTGCCTCTGACTGCCTCCAGAAGAGCCCGGCTTTGGGAGATGGAGGCTGTGAACCAAAAAGCCCAGAGAATGGTCTATGGCATTGCCACTTTCATCGCAGTGCATGCAACACCCAGCTGAAGGGAGCTGGGGGAACGATCACCACCACGCTGGTAAGAGCTCACATGGAGGGGATTTAATAGACACATACTGAGTGGATGGATGGATGGAAAGATAGATGGATGGAAAGATGGATGGATGGATGGATGGATGGATGGATGGATGGATGGATGGATGGATGGATGAATGGATGGATGGATGGATCTCAGCTCTAAATCCTTTATGGAGAGAAAAAGAGCTAAACAAAAAGGAAGCTGGTTCTGAGGTAAGCAGGCTGCTGTCTTGACAGGAAAGGGGACTCCCTGGCCATCCAGCTTGATGCTGATTGTTCAAATCAACTTCCAGTTCCTCTGTTGTGCTATTACACAATCAAAGGACTTGTTGCAAATCCTCTAGAGTCTAGCATCTTGCTTCAAGCCATAACAAAACCAGAGTGTTTATAAATTGTTTGCTGAATGATTTTTTTTTAATGTTAGATCAACTGTGAAAGAATATCTGTACCAGTTAGGATGTTTTGGTCTGCAATCCACAGAAAAACCAACTTAACAAGGTATCTTAGAGTGGGTAATTCTGCAGCTCAATTGTGTCAACAAGGACTCACACCTTTATTCCCACATGCCAATTCTGTCCAGAATAGCTGCCCTCATGGTCAGAGGATGGGCAAAGCCAGTTCAAACATCAGGCCCTCACACGAGTAGGAAAGCATGAAGAAAGGGCAGCATGGCAGGACTCTCTCCCTCAAAGGCCCTCAGCACTCCACAATAGACCATGCCCTGGCATAGAGGAAAGGGATGGCCCCTCTGAGAGTTACTCCTGGGATTGGTCTCATGGTTACCAAATAGCTATACAAAATGGGGGCTCTGTGAGCGCAGACAGAGAAGTCATGAATCATGGGTAAGCAACCAACATGTTCACCACAGCATGGCCTCAGTGGCAGTCCTTGGAGATCAGTGAGGCCAATCCAAATCCAACTAAAGAAATCACTTTTTAACTTTCAATAATCTATTTCCACAGTAAAACTGGATTATAGTCATTGACCAAGCAACCAAGGGCTCTCTGTAAAAAGCTCTGGTGACTTCTGGAGGCCCTTGGTGACAATGAGGGCCTTCTTGCTTCGTTTACCACAGATTCTCTCCAGCCAATGCAGAGGCTTGGTAAGTGTGTTGGCCTCTTCCTGGGTAAAGGTCAAGGCTCTAAGAGAAAGCAGCTCATTGTGTGGCCTTGCAGAACAGTCATCATTTGTTCCTTCTCAATGAAACTCAGCAGTCTGGGAACAGTCTTGAGTACCCTTCAACTTGTCTTGCTAGCTCCACCTCGAGAGCACACCCACGTGAGCCTGGATAAATTGCACTGTGAGGAGGAGTGTGGGGGTAGCAATGACCTTGGAAGGGGCAGAGGTGAGAGCAAAGGGTGATTTCCCAGGAAGTACCAAAAATGTCACCTAAGAGGCTCATGTACTAACAATTGGCCTTTTATTTCCATCTTTTCTCTACAGTTATAGAGACAGGACTAAGGCTACCCTGGATTTACAGAGAGAAGAGAGAAAGAGAGGGATATCAGGCTTTGTGTATGTGTATGAGTTGGGGGGTGGGAGGAGGGGGTGGAAGGGCCAGAGGGCCAGAGAATGAGATTGTGATTAACCCACCCCCAGGGATTACTCTGGTCCCACAGGTGCTACTCTTTCCCTCTCTCCCATGGTTGGGAGGAGCCCATGGAACCAAGTGGGTAGAAAAACAGGTATATACTGGGTCATTATCATTGTCAAGTGCTCTCCTGGCCTCTTTTCTACCTTCTTCTTTGTTCTGCTTCTACTCCCATCCTTTCTCCTCATTTCTGCATTTAGCTGCAGCGGTAAAGAGCCATTTCCCCCTAAGATGAGGGTGTGTGCCCCACTAGAGGCACCCAGAGAACTTCAGGGGCACATAGACACTTTATAGTTTAGTAGATATGCATTTATTTTACTTTTCATTATGAAAAAAAATTGCAGGTTGTATGGTAGCCATGAGAATTCCATTGGTTCTTGAGCTCTTCCTCCAGGAGTAAAATGTTGAACTCCCCCAGGAGGCAGGAGGAAAACAGGACCCAGATGGAGGGGATTTGCCTGGCATCATGAAGAGTAAAAGCAGTGATTTCAGGATTACAAATCACGTTTTGGGGCTCCCAATCCAATGCTTTTCTTTCTATATCACACTTCTGTTAAATATATCTGTCTCATCTGGCACACTTTCTATTTTTACATTAACAAAATTTTTCTTGCAAATTACTCAATGGCAATGGCTGCTTTCTAGAGGACAATATAGGGAACTGGTAATTTCTGGATTCTAAGCCAGTTTCTAGTGCCACTTTCATCTACAGCTTTTAACAGATCTCTAAATATCTTTCTTTCAATTTCCTCATCCAGGAAATTACAGGACCTTACTGACATTTCAATGAGTTTTCAGTTAAGTACTTTCAAGGTAATGAGTATCTACAGACTGGTTTCAAAGAAAGTTTAACTGAAATTAAATTTCAACATGCAAAATAAAAAGCTACATCATAGACATGATTACACAGTTCACATTTCTGTACCCATCTTTTTTTTGTAAATTCCTGCATTTCTCATTGCAGACTCAATGCAACTGAGACATCTAGTGTCCAGTCCTAAGAAAAACAAATTTCCACTGATGTTGAGTTTAAAGAATTCATCAAATCCCTTTTATGATGCCTCTGAGTAATGTTGAATTCTTCCCCCTACCCGCAATCCTGGGAAACCTCTTCATGGCGCTTCCTGGGCTTAACCCTTTCTCAGGTGAAAATTTTTTCCATAACACAGAAACTAATGAAATGTTTCCCACATTTAGTGTTCTTGTTATTATACCTGTGTTGTGATTCCCATGAATAAAATTCATCCCCTCGGCAACCCCTCTTTTTTTTTTTTGAGACAGAGTCTCACTCTGTTGCCCAGGCTAGAGTGAGTGCTATGGCATCAGCCTGGCTCACAACAACCTCAAACTCCTGGACTCAAGCAATCCTTCTTCCTCAGCCTCCCAAGTAGCTGGGACATGTGCCACCATTCCCGGCTAATTTTTTCTACATATATTTTTAGTTGGCCAATTAGTTTTTATTTCTTTCTATTTTTAGTAGAGACGGTTCTCGCTCTTGCTCAGGCTGGTTTCGAACTCCTGACCTTGAGCAATCCGCCCACCTCGGCCTCCCAGAGTGCTAGGATTACAGGTGTGAGCCACAGCGCCCGACCTCTCCTCTAACTTTTAAAGCAATTTTCCCAGGTAGAAAATGCCTCTTTCTTTAATGGGATTGTGTCTAGAGTCACACATTGTTTTCTGGATTTCTAGTTACTAAGAATGTACATATAAACTCAAGGTATTTAAATTATTTTATATGTATAAAATAACACATATTCATTTCTATCACATAATGAACACTATTTTCATATCAGAATAACTTTTTTGTTGGGGGGACAGGGTCTCATTCTGTTACCCAGGCTACAGTGAAGTGTGTCAACCTAGCTCACAGCAACCTCAAACTCTTGAGCTCAAGTAATCCTCCTGCTTCAGCCTCCAAAGTAACTTGGACTACAGGTACACAACCACCATGGCCACCTAATTTTTCTATTTTTTGTAGAGACAGGTGTCTCACTCTTGCTCAGGCTGGTCTCGAATTCCTGGCCTTAACAATCCTCCTGCCTCGGCCTCCCAAAGTGCTAGGATTACAGGCATGAGCCACTGCTCCCAGCCCAGAATAACTTTTAAAGGTGCATTATATCTTAAATATGCTGCCAAAGCCATAAGCAACAAAAGAAAAAAATAGATAAATTGGACATTATCAAAATTTTAATTTTTTGTGTTTCAAAGGGCACTATCAAAAAAATGAAGACAACCCACAGAATGATAGAAAACATTTGAAAATCATGTCTGATAAAAGACATCTAGAATATATGAAGTACTATTAAACTCAATAATAAAAAGACAAATAGCCCAATCCAAAAATGTCAAAGAATCTAAACAGACATTTTTTCCAAAGAAGATATACAAATGGCTAATAAGCACATGATGCTCAACATAATAAGCACAAGATGTTCAACACCCTTAGCCATTAGGGAAATGCAAATCAAAACCACAGTGAGATACCACCTCACACCCACCAGAGTGGCTGTAATAAAAAAAGAGATAAAAACAAGTGTTAAGGAGAGTGTAGAGAAATCAGAACCCATGTGCATTGCTGGTGGGAATGTAAAATAGTGCATCTGCTTTGGAAACAGTTTGGCAGTTCCTCAAAAGATTAAACAGATAGTTACCACATGACCCAGCAATTTCGCTCTTAGCTGAAGTGAAATTCACTGAAGACAAATGAAAGCATATGTCTACACACAAACTTGAAGACAAGTGTTCATAGCTCTGTCATTCATAATAACCAAAATATAACAACCCAAATGTCCACCAACTGATGGAAGGATAAATAAAATGTGGCATATCCACACAATGGAGTACCATTTGGCCGTGTAAGAATAGGCAAATCTGTAGAGACATAAAGTAGATTATTGGTTGCTTAAGGATGGGAAGGTGTGTTAGGAGACAAGGAATGAGTTGGAGGGAAATGGCGAGTGACTCCTAATAAGTATGAGGTTTCTTTTGGGGGTGAGGAAAATATCATAAAATTCATTGTGATCATGGTTGTACAACTCAGTGAATATACTAAAAACCATTGAATTATATACTTTAATGAGTGAATTATATAGTATATGAATTATATCCCAATAAAGCTGTTATTAAAAAGTAAATTATAGATAACATTTTTATGAATACATAATTGAACATATTTATGGGGAACCATGTAATATTTTGATACATGCATACAATATGTAATGATCAAATCATGGTAATAAGGATATCCATCACCTCAAACATTTATTATTTCTTTGTGTTGGAAACATTTCAAATCTTCTCTTCTAGCTATTTTGAAATATACAATAAGTTATTGTTAACAATTGTCACTCTACTATGCTATCAAACACTAGAAGTTATTCCTTCTATCTAACTATTTTTGTACCCATTAACCAAACTCTCTTCATCTCCCCACCCTCACAATACTTCTCAGCCTCTGGTAACCATCATTTTACTCTCTACCTCCATGAGTTCAACTTTTTTAGTTTCTAAGTATTAGAGAGAATATGCAGTATTAGTTTTTCCTGTGCCTTGCTTACTTCGCTTAACGACCTCCAGTTCTGTCTCTGTTGCTCAAATTACAAGAGTTCATTGTTTTAATGGCTAAATAGAATTCTGTTGTGTATATATATGCCACATTTTCTTTATCCATTCATCCACTAATGGACACATAGGCTGATTCTATATCTTGGCTATTGTGAATAGTGCTGTAATAAACATGGGCATGCTTATACTGACTTTCTTTCTTTTGGATATATATCCAGAAGTAGGATTGCTGGATCATATGGTAGATTTATTTTTAGTGTTTTGAAGACCTTCTATACTGTTTTCCACAGTAGCTTATACTAATTTACATTCCCACCAGCACTGTACAAGTGTTCTTTTTCTCCACATCTTCACCAACATCTGTTATTTTTTGTCTTTTTGATAATAGCCATTTTAACTGGGGTGAGATGATCTCTCACTGTGGTTTTGACTTGCATTTCCCTGATGATTAGTAATGTTGAACATTTTTTCTTATGCCTGTTGGTTGTTTGTATGTCTCCTTTTGAGAAATGTCTATTCAGATGATTTGCCCATTTTTAAATTGGATTATTTGGTGGGTTTTGCTAATGAATTGTTTGAGTCCTTATATATTATGTTATCTCTTGTTGAATGGATAGTTTGCAAATATTTTCTCCATTCAGTGGGTTGTCTATTCAGTTTGCTGATTGCTACTTTGCTGTGCCTTTTAGATTTCTATAATTCCATTTGTCTATTTTTGCTTTAACCGTCTGTGCTTTTGAGATCTTACCCAATAATCTTTGCCCAGAACAATGTTCTGAAGCATTTCCTCAATGCTTTCTTCTAGTAGTTTCATAGTTTCAAGTCTTACATTTAAATCTTTAATCCATTTCGATTTGATTTTTGTAGATGGAGAGAGAGAGGGATCTGGCTTTATTTTTCTCCATAAGGATATCCAGTGTTCCCAGAACCATTTATTGAAGAGACTCTCCTTTCCCCACTGAATGTTCTTGGTACCTTTGTCTAAAATCAATTGGTTGTAAAAATGTAGATTTATGTCTGGGTTGTCTATTCTGTTCAATTGGTCTATGTGTCTGTTTTTATGACAGTACCATGTTATTTTGTTTATGATAGCTTTGTACTATATTCTTAAGTCAAGTGGTGTGATGCCTCCACCTTTGTTCTGTTGCTCAGGATTATTTTGGCTCTTAGGGTCTTCTGTGCATTTCGTATGAATTTTAGCATTGTTTTTTCTATTTCTGTGAAGATTGTCATTGGTATTTTGATAGGGATTGCACTGAATCTCTGAAAATTAGTGTTGGTAGTATAGTCATTTCCCAATACTAATTCTTCCAATTCATGAACATGTGATGTCTTTCCATTTTCTTTGTGAATTCTTTTGTCAGTGTTTTATCATTTTCCTTGTAGAGATCTTTCACCCCCTTGGTTAAATTTATTCTTATGTACTTTTTGTAGCTAATGTAAATTAGATTGCTTTCTTGATTTCTCTTTATTCTAGTTTATTGTTGGTGTATAAAAACCCTATTGATTTTTCTATGTCAATTTTGTAGCCTGCAACTTTACTGAATTTGTTTACCAATTCTAAGAGATTTTTGGTGGAGCTTTTAGGATTTTCTTTATATAAAATCATGTCATCTGCAAACAGGGGCAAGGTGATGTCCTCCTTTCCAACTTGAGTTTCTTTCTCTTGCCTAATTGCTCTGGCTAGGGATTCCAGTACTATGTTGAATAAGAGTGATAAGAGTGGGCATCCTTGTCTTGTTCCAATTCTTAGAGGAAAAGCTTTTAGCTTTTAGCTTTCCCCCATGTAGTATAATGTTAGCTGTGAATTTGTCATATATGGCCTTTATTGTGTTGAGGTACATTCTTTCTATACCTAGTTTGTTGAAAGTTTTTATCATGGAATGATGTTGAATTTTATCAAATGCTTTTTCTGTGTCTATTCAGATAATCATATGGTTTTTGTCCTTTATTCCATTGATGTGATGTATCATGTTTATGGAGTTTCATATGTAGAACTATCCTTGTATCCTTTGGATAAATCCCACTTGATGATGGTGAATGATCTTTTTAATGTGCTGCTAGATTCAGTTTGATAGTATTTTGTGGAGGATTTTTTGCATCTATATTCATCAGGGATATTGGCCTTTAGTTTTCTCTTTTTGTTGTGTCCTTGTCTGATTTGGGTATCAGGGTAATGCTAGCCTTGTAGAATGAGTTTGGTAGGATTCCTTCCTCTTCAGTTTTCTGGGAGAATTTTAAAAGAATTGGCATTAATTCTTCTTTATATATGGTAATTCTTCTAATATATGGTAGAATTCAGCAGTGAAGTCATCAAGTCCTGGGATTTTCTCTGATGGGATACTTTTTATTACTGATTCAATCTTGTTACTGAGAATTGATCTGTTCAGATTTTCTATTTCTTCTTGGTTCAATCTTGATAGGTTATATGTATCTAGGAATTTATCCATTTCTGTTAAATTTTCAAATTTGTTGGCATATAGTTGTTCATAATAGTCCCTACTGGCCCTTTGTATTTCTGTGGTATCAGTTTAAATGTCTCCCTTTTAATTTCTAATTTTATTTAGCTTTTCAAAAAACCAACCTTTGGTTAGGCGCAGTGGCTCACGCCTGTAATCCTAGCATTCTGGGAGGCTGAGGTAGGCGATCACTCAGGGTCAGGAGTTTGAAACCAGCCTGAGCAAGAGCAAGTCCCCATCTCTACTAAAAATAGAAAGAAACTAATTGGCCAACTAAAAACATACAAAAAATTAGCTGGGCATGGTGGTACATGCCTGTAGTCCCAGCTACTTGGGAGGCTGAGGCAGGAGGATCCCTTGAGCCCAGGAGTATGAGGTTGCTGTGGGCTAGGTTGATGCCACAGCACTCTAGCCCTGGGAACAGAGTGAGACTCTGTTAAAAAAAACAACAACAACAAAAAAAACCCCCAACCTTTTATTTTGTTGATCTTTTGTATTTTTTGTCTGAATTTAATTTATTTCTGCTATAATCTTTATTATTTCTTTCCTTCTAATTTTAGGTTTCATCTGTTCTTGCTTTTCTAGTTCCTGGAGCCTCATCATTAGGTTGTTTATTTGATATTTCTACTTTTTTGATATAGTTGTTGATTACTATAAAATTCTTCTTAATACTGCTTTTGGTATGTTGTTTCTATTTTTGTTTCAAGACTTTTTAAAATTTCCTTCTTAATTTATTCATTGAGCCATTGGTCATTCAGGAACATGTTATTTAATTTCCATGTATTTGTACAGTTTCAAAAATTACTCTTGTTACTGATTTCTAGTTTTATTCCATGTGATCACAAAATATATTTGATAAGAATTCAATTCTTTAAAGTTTCTTGAGACTTATGTTGTGGGCTAATATGTTGTCTATCCTGGAGAATGTTCCATGTGCTGATGAAAAGAATGTGTATTCTGCAGCTGTTGAATAAAATGTTGTGTAAATGTCTGTTAAGTCCATTTGGTCTAAAGTGCAGTTTAAATCCAAAGTTTCATTGTTGACTTTCTGTCTAGATGATTTGTCCAATGCTGAGAGTAGAGTATTGAAGTCCCCAACTATTATCGTATTGGAGTCTGTCTCTCCCTTTAGATCTAATGTTTGCTTTATATATCTGGGTTCTCTAGTGTTGGGTACATACATATTTACAACTGCTATAGCCTCTTGCTGAATTGATCCCTTTTATCATTATATAATAACCTTTTTTGTCTCTTTTTACAGTTTTTGACTTAACATCTTGTTAAAATATTTCATATTCATGTATAAGATTATTTAGTTTATACAAAAAGAAGGAATACAAGCCAATGAAAAGCAAATGGTCTATTAAACAATGATGTTGAGATTGCTGCCTATTGGAGGGAAATATTTGAAACTCAGTTCAAATAATATATCAAAGTCAATTTTAAATGAATTAAAGAGTACAATGGAAAAAATAAAATCAGAAAAACAAAAGTTATATATATATATATATATGATTTCTAAGGTAATTCTCTTAATACAGTACTTCCATTCCCTGACTGCTTTTGTGTATCAGAAATTTTACAATTTACTGTTTAAGATTTCTTTACCTGAAATGTGAAAAATGGGGTGAAAGCTACTATTTAATAGAGAACAAGTGAGAAAATAGTAAATTTAGCTGAGCAAATGAAACCAAATGTAAAAGTTTGTTAATGCCAGAAAAGATCCCAGATCCACAAAATTTAAATGGGACTACAACGTGTTTATTTGTAAAGAGAAAATGTGCTTGTGCAAAAATCTGGATTTTCTGTTTTATCCAACAGGTGGCACTATGCTAGCACCATGCCTTGGAAACACTAGCTCAAGGCAAAGAAGGCTGCCTGGGGCCACCAAGACCACTTCCTGTGGCAGCAACTGTGGGATACATTATTTGTCTGTGTTTGATTGTGGCCTTTAAGAGGTACAGCTCACTCTGTTAAAACACACATACATACAAACACCACAAAGAAAGACACTTAGTAAAGTACACTTGATGAGGGTGATGCCAGTCATTCTTCCTAGAGGTACGTTCATTCATTCATTCACTGATTCACTCAGAGAACAAATATTTACTGAGTACCTATTATACATTGGGCCCATTCTTGGTGCTGGTTATATGATAGAGAGGAAAATAATGGACCCTGCTCCTATGGCCCTTATGGTTTACTGGAGGAAACAGATATTACTGAAATGCTCATGTTGATGAAATAATCACAAATTGCAGTAAGCAAACCAAAAGAAAAGTACAAGCAATATAACAGTACACTGGCCAGGTGCAGTGGCTCATGCCTATAATCCTAGCACTCTGGAAGGCTGACGAGGGTGGATCATCTGAGCTCAAGGGGTTTGACACCAGCCTGAGCAAGACAGAGACCCCATCTCTACCAAAAAATATAAAAAACTAGCCAGGCATGGTGGCGCATGCCTGTAGTCCCAGCTACTCGGGAGGCTGAGGCAGTAGCATTGCTTGAGCCCAGGAGTTTGAGATTGCTGTGAGCTAGGCTGATGCCACGGCACACTAACCCTGGGAACAGAGTGAGACTCTGTCTCAAAAAAACAAACAAACAAATAAATAAATACACATATTGAGACAAGGTGGATTAAGGCAGAAGGCCTGTATAAATATGGACTACATTCCAACAGATGAGAGAGAAATCGTCTACAATGTTAGTATCTACCTTGTGCATATCTATTAGTTTATTAAGAGTATCTGTGCCACTCTTAAAATTGCCTCTCCCCCATGATAATCAATGGACACAATAACCAAAAGACATAGGAAAAGTGCCTCATTCATCTCCCACCGGGTGAAACACTTCAGCTAAAGTCTGGGCTGGGCTTCATGCATTCTCTTCTAAATGGGTTTTTTCCCTCTAACCTCTCTCCTGCAAAATGCAGTAATTCCATAAGCAGCTGCACATAACCTACAACTTACATTTCCTAAACATGGTTTTCTTCAAGTTAATTCCCCTCTCATGAGACAAGCAGAAGCTGTGACTCACACAGAGCTAGCAGTCTAGTTCCTCACCCTGTTACTCCGGGGCATTCTCCAACTTCCTTTCAGGCTCACCTCCCCTGGGCCCTGCACAAATACTGTAGGCAAAGAAATATACCTCCCACCCCTAGCATAGACACTGTTTATCTCCTTTCCCCGCCTCTGTCCATGCCCTTGCTCCATGCCATTCCAGGCATCTGAAATGGCTTTCTCCTTTGTCAGTAATGATGCCTTCCTTGAAACAGATCACCAACTCTTTAGGTGTTAAAAATCCTTTTTACAAAAGAAACTCTGATGAAACAAATCGTGCTTGGTTTTAAACATACTTGCTTGGCAAAATAAAAAGTTTACGTCTATGTTAGTCCTCTCTTTAAAAATATTTTATTATGCTGATCTTTTAAATTGCAGAATCAGAAAAGCACAGCCATACAAAGGGGTCTCCCCTCAAAGACCTTGGCCTGACTCTGTTTGGGAGAGAAAATGAGTCCACACTTGGAAGGACTGTCCTAGTCCCGAGGCTCCTGTGAGGCCAGGCCAAGACCCCTTCTTCTATCTGTTAAGATTGCCCTCAGAGTTCTGGTTTCCTGTCTGAGAACCTACATCTTCTTCCAGCCATTGACTGGACAGATGCGGTCTACCCACAGGGCTGTGGTCTCAGCCTTACAGACCTCTATGGAACAACCACACTAGAACATGATATGTGGTAGGAAAAATTATTAATGTATATGATAGTGATGATATAGTTTTTAAATACCTGAATATGCTGCCTTCTTTTATATTTTCTTATACTGACCCTCTCCCCATACTTCTGGAGGTTTCTAGTTGTCTCATGGAGGTTTAGGATTGTTACAGAAGGGATGAGAGAGAAAGAGAGAGAGAGAGAGAGAGAGAGAGTCAATGATCAGCTTCTAACAGAATTTTGAGACTTTTCAGCCAGATAATAGCTTAAAAGTTAGGCTTTGCAAGATAGAGAAAGAATGTTCTAGATTTCTTTATCGAGCCAAGCCGATCTTGGAGGTTTATACCGGGGAAGTCCTGGAGCAGAGAGGAAGAGAAAGAGGAAAGCCCACCCTATCGGTCCTAGTGGACTATCTAGGAGAAAAGGAAGAGAAAGGCAAGGGAGGAGTCTAGTATCCCTTCTCCTGATTCTGCCCAAAGGGAGGAGGTGTGTGAAATAGCTGGGGGGAAAGGCTGAGGGCTTCTGAAGCTTTTATCTTTGGGACTCTGGGAGGGTTTCACCTTGCAGGTTGCCTAGCACCACCCTGGGAGTGGCTGCATCAAGGTTTACCGCAACAGCATAACCTGGTTATGCAGGGACGGGGCAGAATATAATTTCCTGAGCTGCCCTCAGGACCAGTATGGAATAGATTAGACCAAGGAGTTCCCACCTGCACCAGAGAAGAGGCCTTCAAAGTAGCTGAGCTGAGAGTTAACAGGTCTTCATGCACTGGCCACGACGAGGGAAAGGTGAGTCAGCAGCAAGGCTGGACATGGACATTTGTGGGAAGAGCCAGATGGAGGATGTGGGGTCTGGAGTGGCAGCCAGAGCGAAGGCCAAGCCATCAGGGAACCCAAGCAGGCCTTTCAAGCTAGGAGGGGCCAGACCACAGGTTCTGTAGAACCAGCCTCAACCGCAGGTACTCACAAAACTCCCAGGATGGAACCAGTCTCACCCTGAAAGGCTGGATACTCACCCCAGGGAGTACCCAGACCACCCCCCCCCTCACAGCAGAAATCAGCAAGGATGCAGATGATACTGCATGGATCTGAGGACCCCACCTTCTCTCTGTCTCAATAGGGTCCTTTAGCCACAACTCTATAAAAGCCTAGACACTGTCTTGAAAAGATAGAAAAAAATAAATAAAGGTATGTAAGAGACTACGCATTTTTTACCTAAAGGGATGGACGATTTACCTAATGTATCTATTTAAATTGTTGTGCCAGAATATTTTCCCCTCTATTCAGTAGCTGGAGGTTCATAAGGAAGATAAGAACAATTTTACAGAAAAGAAGATGCTACATCTTCTTTGCACATCTGTGAGCAGGGTGAAAAAATCTGCAACCCTTCACACATATGAGTGTCGCCAGCTTTTCCCGTCCTCCTCCCCGCTGCTAAATTTGGTGCCATTTGGGCTGCTCAGTCCCTCCCATCCACCCACATCCAACTGTGGAGAAGAGCTCGGAGGGTCCAGACCAGATCTTTGGGACTTTCAATGCAAAAGCAGGAAAATAAGACAGGGATAGAAATGGCATATGCTATATGGGTAGATTCTAAGGAAAAAAGAATAAAAGACAAACTTTTCTTGCAAGAGGCCATGGAGAGCAGGGGCCAGGAATGGATTCAGACACATGGAGTGGGAGTGGGAGGACAGAGAGAGATGCAGAGAGAAAACAGGTGGATGGCAGAGCCTGCTATTGTGGGGAAAGAGAGTGAGAGAGCCTGATTTTGTTGGATGTTAGAGAAGATAAGAGGAAAATAATTTTGATAAGAACTGCTTTGCACCTGTAGTCCCAGCTACTTGGGAGACTGAGGCAGGAGGATCAGATCACTTGAGCCCAGAAGTTTAAGACCAGTCTAGAAAAACAACATAGCAAGAACCCATCTAAATATATATATATATATATATACATATATATATGTATATATATATATATATATATATATATACACACACACACACTTCTCTAGATTTTTTTATACACACATACACACTTCTCTAGATTACCTACTTGGATCTCACTTATATTCTTTGGATTTAATAGTAAAATTCCTATCAGGACTTTCCCTCTTTGAACTTCACCCACTTAGCTACTGAGCAACACAGATCTCAACTTTGACAGGTTTGCAAACATAATGACCCTGTCATTATACAAGAGGGCGATTTGTCTCCTAGGGGACATTTGGCAATGTCTGCAGATATTTTCTATTGTCACAACTGGGAGATACTGCTGTCATCTAGTGGATACAGGTCAGGGATGCTGCTAAACGTCCTGCAATGCACAGGACAGTCCCTCACAACAAAGAATTGTCCCAGCTAAGATGTCAATAATGCTACAGTCAAGAAACCCTGAAATAGAAAAATGGAAGAAGGGGCACTGAGTTCCTTACACGTTCCCTTTCCAATGACAAATAAAAAGATAGCTTTTTTTCAGTTGAAACATTTTTTCAAGCGTGTAATATTAATTCTTAAGAAGCACTACATACATACAGTAATCTCAGCCTAACCATAGAAACCAGTTTCTTAAAACCATTTAAGATGGAAGAATTCTTGTTGAAGAATTCCAGACCCTGTGGGAAAAGAACTGAATAAAGAGGTTTCTAGAAAATTCATGAACAACCCTTATAAATATTTTTATTCTCAATATGAAAATGTGAAAGTAGCACACCAAATAAGATAGTTATCACATGTAAGACACGACCACTACGGGCAATCATGGTTACTTTCCATTCTGTGCTCACTGCTAGAGAATCCTCAGAATCCTCCTGTCCCACTGTTCCCAACACTTTCACTCAGCTACCAGTACATCTGTTTTGCTTTGTTGCAGATAAGATATTCACTAAGAAGGGTCATCTAGGGTAAGGGTGTTAAGCATGCATGGTATATTTGACCCCCTGTCCAAATGCTCTATCGAATGTCTTTGGAGCACAAAGTCTCCTAATACTGACACCATGGGGGACAGGGGTAGGGAGGGAATCTTGGACATAGAGAGCAGTGGGATGGTAGCCACATCAGCATGGAACCACCTGACACATTTAGAGAACTGCAAACATCTTTGCATGTCAGCACATAGAGTGCAGGAATCTATCAGTCAGATTTCCTGGTTGAAACGACAGAATCCACCCTAGCTAGTTTAAGCAGGAAATGAATGCTTTAAAGATATTGGGTAGCTAAGGATCTCTTGGAGAGTGAAAGAGTGAAGTTGAGAAGTTTTTCAACCAATAACAATACCCAGGTCACACATCTGGTCAGTATACACAGACACTGTGATTTGCACAGGATACAGTGGCCAGGGCCCCTGCCTCCACTCCTTGAGGTCTCTCTGTTATGCTGGACCACCTTCACCAGCAATGTCTTCTTCCTCACACTTGTATGAACTGAAGTTATTCACGGCTGTAGTATTCTGGGGAAAACTGAGTCATGTGTACATATCTGGTTGCAAGAGAGGTTATGACCTTGAGAAGGCTCAGGCTGGACTCAACATCCTAAGGCTCATTCAACTTAAGTAAGAAACAGAGCTATGATTGATTGGCAATGCTGACCATGGATATGAGAAAGGAAGATAGGGTAATGTGTTAAAGACTGTGTCTCCCCAAAATGCATATGCTAAAACCCCAATCTCCAATGTGACCGTATTTGGAGATGAGTCCTTTAAGGGAGTAATTAAGTTTAAATGAAGTATAAGGGTGGGTGATTGAGTAGGATTGGTGTTCTTATGAGAAGAAACACCAGAGAACTCCACTCTCATTCTCCCTCTGCATGCATGCACCAAAGAGAGGCCATTTGAGGACACAGTGAGAAGGAGGCTGTCAGCAAGCCAGAAAGAGAGATCTCACTAGAGACTAAATCAACTGGCACATTGATTTTGGGCTCCCAACCTCCATAACTGTAAGAAATAAATGTCTGTTGTTTAAGCCACCAGCCTGTGGCATTCGTTATGGAAGCCCCAGCTGACTAACACAGACTTGTAGTACACAGGCCACACAGTTACCATCACTGCCTGAAAACTTTCAGTTTGCAATGTCTTCATTAAAGGTTTTTAGGTAGGAAAATCATGTAGTCAGTTTTCCATTTTTTGAAAGACAAATCCTGTAGCAACATAAGATGGGTAGGGGTGTGGAAAGGAACAGACAGAAAGTAGAGAGCCTAGTAAGGTTGGTGTCATAGTAACTCAAGGGAGAGATGATGAGAAGCCGAGCTAAGCAGTGACGGAGGGAATGAGGAAGTAGGTGGATTTAAAAGACATTAAAGGGGTAGAATCTACAGGATTTGGTGATTGAACAGAAAAGTCAAGGAAAAGTATAGAGCGATAACTCCTACTTTGGGGCTTAAGTAGTTGGGTAGGTGAAGGTGAAATTCATTCAAGCAGAATATGGAGGAGAAACATGTTTGGGGAGAAAAATAAATTCATTATTACAAAAATCTCAAAGTATTGATCCACAAGATACTTATTAGCTACATGGGAACCTGGCCACTTTTCTGGAGGACAAATCTGGTAGACACTACTCCTAACCAAGGGAATGAAGTTAATATTGCCAATAATTGAATAAAGGTTCATCATGTGCTTCCTGATAAGATGAGTTAAGAGGAACTCAGCATTTCTTATGAAGTATCCTTGCCAAAAATTCACAAGACAAAATGAGAGATATTCTACAAAATAACTGGCCTGCATCCATCAAAAATAACAAGCTGTGAAAGATAAGGAAAAACCAAAGAACTGTTCCAGACTAGAGGGAAGTAAAGACACCTAACAATTGAATGCAATTCATGATCCAGGTTTTTGTCTATAAAGATTATTACAGGCCAGATGCAGTGGCTCACACCTGAAATCCCAACACTTTGGAAGGCCAAAGCAGGGGGATTGTTTGAGCCCAGGGATTTGAGGATTCAGTGAGCTATGCAGTACGTCACTGTACTCCAGCCTGGACAGCAAGACTGTCTAAAAAAAAAAAAAATCACTATGGGGCAATTAATGAAATTTAAATACACCCCCTAGATTAGCTAACATATTGTATCAATAGTAATCTCCTGATTTTGATAAGTGCACTAGGTCACTTAGGTAAGAGAATTCTTATTTTTAGGAAATACACTAAAGTGTTTAGGGTAGGCAGGCCACATCTCATATGGTTCTGGAAGACAGAGAGAGAAAGAGAATGGCCAAGCATAAAAGCAAATATTGTTAAATTTTTAACATTTGAAGAAAGGGTAAAGAGTATACATAAGCCTGAAATTTATATCAAAATTTAAAAGTTCCTTAAAAGAATACATTTATTCTGGACCTGACAAGTTAGATGCAGATACTTGTAGTTATCAAGGTTCAGTTAATTTTTTTTTTTTTTTTTTTTTAGAAAAGAGCGTCTTGCTACATTACCTAGGCTGGAGTGGAGTGGCTATCCACAGGTGTGATCATAGGGCAGTAAAGGCTCAAACTCCTGGGCTCAAACAGTCCTCCTGACTCAGCCTCTTGAGTAGCTGGGAATACAGGTGTGCCAGCTTCAGGGAATTTTTTGTCTAGGGGTCAATATTCCTCCCCTATTCCTGGATAGTGAGCCTTTGGTGACTTTATCTTCTGAGTTTAGGCCATCTCACCTTCCCTTTCCCTCCCTGGCATCACTACAGGCCTCACCAGATACCTCTGGAAGATGTAGAGTAGGCCGGGCTATCACGTCTGCTTTCTCCAAGAATAGCCAGTCATTCAAATTCCAGGGCTTCACAGGCTCTGGGGCAGGAGCAGCCTGGGTTTGGTATGGAACTCACTTTGCCTTCCCAGTTGAGTCTCAGGGTCCCAGACTAATAAACCTCAATGTTCCTGTGCCTCATTCCTCTCGGACTACCCTCCTTTCAGGAAGTCAGACAGGGTTTCTGGACCACTCCCTTCCCAGAGTGGGGAGACCTCCCCCAGGCAGTCTCCTTTTAGGGTCCATTGCTTTCTTCTGTCAGGGGGTGATGAGCAGCAAATTTGGCTTCCCCTTCTTACTTCCTTGGTGCAATGGGACAGTACTATGGGTGCTTCCTCATGTCCTACTGTAAGAGGCCAGACCACCTGTGCAGAATTTGCAAGAGTCTATGAGAACCATGCCAGGGTCCAGTGTTAGCCATCTCCCCACTCTGGCCTGTAAGTGAAAAAGGATGGAAGCATCTCTGAAAGTGTTACTACTATGCTGTGGCATTTCTCCACGTCCTTCTCCTGGGTAAATACAAGAAGAGTGTCTCTTCTCTTTTCAAGACAAGTGAAAGTAACCACCAAGGGACCCCTCAGAGCACTTGGGAGGTGGCCCTGGAGTGTGACAGACCTAAGAAAACTAATGACAAGCGGCTGAAGCTACTACCCAAAGGTAGGGAAAGGGAAAGCAGGAAGGTGGGTGAGAGGCAGATGTACTGGGTGGGAGCTCCTCTTCCACAGTGGGTGTGTACGGACCCGCAGGAGGGACTGACCTGGAGACTTCATTTAAAGGGCTTCATCCTAAGTGGGAGGTGGCGGATGGGTTGACCCAGCAGAGAAGAGGACTGAAGCAGTCTAGGAGCTGTGTGTTTGAAGTTGTCCATTGCTAGCTGGAGGAGATGTGTTCAGAACAGAGAATGTCCAGGCAACCCACATAAGTGGTCCATGAAGGAAAGAGGCTGCTCTGAGCAGCAGACTCAGAGAGCAGTAATGCCAGGACCAATCTTGCTAGGACCTGACAGCTCAGATGGGGCCATTTCTCCTGTACCCTCGTCCTCTGGACCCTGACTCCAGAGAAGTCAGCAAGCTCAGCAAGTGCAGAAGGAGCCCAGAGAAAGAGTGACAAGTCAACTTCCTCCTGCCCTCTCTCCCCTGTAAACCTCCCAGCTTGGGGCAGGTCTGAATTATCACAGGAGCGAAGAAGCTTTAACTTTGAAATGAGAAGTTTTGATTGTTATTCTGAACTGGACACTTAAATTACTGAAATGACATTTTTGGTAACTAAAAGTGACTGAAAAAGCAGTGGAACCTGTAAGACTTCACTCAGGGCTGGGAAAGAAGTAGCTGCAGAGCAAGGAGAAAAGGTTTTAGAGGTGGAAATCAAATTGTTTTGTATCCCATAGAGTCCCGCTTGTGAATAAAATGGCCATTGCAGGAATTGCTGCTTCTCCTCCAAGTCGGGACCCTGCCTCTCTAGTCAGGTCCCTCCTTCTGGAGTCCTTCTTGGTCTCCAGGGCAGCCTGTGCCTTTCTCTGCTCAAATGAGGTTCTCCTATGTCTCTCTTTTGCAGCCAGCTTTCTGTTGTTGTCGGGCTAAACCCCAACCATCTTTTTCACCTCAAAAATACCATGGAGGTTGCTCAGACCTTGCTGTAACCATGAGGAGTGATTGCCTCCCAGAAGTAGGTTCTCCCAAACCCTCACCACTGGGAAAACTGCCCACTGGGGGACAGATTTTCCTAAGATGGCAATAAAGTGGAGTCATTAGCAATGTGCACTGTAATTGTTCAAATGTCAGATACTTTATTTACTATCTGTCTGACCTACACAAGTTCTTTAAATTTTCTGTGCTCAGAGACATCATCTGTGAAATGTGAATAACAAACAACAACAATCTCAACCTGTATAGGTCCGCATGAAGAGTCTAGCACTGAGTGAGCACTCAATACATGGCACCATTTGTTCCTGTGTTTTGCCAGAGGGTAGAGATACTCTTCAGAAAAGCTCCCCTTGGGCATGCATTCTTGAGTCTCAGTCCTCATTGATGTTTTCTTCTATCCTGAGTTTTGCTGCAAGAGGGGGTTTTGGGCCAGCTCTGTAGCCAGCTCCCTTCTAGCTCCACTCAGGTCTCCCCTTTCCTGAGAGTTAGAAAGAATTCCAGGGCATCATCCACACATTCTCTACTCCATTATTCTCCTAGAGCACTGGAGAATGGTCTAGGAGGTGACACCGATCTCCAACCTGCTGTGAGCACAGCCAGGTGGGTGTCCAGATCCACACTCCTTCCCTGACTGCCAGAGGTGCAAACTTAAGTGTATTTGCCAGTCAGGTTGAGTAACAAGCTTCTTGGCCTCAGGAGACCTTAGCTATGTCTAAGAGCATGGAAATCAGCTGGGGCATGGCCTGTGGTCCACTGGCCTGGCTCTCACCAACTGAATGGAGCATGTCTCCAAGGTTATGGTGAATGGACAGCTCTATCTGCCCTGACAGAGATATTTCATGAGTGCAGAGTAGAAGATGAAACAAGTACACAGTTACCCAACTTTTCCGGTTTTTTCACATCCATTGTTTCACTAGTCTAAAATGACAAGTAGAGTACACTGGGGGGATATGTCATCACAGTTCAAAAGGAGGGGGACTGAGAACTGAAATCACACTGGCCTAAGGGTATCAACTGTTCCATGCTCCAACATTCAGGCCTTTAAAGTCCTCTTCTAGAAACTAAGCAAATTTGAATATATTTTCAATGGAGAAGCTAGAGGCTTTAGGATAAAAATTTGTCCACATATTTTGGACACATCCTTGTCATGACCTTGTTTGATCTTGAGTTAAAACATTAAAGAAAATGTAAGTTTTATTAATATTTAAGGGCTTGCCTCATTTTCCACCACTCCAACATTATCAAAAAGAAAAGTGCTGATTGGATTTAGAGGTTGTTTATAAAAAGTAACTGAGTGCATAGTGTTTAATATACAAATAGCACTCCGATGAGATAGATGGGGAAATCAAGTCATCAACTACCAAAGGAACTTGCTGCTCCACTAGTCCACTAGAAATAGTTCTTTCTCATGAGTGTATAGCACTATGAAAATGATCTACATTTAAATATTAAAAATCAAGCACATTTCTCTTACCCGACTCACCAGAAAGAAGGCAATAAATAACTCAGGGCCAGAAGATAGCCCTGATGATGCCACGGTTGTTATGTGCTGATTCAAAAAGATGACAAATTCTCAAATTAGTTTCTAGTAGCAGCACATATTTTTCTTATTAAGAAACAATGTAGTTTTCCTACATCAGCCATTAGGAAGCAAGCCAGTGTATGGGTTAAAATGACTGAATGGGTTAAAAACTGGTGAAGCAACAGGAAAAGACATAGTAGTGAATGGTTGCTCACCAGAATGGAGAGGGTTAGAGATAGGAGTGACGGCCTTTAAATACATTCATTAATAATTTGAGGAAGGAAGTAAAGTGCAAGTCTGTGTATGATGCAATATTGTTCCAGTTACTAAACATCATGAAGAAATGAGAGGAACTCTAGACGAATTTAAAACACAATGCAAGGGCAATAAAGGGGATGAGATGGAACAGCCTTCTTATAATTGTACTATGAGTAAATTTTATTAATCTTTTAAAAAATTTATTTCCCAAGTATTTTATATTAAGGAAACATTAACCCTACTAAAGAGCTCTTCAAAGTAGGCCAGTATCAGTAAAAAAAAAATAATAATAATAATGTCCTTAAATGTTTGTTCAGAAATAGACTAATTAGAAGTGACTTCAGATGAAGAAGAAATGGAATTTTGGATTTTAGTGAAACAGTTTGAGTCCGAAATCTGCAACAGGAAGACTGCCTGGGAGAAAAAAATAAAAAGTGGAGTGCAACTTCATGTAAAATTGTTTTCATACCTTTAATGACAATTTCATAACAGAGTTATGTACTTGGAGTTCGGCTAGTAAAAAAGAAGGGAAATCAGAAGAATCTGGTATAGGTATTGATATTTTAAAGAAAGGAACAAACCTTTAAAAACTAGCTTTTAATTTCAAATTATAAGTTGTTATTAAAGTTTTCCATTTTTATTTTAAGCATTTAGACAGGTAGGATAATGAATAATAAATACAAATCAGGATTTTAACAAAAGAAAAACTCCAGTCTTCAGAGTAGAAAAAGTGAGCTAATAGGATTCCACCAATTCATTCAATAGATATTTCTTGAGGGAGTTTAAAAAGTGAAGCTAGGAGAAGAGATGAAACAAGCACACAGGCTCATGTAATACCATGTACTATAGAAATAAGAACCTCTGTCTATGATAGAAAGATAGATGGACGAAGCACTTGGCCAGACTGGAGGAAGGCCACTCTTAACAGAGTCTGGATGTTGAGAAAAGTGCCTCAGTGTGGCTGGAGATAAGAACAGTCAGCTAGGTTGGGTCTAGGCCGAACCTTGCACATTTGTCTAAAGAATTTGAACTTTATTCTTTAGTTATTTCTAGCACTGTTCATGACCAGTAGCGTACACTTACTTGCTGGCCAAAGGGATGAATGAAGCCATTGATGTGGGATTTTTTTTTTTTTTTTTTTTTTTTGAGCAGGCAACTGACAAACTCCAAATTTTGCTTTAGGAAGATTAATATGAGTGCTGTGTAAAAGGAATGACAGGGATGGAATACCTATTACAAGAGTTCCAGTCAAGAGCATGAGGTCACGTTTCCTGAGTTAATCCTACTATGTGCTCAGCATTCTGCTAGACACTTCACACACATGCTCTCAATAATTATTTAATCCTAATAACAACCCTTTGAAGAAAGAAGAGTAAGTATAGCAGGCTCATTTTACTGTTAAAGAAACATGTTCAGAAAGGTTGAATAACTTACCCAAATGTCACACATGTAAAAGGGCATGCCTTTAAAAATAAAGCAAAATCCAAAGTATAACACATTGATACTTTTCAAATGAAGATAATTTTAAAAAGGGCAATGACAGGGGAAGGAAAAGAAGGGAGAAAGAAAGATTTTAGCAGAATCACAAGGATGTGGCAATGGAACACAGTATGTGGACAAGGGATAAGAAAAAATGTCTAGTCTGAATAACAGTATATGGGTATGAACTCAGATTTGGAAAGGAAGATAGGAAATTAAGTTTTGGACTTGTTTGAAATGACAGGAAAACAACCATATAAGAAGAGGTAAGTCAAGATCACATTGAGGGAAAAGCAGTCACACACAACACAGGTAGAACAGCAAGCTTTGCTCCTCAGCACCAAGACATATGCCAAACTCTGGCCATTCTCTCTGGCTGCCCAGCGTTTGCACTAGCTGTTTCGACTTCTTGGCTCACTTCTGCCTCTCCCTGCTTGTCTTCGGTTCACCCCAGCAGGTGGTTTTCTAGGAAGGCTCTCCTGACTCCCCAGTGCCTCCATCCTACTTCTTGTCTCCCAGTGTCTCTGCCCTTTTCTGTGTCTCCCTCCAGACTGAGCTACTGGAGGGCTGGGGTTCTCTTAACCTTGACCTCTGAGTAGCCTCTGAGGTTATCACTATGTCTCACCCTTAAAAAGTGTCTGTCGACTGATTTCTGTTGTTTCCCTGGAAAAGAACCACCCTGTCCTATTAAGTCACAGTTTCTTCCTTCTTAGGGCAGCGCAGTTAACAACCTCAAGACCAGGAAATCATCTTCCTCATCACATACCAGGCAGGGTATTATTCATACAGTTTACTCACCGTAAAGAGTTCCCTTGAAATAAAGCTAACAAGATTTACAAGGTTTACAAGATTTACAAATTTCAATCAACTTTTAAACAAGCCCACTTGTAGTGTGTGTGTGGGGACACTTCTTTGCTCCTTCTGTTTCCGAAATACACAAGTGGCGGTAGACGCTTCAGACTTTCTCTGTGGGAGGGTCGCGGGCGCCGCACTCATGGCAGAACCGGGGTCTGCGGCCCTTTTCGTGAACCGGCTTTGGCAGAGCAGAGGTCGTAAGAGTAAAGCTTTGTGTGTGAGGCGATCGGCTTGGCGGTGGGGGACTTGTGGGTACTACTGGGGGAGTCGCTAATGCGTCTCTCGGCTCCTTCTGAATACGATAGATCTGAGGTCCAGCCATCTGCCCAATTCCACTCTGTTGTCTTTCCACACGGACTTCCCCTGATTGGGAAGGGCCTATATTTTTCCCAAGCGTTAGGAGATGTGGAGGTCTGTTCATGGGGGAAGCCCAATTCCCAGGAGGATTTAGGAATCGCCCGCCGGCCGGGACTTCCTCTGTGGGGGTTTCAAGGCTGCTCACAGCCACGACGAGGAGCCACACTTGGCCCGCGCCACAAGCCTGGGGCTCGCTCCTTCCCGGGTAGTCCGAGTCGCTGGGAGGCGGGCGCGGAGACCCGGGTGGGGCGGGGGCGGAGCCGCGCGCGGCGGGGCGGGGCGAGTCAGGCCGAGGCCCGGGGGCGGGGCCAGGCGCGCGGCTAGCCCCGGCCTAGGCCGCCGCTGGGCTCCGCCTCGGCCGGCTACGCAGGCGGCGGGGCTGCGGCACGGGCCGGGCGGCACCATGGCGGCGGCGGCGCCTGCTGCTGCGAGGGCTTCTTCTGAGGCGTCGGCGGCGAGTGCGACGGCAGAGCCCGAGGCCGGGGACGAGGACAGTCGCGAGGTCCGAGTGCTGCAGAGCCTGCGGGGCAAGATCTGTAAGCGGAGGCCGAGGGGACACCCCGGCGGCGACGGCCGCAGGGCTGAGGGAGCAGCGGGCGCGCGGGGGCGGCGGCACCGAGACGCGCTGGGATCGCGGGGCGGAGAGGGGGCCTGGGCTGGGGCCTGGGCCGGACGCCAGCGCGGGGCACGGGCGAGGCTGGGAGGGGGTGTGTTGGGGGAGGCGTCGCCTCGATGGGGCGGCGTGGGCTGGGGCTGCTTCTCTCTGGCGGGAGTGGAGAGCGGGGGATTTGCCCGGGGGGCTGGAGCTGAGCCGGCGTAGGGGGCTCGGCAATGGGGCGCGGCCTGGACGTGGGGACGCCGGAGCCCGGGGCGCGGCCGGGGGCGTGGGCCGGGGGCGTGAGGAGTTTCCGGCCGCCCTCAGACGCAGGCCTCTGGGCGGCTGCGGGCGCCGGGGAGCGGCCCCGAGGTGGGAGCCGAGCGGTAATTACAAGGAGGCGCGGCCGGAGGAGGAGGAGGTGGAGGAGGAGGTGGAGGAGGGCAGGGAAGAGGGACTGGCCCGAGGGGAGGGGGCCGCCTGTTTCCTGGGCTCCAGAGCCTGTGAGAGGTTGAAAAAGGCGCCCTGAGTTGGAGGAAACAGGCCGCCCTGGGACCCGAGTGGCTGCCGCACGGGGTGTTCGCCAGTGAGCGCGCCGGGAGGGGCTCGGGCCGGACACCTGTGCCGGCCCCACCTCGCTGCGGCGGGGACTTGAATTGAGAGAGACGGCGTGACTGACAGGGACTTCAGGCAGGATGTAGTGGCTTCCTGTGAACAGGTCTCAAAACACAGTCATCCAATCCGCACTTAACCCACTTAATTCCTTTCCTTCTCAAGCATTTAATTGTTACTTTTGTGAGCGAGGCATACCAGTTGACTAAATGCAAAATTTTGCTCAGTCTTGCTATAGATCATTTGAGTACAGTCATTTGGACATTTTATTTTTAAAAAATGACCCTTTAGTGTCAGATTGACTTTTTTTTTCCACAGTAGTTTATTCAGACGAATTGCCTTTTTGTCCCTATTTGTAAGATATATCGATAAATCTCATTTTTGCATTCGTGGAAAATTAGAATTATTTTCTTTTTTCAGTTTTCTTAGGTTGGAAACACGCTTCATGTTTTATGTAAATAACCCTTAGTTATGAAGGGTACTTTTCACTTTGAAGAAAACCAAATTGCAGTAAATGGCTAACCTAATGCTCTTTCTTGGGCAGGATGTAAAATTTTCCTCTCCTGGAATAGTGATATTCAATTGAGCTCAGATTCTCCCACTTTCCTCTTTTCAGGTTGTTTCTCCTTTCAAGTGTTTGGGGTTTTATTTAAACCTCAAAAGCAAACATGTTAAATTTTCTCACCTTTTTATTCCCTGAAATAGTCCTGGGATCCTTAAGAGATTACAGTTCTTAAAACCTGAAAATGACACCAGAGATATAGATCTTAGTTGTCTGTATCTTAGTTCCTAACATTAAAGTTACCTTGTAGGATTTAAAATCTTTTAAGAATTCAGATTAAATCTTATCTTTAATATTTGCATATATCTAATTTAATGTTTGGGGAAACTGTCAGTGGGTCAAAGTTCCCCCCTTAAGCTGATTTTCCATATTTTTACCACTTTACATTTTAGTGTCACTTGATGTTAGGTACATAACTACAGGTTGTACCATGGAACTGCATATATACCCATGTCTTGGAATTGAGGGTTAGGGTTGGGCCGTTTCCAGAAGGACTTTGTTGTCCTGCACTTTCAACTGATCCGTGGCAAAGACCACTAAGAACAATTTTGTAAGAGAGCATCACTGTAAGTGAAACTTGAGTATACAAATTTAAAAAAACAACTCTATTTCCATGGTTTACAGTAACCTCATCACCCAGACTTGGAGATTGATCATCCAGTTGCTGGTAATATTATTGCTCTCTGTTATCCTCAGTTTTCTGCTTTTTAAATTGCTCAGATTATAGCTCAGGTCATGGAGTGTCTGCTTTATAGAAAAAAATGTATTAGTATATTATATACAGAAGGCCCCTCCCCTGTTTCTTTACCCTCATTTTAACTGGTATCATCCAGAGATGGTTGGCATTGAGAATCTTGTGAAGAGATGCTGTTTTCTGTTTCCCTGAAACTGACATGTGGGTTTTGTAGGGTGGGGGCTGAGAGGTTGGAAGTGTTATTAGCAGGTGCTGAAGTTACAGAATGGGTTTATGGTGGTTCTGACAATGAAGATATTAAGCATCTTGAAGGAGAGGGTAACCACGTCAGCTTTCCTCTTCGCCACACTGGAAAACCTTGGAAGAAAGCCTGACAGTGTACACTAGCCTGGAGATGTGCTGGCAGATTCCAAACTAACTGATTGGGATCCTTTGATCTGAAGAGTTAGAGATCTGTAGGTCTGAAAGTGAGGCTGAAAGGAAATGTTCTTATTTCTGGACTTGGGTAGGACCTTTCAACTCCGAATCATCTCAGTGAAAAGTGAGGATGAATTTATTTATAGATCTTTAAAGTTCTAGGCTAATAGTCCAGGGATTCCATTCTTGTATGTATTCGTTTTTCCATATACATAACAAAGTGAAATATTAGATTGACAGATTGAAAAACCATTTTTGTGGCCAGTTTTAAACAATCAACTGACATTAGCAAATTCAAATAAGACAATATTTGTCTTATAGACTGATCCCCAGTTCTCTGAGATCATTTCAGTGCCCTAGGAAACCACAGCAGTCCCTAATGGTCTGCTTCCTTAAGTATCCTAGTGTTGTCATATGAACCTTTGATAAAGGAAATTAGGGATGTACTCCACACTTCATTCTTGGGTCTGAATTCCTGTGCAGTGAGTAGCAGGTATGCTAGCACACCTGAAGCATATTTGCATACTTCTCCCCCCTCCCATAAAAACCTCACACTCGAGCAAAAAAAGGGATTGAGGCTTTCTTCTTTGTATATCTTCAGAGTTTATGCTATTATTTCGTGATCTCCTCCTTTTTAGCTACTACTTTTTTTTAAAGTTTGCTCTCACCCAGTTAAATCACATTGTGAAAATGTTGTTCAAAGCACCCATGCGACCTTATGCATGGGCTTATCATTCAGAGTATACCAGACTAATAAGAGAGCCAAATGTGAAAATTTGTGTGAATTTTTAAATGTGTGGTACAGCATGAAATCTGTGGGACCATGTTTGTTCTACAGCTCACTTGGTCTCACTGTTATCTTGAGACCAAGACCTAGGGCTATTTGGGGTATAGTAAAGTGCTTAAACTTAGAGGCCTAGTGTCTTTCAGACCTGGGTTTGAATCTTCACCTAATTTCCAACTTTTGTTAACTGGTTTGTGCTTCCATATTCTCATATGTTAAATGGATATAGTAAAAAACACCTATCTCACAGGATTTCTATGAGGATTAAATAAACCTTTCTCCCCACTCTTTCCCTCTAAACCATAGGAGCTAGGTGAAACATGGACCATCTCTTAGGAAAGAGTAGAGTATGAGATAAAAACTAATCTATATCGGATTTTCTTATCCAACATGTCCTGGCATTTCCTGGTGTACAAAGCTGATTAAAATTAGAAGACCTGTATTCTGCTTCATACATTATTAATTAATATTCATGTGACTTAAGGCAGCCTACTTACCTTAGCTTATCTTCCTTATCTTAAAAATAGGAATAATTTTTAAAAATAGGAATGCGTCATCACTAGCCATCGTGCACATGTTCCATCTGCCTGGGATTGTCTTTCTTCCCCTCCCCACCCCATATTTATGTTATATTTATGTCCTACTCATCCTTCAAAATTGTGCTCTGTGTGATCTGCCCAAAGCTTTCTTTGGGGCACCTCCATCCATCCCCGTCTCTGGCCAGAGGGTGTTAGGCATTTCTGTTGCTGGAGAATCATAATTCCTTGTCCATTCTTTATCATAGCATATTTTATAGAAATTATTTGTTTATTTCTTCCATTAGACTGTGAGCTCTTCTAAGGTACAATTCATTCTTGTTCATTTTTTAAAACCATCCCAGTGTCAGCCAGGTGCCTAGAATAGGCCTTTAGAAAATGCCCCACCTCACATGTTATCTTGAGAATGATTTGAGATTGTAGATATGAATTTTTTGTATGTGTTTTGTAAATTATACAGCAAAACCAACTAGAGGATGTTAGTATAAAAAACTGTATGGGTCTGTGTCAGGAAGTTCATCCTTTTCAAAATTATAGTTCCCACTAAGCTTAGGTCTGAACTGATTCCAGAGTTGCCTCATTAGGAAAAGGATTAAATTTTTCTCAATGTTTTGATTGCTTATTATTAGGGTGTTTGACTATTGTTACCAGACTGTATTCATGAATATCGTTACTAATTGATCCTCTATCATGGAAAAGAAAATCTCATAATCATACTTTACGTATTGTTTTTATTTGGCATGGCTGGTTTGAATTTTTAAGTAATACTATAAAGTATAAATCAAGATGTTTTATTAACTACTCAATAGAGTTGAGAGGAAGAGATTTAAAAGGGTTTATTTATGCTAAGAATTCATTTTTATCAGATATTTGAAATAAGATGAGTTATTTAATAAATTAATAGAAGGACAGATTTAAAAGGAATTGTTCATGCTAAGAATTCATTATTGTCAGAAACTTGAAATGTTGAGTTATTTAGGATGGAGGAAGAATCTATCTTTCAGAGGGATAGAAACTGGAGAGAAAAGGCTTCTTTGTAAAAGTTCACAGAGCAGTCTGCTAATCATTTGCTCTGCGGAAGACAGGAGGTAAACCTCAATGAGTTCATAGAGTTGTTTTTTTTTAAACTTAGAACTCTTTGAATAGACCCTTAAGTGACTGTGAAACTAATGTAGCTAGAATAAAACCATGTCCTTTTATCCTTTAATCATAGATGTTAATCCTATTTCCTTATTAATGTGCTTTATGAAATTATTTGACAATAATATCAGATTATGTGTTTTATCTACTAATAAAGTTCTATGCTCTTTGAAGAACTGTTAACAAAGTTTTATTGTATAGTCATGTATTATGTAAATTAAGAAACTTCTTATGTACATTAGGGCATTTTTATGGCATATCTTTAGCTTTGTCAATTTTGTCATCAAAAATCCCTAGCTAAAACAACATACTTTATAAGGTTATATCAATACATATACAAACACCAGTGAACTAAAACTGACAAATTTGTTACTGTGAGCTTGAGTCTAACTATGCCATTGATGACAGAATGACTTTGGGCAAATTCTTTAACCTTGCTGAGCCCTTGTTTCCTACTTGCAAAATGAGAGGTTTGAATGTGATCTTTAAACATCCCTTTTAGCACTTAGATTACTGGAACCATTTGCTTTAAGACAGTACATCAGATACTTTTAGTACTTAAATGTATTTAGTATACCTGTTTTGCATAGGACTCACTAATTTTAAAATATTTATCTAGGATTTATCCTAAAAAAATTTTTTTTCTGTGACCATTAACTAATTCAGCAGTACATAATGCATATCTGAGTGTCTGTTAGGGGACAGTAGTCCACTGGACTGTGAAATGGACCTAAGCTATGAATAGGATGAAAAAGGTCCTCATTGTTTTATCCTAAAATCTAAGCAACAGTTGTTTTTAGACATCTGTTATTCTCAGAGAATTATAGAAATTTAGAGCTGGAAGGTAGAGAACGAATCTAACACTCAGAGATGTCAAGTGTCACACAGTTGATGGCCTGTTGGGCACTAGTCCACTATTATCAAAGTTCTTTCTAGAATGCTACATGGAATTAATTTATTACTATGAATGTAGCAAGTGTACTACATTTAATATATGAAGATCACCGTATTTACCTAGAGATGTGTTCAGAAGTGGTAATAGATTTTCATTGTGCTGTCTACACACTCTTATCAGTTCCTTCTTAAGAACTATGTGAATTTGTTAGTATCAGTGATAAAACTATGGTTGTGACCTAGGTGGAGTTGAACCTGGATGTTTACTTATTTGTATCATGTTCTGCCTTAGCTGTTTTCATTCCTGACTGCCCATCAGTATCACCTGTGAACTTAAAAAAATTCTGATAACTGCTCTACCCCAGATCTACTGAATGAACATTTCTGGGATCTACCTGGACATCTTAAGGATTAAAAAGTTTCACAGTAGGTGATAATGGGCAGCTAGGCTGGTGAACCTCTGTTTTTGTCAGTTAAACAGACTGGGCACAAACCCTGCCTTAATGATAGCAACCTGCTGTGCTACCATTTAAAGGGCACCAGTTGAAAGTTTGATGTAGTCAGAGGGAAGCTTTAATTTGTTTGCTTATATATTTAAAAAGATTCATTAATTCATTTGATTAGATAATACAAATACCTGGTACAAAAAGATATGTATGCATTGAAAAATATTTCTTTTTTCCATTATTCCTTCTTCAAAAGCAAGCATTACCAGTTTGTTGTGTTTCCTTCAAGAGATTAAACATTAACAAACATAAATATATGTGTGTTAATATATCCCTTCCAACACACAGTCATAGCAAGATATACACATTGTTCTGCATCTTGCTTTTTTACACTTAACAATATAGGTTAAAGATTTTTCATATCCATATATAGAGAGAGCTGTCTCATTATTTTTAACAACTTCCTAATAATTCATCATCTGGGTATGCTACAGTTTATTTAATTCATTTGCTGTTGGTTGATATTTAGGTTATTTCCAATCTTTCCCATTACAAACATTTACTGCAATGAATAACCTTGTATGTATGTCATAATAATACATGTCTGTCTGTAGGATTAATTTCTAGATGTTAAATTAATGAATCAAAGGGTATGGGCATTTTTATTTTGGAAATACATTGCCAAATTGCCTTTCATAGAAACGATAGCAGTTTAGGCTCCCACCAGCAATGTATAAATTACTATTTCTTTAAACCCACATAGGATATATTTTAAAACATCTTGATCTTTACTGGTCTGTAAATTAAAAGGAACATATGATTTGTAGTTTTAATTTGTATAATTTCTTTATATTTTTAAGGACCATTTTTGTTTACATTTCTTGGTGAACTTGTCTATTTCATCTGAACTTTTTTCTGATGGGTTATCAGTCTTATTGATTTGTAGTAATGCTTGATGCTGTAAGGAAGTTAGCTATTTTTTTTTGGTGTGGAAAAATTTTTTAAAAATCTGTGTGCTTTGGCTGATGCCTGATTTTGTTCTTGAAAAGTTGATTGTGAGATCCAGTAAGGACAGTCATTTGTTGATTTCCTCTATTATATAATGTCTGATATTAGAATAGAGATTAAAAAAAAAAGAACTATTTGAGGAAAGGTAAGTGAAGACTTATAAACAGGAATTAAAAGACAAACAATAGATTGGGAGAAAATATTTGCAGCATATGCTTCATAGAAAACAATTATATAACATTCTCTGCTAGGCACTGTTTTAAAGCACTTTATATATACTAACTAATTTAATCCTTACAGTAACTCTGTAAGTTCCATTATTCCCATTTTACAGATGATGAGGAAACAGACACAGAGTAGCTAATTAACTTGACCAAAGTCAGACAGCCAGTGAGTAGTAGTGTTGTCATTCAAATGGACAGACAGGCTTTATAGTCCATCCTGTTAATACTTAACCTGCCATGCTATACTGCCTCTGTATTTATTAGTGTCCAGAGTATATAAAGAATTCATACAAATTTAAAAACAAAAGAAGCCATTAGAAAAATAAAGAATATGAATTGGCATTTCACAGAAAAGGAAATATAAATGTCCAGTAAATATGTGAAAATACTGGTAAAGTTGAACAAAAATTAATCAGGGAAATAAAAATTTTAAAACATCAATTTCTAAAAAAAAAGAAAGTTTGTTTATTTCAGTTTTTGGTGAGGGTTTAGGGAAACAGATACTTTCCTTACTGTTGCTGTGAGTGTAAATTGATAAAACAATGTTGGAGAGCATTTTGACAGTATCTGTTAAAAATTTAAATGTATATACCATATGCATTTTTATTTCTACCTATCTACCCCACAGCAACACTTGTACATTCACAGAAGAGGGATATACAAAGATGTTTAATGTTGCCTTGCTGGTAAAACAGAATGATTAGAGAAAGGAAAATGGCTAAATGATGTGTTCATGTACATATTTTATTGCATTTAAAAAGAATAAGGTATATCTATGTTATGTATCGAGTAAAAAAACTAAGTTGTTAGAGTGATATGTATAGTATATGTGTTTTTTAAAATCTCAAAAAATATGCAAAATACCCAATTTTAGAAAAAAATTCTCAAAACAATATTTTATCTTTTGTGTGTATATGTATATATACAGATATACACACACAGTGTCCCAAAAGTTGCAATACATAGGGAAAATGGAAATTGTAGACAAATATACCTTTATTTACAAAATATTCATTATAAAATTTTTCCTTTGGGGACTTTTGGGACACCCTGTATATATGGATAAATGCATAAAAAGAGGTCTGAACAAATGTACAACATTGATTGCCTTAGTGGTAGACAAAGGGAATTAGCCTTACCTGTAATGGTTTAAATTCCTATAAAGAATGTATAATACTTATATATTAGTTATATTATAAAAGATGACTATTTGTATAAATGAATTTGTTACAGTATTAGTCTTAAGCTGTGAGAATTTCTCTTGCTCTATATCCTCTCTGCAAAAACAAGAGTAACCAAAGGTTAGGTTTTGTAATGTGTTGAGTACATATAGAATAAAGTCAACTTTTCTGTTAACTTTTTTGGTAACTTTTTATTTTGATATAAATTCAAACTTAAAGAAAAATTGTAAGAATAATACATGAATTCCCATATACTTGACTAATTGTTTATGTTAAAAAAGTTGACTTTCTAAAAAATTTTTGCTGAAAACGTCAAGTCGTAAAGAAAATAGAATAAAGAATAAATAAAAATATAAAGATAAAAAATAATAAATAAAATAATGAAAAAATTTAATACTTTGTTTCAGGTAAATGTGGTAAAAAGTTCTGAATAATTTTGATCCTTTAAAATACAACATTTGTGTGAGTGGTACAGAATATCTTAGCTTTGAATTTGTACAGTTTTATATAAAATTTTCTTAGCAGATAGGAAGACATGAACTATGTTTATTGAATTTTTACTGGTTTCCAGGTGCTGTGTTAGGAAATAAATTATAAATTATTTCATGCAATCTAATTTCATGAAGAAGATTGTTATTTCTATTTTAGAGAAGAAGCAGCAGACAGAGAGATTATTGGCTCAGAATTTTAAGGAGGGAGAGCCAGGTTTTCAGAGTCTTTTTGTTACCAAAGTCTGTGTCCCTTTCTCTACCAAGTTAGATGGTATGTTGGAAGAAATTGATAAGCACATTTATATTGTTAAGTTGATAATTACTCCTAAATTGGCTATTGGTTAATGGATATTCAATAACATTAGAATGTTCAAATGCTATAAAAATTTATCTCTGGGCTGTTTTGAGGGTTGACAATATTCTCTTGTCTGCCTGGCTCTGCTTCGGTAGATTTCTGTGTGTATTTTTTTTTTTTTTTTTTTTTTTGGTTTTTTTTTTGAGACAGAGTCTCGCTTGTTGACCAGGCTAGAGTGAGTGCTGTGGCGTGAGCCTAGCTCACAGCAACCTCAAACTCCTGGGCTCAAGCAATCCTTCTGCCTCAGCCTCCCGAGTAGCTGGGACTACAGGCATGCGCCACCATGCCCGGCTAATTTTCTATATATATTAGTTGGCCAGTTAATTTCTTTCTATTTATGGTAGAGACGGGGTCTTGCTCTTGCTCAGGCTGGTTTCGAACTCCTGACCTCGAGCAATCCGCCCACCTCGGCCTCCCAGAGTGCTAGGATTACAGGCGTGAGCCACCGCGCCCGGCTTTATTTTATTTTTTGAGATGGAGTCTCACTCTGTTGCCTGGGCTTGAGTGCTGTGGTGTCAGCCTAGCTTACAGCAACCTCAAACACCTGGGCTCAAGTGATCCTCTTGCCTCAGCCTCCCTAGCAGCTGGGACTTACAGGCATGCGTCACCATGCCCAGCTAATTTTTTCTATATATTTTTTAGTTGGCTAACTAATTTCTTTCTATTTTTAGTGGAGACAGGATCTTGCCCTTGCTCAGGCTGGTCTTGAACTCCTGAGCTCAAACGATCTGCGTGCCTTGGTCTCCCAGAGTGCTAGGATTACAGATGTGAGCCACTGCACCCAGCCTGTGTGTGTACTTTTGAGTGGTTCTTCTAGAACAGGGGTCCTCAAACTTTTTAAACAGGGGGCTAGTTCACTGTCCCTCAGACCATTGGAGGGCCATTGGAGAGTGTGGGGCACATTACACACATGCGAACTGTGGGCCCGGGATGAGTCGGCTGCTGAGCAGGACAGGCAGCGGCAGCAAAAACACCCAGTGGGCAAGATAAGTGTCCTTGGCTTTGAGGATGCCTGTTTTAGAGCATGTACACACAAACACATATTCATCTTTACATGCACATGGGGACAACTTCTTTATGAATCTGAGTGACTTTTTTTTTTTTGACAAGTACATGATCAAAATGAGTCCCAGTTTGGCTATCTGGATGCTATTAGATATGGCCCGTCCTATCTGAGCTCTGCCAGCACCTGGCTTTGGGCCTTTCTTTTGCTTGTCATACCAGGCCCTCTTGGTCACCTTAGGAGCCTTGCTAAGTTTCACATAACTATAGGAATAATTGTCCTAGCCTAGGATACCCACCATATGTGCTTCAGAGTTTGGTTTCCCACTTGAGAAGGGGGCTGTAAGGAACTTAGAGACCAGTACACATTCAAAACTGAAACCGGAAGTGGGCAAGGCAAACCACAGGAAGATCCTGCCCACAACTTGGTGATGTATCTCTATAAGCCATGGACACTTCCTGGCAGTACCTTGTGAAACTTGCCTTTTCATGTACAATAGTTTCCTAACTTCTTGTTCTAGACTAAGCTTCAGTCAGAGGTGATTAATATGATAGCAATATAGATAACCGTATGATAGTTATTATGCACATGACTTGTACACAACAACTGGCCCCTAATTATGTTCAGTAGACCTTCCCACTGAGGAGTTGCAGCTTACCTAGTAGAATATTTTTGAGGAGTTGCAGTGGAATTTATGCATTAAGCTTGACTTTATGCATTGTCTGTAATTTTACTTATATATGGTTCAGGCATTATAACCACAGAGAACAGTTCTTTGTTCACTGAGTCCAGGCTAACTTAAACTACCTAAACTGGTGGATTCCCAGAGTCCTTTGCCCACTCAACTGCTTGCTCAGTGGCACTACCTTGTTTTATCATAGTGTGCCTTAGGCAGAACTAGATTGCTGGTAGGAATTATGTAATGTGTTGATTTTTTAAGATTACCAGTTGAGTGAGATTATAGACGCTTGGATCATTTACAAATATATATATATCATTTCCTGGGAGTGAGGAAAATTGCCTGACAACCAGGTTATCTGACCATGTTAATTTATGCATTGGAAAACTGTACTTACTAGTAGATATTTCAGTAGTTACCATATGCCTGTTGATATCATTTCTCATTCTCTGAATAATATCACAGATGTTTCACTTTCCAGTGGTGTTTTCAAGATGACAACTAAGGAGGGAAATAACAGCTACATAATTTTTTCTTTTTGCTAGTTCTTAACACCTCCCCCTCTTATTTTTTTTTTTTTTTTTTGCCTCTATACACTACAGCAATCTGACATACTCTGAAGGGGGGGTAAATATGAGACTCTTTAGAAGGTCGTGTGGGGTAAAGGCAGTTCTTCTCTTCCTTTCTCCATCGAGAACTGTTAAAGATAATTGAATGGGAGAGCTCTTTTTTGTGTTAGATTTCTTTATCCTATATCAAATATTTATTATTATGATAGGCATATGGAAATTGATTTGATGATAAAGTATAATGTAGCATGTTTAAAGCATGGTTTTCTGCTACTTTTCTAGTATTCACTTAATCTCTCAGAGCCTCTGCTTCTTTGTCTGTAGATTGGGAATAGTATTAATAGTTTTACTAATCTTATAGGATGGTTGTGAAAAGATTGAATGATTTGGTATACTGCCTGGCATATGCTGAGTTAAGTGTTGGCTCTAACATGAGCAGTAGTGATATTGAGTGAAGTATATTTTCACAGTTTTCTTAATGAATATTTAATATAAAGTTACTGAAGTATTCATACTTATATGTATATCGAGTTCTTGTAGTGTTCCTCAGATTAAACTGGCAGTAGGTAGTAATATCTAAAAATACAAGAAATCAGTGTTATCCTGTGCTTTTTAAATTTCAAATGTTGTCTTTCAGAATTTTAGAGTTTGGGGGAACCTAGAAGATTAACTGGTTAAGGAGTTGCAAACTCAAATATGCAGAGACCAGGTGTAATGAAATAAAGGCAGGCAGAGATTGTTATGATTTAGTAAGGCGTGCCCATCTGTAGTTTCTACTCAGAACTATGTTGCCAGATCTTTGATTATTAAAGAGAAACCAGAAATAGGGATTTATTTATTGTTAGCTCTCCTAGTTTCTAGATATTGGACACAAATAATTCTGTTGCTGCTGTTTTGTTTTGTTTTTTAATAAATACTATGTGCAGGCCAAACAGTTCTCTGTCTAGCTGACCCCCAATTTGCGTCCTCATTTTAGAGATGTGGAGCCTAAGATATAGAAAGGCCCGGTGTTATTCTATGCATTTCCTAAAATAGAAATGTATTGGCCAGGCCCAGTGGCTTATATCTGTAATCCTAGTACTTTGGGAGGCCAAGGCAGAAGGATTACTTGAGGCCAGGAGTTCATGACCAGCCTGACCAAGAATGAGACCCCATCTCTACAAAAAATAGAAAAATTAGCTGAGCATGGTGGTATATGCCTGAAGTCTCAGCCATTTGGGAGGCTGAGGCAGAAGGATTGCTTGAGCCCAGAAGTTTGAGGTTGCAGTGAGCCAAGATGATGCCACTGTACTCTAGTTTAGGTGACAGAAAGAGACCCAGTTTCAAACACTCTGAAAAAAAGAAGAAATGTCTTTCTTTTGTAATAAAAGAAAGCCTCACTAAAAAAATGACCTCTGATGTATTCAGTTGTTGTATTATAGATTATCTTGTATCACAACCTTATGACTTGGATGAAGGGAATTGTATACAGATGTTAATTTTTAAGAATCTCTAGCCAAAGAAGGGCACTAATAGTATTTACTGAATTGTTACTCTGTTCTAGGAGTTGTGCCAAATGCTTTACCTTAGTTAATGCTCACAGCAACCTTGAATCATTACAGTTACCTTTTTACACAGGAGGTTGATACTAAGGACATACCAAGGACTGAGAATATACAGATCATTAAGTACAAAGCTCATGTTGAAACTCAGATGTTCGTCTCCAAAGTACATTGATTTAACTTGCTGTGCTGTATCAGTACTTGCATATGTTTTTAGACGTATGTATACCTTTTATCCTATTGCAACAATTGAAATTAGACTTTAGAAGAAAACTTCAAAGACCTTATGATATATAACCATTGTATAGATTGTCTTACTTATATGTAATTAGATGGTACAACAGCATTTTAATTTTACTCTAAATTTGTCAATCCCATAGATTATATTTTTAAATATACATTTGAACCATTCTTACTCAATTTTTAGTTATGAATGTAAATGATACAATTTGCATATTTTCTGTCTTTTTACCATCTAACATTCTAATCTTCTGTTTAGTTTGATGTCTCTGTTACAGGTTGAGCATTCCAAATCTCTGAAACCCAAAATGCTCCAGAATCTGAAACTTTCTGACCACCAGCATGGCACTCAAAGGAAATGTTCATTGCAGCATTTTGGATTTCAGATTTTCAGATTTGGAATGCTCAACCTGTAAGTATATATAATGCAGATATTCCAAAATCTGAAAAATTCTGAAATCCAAAACACTGCTGGTCCCAAGCATTTCAGATAAGGGATACTCAACCTGTATTAGAACATCATATCCTGAGTCACTCAAGCTAGTTGATGTCAAAATCTGTGAGTTTTACCACTGTAGTATCTCTTCCATTTTTCCTTTCTTCTCATTGCCCTTTTATTACCTTAGTTTAGGCCCTTGTAAGTATCAGAGTACTTTCCCTGAAGTATAGAGCTGACCACATAGAAACTTTTAGTGACCCTTGTTGCCTACTGAATAATGTTAAAACTCCTTAGATTGGCATTTTAGGTTCTCTGTGTGAGTCCAGCTTTCTTTTATGATCTTATCACCTCTGACTCCCCTTTCATCTATCTCCCTTCATGCTTCAGTCAGTTTGTATTATTTACTGCCTCCTTGAAGGTGTTCCTCATGTTCCCACCACTTTCAGACCTTGTTCACATTTATGCCTTCCTCCTGGAATGTTATCCTTCCATCCCCAGTTTCTATATTTTTAAAATATGTATCACGTGGAAGAGTTATTGTGAAAATTAGGTGAAATGATATATATGAAGTCCCTAAAAAATGTATATACTATGTGTACCTAGTAATTGGTAACTATGATTATGATTTGGCTTTCCTTCTATCCCACATAATCTTCATCTTAGGATCTTTTCCAGGACTCTTGCCCTTCGCAGTTTCTCTTGGGGGTTAATCTCAATGGGACCTTTCTTGGCTCCTGTCCTTGTACTTTGAAGTAGACCTGGGCCTACCAGATCTCTTTCACACAGGAATATATTCCCAGCAGTGCTGCATCCAGAAAGACCTTAAGAGTGGAATGGACACACTCTAGGCTTTGGGGTTTGACTTAAGTCACATCACCTTGCCAGCTATGTAACTGTGATTTTTTTTTTTTAATTTATAAAAGGAAACAGTAATGCTTACCTTACAGGATTGTTGTACAGATCAAATGAGACATTTGAGAAAATGTTTCACTGTCTTGGAGCATCTAACTATTTGATAAATATTTATTTTCTTTCGGACTTGTCCCAGTAGTGTCTTCCCCTAGGACATATAGAAACATACATACAAACTACAGCTATAAGTGCACACTTATAATGCCTCCCAAACATGCACATATGTGCATACTCACACGTACAGAAGCATATACACCAAAATCTCTACCCAGTATCCTGATATTTGGAATTCTAGTCCTAGATAAAATTTTGTATGGCAGAATCTGGATTCTAATGACCTTTGCATAGAACCATTGATCTTGTACACAGAGAGTTGGCCATCTTTCCACTTCTGTTAATATAAGTTACCTTATCAATTTTGATTTGGTGGTGTTTATCTTCTTACTTTAAACTGTGTACTTTTTGACAATGACGAAAAGCTGCTGTTTTCTATAAATAGTTACATGTATCCCTTCTTTCTTCAGGTTTTTACACAGAAGTTACTTAGTGGAGCCTTCCTTGGCTACCCCACCCTCTGCCATTTCATGTGGTACCCATTCCTACTTAACTCTTATTACTATTATGCCATAATTTTTTTTACTTATTTGTCTTATTTATTGTTGATCTTTCCATCTGTATTAGCCTAATGAGGACGTAGACTTTTGTCTGTTTTGCTCACTGTTGTGTTCCTAGCATCTTAGTAGGCACTCAGTAAATATTTGAATATGTGAATTTCAGCATGGTTTGTTTATTTTCAATATATCTGTAATACCTATTAGCACTGTAAAGATTCTTATATTTAGTGCTTTTGGTAACTATGCAGGAGACTTTTTTTTTTCTTTTTTAATCTTTGGATCAGTTACATCAAATGGAAAAAAGAAGCTTACATGCAATTTTATGGTTTGTAATGTGACATTAGAACCTCTTTTTTGCCTATGCCAGTTATGTATATAATACATTCATATTTATTCAGTAGCTATTTTGTTATCTGTTATAAACTAAGCATGGTGCTAAGAATTGGTTCCTTCCCTCAAGAAGTTTATAGTTCAGTGAAAAGACAACCAAGTCTCTTTTGCTTGGTTCTTTCTCATCATTATTACCTCAAAATGTTAGAGAACCCAGAGAGTCAGTCTTCAAATTACTTTCTTATATGTTTTTCTCCTTGTGATATGGTTTAGTCTCATGGTTTTGTAGATATTACATACTTGTTCATGATTATCAAAATTTTATCTGCTGCCAGGACTCTTTGTCCTCTTGACATCTGTACTTAGATGTCTAATAGGTATCTCAGACTTAATATATTCAGTATAAACTCCTGAACTCCCTCTTCAACAGGAGACCCCTATCTCTGAAAATGGCATCTCTATTCATCCAGATGCTCAGGCCCAAACTCTTAGAAGTCCTCCTTGACTCTTCTTTCTCTCACACCCTATAGGCAAAATAGCAATAAATCCTGTTAGCTCTGTCTTCAAAATACATGCCCAATTGATCCCTTCTCTCCATGCCCATGACTTCCCCCTAGTCCAAGTTAGGATTATTATAATAGTTTCCGATCTAATCTGCTGCTTCTACTCTTTCCCTTCTGTGTTGATTCTTCTAAAACATGCTTTTCTTATGCACAGACTCCCTAAATAGCTTCCCACCTCACACAAAAATAAGCCTAAGACTTTACAGTGCTTACAAGGCCCTATTTAACCTGCCTCCTCCCCCACCCCACTCCATCTCTTACCATTTTCTCCCTCTCTCTACTTTGCTTGTTATTTTACAACCATACTGGCCTCTTTGCTTTTCCTCCACTGTGCCAAATTGTCCTGTCTCAGAGTCTTTACACATTTTGTTCTTGCTGGCTGGCTGTCTCTGTTGCCAGATTATCTGCATTACTTATACCCTCAATAACTTCCTTTGGGTATCTGCTTAAATATCTTAATAGAAATGCATTCCCCGATGCCCTATATAAAATAACATTGCCCTCTTACCTCTCTCTACCCTTTGAGCCTGCTACTCCCTAACTCTCTTAACCTGCTTTCTTTTCTTCCAGAGCAATAAATATTATATACATACTTAAGAGTGATGTTTGTCTCCCTTGTCTAGATTGTACAACTGTTCCATATGGGCAGAGACCTGTTTTTATTCATTGTTTTATCCCCAACATTTAGAACAGTACCTGGCATGTTGTAGGCCTTTAAATATTTGTTGAATATAATGCAACAAGTGCAATACAATACAATCCCTGGGGTGGAAGTACATATAAAGTACTACAGGAACATAGGGGAAAGAATGGCATGACCACCTAGGAATTGAGGGGAGACTTTACAAAGATGCCCTTAAGCAGAGATGTTTGGGGGAAAAACAGGTGAGGTCATTCCATACAAAGAGGTACGAAGGCATGAGAAAATACAATGTGTTCAAGGAACCAGAAGTATAGTACTGTTGGAACATAACTTGTGGAGGTTTGGTGGGTTTTTATGCTAAACTAAGGTATTTTAGATTTTTATCCTGCAAGGTGGGCAGTGGTAGGTAGTGTGGAGTCATTGCATACTCCACACTATGGAGCATGGGGTGATATATTTTTTTTATATATATGCATGTGTGTATATGTTTACGTATTAGGTATCTCTAGCAACGGTGTGAAGGGTGATCATCAAAGCTAAATACAGCATTGTATTCAAGATATATATGATGTGGGATAGGTGTGCTGTGGGAAAAAAATTACTGTCACGTGTGTGGGCAAGGGAATATTTCATTTTATGGTTGTACAAAAACACTGATATATATATGAAGGTGTTCTTGGCATACTTGCAGTACATTTGCAAAAGAGAAGGAATGTCCAATGGAGGGTTATTCTGTTTCTCTTTGAAAAATCCATGCTTTAGAAGAGGAGACCTAAAAAAATTTAGTTAACAGTTATGTTTTAAGTCATAATGCAGACTACAAAAGTGCTTAAGGAATACCAGTTATGTATGAATTAAATAAGAAAAGGTGTTGTTGGCTAAGCATGGTGCCTCATACCTGTAATCCTAGCACTTTGGGAGGCCGAGGCAGGAGGATTACTTGAGGCCAGGAATCCAAGACCAGCCTAAGCAAGAGTGAGACGCCATCTCTACATAAAATAGGAAAATTAGCCTGGTGTGGTGGTGAGCTCCTGTGGTCCCAACCACTTGGGAAGATGAGGCAGGAGCATCACTTGAGCCCAGGAGTTTGAGGTTGCAGTGAGCTACAGTGATACCACTGCACTCTAGCCCAGGCAACTGAGGGAGACTCTGTTCCCCCCTCCTCCCAAAAAAGAGAAGATGATGTTACAGAATAAAATAAGTTGTACTTGAATGCCTCCTCTTTTCTTCATAGAGGAGCAGTTGGTTGTCATTTGATATCTTTCTCATCTTGATTCATTGTTGAAGGAAAATAGTGACAGTGGCAAATACAATCAAATCCACACTATTTGCTATGGGGACAATATATCTGCCTTTGCATATTGCAGTACCCTGCATGCACAGAATTTTTGAAATGAGGGATGAACTATAAAAACATTTCTTCCTTTCATTCAAATACAAGTAAAAACCATTGCTGTTATTTCAGCTGCCCTACTCAAGTGTCATATCTTAACAATATATTGAATCAGATATATTCGGATCAAAATATGATTTTTAAATGTGAAGATAAGATGGAGGTATCCAAAATGGTACACATAGTTTGAATGTTAATTGACATTCTCAAATTCATGAAAACGTAATTATTGAGCATATTTTGAAAACCTTATCCAGAGGCTCCAGCAGGAGATGAAGAAATATTTTCCAAAGATAGATACAATCATACATAGAATTAAGATCCATTTCCCACGTTGAGGCATTCACCTTTTGAGTGTACTATGCTATTCAACTCACTATCTAATGGACCACTGAAAGTAGTTTTCAGTGGGAAATTGCTTCATAATTTCTGAGTCCATGTTTGCTACCAATAGCTACATCTACCTGACAGATTTACTAAACTCGTGGCCAGTGATGTGAAGTGATATTTTCTAATTTGTTAGAAACAAAGGTTAGAAATGAAACCAGTCAAGGTTAGGTTACAGAATCAGCTAGCTAATTTAAGCAGAAAGAGATTTAATGAAAGATTTTAAGTTTAAGTGGCTTATAGAATTGTAGGAAAGACTCTAGAAACAGACTCTGGGTTGAACTTTCAGTAATGCCATTAAAAAGCCACATCGCAGCTGGACTACCAAGAGAGTTACTACCTTTTTTTAGGATCAGAAAGGCTCTTGCAGAATTGTGAAGCTATAACTTTTAGCTGCTTGCATCAGAACCTTGCCACTTCTGCTATGATCAGGAATCTGCCACTATTAGGAAATAGCCATCAGCCAAATAACCACTTTCATCAGCAAGCTGTTGTGACTGCTGCTGATTCTAGAGCCAAGCCATGCCTTCCACAACTTGTACTGTAGAATGGATGCCTTGTGCCCTTCTTAATATCCCTGAAATCTGTGACTGAATACGTGACTTCTGCAAATGCTGCTGTAGAACAGGAACATCTCCATGAGAGTGCTTGCTAGTAGAAGCAACCTAAACTCAACCTCCATTCTTTTCTGTCCTCCAAATTTCTAGTGAGTGCATCTCATTGGTGGTACTTAAATCACATTCACAATCCTAGCTGCAAGGGAGGCTGGGAAATGTAGTTTTTAGCCTTCTATTCTCTGTGGTACAGGAAGGCATACACTGAAGGAGGTTGAAATGGATATTGAATACTAATCTACCATATCTTCTGCAGGTATAAAACCTGATTCTCCTTAAGGATAGCTATCATTAAATGGACTTATAGATAAGTTGAGGAAAATTGCAAATAATACCATCAAACAATACTGAGAAACTTGTTTTTTAGTATATTTTTATTGTTTTATAACAACACATTTTAAAAAATACCTGAAATTTGTCCTGCACCTCTATGATGAATTAAGTAGTCTGTGGATGACAAGTTCCCTCATGTTTAAGATGTGGTTAGTGGATAAAAACCCTGAAAAACCATTAGAATGAGTTACCTAAACTGAGGAAAGTTTAGTGTTGTCAAATACTGAAGAATGATCAAATAAGGTGGGAACTGAAAAGCAGTCATTTGATTTGGTAGCACTTAATACTATTAGTCTTCCTGCATGTAATAAGCAAGGAGTAGGATCAAAAGCCTAATTGAAGGTTTAGGTTGTGAGTGGAAGGGAACGGTTAGAGGCAATGATTATAGAATAAGTTTTCAAAAAGTTTGGCTTTTAAGGGCCAATAGATTTGGGGCAGGGGTCCAATGTACATGCTTATTTATATAATAGAATTGCTAGAGCTAGTGAGGCCCTACTCAAATATCACACACAAGCAAGCACAATCTTCCAAAGTTCTTTACTCTTTTTTGTGTAGCTGGATATGAAGTGTATACTCTCAACCTATTCTCTTTCTGCTTAAGATAAGAGATACTCTTTCTGATAAGATATAATAGGCATAGTATTACTTTTATCATGTCTCTAACCATTAGTTACTTATGTTGTTTATAATGTGCCAATTAATTACCACTGTAGTTTGCAGTTTTTTTTTGTTTTTTTTTTTTTTTTGAGACAGAGTCTCACTTTGTTGCCCAGGCTAGAGTGAGTGCCATGGCGTCAGCCTAGCTCACAGCAACCTCAAACTCTTGGGCTCAAGCGATCCTCCTGCCTCAGCCTCCCGAGTAGCTGGGACTATAGGCATGTGCCACCATGCTCGGTAATTTTTTCTGTATATATTAGTTGACCAATTACTTTCTTTCTATTTATAGTAGAGACGGGGTCTCGCTCTTGCTCAGGTTGGTTTTGAACTCCTGAGCTCAAACGATCCGCCCACCTCGGCCTCCCAGAGAGCTAGGATTACAGGCGTGAGCCACCACGCCCGGCTGTAGTTTGCAGTTTTTTTTTTTTTTTTTTTTTCTGAGACAGAGTCTCGCTTTGTTTCCCAGGCTAGAGTGAGTGCCGTGGCGTCAGCCTAGCTCACAGCAACCTCAAACTCCTGGGCTCGAGGGATCCTTCTGCCTCAGCCTCCCGAGTAGCTGGGACTACAGGCATGTGCCACCATGTCCGGCTAATTTTTTACATATATATATCAGTTGGCCAATTAATTTCTTTCTATTTATAGTAGAGACGGGGTCTCGCTCTTGCTCAGGCTGGTTTCGAACTCCTGACCTCGAGCAATCCGCGCCTCAGCCTCCCAGAGAGCTAGGATTACAGGCGTGAGCCACCGCGCCCGGCCTGCAGTTTTAATTTAAAGTCCTGATAGCTGGCTTAACATTTTTATGATTGGTGAGCTGGGCATTGATTACAAGAATTAGCTTTCAATATAGTTTATTTGAACGCCAGTCAGTAATGAATGTTCAAAATGTACAAATTATAATTGCTTTTATAGGAAATGATGTTGGGTCCATCTTTTATATTACAAAGAACATAAATTTTTGTTTATTCTAAGTAAATATCTGATAATGTCAAATACATCAGATTCTGCAGTTAAAATAACCCTATTGTCTCCTTCTTAAGGAGGAGAGGATGGTAGAATATCTGCACATTTAAACATTATTTTCTCAGGCCACACTTATGTAAGTGAAAGAGGGACATCTTCAGGGGTAGTGATTTAGTGTTCCAAATTCTCACATTAGATATGGAGCATATTTATTATGATCTAATTCCAAATTCTTTATATTCCAGGCCCTATATAGTGACCTAGTTGGACTTTGGTTTTTAAAAAACAAAACAAAACACAAAAACCCTTCTTGATTATGCAGAGGGGAGACATCAGAGAAAAAGGAGAAGGTTGAAAATAATAAAAATGGAATTGCTGAACAGTATTCTGGAGGAAGTAAGATAGAATGGGGTAGAGAGAGCACAGGTAGATGAATGAGCTTTGGATAAGAAGAGGTATATCTAGTCTTTGGAGATAGAAGGAAATGGATGTATACAGATTCAGATATATATTATTTTTATGTGTTATTTTTCCTTCATGGAACCAGTTTATTTGTAAGGACTAACCCATTTTAGGCAATTGTGGGTTCATTTAAAAAATTCAATTCCTTGATTCTGACTTGAGACGAACATAAATTTGTTTCTTCCATTTAAGTGGTAACTTTTTAAAATACTCTCTCAATAATAAATTTAATAACAAGAGTACATTACTGATACCTTTCCATTGGTTTTCTTATTTTAGCTTTTATAAATTACTTGTTTACTGAATTGTTTATATGTGTTTCTTAGGTTTCTGCTAGACTTCTTTGAAAGATATTGGTTCAAATGGCCTTTAAAGTTGAAAGAAAGATACTTAGGTTTATATAATTCAAACCTTCATCAGGAAACCCATGCTTCAGTGATTTGTCTGAAGTCATGCAGCTGCTTAGTAGCAGAGTTAAAACAGGAATATTGGTTTTATGATTCTTAGGATAATGCTCTTTCTTTTATGCCAACTATATTACTTTCCTAGTATACTGGTGGTTTAGTATACTAGCACGCACACTTTTGTGTATCCATTTGGCCCATGAGTATCTCAGGAGAACCTCAAAACTAGGCTTACTGGGTTCTTTAATATCCATTCATTCAACAGATATTTCTCAGGTGTCTACTATTTGACAATCACTTAATAGATCTTAGTGATCAACAAGTTCCCAGGCTTTAAGAATGGGAGAACCAAAAAGTAAACACTTAAGTAAAAATTAGCAGAGGTTTAAATAGTTATGACTGCTATCAAGGAAACACAACAGAGAAATAGAATATGGTAGCAGGATTATCTATTTTAGATAGAATGGTCAGGGAAGATTTCTGCAATAGTGACATTTGAGCTGAGACCTGAATGATAAGAAAGCACCAACTATGTGAAGTTCTAGGGGTAGAGTGTTTCAGGCAGAGGCCCTAAGCTTGAACGTGATGAATGGTTGGCATGTTTGATGAATGGAAAGAAAGTGAATATTATAGGGGGTGGGGGTTTAGGGGAGCAGTGGGAGGAGAAGAGGTCAGAGTGGACAGTTCAGTAGGATTGTGTAGAGCACAGTATAGAAGTGGGACTTTATTCTCAGTGAAATGGTACGGTATTGGAGCAGAAGAGTGACTGACCTGAATAATATGTTTAAAAGCTCATACTGCTTGATGGAGAGTTGACTGTAGGATGGGCAAAAGTAGAAACAGAGACACCAATAAGGAAACTGTCATGTTTGTCCAAATGAGAGATTATAATGGCTTGGACTTGGTGCCAGTGAAGGCAAGAAGAAGTGATTGGATTTGGGATTTATTTTGGAGGTCTGCTGGATTTCCTGCTGAGGGACTGGTATGGGGAAAGAACATATTTTGGGGGAGGGGGGAAGTCAGATAGTTTGTCTGGAACTTGTTAAATTCGAGATGCCTCCTGGATTCCAAGAAGGCAGTTTAATACTCATATCTGGTGTTGAGAAGGAGAGGTCAGATCTGGAGATACAAATCTGGGAGGCATCAGCATTAACACCGTATACTGCAGGAGTTTGCATAGAGAAGGAAGAGAAGGTGGTCCAAAACTGAGTCTTGAGGCATTGCAACATGTTCCACATGGGAGAAGTCAGCAGAAGGCCAGTGATACAGGAGGAAAGCCAGAAACACTGTGCTGTGGAAGCCAGGAGAAGAGAGCATTTTAAAGAAGGATGTTATTGTTCACTTGTGTTAAATAGTGCTGCAAAGTCAGGTGTGATGCAAACAGAGAAATGACCATTGGATTTGGTGGTATGGAGGGCACTGGTGAACTCAGCTAGAGCAGTCTCAGTGTTACAGTAGAGACAGAAGCTGATTAGAGAGGATTGAAGAATGAATGAAAAGAGAAAATAGAAACAACGACCAGAGATAATGCTTTTGAGAAGTTTTGAGAAAGGAGTCTAGAAACGGAATGATATCAAGAGGGAGGAGGTGGCATCAAGGAAGACTTTTTTTATTTTTGTTTGCTTTTTTAAAATTGGGAAATTTGCATGCATGTTTAGTGCTGGACAGAATGATCAGGAACTAATGCTGATTCAGGAAAGAAAGATTAATTGTGGAGTGAAGTTGTTGGAGTAGCACTGGTGGGATGGGATACAGAGCACAAGTAGGAGGATTGCCCTTTCATAGGAGTGGTGATGCTGTGATGTAAAATAAAAAAGGGACCTCAGATGTCGCTTAACATAGGCCCTCCTTTCAGTCTTACTGGTCTCCTTTAGACAAAGTTGATTACTTGTGTTTTAATTACTTGTGTTTTTTTCCTGTGCCACATGTTATACGTTCTTTTAAATTGAATTCATCCTATATAAGGCTTAGCAGGAAGCAGCTGCTAATAATTAACACTAATTTTAATTTTTGTGCCAACAGGTGAAGCGAAAAATTTGTTGCCATATCTTGGACCCAACAAAATGAGAGATTGTTTTTGTACCATCAATTTGGACCAGGAAGAAGTTTATCGTACCCAAGTTGTTGAAAAATCTTTAAGGTTGGTGGAAAAATTGGTAAATTGTCATTATATATATTGATTAATAAATTTTATGCATTTTTCAGATTGTTATCATAAAGAGGACTTTCTTCTTTTGAAACTTTTACTTTTCTTTTACATTCTGAATTTCTTTTTAGAATTACAGTATGTCAGAGATAGAGGGAGCCTTAATGTTCATTAGGCCAGAATGTCCACCTTATGCTTGGTTCTTTCTGACAAGAGCTTTGACAAGTGGTCATCTGACATTTACATAGTAATGTTCCAGTGACCAAGGAGCTCACTGCTTCCTAAGCAGCCTGTTCAGTCTTTGAACTATTCTGACTCTTAGAAAGCTCTTATATTTAGTTGATTAATGTTTATTAAAATGAGAGCCTACTATATATCAATAATTTACTGGGTTCTATTTATTCATACGTCCATGAGAACACAGTAGACACAGCAGTTGCCTTCATGTGACTTTTCATTGCCTCAAAATATATCTTCCTCTTAATTGTCCCTAATTCTATTCCTTGGATTTCTGTAGAACAAGTTTCTTTCATATGACACTCTTTCAAGTTTTTGAAAACGACTATCATATACCTCCGTCTGTTCTCTAGGCTAAAGTTTTCCTATTCGTTTGAACTTTCCTCAAAGTACATTATTATTTTGTTTCTCTAAAGAATAAATTACTTCTTAAAGTTCATATAAGTCACTTAGCTTAGTAGTGCATTGTCAAGAAATGAATTTTCATCTTTGAAAGTGTAATTGCACCTTGAAAGTATCATAATAAATTCTAGTCAATGAAATTGTAATATGCCACCTCTTCCCTATAGCAGCGTTTGTGGACATAATTTTGGTGCAGAGCTGTGCTGGTAGGATGCAGTCTTGTTCAGAGATAAGAGTCACAACAAGGGTACAGGGAATTATTGGAATGAGCATGTGGTGGATGAAATAATGAGTGCCATGACTTATGTGAATTGTATTTTAGACCAGTTGCATTTCAGGGATCTGTTTTTGATGCCTTTTTATTCAGCATTTTTTCCCCTTAAGATTTTATGTTTTCTAAAGTTTCCCTTTATGTCTTTTTTTCAATTTTTATAATTTTGAATATCTATTGAGTTGTTGATAAGAAAAGTATTATATAAAACTGAAAATACTTTAGTAGCCCAAAAAGATTCGAAGTAATAAGTCAATTGTGCCTATTGTATTAGAGTTTTGGTGTTCTTTATATTTTATAAATATAAATTTATATATATATAATGTTTTATTTATATTTATAAATGATGAAACTGAGTCACTGAAAGGATGAATAATTTGCCCTATAATACATGAATTTAGAAGCAAAACTGAGATTGGAGACCTGAAACTATTTAAATCTCAATTTGTTATTTAACATACACTGATTCTGTATCACACAATAATTAGTGATATACAAAACTAACGAATAACTGCCAATTAATTGGATACTTTGGGTTGATTCTAATATGTAGCCTTGCAAATGAGTAATTTAAATTAGTCCTCCTTTTTTTTTTTTTTTTCCACCCTTGCCTTTCCAGATATTTGTGTTGGGGAAAAAGATGAACCCAGTTTTCTTTATCTACCTTAAATTATTTTTATAGATGCACAGCAACTTGGGAAAATATTTTAAAGCTAGCAGTGGCTACCTTAGGTTATTTAAATATAGTAGATGCTTCTTGGGTTCTAGATGCTCCTGGCATTTTCCCTTGTGGAATAGGAAGAAAGAATCTAATAAAAACCCTTGCTCATCTTGTTTTCATTTCAGTATTTTCTACTCTTGTGGGTATTTATGATAAGCTGGTAAGCCAAAAGTCAGTAGATGCCATTTGGATTTGTTATGGGTTCTAGACAGTATATGTAGTCTGGATATAGAATTTTCATAATAGGTGAACAGGAGTCACATATGGAAACTATAGCTCCTAAACCACTCCCTCAAATCCTTTTAGGAAATAGGTGATATATATAAACAGCATAACAATGATACTATTTGTACCCAGTGCTTCTCTTGCCCATGTCAGGAACTTCCTCAGGAGTCATATGTATGATCATAAGTCAGTGGTACCAGTACAGTATATTTTTTTTTTAATTTTTTTTTTATTTTGGCATATTATGGGGGTACAGATTTTAAGGTTTCAATAAATGCCCATTTCCCCCCCTCCCCCCAAAAGTCTGAGTCTCCATCATGACCATCCCCCAGATGGTGCACATCTCACTCATTGTGTATGTATATACCCGCCCCCCTCCCTAGTACAGTATATTTTTAAAACAGTGTAAATTTACTCACGGCTCCTTACCAACCTTGTTAAAAATTTTCTTCAAATGGATTAATTTATTTTTTTTAATAACATGAAGATATGGCTAGATTGTGATGATACAATGATACAGATGACTTAATAATTCTCATGTTGTTCTTTTTGGCTTAATGTACTTAAAAATAATAATTGGGCCAGATGTGGTGGCTCATGCCTGTAAACCCAGAACTTTGGCAGGCTAAGGTAGGAGGGTCACTTGAGTCCAGGAGTTCAAGACCAGCCTGGGCAACATAGCAAGACTTCATCTCTACACAGAATAAAAAAAAAATTAGCTGGCATGGTCATACATGCCTATAGTCCCAGTTACTTGGGAGGCTGAGGCAGGAGGATCACTTGAGCCAGGAGTTCAAAGCTGCAGTGAGCTATGATTGGGCCACTACACTCCACCCTGGCCAACAGAGCAAGATCCTGACTCTAAAAAATCATAATAATATTTCAATATGCATGTGTGATTTATAAAGAAAATTCTCTGTTTTATAATTATTTATAAAATGATATGAAGAGAAATACACATCATGTCTTTACCTAATAGTTGTTTTTGCTTTGGTTTCTATGTTGAGATTAATTAGAAGACTCCAGTTACTTTGATAGGCTAACTTTAAAAAGTTTATTTTGGTTACATTTAAGGGAAAAACAGTAACAAAGTTGATCAGGCATTATAGCAACTAAAAAGCTGAGCCACCTGTTATTTCTGAGTCACAAATAACTTATGTAGGAGTATTTTACTTTCTCTTTTAGTTATGACATCTTAAAAATATCACATTTCATAATGATATTTATCTTTTTTGTTCTTTAAACATTCTTAGGAAAGATACACTCTTGACAGAGACATTCACTAGCATTTCAGAGATTCATGTCTTCATAGAAGAATTTAAATTTGTCAAAATAGCAATCTTAAAATGAACTTGTAAAGACAAGCTATTTCACAGGAAAAAATCTTTGCAACTTGGGAGTAGGGAAAGGTTTCTTTAGAATACAAAAAGTGCTAACCATAAAAGAAGAAAATTGATAAATTAAATTTTCTCAAATTAGAGGCTCCTGTTCTTCAAAAGACACCGTCAAGAAAATTAAATAGCAAGCCATCCCTAGGATAACATTTTCTGACAAAAGGACGTGTACACAGACTTTATTTTAAAACAAAACAAAAAAACTAGTAACTCAGTAAGAAGACAGACAACCATTTAAAATATGGGGAGAAGACTTGAACAGATATTTCACAGAAGATGATATATGAATGGCCAAGAAGCATATGGAAAAGATATTCAACATCATTAGTAGTCAGGGAAATTCAGTTTAAAACTATTTCTGGTCCAGGCGCGGTGGCTCACACCTGTAATCCTAGCACTTTGGGAGGCCAAAGCAGGAGGATCGCTTGAAGCCAGGAGTTTGAGACCAGCCTGAGCAACATAGCGAGACACCATCTCTACAAAAAATAGAAAATTTAGCCAGGCATGGTGGCACATGCCTGTAGTCCCTGCTACTCAGGAGGCTGAGGCAGGAGGATCACTTTAGCCAGGAGTTTGAGGTTGCAGTGAGCTGTGATGTTGCCACTGTACTCTAGCCCAAGCAACACAGTAAGACTCTGTCTCAAATGAACAAAACAAACCCAAAAAACCATTTTTGTCACTGTAGATTCTAGAAAATAATCTGCAATGATAGAAATCATTGCCTGTGCGAGTATGGTAGGGGCAATTACAAAGGGTCACCAGGGAATTTGGGGGGAGGTAAAAATGTTTTAAGTCTTAATTAGGGTAAGATTACATAGGTGTATAAATTGATCATGTCACATTCCCTAGAATAGCTAAAATTAAAAACATTGTTAGTACCAAGATGTGAGCAACTGGAATATTGCTACTAGGAGTGTAAAATGGTACAACCACTTTGGAAAACAGTTTGATAGTTTCTTGTAAATTAAATGCTCACCTTTAACTCAACAATTTCAGTCACCCAAAAAAGTTGAAAGCATATGGCTAGAAAAAGCCTTGTGTAAATTTTATAGCAACATTATTTTTAAGAGCCCAAACTGAAAACAAGTCAAATGATATCACTGGGAGAATGGATTGTGGCATACAGTAGAATACTCACCAGTTAAAACAAATGAACTCTACTATATACACAAGAACGTGGAAAAAATCTCACAGGCATTAAGCTGAGTGAAAAAAGCCAGACATAAGAGTATATATGATTCCTTTTATGTGAAATTCTTGGACAGATATATAATGATAGAAAGCAGATCACTGGTTGCCTGTGGCAGGTATGGGGGGTAAATGCAGAGGGGCATAAGATAACTTTCTCAGGAGATAGCAGTTTTCTATATTTTGATTGAGGTGAAGGCTATACAGATTTATAAATTTATCAAAAGTCATCAACCTCTATACTTTAAATTAGATTGTATTATATGTAATTTATACCTCAATGAAGTTGATTTTTTTTTTGCTGCTCCCCCAATAAAGTTGATTTTTAAAATAGCTTGTTTTAATTTTGAAAATATATTTTTAAAGTAACATTTTGTGTAACATTACCCATTTTATATATTAATGTATTAGTTTGATTAAGGTAACTTTACATATTTTTAAGACAGTGATGGTGTGAATGACTCTGTCCTCAGCTCTCATTTAGGTCCACTTTAGGTGAGTGTGATCTCAGGCAAGAACTGTATCTTTTGTCTACAGGACTCCTGAAGAGCTTTGTTCAGAACTCTTCCTGGCAACGTAGGTTTTCTCAGAGTTCAGCTTGGTTTGCATAGAACATAGTTGAAACTTAGCATTGGGAATGATTTGGAACTTTTGAAGTTCTTTTCCGTGACCTTTTAGTTTACAATTTCATCAACCTTATTGAAAGTGATATTGAGTAGTAATATTATTAATAGTGATATCAGCCAATTTTTATTAAATTATTTGATACTATTTGAAGTAATGAGCTTCCCCCCTTTTCTCTTTAGCCCATTTTTCAGTGAAGAATTTTACTTTGAGATTCCAAGAACTTTCCAGTATTTGTCTTTCTATGTTTATGATAAGAATGTTTTGCAAAGAGACCTTCGCATAGGTACGTACTATTTACAGTTATCTTTAATCACAACATTGGTGTTTCTATTCTTTCTTTAAGTGTAAAGTGTTGAAAAACTGAGGAATAATATATGCCCTACATTTCTAATCCTTTATCTAGACTTCATGTTCATTTGTGAATATGATCTTTAATTTGTATGTTCAGTTTAGATGGCACTTCCTTAGGGAGGCCTTTACTGATTTCCTAGTCAATGTGCATATGTTTCCATACTACCAGATGGTTCCCTTTCCTTGGTACTCAGTATGCTCATTCATTAGTTCTTTGTTTAATATCTAAATTCTCTAGTTAAATGTGATATTTATGAGGGCAGAGACTGTCTTACTAAATGTAAGGCACAGTGCCTTACATTTAGTAAATGTTAGATAAGTATTTGAGTGATTCAAATAATGATTTTGTACAAAGGTTGCAGTATTGATGCCTCCAAAGAACATGTGTTTTTGAGGTTTTTCTAATGGAGGTAATAATTCACTTTAATCTAGTTATAGTTTTCTTTCTATCCATATTGGTGATCAGTAAATATATTTCTTAAATAATTGTCTGATACTGGGGTGCAGTCTTGTGGGCATAGACTAGACCAAAGCTGACTGGCCACCTATTTGTCACATTCATGGTCTTTGTAACACTATCTTTGTATTTTAATAATAGGCAGAAGTCTAATTTACATTGTCCTCTCTTTTTTTAGTGTCTTGAGTTTCATCGTCTCCATCTCCTTTCTGGTTTGAAACATTGTCAAGTCTCCTACAGCTTAAAAATTAAGCTTTATTTGACTTTGTTCTCTTAACTAACTTCTAATGTTTCTCTGCTTTTGCTATTGAACTTCTTAACAAATGGTCTATATCCATACTCTGCTTACTACCTATTTCTTTTTAAATATCTGTAATCTGGCTTCCACATTTTTCTAAAAACCCTTTTTTGAAGTTTATTACTATCATTTTAAAGCAAATCAAATCACCTTTTAAAACAATATATTTTTCTTAATCATAAAGCTATTACATGCTCTTAGTGACTGATAATTACTCTATACAGGAATAACTACAATTAATAATTTGGTATATTTCTGCTCATATTTTTTATTTTATGCATTTATACTGCTACATTATACTATTCAGCTTTTTCCCCTTTTTTCCTTAATATCATCTAATGATCCTTTCTGCATATCACTAATATTTTTCAAAAATATGGCAGACCGCAGTGGCTCACGCCTATAATCTTAGCACTTTGGGAGGCCGAGGCGGGCAGATTACTCAAGGTGAGGAGTTTGAAACCATCCTGAGCAAGAGCGAGACCCCGTCTTTACTAAAAATAGAAAGAAATTAATTCGCCAACTAAAAATATATAGAAAAAAAAATTAGCCCGGGCATGGTGGCACATGCTTGTAGTCCCAGCTACTCAGGAGGCTGAAGCAGAAGGATTGCTTGAGCCCAGGAGTTTCAGGTTGCTGTGAGCGAGGCTGATGCCACGGCACTCTAGTCCAGGTAACAGAGTGAGACTCTGTCTCAAAAAAAAAAATTTTTTTTTTTTTTATATAATATCCTTTGTATAAAACCTCTGTGGAAAGCAATATGGAGACACCTCAGAGCAATACAGGTTGATCTCCCATTTGATCCAGCAATCCCATTACTGGGCATCTACCCAAAAGAAGAAAAGTCACTCTATAAAAAAGACACCTGCACTTGAATGTTTATAGCAGCACAATTCACAATTGCAAAGATGTGAAAACAACCCAAGTGCCCATCAATACATGAGTGGATTAATAAAATGTGGTATATGTATACCATGGAGTACTATTCATCAGTGATATAGCACCTCTTGTATTTTCCTGGATAGAGCTGGAACCCATTGTATTAAGTGAAGTATCCTAAGAATGGAAAAACAAGCACCACATGTACTCACCAGCAAATCGTTATTAACTGATCAACACCTAAGTGGATATATAGGAATAACATTTATCGGGTGTCAGGCAGGTGGGGGGGGATGGGTATATAAATACATAATGAGTGTGATGCGAACCAACTGGGATTTGCTTGAAACTCTGACTCGGGGTGGGGGAAGCAAGGACAATATATGTAACCTTAACATTTGTACCCCCATAATATGCTGAAAATAAATAAATAAAAATGTATTATTTTAATCATTCCCTTGTTGAACATTTATGTTTCCAAATTTTTGATATTCCAAATGGTGTTACTATGAACAAATATCCTTTTGCATAAATTTTTGCATGTCTCTTTTCCCTTAGGATAAATTCCTGGAAGTGAAAATTGGGTCAAAGGGTATGAATATTTTTGTGATTTCCTCTATATATTTCCACATTGGCCCCCAGAAATATTGTACTAATTTTCATTTCCCCAAGGATGTCATGGACATAGCCATTTCACCACACCCTAGCCATTCTTAGATGTTATCATTGAAAAAAGAATTTGCCAATATGATAGGCAAAAAATAATGTTATTTTAACTTTTTCTGATTTTGAGGAAATTCGAGGAATTTTTCATATGTTTTATTGATCTTTACATTTTTCTTCTGTGAATTGTTTGGTTAGAGTTACTTTTATTTATTCTAAAGCATTCTTATTTGTTAGATATGTTAACTTTTGTCTGCTGTATATGTACCAAATACTTCTCTCTCACAAAAGTTATTTTCTTAGTTTTTATCCTCATCTGCCTCTGTATCGCATTTGACTCTCTTGATTGCTTATTCAACTTGTTAAAAGTCAAGTAGTAGATATTTTAACAGTGTTGTATTTTTTTAGATGTCTTTCTCCTTCTGTCTACTTCTTTACTTATATGCAGACTCTCTTGTTTCTAGCAAACCCTTAATTATGGATCACCCCTCAGGCTTCATCTTCAGTTCAATTAAGCATTTACCACATACTTCCATGTGGCATAAAAAGGATGAGACATTTAAGATTTTAAGATGAATAAGACTCAGGTTGCTCCCATGCTGTCAGAGAGGCAATCTTGTCGTCTCATACTAATATATTAGGGTCTATGCTGGGTGTATGAGCAAAGTACATGGGGCATTCAAGGGAGAACAGCTAATTTTGTTTGGTAGGGGATTAACAGAGACTACCAGGTTGGAAAAGGAAGAACAATTTTGAGATGTTAGGGATTGGCAGAAGCAGAGGGGAAAAGTGAATCTTATATTTGTGGTATGTCTGCTGAAGTATACTTACGAGGAGGATGATAGAAGGTGAAGCTGGGACTATAAATTAAAACCAAGCTGTGATGAACCCTGTAGAAACCATCCCAAAATCCAAAAGGTAAGGAATTTGGAGACATTGGTTTTGAACCTTTTGAGAATACATGTAATTATATATAACTATGTATATATATATATGCATACATACACATAATTATACTTTATATGTGTAATCTGTATGCATTGACTTTATAGTTTGGAAGTTGCTGTTGTAGGCAATAGGAAGTTGGTGATTTAGAATAGGTAGAAATTAGAGGCACAGTGATGGAAAAGGAGACTATTATCAAATGAGATGAATAGAGAAGTGGCAGTGGAAATGCAGTGGAAGGAATGTACTTCAGAGGTTTCAAATAGAATTTAGGGACCAAGGGGATGGAGGGAGTGTGAGAAGAGAGAATTAAAAATGGTCTTGTTTTTTCTTTGGCTGTCATTAACTGAGATAAGGAACACAGTGAGAAGCATTCAGTTTTGAGAGGAGGGGTTAGAAAGGGAGAGGATGGCTTTGATTTCAAGCAAATTAAACTTGCATTACCTGGGGAACATCTTAATGGACATTTTGGTTGACAGTTGGAAATATAGATCTGAAGCTTAGATAGAGAAAAGAAGAACTGGAGACATAGATTTGAGAGTTACTAGCACTGAGTGATACTTGAAGCTTGTGCTGGAATGGATGAAATTACCTGGCAGCAGATAAGGATGGTTTCAGGGAAAAAGGCTTCAGCAAAGATTGAGAAGGCATATCTGGGAGGTAGGAAGAGAGATGAAAGAGATTAATATTACAGAACAATTAGATAGAGTAGGATAAGGATTGGATAGGGACTATTGGTAGTTATTAGCAACCCTTGAGAGAGAGGATATAACTTTGACCATCATGATATCTTGTTAAGAAAATGTTTAGTAAGTTTCATTGTCCCTTTACACATGTTATGGTCTTCATATAGTATTTCTTGAAAAGGCCCTTTAGTTGAGGTTTATAATTATGATTTCCAAATTTGCCTTTATTTTTTGTTTATTTTTAAAGTAAAAGTCAATTTTAAATAAAATAATTTTTAATAAAAGTCAGTTCTTTATGAAATGGTGTCAGAAAGTCATAATGTTTGGTATGAGAACTTGTTTTCTTAAATAAGTTTTTGGGGTTTTTTTTGAGACAGAGTCTTGCTCTGTCACCCTGGCTGGAGTGCAGTGGCATGATCAATCTCACTACAACCTCAAACTCCTGGGCTCAAGCGATCCTCCTCCTCAGCCTCCCAAGTAGCTGGGACTATAGGCGAGTACCACCACACCCAGCTAATATTTTCTGTTTTTAGTAGAGATAGGTCTCACTCTTGCCCAGGCTGGTCTCAAACTCTTGAGCTCAAGTGATCCTCCTGCCTTGGCCTCCTAGAATGCTAGGATTATAGGCTTGAGCCACTGTGCCCAGCCAATAAGTTTATTCTTATCATGGGATAAATGTTCTCCTTTTAGTGGGAAATTTGTTTTCCTTTTACATATAGAATTGTTATTAAAGTATATATAGTATGTTATCCTTTCGGATTAGAAAATAGTCTTGATGTTTTTACTTTTAAGTTTTTAACATTTTTGTAGTTTAACATGTTTTCTTTTGTCATTAACTTAGAGTTGTTTTTGTTTTTTTAAATTGTGAGCTATTGGAAATTGAGTTCCCTAAATTATTTTATAATTCTGAATTGACCAATTGTAGATTAAACAGTGACATAGTGTTTTTTGGAAATGAAATTTGAGCTAGAGTTGAGAGAACCATCTTTTAAATTTAAGATCTGAGAATGTGTATTAGTCAAGTATAGCTTTAAGAGCTTGTTTATTTTTAATTATATAAGTAATATATGCATTTTGTCTGTAAAACTTTTTAAATTATGGCATTATAGATAATACTGAATTACTTTTGACCACTGCCCTCTCCCAGTCCTCTTCCCAGAGGTAATAATTATTATCAGTTTGGGGCATAATTGTTTATATTAGGCATCTTTCTATGCCAGGAACAGTTAGTGCAAAAACTGAATTATAGATTAATTAAAAACTTGAGAACTAGCATCCATGCTACAAAAAGATAGGAAATTGTAAAGTTAAGGTGTCTTTTACTGTGTGATATATTTTCTTAATGTATAGTGTCTTCTTAAAAAGAAAGAAAAAGAGAAAAACTTTAAGCATATATTTTCATTTCAAATGAAGATTCTAGTAATATTGAAATTAAAACAAGAATTTTACCTCCTAATATGTATTTTCTAATTGTTTTATTTTTTAAGGGAATCTAGAGCTCAAACAAATAATCTGCGACTATCTTAGTAGATTTTGGCAGCTTATTTTTCTTTCCCCTTATTTCAGATCTATGTGGAGATAAGAGGATTTTACTAGGATATTGGAGACCTTAATTCCAGTTATGACTCATTAACTGTCCATGTTACCTTTATTGAGTCATTTTCCTAGACTTTATAATTTAAAGCTGGGTTTAAAATAGCTAATGTCTTTTCCAACTCTTTGAATTGTAGTTTCTACTGGCAGTAGCTCCTAAGTCAAATCACTGTTTAGAAATTGCCTATAACTACACTTTGGTGTCTGCAATGGGACTATATCAGTTGCCTATTGCTATATAACAAATGACTCCAGTATTTTGTGGCTTAATACAATAACCATGTATTTGCTCATGATCCTATGTGTTGTCAGTTTGGGCTGAGCTCAGCTGGGTGGTTCTTCTGCTAGTCTTATCTAGGGTCACTAATGTGCAGTTATCTGGTAGATTGATGAGGAGCTGGATGATCTGACTCATATGTCTGATGGTTGGTGTCAGCTATTAGCTGGACCTCTCTCTCTCCACAGGATCTCATGGTTGGTTCCAAGAGGTGAAGCCCTTCTGCACAAGTGTATCACATTTGTTGATGTCCCATTGGTAAAAGCAAGTTATTTAGCCAACACCAGAGTCAGTGCTGAAGGGGACCACACGATGGCATAGATACCAGGAAGCATGTTTTATTGGAAGTCTACCACAGAGATCAAAATGCATCCACCTAAACCCTGTACACTAAGGAGTCTAAGTGTCACCATTGGCTCTGAATTGCTGCTGTTGGCTATCTGTCAGAATTTGTTCATTCCTTTTGTTCTATTTCATTTTACATAGGCATTAGTTCTTGTCACTATTCTTACTGACTCTTTCAGCCATTTCTGCTAGTGCCCAAGTGAGAACAGAACTGTCAGGATATTGCCAGTTGGTAAACTGTATCAGGTTGAAATTTCTAAGAATATATTGTATCTAAAAACGGGACCCAAGGATAACACAGTATTTATTGATGGAAAGAAAATGCTGCTTTAAAATGGTATTGCAAAGCTAAGAATACTTTTTTTACTTAAGGACCAACAAAGGTTGTTTCTGTGCCCACAGTTCCTTCATTTCTTTTTGTGTTTCCTTTTCTTGTCTGATTTTAGGGAACTAATACAGCATCTAGTGTGTGTATGTTTTCTTTTCCTGTCTATGAGTTTATCAGGCCAATGGGGAAATGAAATAATGCCTTTAAATGATTTGTTGACAAGTTTGTTCCTGGTTGTTTTCCTTGAGGTTGGTGATTTCATGACTATTGAAATAATTAATTAACTTTGCTTAAAATAGTAAACACTTAACTAAAACAATCTTTGGGAACATTAGGGGCACAGAATAGGTTTTTAAGATCATTAGATTTAAAAGTCATTTCCAATGCAGAGGAGCCAAATCAGATATAGAGTTCAAGTAATTCACCCAAGATCACACAGCTAATAAGTAACAGAATTGACACAGGTTGCCAAATTAGTGTTTGTGTTGGAAGGAACATAGGGATACCTCAGTTTTGAAATCTGTCTTCAGCACTTGTTGGTGGGCAGGTTTTTAAATAATACTCAACTTCCTTCATCTGTAAAATATTGATCATACCCTGTATCTCCAAGATTGTTAGGAAGATTAAACAAGAAAATATGTAAGAATGTCTGCTACCCGGAAGATGTTCAGTAAATGCTGCCTTTTCTTTCAATTCAATGCTCTTTCCACTGTATTAGGCTGCCTACCTTTAATAGATAATGCCTTCCAGCTTAATGAAAACTCAAAACAACAAATAAGAATTATGAGGAGTTTTTTGGAGGGTCTTACTTGTATTCCAAAAATTTGTCCCTCCCTTTCCTGTCCCCCTGTATTCCCTCCACCATACTTGATTTGCATTCACCCTCCTACCCTTTTTTTCTCTTTCATTCTGTCTCTCTCTTCCCCTTTCCCACTGCCCTGTTTTATTTCATAGAGCTGATAACGTATATTTCTTTTTAATGTTATATAGCCTGATAAAGTGCTGGACATGTTGTAGGTATCCTCCTACCTAATGACTTCAAATATTTTTAATTCTTTTTTTATTTTATTATTATTGTTTTTTAATGTATGGTCTTGCTAAGCTGCCCAGGCTAGAATTGAACTCCTAGGCTCATGCAATTCTCCTGCCGTAGCCTCCCAGGTAGCTGTGACTACAGGTGTGCACCACCATGTCCAGATTTCCTCTATCCTTATATAACAGTTTCTTTGGCTTCTTGGAATCATGTACTCCTCCCTCTCTACTTCTTCAAGCCAACTTGCCTCATGCAACTAATATTTACATATTAGAAACTGACATTGTAAAAAGGAATATAAGAATAAGAGTTGCCAATAAAATTACAGGTTATTCTCAACAAGTGGCTTACTTATGCAGCTAGTCAGTGAAGCGTTTCCCTCTTATAGGACAAGAACCATTCAATTCTTTAGTGACAGTGAGTATCATGATACTTGAGTATATGATATTTGAGTGAGTATCATGATACTTGAAATATGGAATAGGAGGAAACAGATGCTTGCTTCTGGAATTTTTTGCCTGTGAGACTAAGAGAGGATTCTCTTTTGGGACGGCACCTGTGACAGAGAAGATATATTTTCAGTGCTCTGAGTTATAAGTCATGAATAGGACAGATAGAGTCCTAGTCTAGTTTTCAGAAGCATTGTTAACTAGACTCTGGTTGGGGAAATCAGATCACCATTTAGAACACAGTGCCATTGCGATTATTTATTGAATGAGGGAATGAATTGATCAACACAATAAACTTTCAAACTTTTAAAAAATCTCTGTTTTTAAGGGTTGCTTTAGTGATGTTTGTATATATCATATGTATGCACATGTGGACATCTATAGGCAGATACATACATATAAAACTAAAAATTACAGAAATTGTAAAATTTTACCTAAAGTCTACTGATGACTTTCTGTGTAATCTACCTATGACTTCCTGTAAATTCTCTTAAAATTGTATGCCAGATATTATCTGTGCCTTTTTTGAGGGAAAAGATATAAAAAATACAGAGTTCTTAAGGGAGGGGGATGATTCTCAAAGGTAAGAACTTTAACTATAGGATGTATAGATCTATTTTTGTATGTACATATATTATTTGTTTTTAAAGAGTATCAAACTCTGTTATACATTGCCTTAACATTTTAGTTATATTTTGTGTGAAATCCATGGTAATTAGAACTAATGATAGAATTATCATAATCATAATTATTTGTGGCACACAATATTGAATACTTTGTCATAATTTTGTGTCCTAAGCCATTCCTGCATTATATTGATTTGCCAAGAATTTGATGCCATACATAGGTAAAACTTGTCAAGAGATTTATAAGATCTGTGTCTTAACCTAAACTCTTTCAGTAGTATAAGGAATATTTGGGTGTTCCAGTCAGTGCCTGAATTCTATATTTGGCATTTAATCTGTATATTCAATACTAGAAAAATTTCTGTTTTTATAATTTTTATCTTAAATTTAACCAAAAAAGAACTGAAATTCATTATTTTCCTAGAGCTATTTTCTACATGATTTGAATGAACTATAAATGCATATATTCACACAAAATTTTGACCTTCACATTAGATTTCATTGAAAATAGTTCAAAGAAAGTTGGAAAGATTCATATTTGTTGTCAAGGCCAATTAATTTGAAAATGTTATATGTTTTAAACTTTATATATAGTTGATGAATTTTCAGTAGGCCTCCTTTGAGTTATTAATATAGTTGCCACTCTAATAAAAATATAGCTATATATTTTAATATTTTCCTTAAAATTACACACATGTATTGTTTTTATAGCTTGAGTTCCAAGTAAAGAATTGGGAAGATAGAATTATCGAAACTGTAATATGGTTAAATTTTTTTAATAACAGCTTTATTGAGATATAATTCACATATCAAATTCACCCTTTTAAATTATATACCATGTTCACAACTTTTTCTTCAGTGATTCAGAAAAAGAATCATATACATTATTAGAGAAACATGGTAAAATGTCAACAATTAAGGAATCTTAGTAGAGAATATGGAAATTTTATGTACTGTTTTTGTCTAAGTTTGAAATTATTTTAAAATAAAATATTTTTAAAATGAAAAATGTGTATGATGCAATGGTTATAGTATATTCACAGAGCTGTGCAATCATCACCACTATCTAATTCCAGAATAAAATTTTAAGCAGTTTTTTCTGTGTTTGTTTTCTTATAATTCCTTTATTTTTCACTTGATACACAAAAGTTTATGAATCTTGAAAATTTTCTTTAAAATTTTCTTAAAGTTTTCATATGTTGAACTGAAAGACTACAATGTATCATAGTCAAAGGAAATGAAATTTAAAATGAAAATTCTTATTTGACTAAAAGAAAGTTAAAGTAAGGCTAGGCGTAATCCTAGCACTCTGGGAGGCCGAGGTGGGAGGATAACCGCTCAAGGTCAGGAGTTTGAGACCAGCCTTAGCAAGAGCGAGACCTGTCTCTACTAAAATAGAAAGAAATTAGCAGGACAACTAAAAATATATAGAAAAAATTAGTTGGGCATGGTGGTGCATGCCTGTAATCCCAGCTACTTGGGAGGCTGAGGCAGGAGGATCACTTGAGCCCAGGAGTTTGAGGTTGCTGTGAGCTAGGCTGATGCCACAGCACTCTAACCTGTGCAACAGAGCAAGACTCTGTCTCAAAAAAAAAAAAAGAAAGTTAAAGTAGTTAAAGTTACTACTTTATTAATAAGAAAGTTAAAGTAGTTAAAGTTACTCCTTTAACTTTAGTCTATATCCTTTGTTGAAGCTTTTGCATAGAATCCTGGAATAAATTGTCAGTCATATGCAAAACTGTGTCTACTTCTTAAAACTTAAATTGAGGAAGGAAATGCTTTGTACCAACATGGCAAAAACTTTATTATAATAAAAACATTCCTGTTTCTTCCTCTCATACTACTATGTTCATTGTACTGTATCTTCATCTGAGAGGTAGAACTCTTTAGAGAACTGCCTTAATTTTTATATGCATTGGAGCAATATAATCAATGTTTGCAATGTTTTGATAAAAGCAAATTTTTAATAAATAGTTCTAGTCTCCCATAATTTTCAAGTCAGTTTTCACTTTAATGATGTATGATATTGTTTTTTCTTTTCTCTTAATTAGAACTTATAAACTCTTAACTACATACGGTTTATTCATAGTGTTAAAAGAATTGGGAAGATTAATTTGCACTAATATCGTATGTTGCTTTTTATACTGAATATACTCTGGGCAAAAATGTGAATCTGAATAAGTATTCAAAAATGCAGTTGCGTGTAAATACAGTGGAGTTTTTGTCTGATTCCCTGATTCAAAATGACTCAGAGAAGGGTCTGCCAAGAGGTAAGGGGAAATAGATACTTTTTCACTTTTTAGAATATAGAAAAGTGCTTTACAAAAATGAATTTTTATCTCAGTAAGTACAAATTATTTTAAAATGTTTTCTACAAAGTATTACATAACAATGCTAATGAGTCTTAGGATTATACAAAATGTTTTCTTATGTTGTTTTACTTATTTTCTATAGGAAAAGTAGCCATCAAAAAAGAAGACTTATGTAACCACAGCGGCAAAGAAACTTGGTTTTCACTACAGCCTGTTGACTCCAATTCAGAGGTTCAGGTAAATATCAAGGCTCAAGTAATCAAGAGATTGTCATACATGGGAAAAGAGTGAAAAATGAACTAATTATACTAGTTCATGTAGATAGATCTTATTATACCTTATTTTAAAATTTGGCATCAAATATTATAGAGCTTTGGGTTATGTAGAGTTGGAAGGACATAGATTTTCTATATTATTTCAAGAATACTCATATGTATATGTTTGGGGAGGGGGTTGAGGAAATTATATTAGGGAGGACTTTGTTTCCTTGCTTTAGTTCTTCTATTTGAGTCACAGTAGCAAATTATTATATTTTTAGAGGATAAAAAGTGTTAAGGAAAAAATATATTCTCTGAGGAGAATCCCTAGAAGTCTGATTTCATCTGTTCTCATCAGGAAACTCTGTTTATTCTCTAATAAACTAGATTTGGGAAATGTTATTTATTTAAACCATGCCTGAGCCCACGGTACAGAGCCTTCACTCCCACACCCACCCTTCCTGTTGTTTAACTTTCTTTTTATTTGAAAGGATATCATCCTTACTCTTTTTAATCTCTTCTTTCTTCTTGCCAAAATAATAGGCCTTTTACAGATTCTATATATGGATAAAGATATACATATGTTTAGCCATGTAGCTGAAGTTTCTGTTTGTTTCTGGACAGTCTGAGTTTTTCTGTCTTAGAAATTGTTATTTCTATCTAAAGGGAATCTTTTTTTTGTAACCCTGTTTATTTATAAAATATGGTAAGGATTGTGAAACCATTTCCCGAGGGCATAATTGCAAGCAAGATTCTTCCTCTCTAAAAGAAGTTATAATTTGCCACTGTGACTGAAACAGAAGTTTAAGACAAGAAAAAAGTGCTATACCCACACCCACAGATAATTTGCAAATAAAGTGCCTGTGTCTCCATTTCCTCATAACCTCTCAAGCATTCTCTTTGATGAAATGATTAAATTTTCAAAAATTAAATATTTTTATGCTAAAACCCTTCTTAATTACAAAATATAACTAATACTTTCCCTGTTTTATTTACTTTATCACATTTTAATATTATTTTCTTTCCATTGGACTATAATTTTTATTCAGATCTTAATTATACAGTATTATAAATGATCCATGTGAGGAAGTGGAAAGGGTTTAAATTAGAAGTCAAAAAATTCAGGTTCTAGTTTTTTTCTTCTGTGGTTGCTTAACTGACCTTAAATTTCATTTCTATAAAATGGGAATAAAAGTTGCCATGTTTGATTCATACAGTTGTGAGAATTAAGTAAAATAACTTTAATACTTTAAAAGTCACTAATTGCTATACAAATGTAAAATATTGTCTGTTTACCACCAATCTGGTGGTCCCTAAAGTGCCTTTATTAAAAGGAAGATATGAAAGTTTTAGATTAAAGTACTAATTTTTCTTTTTAATAGGTTTAACAAAAAGCACGATAGGAAAAGGCTTTGAAAATTTTGGTTTAAAATAAAATTTGAGGATTATTTAAAGATTCACTTTATTAAGTGCATTATTCTTATGACCAGTATAAATAGAAATTTATATAGAATACTCTTTAGAAATCTATATAGAATACTCTTTATATAATTCTTGAAGATGATATTAAAGATTCATAGGGGGACACAAGCTTTTTTTTAACGGTGTTTATATACATAAAACTTATTTCTGATACATGAAAATTCTGGAAGCAGCATTTACCTATTAGCTATAATGGTGGCATTTTAAAATTTGCTACAAGTTATTTTCACGAGCAGGAGTTACTAACCTTTACAGCTCTTTTGTCTTAAATGATACTTAATTAGTAAGATTTACTCACTATTTAATATAGATTTTAGAAGGAAGAGTACTTTAGGGGGTGGAAGGAATACATAACACTTTCAGGTTAATTGCTGGTTAATGTCGGGTTAATGGTACCATTGGAAATATTGTTGTCTGGCCCCCAAACTGATCTGAGAATACTAAATTAACTTTGGGAGTCTAAAAAGACAAAACAGCAGCCCATGGTTCATACAGCTCCTACTTTGTTAATAAATTTATTCACTTCCATAAATTTTATAAAATTTTACAAAAATATCATAGAAGAGCAATTGATGAGAGCAATAGGAGAAAACTATGTGACAGGTTGAGTTCAGCATGAACTCAATCTAATACTATCAGTAATTATAAGAGTACATACCAAGCACAGTCCTACGTACTTAATGTACATTGTATCATTTAATCTTTAAAATAGCATTATGAGGTGTAGGTAGTTATTACCTGCATTTTACCAATAAAGCAAATGTGATTCACAGAGATTAAATGACTTCTCCAAAGTCACAAAACTACTAAGAGGTAGAGCCATTAATCCAAAAGGGATCTGTCTGAATCTAAAACTCCTAACTACAGTGCTTTACTACCTTTCACTATTCTGTACTATTAGTTATAAAAAGGCTTCAACAGGTTAGGAGGATCACTTCAGTAACATCTAAGTATAAGGAACAGAAGCCTACACAAATTAGCACAAAGAAAAAGGGAGAGTATATTGGTAAGTTTCTAAGGAGCTTCGAATGTAATTCCAGGAACTTCATTTACTATGGCCACTATGAGCTAGAAAGTTGTCAGGCATTTGCAGAGGAGCTGCCTTTTTTTTTTTTTTTTTTTTTTTGAGACAGAGTCTCGCTTTGTTGCCCAGGCTAGAGTGAGTGCCGTGGCGTCAGCCTAGCTCACAGCAACCTCAGACTCCTGGGCTCAAGTAATCCTACTGCCTCAGTCTCCCAAGTAGCTGGGACTACAGGCATTCGCCACCATGCCCGGCTAATTTTTTGTATATATTAGTTAGCCAATTAATTTCTTTCTATTTATAGTAGAGACAGGGTCTCGCTCTTGCTCAGGCTGGTTTTGAACTCCTGACCTCGAGCAATCCGCCCGCCTCGGCCTCCCAGAGAGCTAGGATTACAGGCGTGAGCCACCGCGCCCGGCCAGGAGCTGCCTTTTAAGTGGAGGTTAGGTTTTTATAACAACAGGTGTTAAAATTCATTTTAAAAGTAAAAATTATTTTTGAAAAGACTAATTTTTCATAAATTACACTGAAGTATTGGGTGGTTGGTTTCAGTTGATTGCCACATAAAATGGTTGGTTTGCATTTGAGGCCATGGTGAATGAAAAATAATATACTGTATCTTTAAATTGTAGATCTGCACTCAGTGTAACAATAGGCACTGCAAGAGGCACTGAGACCCACTCATTCATTTCTTTTTACTCATGCTCACTGTGCTTAGTGAGTATAAATGCTCACTGTTTAAATAGTGTTTTTTTTCTTTCCCTTTCATTTTGCAAAGTGAATAGTTAATGTTTTCTCTCTATCTTTCCCTCTCATTTTAATAACTATTCGCTTTGCAAAATGAAAAGGAAAGAAACACCATTTAATGATTATTTGTATGTCTGATGAAACTACATGTCTCTTCATCTGCTTCTTTTTTTTTTTTTTAATTTTTTTTTTTTATTTTGGCATATTATGGGGGTACTTCATCTGCTTCTATCTGTAAATATACCCCAGTTTCTTGTTGACAGCTAAAAATATCACACCAGTCTTTCAGTCTCTGCGACCATACAGCCTTCTTATTCTCTAAGATCTGACTCAGTTTTTTACCACAATTTAGAAATTTTGGCTAAGCTTGGGTCAGATGTCCACTGCAGTCTAATTTGATATGGTTGGAGGAAAAATCACTGTAGGGGAGTTCATTTGGGTTCTTTGAGTAGTCATGTTCCCCAAGGAAGGGGTTGAGGTGGAGGAAATGATTGGCATCTCTTCCTCAGAGGGGGAGATGTTTGATTTCGTAGCTCTACCAGTAATTGGCATTTGTACCCAAAATAGTTGCTAACCTATTGTTACCTGAAGATCTTCATCTGTGAAATGATAACTTCAGTGTAACAGGTCCCCTTTGGTTGTGAAGTTCTAGGGAAGTAACATGCAGAAATGTAATTTGGCCCTCAAAAGAAAAGATCCTAATAATATTCATGAGATGGGTTTTATATGAAAACAGGTGAAATATTTTCAAGAACTATAACCTTTTACCTTGAACTGTCTCCAGAGACAGCTCTTTATTGTTGCTGTCAGTGCTTTATTCTTGCTGTCAATAATGATAATTATTTTCAGTTTTATTTCTAACAGTGTAAAATGTTACTAGTAATATTTCAGAGTGCATTTTTCTACCATTTTAAACTTATTTTTATTTTTTGTCTTGATTCTACCTTTTGCTGTTGTGCAGTTTTCTTTTCTAAGTTGAACCATTCTCTTCTCAACTTACTTTAATCTGTTTTCAGACTCTATGGTGGGTCAGAAGAAGAACACAAATGGCTCGTTACCAATGACATTGTGTCATTAAGTCTAGTGGACATTTTTCAGGCCTCTTTATACTTGACCTTTTAGCAGCTTTTGATACTGGTGACCACTCCTTCCATTTTGAAGCATTCTCTTGTTTAGTTTCTGGTCTAGTATGGTCCTAGTTATCATTCTGCTTTATTTGATATTCTTTCTCCATATTCTTTGCCACATAGGTAAAGTTAATGTGGATTGTGCTAGTGCTTTCTATAAATCCTCTTTTGGCTTCACTGATCTGCAGACATGCTGCTAGTAATTAGGTCCTGAAACTGACAAGAAACTAAGTATTTTTCCCTTTCTTATTTTCTTAGGCACTAGGATAAAGAAAGCATGTTTTACATAAGACTGATTAAAACCAAATCTCCCATATGGAGAAGTTGCTGCTCTCATTAATTAAGGGTGTTTGTCTCACACAACTTGTCCAAGCAGTAAATCCAGATGTACTGTCAATCATGGCCTATTTGACGCAATTAGTTAGTTAATAAGTCTTTACCAACAAGCTTATCTTGAATTTCTGGATCATGCCATAAGTTATTGATTGTTTTAGAGGTTTTTTTAAAAAAGTATATCCTCTGCCTTACCTGTTTGAACAGTCATTTTAACAAAAATTCAACAATTATAGCTAATAATACATATACCAGGTTTTTTTTAAAGCATGTCTAATTAAGACATAATGAATGCAAAAGCATAATTCATTGTTACAAGTTGATTTTTAAAAACTCTGTAAATTTTTGTATGTGAAATAACAGGAATGAGCTAGAAAAATCTCTCCAAAAAGAATTGTCATTAATATAAGAGATATTAAATAAAACTTGTATTTTGTTTTTCATTTGACAGGTAATTATGTTCAAATTATTTACAGAGATAATTTCTATATATAAAAACATCTCTCAGAAATACAGAATTGAGTTTTCCCCCATCATAGACAAGCATACCTTGTTTTATTGTGCTTTGCTTTATTGTGCTCTGCAGATACTGCGTTTTTCAACATATTAAAGGTTCGTGGCAACCCTTCATCAAGCAAGTTTGCTTCATTTTTCCAACAGCATATACTCACATTATGGCTCTGTATCAGCATTTTCTAGCAATAACATACTTTTAATTAAGATGTGTTCATACTTTTAAAAAAATTTTTTTTTAATTTCAGCGTATTATGGGGGTACAAGTGTTAAGGTTACATATATTGCCCATTCCCCCATCCTCCCTCGAGACAGAGCTTCAAGCATGACCATCCCCCAAACGTTGCACATCTCACTCATTGTGTTTGTATATACCCATCCCCTCCTCTCCCCTCCCACCTGCCCAACACCTGATAAATGTTATTCCTATATGTCCACTTAGGTGTTGATCTGTTAATACCAATTTGCTGGTGAGTACATGTGGTGCTTGTTTTTCCATTCTTGAGATACTTCACTTAGTAGAATGGGTTCCACCTGTCAAAATACAAGAGGTGCTATATCACCATTGATTCTTATAGCTGAATAGTACTCCATGGTATACATGTACCACATTTTATTAATCCACTCATGTATTGATGGACACTTGGGTTGTTTTCACATCTTTGCAATTGTGAATTGTGCTGCTATAAACATTCAAGAGCAGGTGTCTTTTTCATAAAGTGACTTTTGCTCTTTTGGGTAGATGCCCAGTAGTGGAATTGCTGGATCAAATGGTAGATCAACTTGTATCGCTTTAAGGTATCTCTATATTGCTTTCCACAGAGGTTGAACTAGTTTACAGTCCCACCAGCAGTGTAGGAGTGTTCCTATCTCTCCACACCCATGCCAACATTTATTGTTTGGGGACTTTTTGATCAAGGCCATTCTTACTGGAGTTAAGTGATATCTCATTGTGGTTTTGATTTGCATTTCCCTAATGATTAGAGATGTTGAGCATTTTTTCATATGTTTGTTGGCCATTATTCTGTCTTCTTTTGAGAAGTTTTTGTTCATGTCCTTTGCCCATTTTTTGATAGGGTTGTTTGATTTTTTCTTGCTGATTTTCCTGAGTTCTAAATAGATTCTAGTTATCAGCCCTTTATCGAATGTGTAGCTTATGAAAATTTTCTCCCATTCTGTGGGTTGTCTGTTTGCTCTCTTGACGGTTTCTTTGGCTGTGCAGAAGCTTTTTAATTTGATCAGGTCCCATTTATTTATTTTTAATGCTGCTGTGATTGCCTTAGGGGTCTTCTTCATAAATTCTTTGCCTAGGCCAATGTCTAGAAGAGTATTTCCAACATTTTCCTCTAGAATTTTAATAGTTTCACACCTAAGGTTCAAGTCTGTTACCCAGCATGAGTTGATTTTTGTGAGAGGTGAAAGGTGTGGGTCTTGTTTCAGTCTTCTACATGTGGCTATCCAGTTTTCCCAGCACCATTTATTGAATAAGGATTATTTTCCCCAGTGTATGTTTTTGTCTGCTTTGTTGAAGATTAGTTGGCTTTAAGAGGATGGTTTTATATTTGTATTCTCTGTTCTGTTCCACTGGTCAATGTCCCTGTTATTGTGCGAATACCAAGCTGTTTTAATTACTATAGCCCTGTAGTATGGTTTGAAGTCTGGTAAGTTGATACCTTCTATTTTGTTTTTATTGCGTAGGATTGCTTTTGCTATACGGGGTCTTCTCTGGTTCCATACAAAGCGTAAAATTATTTTTTCTATGTCTGTGAAAAATGATGATGGTATTTTGATAGGGATTGCATTGACTCTGTCACTTTGGGTAACATAGACATTTTAACAATGTTGATTCTGCCGACCCATTTCACACCTGAATTTTACCACACCTACAAAGAAGAACTGGTGCCTATCCTGCAGAAATTATTCCACAACATTGAGAAGGATGGAATCCTCCCCAACACATTTTATGAAGCAAACATAACCCTGATACCAAAACCAGGAAAGGATGCAACAAAAAAAGAAAACTACAAACCAATATCCCTTATGAATATAGATGCAAAAATTCTCAACAAAATCCTAGCCAATTGAATTCAGGTGCTTGTCAAGAAAATAATTCATCACAACCAAGTGGGCTTCATCCCAGGGATGCAGGTTCAACATACGCAAATCTATAAATGTAATTCACTATATAAACAGAAGCAAAAACAAAGACCATATGATCCTCTCAATAGACACAGAAAAAGCATTTGACAAAGTTCAACACCCTTTCATGATAAGAACACTCAACAAAATAGGCATAGATGGGGCTTACCTAAAAATGGTACATGCCATAAATGACAAACCCACAGCCAATATCATACTGAATGGGGAAAAATTGAAAGCATTCCCACATAGAACTGGAACAAGACAAGGTGCTCACTGTCTCCACTTCTATTCAACATAGTGCTGGAAGTCCCTTTCATGATAAGAACACTCTTTCATGAACACTCTATCATGAACACCCTTTCATGATAAGAACACTCAACAAAATAGGCATAGATGGGGCTTACCTAAAAATGGTACATGCCATAAATGACAAACCCACAGCCAATATCATACTGAATGGGGAAAAATTGAAAGCATTCCCACATAGAACTGGAACAAGACAAGGTGCCCACTGTCTCCACTTCTATTCAACATAGTGCTGGAAGTCCCTTTCATGATAAGAACACTCTTTCATGAACACTCTATCATGAACACCCTTTCATGATAAGAACACTCAACAAAATAGGCATAGATGGGGCTTACCTAAAAATGGTACATGCCATAAATGACAAACCCACAGCCAATATCATACTGAATGGGGAAAAATTGAAAGCATTCCCACATAGAACTGGAACAAGACAAGGTGCCCACTGTCTCCACTTCTGTTCAACATAGTGCTGGAAGTCCTTGCTATGGCAATCAGACAAGAGAGCGTCCAAATGGGAGCAGAAGAGATCAAACTCTCACTCTTTGCTGATGACATGATATTATACCTAGAAAACCCCAAGTATTCAACCAAGAGACTCCTTGAACTGATAAATGAATTTGGTAAAGTCTCAGGATACAAAATCAATACACAGAAATCGGAGGCATTCATGTACGCCAACAACAGTAAAAGTGAGAACCAAATCAAAGACTCAGTTCCCTTCAAAATAGCAACAAAGAAAATAAAGTACCTAGGAATATAAGGAGGTAAAAGACCTCTACAGGGAGAAGTGTGAAACACTGAAGAAGGAAATAGCAGAGGATGTAAACAGGTGGAAGAATATATCATGTTCATACTTTTAATTTGGATATGTTCATTGTTTTTTTTTAAAGACATAATACTATTACACACTTAATAGATTACAGTATAGTATAAACTTAAGTTATATGCACAGGGAAACTAACAAATCTGTATAAATTGCTTTATCGTGATACTTGGTTTATTGTAGTAGTCTGGAAGCAAACCCACAATATCTCCAAAGTATGCCTGTAAAAAAATTTTCACCAGTTGAAACATACTGATTTCTTTTATGTGGAAATGGTAGTTAAAATTTAGTGGTTTTATGATAAGAACAAAAAAGTTTAGAGGATTTTAAGTGCATGCATTGTGTTTTGCCCAAACAGTATTCATCTGAGTTTCTCAAATTGTATGCAGAAATGTACATGGTATCTTCTATATGGTACCGAGAATGTATGAAATATAAAACTGAAATAATCACAGGTATTTCTGTGTGAATTTTTTGTAAAAGTAATTGAAATAGTTAGCATATAAAATACCAAACCTTATATAGTACCAGAATATTGTAAGTTCTCTAAAATTCTCCTAAATACAAAGAAATATGATATTATGATTGCATATATCAGGCTAACATAGTCAATGGTATGAAATTCCTATAAAATAATACCTTCCAAGAATTTGTTGTTGTTTTTTTAAGCCAGTCAAATTTAGCAGTGGGGGTTTGTATACCAACTTTAGTGACACTACTGTTGTTATAATAAGTTCTGATAACCCACCACATTGGACCAACCAATTTGTTTTATTTTTAATTAAAAGTATACAATACAGTGCAAGATATCGGATCTTCCAATATTTTCTGACATATATGAAAAGTATACTGTCATTGAACCTTCTTCCTTAGGAGACTGAATAATAAATATGAAAGCGTTGTGGACCAAATCACATTGTATGTTCATCATCAGACGTAGTTCCTTGTGTGAGAGAGTCTTATTGTTGCTTTTTTGTAGGTAATGTCTATTTTCTCCAGTTGCTTTTGGGATTTTCTCTCTTTATCTTCTATTTTTAGCAGTTTTAGTCTGCTGTGCTTAGGTGTGGCTTTCTTTATATTTATTCTACTTTTGTGTTCCTAGGAATTCTTGAATCTGTGGTTCAATGTCTTTCATTGGTTTTAGAAAATTCCAGGCAATTATCACTCCATCTTTCAGTTACATGAATAATAGGCCAACTCACTACATCTCATATATTGCTTGTGTTCTTTCCCTTTCTGTGCTTCATTGTGGATATTTTCTGCTGACTAACACACATCCCACTTCACCAATTCTCTTTTTGGCTGTGGCTATTCTGCTGTTACATACATTTTTATTTTGTTTTATTACTTAGTTCTAAGTTTTTCATTTGATTTATTTTATACTTTACAGTTATCTGATGCATTTTTCATTTAGTTTTTTAATCTTAAAAAATTTTTAAACAGATATTTCAAACTCTGCACTTAATTCCAATGTCTGCTCCTATAAATCTGCTACTTTTGCCATTTTTTTCTCTTGGTTTTCAATCTTCTGGCATGCTGAGTAATTTTTGGTGGAGTGCCAGACATTGAAATATGAAATATATTGGAAATGATTTGAGAGGCTCTGAGCGATAGGTTTTTTTCCTCTAGAGAAAGTTAATGATGCCCCCACCAGCAACTTCCATTTCTATCTCATGGGCCAAAACTGCATCATACAGCCATCCGTGGCCTCAGAGGAGGCTAGGAAATGTAACTGGACTCATAACTGCCCCTCCAAAAACAAAAAGGACTTGTTTTGCTACAATCCAAATGTATAAAATGATAGATACAGATATAAATAAAGCTGAACTTTTATGTGAAAATGGTTGGGAAGACTAAATAATGTTCCTAAAATGGTCACAGATTTGAGTTTTTGTAACTGAAAAGCAGCTCAAATAATTTTAAACTTTTGTTTATTTTTCTTTATAAAAGCAACGTAGAAGCTTTGAAAACTGTAGAAACTTTGAAAGTGTAGGTTGGTAGTATAAACTTTGAAAATCTAGAACAAAAAAGAAAAGGAAATCTGAAATCCCACCAACCAAAGGTAACTTCTATCAGTATTTCAGTAGATGGCCTTGTAATTTTATACATATATTTTTTTATTTTTACAAATTATTATATGCCCTACTTTGCAACTTATTTTTTTTACTAAGTATCATCTACATACTTCCATGTTAAAATATATAGTGAGGTGTAGTGTTTTACAGTTTAGAAATTACAATTTTTTTATCTTAAGTCATAACACCTTTTAATTTTAGTGTTTCACCCTAATAGTACACATCTCATGTGTGCCTGTTCTGTCCCCACTCTTTTCTTGAACAGGTTAATATCCAATTATGTTATTGTTGACTAATACCAAAGGAATGTTTTGTTTACCAGTCAGTGGGAGTAATGAACATATTAGGTAGGCTCTGACTCAATGATAATGATTCCTGGTAGAATCCTATTAAATATCTTTTTATTTCTAGGCTTGACTTGATACAGTACTGTGATTTTAGTCATAAATAAAATGATTATATGTTTTTCTACTATATTTTAATTTTTTATTTGTTTTGGAACTAGAGTAGATCTTAGACATTTCCTGAGAAAAGTTGCGAGTACCTTGTTAGCATACAATTTCTATCATAAAATGTATACATGTTAAAATAGTAAAACTGTTTAAGACACAAATGTTTGTGCAGTTGACTAGGCTCCCTTTCTAGCCAAGTTACACATACATGCTAGCATGACAGAAAACATTCAAACTTCTAGTTAAGTAATAAATTGCAAATTACTGCATATGATGGACCGTCATGGTAATGTAACTGGACTCATGGTCATGGTCTCTACTATTCATAGTCTTGAATAGTAGAGATTGTGAATATTAAATGCAGGAATAACGAAAGACCTAGTTTATAAATTATATATGATTTTATAAATATATGTACCTAGATTTTTAGTGGAAGATTTTCTTAATTAAGAAGAATTTCTTAATTTGGAGTTCCAGCTTCACCTAACTCCTCATTTTACTACCATTGATGCCTTTGTTAATTAATTAATTAATTAATTTATTTATTTATTCACTTATTTTACCATATGCCTTTCAACCCAGCCTTTGTTAATTTAGAGTATAGCTTTCTCATATAGACATTTGTGTTAAAATCTATCAGTGTTTGTTACTCATTATTTACTACCTATCTAACCCTGAGCTGTGGCCCTCAGGTTCATTCTTGTATGACATGTCTGCATAAAATAGTGAGGGTAATTCAGGTTAGATTTCTGTGAAAGAATGTCTGAAATGGGGTTGTTCCAAAAAGGAACAGTGACTAGAGAATAAACTTTTCTACCTCTGATGGAATCACTCACGTCATCAGCCCTTAGACAACACACCCCTGAAATCTCCACTTGGCACCATGGGAATTTGTCCTGTCAGCTGGGTGGAGGTAATCCAGCACTGATTTTTAACCAGTTAAGAATTGTTCCTAACCAGTTTAGAGTTGCTCATCTCCAGTACCAAGATAGAAATATCAAGCTCTAGATTATATTGTTCCTAAGCCTTTGTTTCTTGAAAAGTTGACAGTTTGAATTCCTTTAAACGTATACTACTGAATTTTTAAAAATCCATCTATTAATGGCTGTTTAAGAAAGTGCACCTTTATTTTCAGTATCACATCTTCCTATAAATAGTCCTGGCTATATATTGTTATCTTTTGTTTATTGTCTCCCCAACTAGATTGTAAGCTTCTAGGAAATAGTAACTGTGTCTTAAGACGTCTGTGGATTTCTACCCACTCCCACAGTGCCTCCTAACATAGCAGATATTGCATAAATCTTTAATGTTTGATAAAAGTAAATATTCACAAATTGAGTCTTTATTGACCTCAAGTTAGTTTTAAATTTATTGTTTTAGAATTGTATCATTTTTCTATCTTTTAATGATACCACCTCTGTCCTTATTGTTAGTTTATCTTTTCTGAAAAATGCATGCTACATTTTATTTGATTTTATTTCAAAATTTCCTAAAATATAAGTGTTATCTTTCCTTTCAATCTATGATAATTGAGATACATAAATATTTATTGAACTTGGCATAAAAATTCTTAAATTTTGAATGACATGTTTGAAGTAAGCATTTGTTTATCTTTTAGAACTTTGATCTATGTTTTTGGCTATTAGTCATTTAACAAGTACTTACTGTAGACCAGAGCTGTGTACTGGTGGTCAGTGGTTAATTAAATATGAGTACCGTTTGAAAAAGTACATACCTTTAATATTTTGTCAATAAAGTAGATGACTCAGTAATTTTTTTTTTTTTTTGTCATTACAGGGTAAAGTTCACCTTGAATTGAAACTGAATGAACTGATAACAGAGAATGGAACTGTGTGCCAGCAACTTGTTGTACAGTAAGCATATTTCTTTTACCAAAATAAACTGGAAACAATTCTCATTTTGCATTCTTTGAATCTTAAACCAGTTCCTATTTTAAATGTTTCAGAAACTTTTTGAAAAATTAAACTCTGCTATGTCATTTCTTTATTAAGTTGATTGTCAATTTATTTTTCTCATGTCTGGTCTGCTCAGGTTATGATGAATCATTAATTCATTTAACCAATATTTATTGAATGTAGGTTAAATTATATATAGTCATTAGGGTAAGATATTATAGGGGCACCGATAAGGGTGTCTAACAGGTTACCTGGTAGAGGAGAGTTAGAAAAACTTCCTAGAGGAGATCTTCTAGGAATTCTTACACTACAGAGCAGAGCTTTAGAGACCTTGTGGCTAGTCCTAAATGCCCACATGAAGATTACTAGTATTGATTCCCACCTATTTTGGATTCCTTTTTAACTTTTCCACCTCATGTCATATTTTATCACCCAGATTCTAATCTGTTTTGGAAATCTGCTCTAGCCCAATCCTGACTCTTGATCTCCCTCCAAACGTTTACTCTGTGTTGCCAACAACTACCCATATCCTTCTTCTGGATGTTTTCTTTGGTTTTGCCTTAGTTGGTATCTGAATGCCCCCTGAGGTGCTGAGGTACTTTCACAGCCTCCTCAATCAGAGGCTTTGTTTTTCTATTATACACACATATCTTAAGGGCAGAGCCAGGGAATAGATTAGATGTGATTCATAGAGTAGAGGAGATGTTGCTCTTCTATTGCTACTCTGGGCAATAATTTATCTCCTTGCCAATTGTGAAAACCTTAGCTCCTTTGAGGCATTCTCTGTATGTAGAAATGTATCTATCTCATACTATACATAATATTACTTAGTTAATTTTCCTTTTTTCTTTCTATCTATCTATCTATCTATCTATCTATCTATCTATCTATCTATCTATCTATCTATCTATCTATCTATTTATTTTTAAGAGACAGCTCTGTCTGTCTGCCCTTGCTCTGTCACCCAGGCTGGAGTGCAGTGGTGCGGTCATAGCTCACTATATACTACAGCCTTGAACTCCTGGGCTCAGACGATCCTCCTGCCTCAGCCTCCTGAGTAGCTGGGACAGTGCCACCACACCCAGCTAATTTTTTAAAATTTTTTTGTAGAGACAGAATCTTGCTATGTTGTCCAGGCTGGTCTCGAACTCCTGGGCTCAAGTGATCCTCACACCTTGGCCTTCTGAAAGTGCTGGGATTATAGGCATGAGCCAGTGTGCCCAGCAAATTAATATTTTCTGAGGGAAGGTTATGTTCATTATGACCATTTATCTCTTCATATAGCACTGTATATTTTCTAAGAATAAGGTTAAATAACTCTAATATATTTATCAAATTCAAGAACTTTAGCATTATTACCATACTTTTTTAAATCTGGAGTTGTATTCCAATACTTTAATTTACAATTATTATATTCCCTTTTTGTTAACTGTCCCAATGATGTCCTTAAAGCATTTTTTCCCTTCCAAGAAAGGATACAGTCCAAGATTATGTGTTATGTTTAGTTGATATGTCTCTTTAATCTCCTTTAACCTGGAATGGTTTTTAGCTTTTCTTTGTCTTTCATTGTATTCACATTTTTGAAAAATATGGGTTAGTTATTTTTTTCTAATGTTCTTTAGTTTGGGTTTTTTCCCCTAGACTGAGAGCATATAGTGAAAAGTATTGGGTCATTAAGTATGAAATGTGCGATTTCCTTAAGTACTAAATTTGACAGCTGGTATCTCTGACATTTCACTTTGACACTTCTTTTTTTCCTATTGTGAAGATATATCCTTAGTCTTTCAAATGCACATTTTGGCTTGTGATTATCTTTCACATTTTTTTTTTAGAGCAATTTTTGTGAAACTGTGGATAAGTAAAAAATTTGTGTTATTTTTGAGTATGAGTTCCATCACAGAACCAATGCAGTGCAGGTAGCTTGAAATATCACAGAAGTGTTTCCAAAGGATGTGGCTAATGAATGCACAGTAGTACATCAATGGTTTGAGAAGTTTCATTCTGGCGATTTTAATTTTGAAAGTGAGCTATGTGGGTGACCTGAGACCAAGGTGGGTAATGATGAGCTGAAAGCTCTAGTGGAAGCAAATCCATCTCAACCTGTGTGTGAATTAGCAACAAGGTTTGACATTACTATTCCAACAGTATTGAACATTTGAAACAAATTGGCAAGATAAAGAAGCTGAGCAGATGGATGCCGCATGAATTAAACGAGCATCAGAAGAGAAATCATCTCAAAACTTGCCTTTCTTTGCTATCATGACAAAGGCAAACCAGTTCTACACTGTATTGTTATGTGTGATGAAAAATAGATTCTCTTTGACAATTCTCAAGCATTCAGCATAACACTTGGATAAAGATGAAATTCCAAAATACAGTCCAAAACCAAATATTCATCCAAAAAAGCTAATAGTCCAGCACTAGTATTATCTACTACAGCTTCATGAAATCTGGTCAGTTAATTCCAGTGGATATCTACTGCAGCCAATTGTACAAAATGATGAGGATCCTTGTGATTAAGCAGCAGAGATTGGTCAATAGAGACAGGCTAATCCTCTTGCAAGACTATATGTTGCAAAAAACAATGCTGCTCAAACTACAGAGGCTGGACTTGGAAACTCTCTGTTATCCACTGTATTCACCAGACCTTGCACCAACTGTCTACCACTTCTTCCTAGTTTTGGATCACTTCTTGCAAGGAAAAATACTAAATTCTAAGAAGCTGTGGAAAACACCTTTTGTGATTTCATTGATACTTGCTCTCCAGGCTTCTTTGCTGCTGGCATAAACAAGCTACTGTTAAGATGGCAAAACTGTGTCGATGGTTTAGGAGCATACTTTGATTAATTGTACTGCTTCTGATTTGAATATAATAAACTATTGACTCGAAATTAGACATTTTCTATTTAATGACCTAATACTTGGATTAGACCTCTTTCCACCACTCCCTCCCACTTTAGTTTAATTATGATGGTTATTTGAAACATAGTTGAATTGGTTTGGTTTGTTTGCATTCAATTTAAGATTTTTTTCTCCCCATCTTCGTTGGTTTAGTTTTATATTTGAATATGCAGAATATTAACATGATTTCAGAAGTCAACACTGTAACGAAAGGTTTCCTCTCTCCACACCTTTTGAGGCAACCATGATCTGAATTCTGTCTGTACAATTTTTGCCTTTTCTAAAATGTAATTTGAATTAATAGTCTTTTGAGTCTGGAGTCTTTCACTTAGCATAATACTTTTAAGATTGATCCATATTGTTGGATGTATCATTCTTTTTTTATGTATTATTTATGTCTAGTCATAGCGTGGGTAGATACAGTTCCTCATTTTATAGTTGACAAAACTGATGGAGAGATTGGTGAAATAAGCCCAAATTCACAGAGGAAGTGGTAGGGCCTGGATTTAAACTCTAGCAATCTTTTAGTCTGTTTGCATGTTGCTATTAATATAAAGCAGTACATGAAGCTGAGTAATTTATAAAGAAAAGAGGTTTATTTGGCTCACAGTCCTAAAGGTGGTACAAGAAGCATGGCACCAGCATTTCCTTCTGGTGAGGACCTCCAAAAGTTTCCACTCATGGCAGAAGGCAAAGAGGAGCCAGCATGTAGATCACATGGCAAGAGAGAGGGTAGAGATGCTAGGCTCTTTCTGACAATCATCTCTCATGAAAACTCACTTACTCCTGAGAGAATGGCACCAAGCCATTCATGAGGGATTTGCCCCCACAACAAAAACACCTCCTGCCAGACCCCACCTCCAACATTAGGGATCAGATTTTGTTTTTTATTTTTTCCCTGCAAGTGTGACAACCAATGGGGATCATATTTCAACATGGGATCCAAACTATAGCAGGCAGTTTGATTTTTAAAAAAAAAACTTTTTTATTTTGAGGTAATTAATAGGTTTATAGGAAATTGTAAGGATAGTACAGACAGATCCTGTGTACCTTTCACTCCATTTCCCTCAATTCGTTACATCCAAACCACAGTATTAAAACCAGGAAATTTACATTGGTACAATGTATTTATATAGTTATCTATCATTTTATCACATATAGATTTGTGTAGCTACCACCACAATCAAAGTACAGAACTGTTCTATCACCATGTCCTTTATGCTGCCCCTTTGTAATCATATCCATTCCTCTCTCTGCCACTATCCCTAACCTTTAGCAAACTCTGCTCTGTCTCATATCTATAATTTTGTCATTTCAAGAATGTTATGTAAATAGAATCATACAGTATATGATCTTTTGAGATTGGCTTTTTTCACTCAGATTCATCTAAAATGTTATGTGTAGTTTCTTACAAACAGAATATAGTTAGGTCACTTTTTTTTTTGCACCAGTCTCTTTTATTTGATGAATTTTTACCATTTATTTTTAATATATTTATTGATATGTTAGGCTTAAATCTGCCATTTTGGGGTTTGTTTTCTATTCTCTGTTTTTTGATTTTATGATTTTACTTTCCTATGGATTACTTGAACAATTTTTAGACTTCGATTTTAATTTCTCTGTAGTGGCTTTAAAAAATTTATAGTGTATCTCTTTGTATAGTTTTCTTAGTGGTTGCTTTAGGTATCACATTATGCATGCATAACTTATCATAGTCTACCGGCGTCAGCATTTTACCAGTTAGAATGAAGTGTAGAAACCTTATCTTCTTATAATCTCTTTACCCTCCACTACTTATAATGTACTTTGTCTTAAATATTCCCTCTACATACATTAAGAATGTCAAATGACATAATTTTTGCTTCAGCCATCTAACAAAATTTAGAAGAGTTAAAAGGAAAAGAAAAGTGTGAGTCTATTGTATTTACCTATATTTTTGTTCTTTCCATGTTTTTTTTTTCTTCCTGATATTTCAAGATTTCTTCCATCATTATGTTTAGAGAATTTCCTCTTACCACTCTTTAGGGTATGTCTGTTGGTGATACATTTTCTTAGTTTTCCTTAATTTCAGAATGTCTTGATTTCCTCTTCATTCCTAAAAAATATTTATACTGAATATAGAATTCCAAGTTGACAGTTCTTTCTGTGCTCGAAAAACATACCACTTCCTTCTGGCCTCCATGATTTCTGATGGGAAATACACTGTCATTCAGATTGATTTTTCTCCTATACAGTTAAGGCATCATTTTTGTCTGGCTGCTTTTGAGAATTTTTTTCTTTGCCTTTAGTTTTCTAGTGTTTTATTTTGACTGTGATGTATCTTGGAATAGATTTATTTGGGTTTATTCTGTTTAGGGTTCGCTCAGCTTCTTGATCATGTACATTTATGTCATTTTCCAAATTTGGGATATTTTCAGCCATTATTTCTTCTAAGATTTTAACAGTTCTTTCATTCTCCTCTCCTTTCAGAGCTCCAGTAGCTCAAATGTTTAATCTTTTATTGTAGCCCCACATGTCCCTGAGGCTCTGTTTTTTGGTTTCTCCCTCACCAGTCTATTTTCCCTCTATTGTGCATGTTGGGTAATTTCTTTTTTTCCCCCATTTATTTTTTGTTTGTATATATTCATGGAGTATAAGTAAAATTTTGTTACATTGATACATTGCATTGTGGTGAAATCAGGGCCTTCAATGCATACATCACTGAAGTAATACACATTGTACCCACCAAGCAACTGCCCATCATCTACCCCCTTTCACCACCTCCTGACCCCTTGGAATCTCCATGTGTCCATCATTCTACACTCTACCTCCATGTGTACACATTGTTTAGTTCCCACATGTGAGACCATGTGATATTATATTTGTCTTTCTGTGTCTGAGTTGTTTCACTTAAGATAATGTCCTCCAGTTCCAACCATATTGCTGCACAAGACATTATTTCGTCCTTTTTTACATCTGAATAATATTCCATCATGTGTATGTGCCACATTTTCTTTATCTTCTGTTGATGGATACTTAGGTTGATTCCATATCTTCACTATTGTGAATAGTGCTGCAATAAACATAAGTGCAGGTATCTCTTTTATATATTGATTTCTTTTCCTTTGGGTAGATACCTAGAAATGGGATTGCTAGATCAGGGTATTTCTATTTTTAGTTCTTTGAGAAATCTCCATACTGTTTTCCACAGAGTTTGTACTAATTTACATTTCCACTAACAGTGTGTAAGTGTTCCCTTTTCTCTGTATCTTCACCAACATATGTTATTTTTTTGTCTTTTTAAAAATAGCCATTGTAATTGGTATAAGATAATATCTCATTGTGGTTTTAATTTTCATTTCTCTAATGATAAGTGAAGTTGAACATTTTTCCTATGTTTTTTGGCCATATGTTTGTCTTCTTTTGAAAAATGACTGTTCATGTCCTTAGCCCACTTTTTAATGGGGTTATTTGAGAGTTTTTTTGTTGTTGTTGTTGAGTTGAGGCCTTTGTAAATTCTAAATATTAGTCCTTTGTTGGATATATAGTTTGCAGATATTTTCTTTCATTCTGTAGGTTGTCTGTTCATTCTGTTGATTATTTATTTTGCTGTGCAGAAGCTTTGAAGCTTTATTAAGTCCCAATTTTTTTGTTGTTGTTGTTTGTTGCCTGTGCTTTTGAAATCTTAGTCATGAATTCTTTGCCTAGATCAATGTCCAGAAGAGTTGTCTCTAGGTTATCTTTTGGTGTTTTTATAGTTTCAGGTCTTACATTCAAGTCTTTAATACATCTTGTTGATTTTTGTATATGATGAGAGATAGGGGTCCAGTTTCATTCTTCAGCATATCCAATTTTCCATATTGAGTAATTTCTATTGTTCTGTCTTCAAGTTCACTGATTCTTTTCTCTACCCTCTTCATTCTTCTGTTGAGCCCCTATGGAGTTTTTTCTTTTGGTTATTGTATTTTTAAGTTCTAAAATTTACATTTGGTTTTTCTTTATATCTTTTATTTCTTTGTTGAGACTTTATATTATTTTGTTAAGACTTTCTTTTGTTTGTTTTAAGCATATTCATAGTTACTCATTGAATCATTTTTATGATGGCTACTTTCAAATCCTTGTCAGATAATTCCAGCATTCATATCATCATGGTTTGCATTTGTTGTCTTTTCTCGTTTAGGTTGAGGTTTTCCTGGTTCTTGATATGAGGAGTGATTTTCAGTTGTATCTTGGACGTTTTGAGTATTATGTTCTGAAACTCTGGATCTTATTTAATCTTCTGCCTCTGATGTGCTGGTGGAAGAAGGAGAATGCTTACTCATTTATTGTCAGGTGGAAGTAGATGTTTAAGCTCCTAACTTAACCACCTCTGTGACACCTCTGGCAGTTTGGAGGTATTACAAAGAAAGCTACTGTAAATGTTCACAGAAAGGTCTTTATGTGAACACGTGCTGGTCTGTATTCTTCTTTTCCTTCTCTTCTTTTTCACAGAGTTTTTTTTAAGCCTCCACTCTCCATACTCACTGAATTGCAGCAACAGAGCTCCAGTGGTAGCTTTGTGGAATTTATTGTTGATTTGTCACCTTTACAGATATTTTGAAGTTCATGATATCCCCAGTTATTTAGTAGTGCTGCAGGCCTGATTTTATTATGGTTTTCTTTGTGTTCTTTGCTGAATTTTTGATTTGGGGGGTAACTTGGAAAGATTCATATTCTAGTAGTTGGTATTATCCTCCAGACCTCGAAGGTCCCTGCTGCAGCATTTTTTGAACTTTACTAAGACCACTATCTACTGATCTTCACCATGTTCTTACCCATTTTACCTATTTTGACTTCCATCTATATCTTTTTCCATGATCTGTCACCATGGTCATTTCTTACAGGTTCTCTAACTTCCATGCTCTTCTCTCTTCCTTCCTCTTATTTATCTGGAAAAACCCTAATATGAATGAATGCCACAGCCTCTCCTGTGTTCAATCTGCACCTGAATATTACTGAAGAAAATCACACAGGGCAATTTCACTTTATTTACTTATTTATTTTTTTTTCAGACAGAGTCTCACTCTGTTGCCCAGGCTAGAGTGCTGTAGTGTCAGCCTAGTTCACAGCAACCTCAAACTCCTGGGATCAAGCAATCCTACTGTCTCAGCCTCCTGAGTAGCTGGGCCTATAGGCATGTGCCACCATGCCCAGTTTATTTTATACATATATATTTTTTAGTTGTCCAGCTAATTTCTATTATTATTATTATTTATTTTTTTTTTTTTTTAGTAGAGACGGGGTCTCTAGTAGAGATGGGGCCTGAGCTCTTGCTCAGGCTGGTCTTGAACTCCTGAGCTCAAAAGATCCACCCACCTCAGCCCCCCAGAGTGCTAGAATTACAGGCATGAGCCACCATGCCCGGCCTGATTTCACTTTAAATTTGTCATCACAGACCTCATGTGGGCACTTTTATCTGCACTGGAGTTTTACAGTGATTCTCTAATATACTACAAAGTTCTCTGTCACCCAAGACTAGAAACTGGTTATGTCTCCTAAATCTAAATCTGTAAACTTGTATTTGCAGCCATCATTTTGTTCTTATGTTATAGTTAAGGAGGCACCCCTTCTCTTGTTGAAAGTGAATTCTTTCATCTGAGCTGTGGATTCCATCTGTTTACCCTATTCAAGGACTTTGCTCCTTCGTTTATTCCTTCTTTCTCCTCTTTCATCAGCTTTTCCCTTTCCCCTGGATGGTCTCACCACCAACATAATAAACATGTTCTAGTATTTCCCATCCTAAAAAACATGCCTCCCCAGACCTTATCTCTGCCAACCTACACTCCACCCCTATTTATCATTAATATTTCTGTGCTTTCCTTTGAATGCAGACTTCTCCCAAAAAAAAAAAAAAAATGGAGTGGGGGGTGTGTTTGTGTGTGTACGCTAGCTCTGTTCACTAAGAAGGCCTAGAAGCAATGTCATTCCAGTAGTAATGACCATACTTAGCACCTTTATCTTGGTTTCTAAATACTATTCTTCAATCAGCACTGTCTAGTAGATCTTTCTGTGATAAGAAACTGTTTTACATCTTCACTGTCCAAAACAGTAGCCATAAGCCATGTGTGGCTATTGAAAACTTGAATTATGGCCAGTATGACTGAAGAACTAAATTTTTTATTTTGTGTAAAATTAATTACAATTTTAAAATACTGTGGCTAATGGCTACAGTATTAGTGCAGCTTCAATAAAAGAACCTGGACTCCTTTTTAGCAGTGTCTGATTTCAGGGCTTGGGCAAGGAAAATATGAGATGAACCTGGGGCATCTTGTGGAGCCAAAGAGTAAGGAAGTGCTTTAAAAAATGGGGATATGTAAAAAAGTCAGAGGATAGAACTCCGGGCCTCCACGCTACCCCTGCAGATACTGTAACCCAAGCTGCAAGGGCCCCACCACCACCACCATCACAGCAGACCTCCAGACTGATCAGGGAGCTGCTCAGAGACCAGCATTGCACCAGAAAGCAGGCACAGCAGGGTCCCACTGGCTTCCAATTCCAGATCACTTCAATTGAAGCCATTCTAAGCTCTCAGCTCCAGAGTTCCCGGTCTACACAGGGGTCAGCTCCTCTGTAGTTGCTTCACCATTATTCCTACTAGGCTGGAAAGGGAGCAGGCAGGGCAGGCACTCTCACATGTTTTGAGATGTGTGCCCTCATGTGTGCATGTGTGCACACAAATGCTGTGTGCCCTCCCCACTCCTGGTAGTGGGGAGTCCGAGCAGAGCAGGTCCCCATGGCCTCTAGTAGCTGCCACTACCAGTCCTGGGCAAAGAAAAGGCTCCAGCTGCCAAAATTCTCCTGCACTGTGCTGTGTGCCTCCATGATCCCACCAGCTGTGAGCCACCCAGCCACTATGGCCCTGCCCTGCACAAGTGGCTGTGACTCTGCATGAATATCCTCTGGCACCTGTTTGGACTGTGACAACCACAGGGGAACAGGACAACATAGGAGAAAAGCTGTGTTACAGGCTCTCAGTGCATCTGCCCTTCTCATGCCAGGTCAGTCTTCCAGAGTAGGACACACATGCACCTTCCAGGGACTTCTTCTTTCACTAAGTAAGAGAGTTCCAGCAAAGGAGAAGAAGTGTACTGCAAACCTGTTTTGAGCCAAGAGAAGAGGTTTTAGATAAGAAAGAACCAGGATAAGAATTCTGGCAATGCACACAGCTGTTTCTGCACCCTCAAAGAATCACATTAGGTCTCTAGCAATGATTACCAACCTAAAGGAAATTGTTGAAATATCAGATGGCAAATAAGTTGAATGAGATTGATAAAGAAATTGAAAAACAACACAAAGAAACCAAAAAATTAATTCAGGATATGAATGAAAAATTCTCTAAAGAGATAAATAATGCAAGAAAAGATAGAACTTAAATAAGAGCTTAAATAATTCACTTAGGGAATTTCATAATATAGCAGAAAGCCTTAACAACAGACTAGACCAAGCAGAAGAAAGAATTTCAGAGCTTGAAGACAAGGCTTTCATATTAACCCAGTCAGTCAAAAATATAGAAAAGAGAATGAAGAAGAATAAACAATCACTGAGAGAAATATGAGACTAAGTAAAACAAGCTAATAGAATTATTGGTATCCCTGAGGGAGAAGAAAAAGCAAAATGCGTGAAAAACCAACTTAAGTATGGCAGAATACCCAATTTTTAACCATCTTATGCTTAAAAATTAAAGATAATTTCTGATGATTTTTATACACTTATTCTTTTGGTTTATGAGCTTTGTTTTGTTTTATGAGTTTTGTTGTGGTTGTGGGGTATTTTTGTAAGCTTTTTAATACTGTATTGCATTTTTCTCATAACTCATAAAATTATAGTAAATTAGATTTCTGTCATTAAAATTTCTCATAATTAGTATGTATGAGATAAATTTGGTGTTGCAAGGAGAGTAATAACAATATTTTAGGCACAATGGGAATGTAGAAGGGCACTAGACTTTAGCAACATAGTTAAGAAAGTAGAAGTTGCTTCACGGCCTGCTTCTTGCAAGTTGCCTTACCTCTTTGAGCCTTACGTTGTTACTTTTTCACTTAACCTCCTTGAGCCTTACTTTCTTCTTTAAAATGGCATGATAATATCTTCTCAAAGGTAGTTATGAGAATTAGGTACATTCTGTGAAAGTGCGTAGTACATTGCAAATGCTATATAAAAATCCGGTGTCATTTTGAGGTTTAGCTGAGAAATGTAACTTTCAAATAGTGTATGTGGTGGGAAAATTTGACTGTACCTGAGCTTAATATTAAAAACCAGAATTATTTTCTTGGCCTGTGCTTTCTTTGGTTAGTTTAACATTTTTTTAATTTGAATTTTGATGCTCAGTTTAATAGAAATGAGTCATACTATCATTTCTCTCTTTACTCGGAAGTACACCATTTGTACTTCAGCCATATGTGTGATCTGTGGGTTATGGAGAGAAATTAGGCATTAGGAAATGCAGACCCTTAGATATTAAAATTCAGTAATATTCAGTAATTCAGTAATGAGAAAATTTGAAGAACAGAAAACAGTAAGTCAGATTCTGTGTTCTCTGTAAATACCAATAGTTAAATAATCTGTGGAGTGGATTAGATGACCTTGGTTTTTATAGTCTAAAACATTTACTTCAGACTGTGCAGGATCTGTTACTAATAATTATGTGAGTCTTGCCCTATATTTATGAATCAGATTTTTAAGTGGAAACCACAGTTGTTTCCTTGTTTGTCATTCATGCTTTAGCAGAGGATATGACGCCATAGAGCTCGTTTGATTTGTAGTTTCTCCTTTAAGGTTTGCACCACTCTCTTTTCCTCTGTAGAAGCCACAGCAGTTTTGATGTATTATCAAACCACAAAATGTACCTTGTTAGGTATTTAGCTGGAGGAAGTGTGTTAAATATTACAGGTTGAGTATCTCTTATCCGAAATGCGTGGGACCAGAAGTGTTTAATATTTGTGATTATTTTGGAATTTGGAATATTTGCATTATATATTATTACTGCTTGAGCATCCCAAATCCAAAAACCCAAAATCCAAAATGCTTCAGTGACCTTTTCCTTTGAGCATCCTGTCAGCACTCAAAAAGCTTTGGATTTGGAGGATTTTGGATTTCAGATTTCAGATCTTCAGATTTGGTATACTCAACCTGTATTTGCTAGTCTCAGGACTGCTTGTGATATTCCTATTTAGTCCTATTTTGAAGACATAGCATAAATAAATAAATGCATATATACCTATATTTTGGGTAGGTGATATATAACCAAACAACTGCAGACATGCAGAAAACAATTTTGAACCTTTTAAATATATTAATTGATATTTAAAGATAATGTTTTATATTGTTTAATGTGACTCTAATATGTTAAACCTCTTTTGTTCTACTTCAGCATCAAGGCATGCCATGGGTTGCCTCTCATAAATGGACAAAGCTGTGACCCTTATGCAACAGTTTCTCTGGTGGGCCCTTCTAGGTAATGTTTATTAAATTATTGTTAGGTTTTTAAGTTTTAAAGTTTGATTTAAAATTTGAAATTTAAGGGTCTAAAAGCAAATGCTGAATAGTTATGATGCAAAGTAATGAATGCTTTGAAAGAAAAATCTTTATGAGTTCTGTCATATGCTTGTAAACAACCAAGTCCTCTTTTTACAGAAAGAAAATGGGTGCCATTTCAAATCTACCAGACTCTTAATCTGTGGGGAACAACCTCAGTTTTATACTGTTAATGTAGTACTTTAAAACATAAACTTCTTCGTTTATCAGTATTCCTACTTTTACATGTCCAAATTTTATGCAGGTAAAATCCTGTTTTAATAAATACCTTCTCAGAAAAACAAGGTAATTTTCATATTTTTATCTGGAAAGCAGCTCAGGAATGAAAATTGCCTTTCTACTCATGAGATCTATCCTCTACAAAGAGAATTCCAAGCTATAAACAAACTGCTGAAGTACTAGAGCATGGGGAAGTGTTGCCATATTATTGATTTAATGATTTCATAATTTATGAAAAAACCTATAGCACTTACAATACTTTGTATAATATAACTTCATTGTGGTTTCTTTAAGGAATTGATTAGTCTGAACTGTGTCTACAAATTGAATGTTTAAAATCAGGACGCAAAATGCACAATATTCCCTCAACACACACGTGCACACATGCACACACAGACATATATAACACACAGACACACACCCCTTCTCAACCCCAAAATCTCGAGTTATTCTTATTTTTTAGAAAATTACTAATATATCACTTTGAAAAATGTATTTATGTATGTGCCTACTACCATGCCAAGTACTTACTGGGTGCTCAAATAATGATATGCTATTATTATTACAGATGGTTTTAAATTTAAAAGCAGATACTCAATCTTATAACATTAAATGTTATCAGAGGGATTTATTTTTGCATGTTAAAATGTTCAACCTAGTATAGCTATTTTTTTAAATCTGTACCTGACATATTCTTTAGTGTAATTGTTCAGTAACATACAGTTAGAAACTATTTGGCATATGAATTTGTGTTTTATGCCACTTATTTCTTGTCTTAAGGGGAAAAAAGTCACTGTTGGTTTTGCTATTGTACCATGTTATTGTTGGGGGAGACTGAGTAAAGCCATGGTATTTCCCTATACATTTCTTTGTAATCTCTCTTACTCTATAATTATTTCAAAAAAAACGGTTTTTCTTTTTTTAAAAAAAAGTCATTATCTTAGCTGAAGCCCAAGAAATAAACTAAGTTAAGAATATATTTTATGTTCCTTGGATATTTTTCAACATAGATAAATTTCATTGTCTCCCTTCTCAATATATATTCTGAGTTGCTTATATAAATATAATTTGTTTTAAAAACCCCTCAAAAGCTTGGCAGTCTAGTACAGCCATAGAAAGAATAATATAACCTTGGTATATATAGGATATACCAAGCTTGAATATTCTTTGATTTGAGTTTGTAGGAACACATTAATTTTTCCCCTAAGTAATATTTAAAACTGTGGTCTTCCCTGAATCACCTTAACTTTTAAACAGAGGTCAGGCTCCCTGGTTGGACATAGCATGTTTTATAATTGTGTACTGTTAAGTTCTACAAGGTAAAACTCTACCACATTGGAACAGGAATGACCAAAAGAAGACAAAAGTAAAGAAGAAAACAAGCAATCCGCAGTTTAATGAAATCTTTTATTTTGAGGTAATTTTTTGTTTTATGTAAATGTTAACATTAAATATTTAATATTGAATGCTAGTTGATTTCTTTTTTCAAACCATAGCCATAGAAATCATTTTATCAACTAATGTAACTAAGCATTTCTCTCCTGAAAATGGTGTAATGCCATGGAGGCCCAGCATTTAAAAACGAATAAAAGCAGAACTCTGACTTGGGAGTGGCAAAGGCTAAGGCACTCCCACTCACCAGTCATCCTATCACACTCTCTTCCACAACCTCCCCCACCCTGTCCAGCCCTCAAACTGAGAGGCAGGATTCCCACAGCATACCATTTGCAAACCACTAGTAATGTAAGTATGACTGTCATTCAGTAGATCTGAGCTCCAGTCCTAGTGGACTTTGAGAGTCATTTAATGAGACTCAGGTTTCTTATTTTGTGAAAGGTTAGTACTATTAATATAAAGGAAAACAGCAGCCCTGCCTGACTCCGAGAGTTTTTCTAATGCCCAAAGCATGTGAGAATCCTTTGAGACTGTAAAATATTATATGGTTAGAGCCTTATTAAAGTTTTTTTTTAGACTAATTCACTCTGTGGACACATGCTTATTTCCATAGAGATCTTTAGCTGCCTTGAAGTTGTCTCAAATACAGTTCTTTGGAGTTCTTTACTTCTGGAGCCTTTGTTAAAGAAATCCCTTTTCAAACAGCCCAGGCAACATAGACCCTATCTCTACAAAAAATTTTAAAAATTAGCCAGGCATTGTGGTACACAGCTGTAGTCCTAGCTGCCCAGGAGGCTGAGGCAGAAGGATGGCTTGAACCCAGGAGTTTGAGATTGTAGTGAGCTGTGACTGAACACCAGCCCAGGTGACAAAGTTAGACCCTATCTTAAAAAAGAAAGAAAGAAAGAAAAGAAAACCTTCTTCATATTATTTGAAAACTACAGAAAAAAATAAAAATCAAACTCTCCTAAAATATTATGTTCTAATAGTGGAACAGTTGCAGTTGATATTGTAATAACATGTAGGGAAGGTTTGAAAAAAGGAGTTACATTTTACACTTTTTCTTCTATGTGTGTGTTTTTCTTGGTATTTCAAAGTGGAGAAAGTGAAGTTACATCTAGTGATGCCCGATAACTGTACTTTAATAAAGCAACACAGGCTAAAGAAAATGCCAAAAGTGAAGTATGTGAACTGTGGGGATGGAAGCAAGGGAGAAAAAAATAAAAGAAAATATACTAATGTGAGACTTTACATTTCCTGGCTAAGGACCTGGTGCAGATGTATTATTACATCTAACCCGGGGATAACAAAAAAGACAGCAACTTAAAGGGCTATTCACACTCTCCATTAGTCCACACACCTTAAATGTCAAATAGTATGGAATCGACCATGCTTCATGGTAGATTCTGCCCCAGCTGAAGTGGTCAGGAACATCTTGAAGAAAGAATGAATTTTGGTAAGTAAAAAGGAAATGTAATAGAGACAAGGAACATTGAGCAGAGGCACAGAAACAGAAAAGCAGAATTACATCCAATGGACAAGTAATGATTTAACTGTGTTTATGTAAGGAAATAATGGGAACTATTATCAGAAAGATAAAATAGGACTGGCTGATGAAAGTCCTTGAGTGCCTGCCGGGTGATTAAATGAATTGAATATTTTTGAGCTTGGAAGTTATAATGGCAAAGCAGTGTTTTAGAAAGAATTAACTATGATCTGTGACCAGGTGGCTTAGGAAGAGAGAATAAAGATCAGTAGACTGTTGTAGTTTTTGTGTAAAAAAAAAAAAAAGGAGGAGGGGCATCTGTTTCAAGAGAGTAATACAGAAAGGGCAGATGAGAAAGATACTCCAAAAGGCAAGATAACAAATTGGTTATAGAAGCAGAGAGAAAGGAAGGAGTTGAATGTTGTCCACATGGTTTCAAATCTGGAAAAATAGAAAAGTTAGGAGAAAGAAACATTTAAGTGTCTTAATTTTGTAGCATAATGCTTGGTCTAACATATAAAATCCTCCATTAGGCAATTCATAACTAAAATTTAAGATGGGTAATAGCTGTTGTAGATTAAGACTCAAGATCTGTTTACGGAGAGTCAAAAAAGCCAAGGGAGTGGAGGCATACAATAAAAGAGAAAAGTGAAGAATCTCAGTTCTGCCACTTACTAAGTATTCAACTTTGAGTATGTCACTTAATTTCTATAATTTAGCTTCCTCATTTTCAAGATGAGGATAATAAATCTAACCCTTCCCCCCTCAGAACAGTGTTCTGATAAAGGAGATAATGGATGTGAAAGCACTTTGTAAACCATATAGCATTGTGCAGCTCCAAGTTGTTTTTAGAGCAAAATGAGACATAAAACCTTGGAGAATACCCATATTTATAAATTCTGAGGAAGAAACAAAGCAGCAGAAGGTTGTCAGGATAGTGCCTAGGCAAACTGAAAGAAAAAGTGTTTTTGGGAAAGGAGGTGTAGTTTTGTGATCACTGCATCAGATAGGGAGGTCAAGGAAGGTGAGAACTGTTAATTGATCATCAGATTTGACAATGAAGAAAGATTTTAGGAGGGTGATCTCTGAGGATGTCAGATTATAAGGAGTTACTGTAGTGAGTAGGTAGTGAGGAAGTACAGGCTTTAAGAATGGATTGCAGTTTTAAAATATTTGTCTAAGAAAGGAAAGAGATAGACCATAACATAAGGGGAGAATTTTTCTTAGACTTGAGTGAAGTGAACAAGCTGGTAAAGAAAGCTATAATTTAAAATAAATTGAATAATGCTTTCTGCATGCTTATTGCATACTTTGGGTGGGATAGCCTTAGAAAAGAGGAGAATGGTCTGATCCTGTAGTTGAGAAAAGGATGAGAAAACTCATCAAGGTGGATAGTCACTGAGGAAGTTCCTGCCAATGGCCTTGATATTTTTAGCAAAGATGTGAAAGGGAAGTACAGGTAGGATTGGTATCTTGAGAAATGTGGGGAAGTCTTTAAACAGTACTAAGCAAATGCAGCTTCTTTGAAATAGGATGTTTTCACCCTTTGAGTCACCAGCTGACTGACTACCTATCAGCCAGAGAACCTAATGTTGCTATATATTAGGTTGACAGGAATGGTATGGAGGCAAAGATTCTTTTGATTTTTTTTATACCCTTATTCTTACCTGTCAGCTACTTCCACAGTTGTTTTATATTCAAGTTTTGGGTAAAACTTAGGCATTTTCCTATGTTTATATCTACGATTGAATATTTTGAGGATGATCATTTTTAAATTCTAGTAAAAGAAGGCTACTTAAAAAAATTTTTTTTACTAAAATATTTCGTTTACAGGTAACCAGATCCAGTAGTTACACCAGAAAGTCCCAGTTCCAGGTAGAAGAGGAGGACATTGAAAAGCTGGAAATTAGGTATGTGCCTTAAAGTTTTACAGAACTGATTTCTGTATATGCCAAAAGAAAATCCTAAATTTAACTGAAAAAGGTGGGTGAACCAACTGTACTAGAATTCTCTATAGCAAGTTGGTTGATGAAACTTAGAGGAACATGCATCTAATTTAAATCAAAATTGTCTTTTCAAAATCTGATTTCTTTGTGGAAATAGTCCAGATATACTTATTTTATAAACAGAGATGACCTAATTTTTACCTATATGTTGTATTAATTTTTAATTTTTCCCAAATTTAATTGTTCATTAAATTTCTGGATCATAGCATAATGAATGGAAAAGAAATTATATCTCAGCCAATTTAGAAATAATTTTTTTATTCTTCTTAACATATCTGCTGTCTAACAGAAATGTCAGTGAGGTAAGAAGATAATTCAACAGGTGCATGTGTTTGAAGTTTGTGCTATTTCCTAGGTCTTAAATATCTATTCTGTTTGGGAAGAGAAAATGTTATAAATGCATGTGTAGGTGTGGTGTTAACAGTGTGTTCATCTAAATGGTATATTAATCATGTGTTTGGAGTGATCAGGTAATGTATTTTTTTAAATCACCTATCTTTACATGTTAATTGGTTGTAATCGAGAGAGAAACTGTAGTCTTGTGTTGGTTTATTTTCTCAAATTCAACAAAGTAACCTAGCCCTTATTGCTATAAGCTAAAAAAAGCCTAGACTTTCAAACTAGGAAATTTAAGTACCTTCTTTTACACTATTTAAAATGACTTTCTGTCCTTTGCAATAAAAGCTACTGTAGTAGTTTGCTTTCCTTGTCTGGATAGCGAAGTATATGTCATTGCTAACATCTCTTTCTTTTAAGCATGTAAAATAAATGCTATAATGCAAATCAAAGTAATTTGAAACCGGTGATGTGTTCTCTTAAATATTGTTTGCAAAAAGTAAAGCCAGTTTTCAATTTTCAGGATTGACTTGTGGAACAATGGAAACCTGGTCCAAGATGTTTTCCTAGGTGAGATTAAGGTTCCTGTGAATGTGTTAAGAAATGATTCCTCTCATCAAGCCTGGTAAGAAGACAAGCATTCTAGTGAATTCCATAGTTTAATCCTCTTTAATCCAGTGTATATGCAAATAAATTCTTACTATGAACATATTTTAAATTTGCCATGGAATAAGCCATATGTCATTATCATTGAAGTGATCATTAATTTATTGCAAAAATATAAGAACATCGATAGTTTTATGACTTGACCTGTGGTGCTGAGATATAAGAACTGAATTGTCAAGGAATATTTTTCTGTTCAAAAACAATCTTAATTCTAAGGAGAAATGGAAAACATTTAAAATATTATATAAGAGTTGCCCATGTAAGAAGATGCTTGGACACAATTCAACATGTGCAATTCAGAAGCTTTATTAGTAGTCATGGGAGCTGTAGATATTTGAAAACAAAGGTTTTTTTTATTTGGGGGACTCAGTTGTTTATGGGAACCAACCAGTCATATTCCTTCACCACACCCCATTGGAATGCCCTGCGGATGATCCAGTGTTATTTTCTGAATGTCTGCAGGGGTCCTCAAACTTTTTAAACAGTGGGCCAGTTTACTGTCTCTCAGACTGTTGGAGGTCCTGATTATAGTTTTTAAAAAACTATGAACAAATTTGTATGCACACTGCACATATCTTATTTTGAAGTAAAAAAGCACCCTCATGTGGCCCAGAGGCCATAGTTTGAGGACACCGGGTCTAGGGTCTTGATGTTGTTGAGCTGATTCAGTTGATAACGCTTTTCAGGAGCTCTAGGGGTTCAATAATGGCTACAATATTATTTTCCCTTTTCATGATTCTAATAGTGATATTAAAATGATGTGAGATTAAACTTAGTGTTCAGACATTAAATTAATGTTGATTTTCCTACCAGAATTGATATGAAACTATTGGTTTTTTCTATCTTCATATCACTTAAAAAGATGTGTATCTGTCCTTTCAAGTAGATTGCCCAGGATCTTTTCAAGCTAGTCATGGGTTTCAACTGAGTATAAATGAACACATGCTTTTGTCATTTGCCTTTTAAGGACCACTTTTTAGAACTCAATTTCTGCTGCCTCGAAGAAGAGTGTGTAGATGTTTTTTGTAGGCATCAGTCTTGTTTGTCCTTAAAAGAGCCTGCCTCTCCTGATTGGCAATCAGATATCTTCATTTTATACTCTTTCATCCTTAAGCAGTTATCCCTTGTAGACTGATTTTTAGATACTCAAAATTTTTATTTTATTTTTACTACTCCCTAACACATATCTAAGATTTATTAGTCTTTATGATGGCATTTTGTATCTTATAATTTCTAAAATGCATCTGTGGAGTAGAAGAAAATTAAACTTCACTATGAAAAATTGATGAATATTTTGGCCTCATCACTTTCCCCCTAAACCATGTGTTCTATCCTCCATAAAACAGCATACATTTTAAAATGAAAATTTCTAAACTCAGTTTGTCAAGTTTTTAAAATTGTGTGCTATACTACTCAGTACAGAAGGGAAAAATGAATTATTGTGCCTTTCAGGGCTAATATTCAGTTGATAATGCTTTTCAGGAGCTCTGGGAGGAACTGTGGGTGTCTGTATTTAAGTAAGACTATCTCCAGACATGTTTTCCAAATTTGGCACAACTTTGTGCAGATACCTTGGCAGGATGTAAGAGCATTAACAAACAGAATGTTTCATTCAGAACAAATTAATATTCCTATAGGTTGGTGGGTTTTTTTTTTTTTTTTTTTTTGGCCTATAGTATAGATATTTTTAAGTAACCTGCCCAAAGTATAATTGCTAAAATTTATACAGCAAGATATAAACATCTGCTAATTCATTTATACTTCCATAGGTGTAAGGAAATATAAAAATGTGAATGCCATTTCCTTTTAACATTAGAAGTAAAACTCTTAGCCTCCTTCCTCAATTGTAGAGCTGTAGCATCCCCTTGTGGGATTGATGGTAACTGCATGAAAACTCAAGAAAAGATTTTATTTACCCTTGGGATTTCAGGCATATTCTTTCTAATCTTGATATTAGGAAAGAATAATTTGGTTTGAAAAATGTCATTGTGCTTTCCTTTTTGCATAATTTCCCTTAGTATTTGTCTATGATAGTCTTCTAAAAAACTGATTTTTGATGGTTCCAATTTAATTGTATTCTCAAATTATAGCATGATTCAGTCGCCTTCCCATTCCATTCTTAGCTATTTAATTCCTTAGTAGTGATGTGTGTTTTTTCATGTACTTCTCTCAGATGTTAGGATTACCTTGTTAGTGTTGATATTAGCTAGTTTTTACTTTAACCTATGTAGATAATGGAATTTTATAATATGCTCTTATGGTTCATGGGTCAAAGGTAAAAATCTGTCTCCTGCCTCTGACCCCCAGCTATTCAGTTTCCCTCTTCTAAAGCAGCCTCTGTTTTTGATATTCTGAGAAAATATTTTATATACATTCAGGAAAATACATATGTAACTTTTTCCCCCTTCTTTACACAAATGGACACATACTGTATCATGTTCTATACTTTGATTTTTTTCATTTACTATAGTAGAACTTCATAAACATTTGTTGACTCTTGGTAGTATTAATATTTAATTATTGCCTTTGTTCAAATCCTCTCTCTGCCATTAACTATCTGTGTGACCTTGGACATGTTACTCAACCTGTTTGCTTTTGCTTTTTATCTCTGATTCATACAGAGGATTACTTAGTTCACAGGGATCCTTCAGGTGGCTTATTAAATTGAGACTTTGTAATAATATTTTAAAATAATAATCACATTTATATAGTTATACAGATAACTATAATTATTGCTCATATATTTAGGTGGTAAAAGTTATATACTGCATATATAGATGTTTTATATATATAAATAGCATTTACATAATGTTTGCTGTGTGCCAGTTACAATTCTAAGTGCTTTACTTTATTAACCTCTTTAGGGTTGTTGTGGGGATTAAATGAGTAAGATACCCCTTAATTAACAGATGAGGAAAACAAGCACAGAGAAATGGAGCGACTTGCCCAACTTCACACAGCTGGGATTTGAGCCAAACTGACTCTAATTTGTACTTTGGTATATTTTTTAATATATTTAAAACTCAGAAACAATCTCTGTTTTAGGCTGTTGGCAAAGATTTGAGTATCCCTTGCTTATAAAATATTATTTAAAAGGACTGGGCATGGCGACTCACACCTCGTAATCCCAGCACTTTGGGAGGCTGAGGTGGGAGAATTGCTTGAGGCCAAGAGTTTGAGACCAGCCTGGGCAACATGGTGAGACAAAAAGATGATCTCTACAAAAATGATCTCTACATGATCTCTACAAAAAATAAGAAAAACTAGCTAGGCATGGTGGTTCATGCCTGTAGTCCCAGCTCTTCAGAAGGCTGAAGCAGGAAGATACCTTGAGTCCAGGAATTCGAGGCTGCAGTGAGCTATGATCATACCACTGCACTCCAGCCTGGGCTATAGAGCAAGACTCTGTCTCTATTTGGGGAAAAAAAGCAACAACAAAGTAAGGGATACAGAAGAAAACACTATGGTAAATGATGACAATTGTTGCAGCCAAGTGACGAGTACATGGAGTTGGTGGTAAGGGAGTTCATTATTATTATCGTCATCATTCTTCTCTTTACTGTTGTGAATGAGCATTTCCATAATAAAATGCATTGGTTGTCAAAAAAATGTAGGTACCTTTGCCACTTAACTATTTGTATTTTTTTTTCATAAATTTAGTATTTAGCCTTCTGCTTTAAGTGTATCAGATTCTGTGCTATCACTACATTCAGGTTCACTTTTAAATGTGCTGATTAAAAACTAGGTGTCTGAATTTGCAAGGCTGCAGAACATACCCTGGATTGTAGGAAATTGACCAAAGTAATGCCCTTGTCAGGAAGTTTGGTGATCAGCAAACTAAACTCCCTTAGAGGTACTTCTGAATCAAACAGGCTTATTTTCTGTTATCTCATTGGCCATATCTTTAAATCACTCTTTCTCAAATCAGAGAATGACATTCTGAAGTTTGGCCTTCTAAGACAGGAGTTCCTCTTTTGGGGAGTAGTGACATAATTTCCATGTAATTTTTTCTTCTCTATTATCCATCTCTTCATCCTTTACATTTTGCTTGATTAATTCTCTGGTTCTCTTTTCTGTCTTTATCTTTTCTTTCTCCAAGCTAATAAATATTCTATTAAATTCTCTCTTCCATTTTTAAACAAATTTAGTGTATTAAAGGAGGCCATAAGTGATAAAAATTAAATATCAAAACTACTGATACTTTCCTTTATAAAAAGCATTTCGGCTAAATAAGTGAAGGGAAGAATGAAAGAATTATAAAATTATCATTTTGATGATTAATGGCTCTAGGCAGTGATCATCAGTGGCTACTAATATTGCAAAAAGAGAAACAGACTTTTGTGCCTCTTGGTGGAACTATACAACACTATCAATGAAGTGTTCTTGCCAGAACATCAAATCTGAATCTAACCAAGCCTCCAGATCAAACTACCAATATATAGGATATACAGAGAAGACAAAGGAATATGGTAATGACATTCTGAAGGTAGATAGCAACAGAGTTAACACAGTCTCAAATGTGGATCAGGACGAACTACCTGATTGCTTGGGAGTTTGGGGATAATCTATAAATTAACAGAGACTTAAGAAAGCTGTTAACCAATTATAGTCTATGGACCTTATTTAGATTTGAGCACAGTGTTGAAAATCATTTATAAGTTGGGGAGAATTTGAATACTGAATAATAATGATTTTTTTTAAATGATATATGAAATTTTAAGATACGTGGAAATTGCTTTAAAATAATGCAGGAGTGGGATAGGAGAATGGTTGAAGATATGGCTAAAATATGATTAGTCTTGAGTTGATACTTGTTAAAGCTAGGTAATGGGTATGTGGGCCTACTATTCTCTTTACTTTTACATGTATTTTTAAATTCCCTTGATAAAAAGTATATTTGAAAAACTGTTCAATTTCTGGTTTTGGTAATACAGACTTAAGTTCAAATTTTTACATATAAAACTTACTTTAAAACAAGGTCACTTATGCCTTCTAGTATGTCTTATCTATTTCAACTAAATGTTTGTTTCTTAAATTTAGTTGGTAAAGAATTATTTTTGATAACACAGGATTTTAAATGTTTTACCTTTTGTTATTTTTTTCTAAACTTGCAAGCTAATCATACTTTTATACAACCCCTTTGAGATCTTAATTTTTGTATTATCTATATTTTTTGTTTCCTGAATAAAAAAAATCTATTTACAGCTTTCTAGTCCAATATATAAATAATAATAAGTTTCTGAAGATGAGAAGCCTGTTACTTATGAAGTGCCCTAACTGTAAATACTAAGTTGACATTTTTGGTTTAGTTTTGGTTATAGCTTAGCTGTTTACTTACCTCACTGGCTTGGATGCTCATTACCATCTCATGGAATTGATTATATTTTTACTTTAGGTACTTGCTACAGCCCAGAGACAATGGCAACAAGTCATCTAAAACTGATGACCTGGGGTCTCTCCGATTAAATATATGTTATACAGAAGACTACGTGCTTCCATCAGAGTACTATGGTCCTTTGAAAACTTTGCTGCTAAAATCACCAGATGTTCAGGTACATTGACAATCTTAAGGATATGATTTAATATAAAAAGGCTAAAATAATTCTGCAAATGATGAGGAAAAGATTTAGAGTATCAAGTCTTATTAATACAGTAAATATGTGTGTTTGTGGGTGTGTTATTTACTGTGATTCCAATGTGTGCTCCAAATATTAGCTCTGATAAAAATGTTAAAAATTAAATATTATTATGTATAATAGTTTTAGTTCATGAACATATTTTAATTACAGGTTAGTGATTGAACATTTAATCATGTTTCCTTGATTTTGTGCTTGTTTTCCACCTTTCTATATTCTAGCCAATATCTGCCTCAGCTGCTTACATTTTGGGTGAAATATGTCGAGATAAAAATGATGCTGTTTTGCCTCTTGTACGATTGCTGCTGCACCATGATAAACTTGTTCCTTTTGCCACTGCTGTGGCAGAATTAGACTTGAAGGATACACAGTAAGAGTTATATCTTATTAAGTATTAATTTCATGTTACCTTAGTTTGACAGATTGTTTTTATAGTCTGAGTTCTTCTGTATTGACTGTCCTTACATATAGTAGGCTGAAACAAAAGGCAAGTAACAAAAGGCAGTTCTTTAAGTTATCAAAATGTATTCACCAACCATAAGGATAACAATTAACAAAGGATTTTTTTACACAGTAATGAAATTTCTTTTGTTACAAATCTGCTTCTTAGTGTAATGATTCATGTATCATAAAACACCATAGCAGAAGTTTTTTGTTTTTTTTAACAGAGACTCACTCTGTTGCCTGGGCTAGAGTGCTGTGGTGTCAGCCTAGCTCACAGCAACCTCAAACTCCTGGGCTCAAGCAATCCTTCTGCCTCAGCCTCTGAGTAGCTGGGTCTATAGGCATGTGCCACCATGCCTGGCTAATTTTTTCTATATATATTTTTAGTTGGCCAATTAATTTCTTTCTATTTATAGTAGAGACGGGGTCTCGCTCTTGCTCAGGCTGGTTTCAAACTCCTGACCTCTAGCGATCCGCCTGCCTTGGCCTCCTAGAGTGCTAGGATTACAGGCATGAACTACCATGCCCTGCCCAGAAGTTTTTTTTTTCTATCGATTATGTATCACTCTTATGCACATGTATGGCATTCTAAAAAGCAATCAAGTAATTTCCTATTCCCATTATATTCTAATACTTGTTTTATATGTACACATATATGTATACATATACTCCACCTTTTTGGTTCATAAATGTGATTTTCTTTTTTCTTAAACTGATTTTCACATACTTTTGGTAAGTTTGAAAAACCTAATGGCAGCAAGCTTTTAAATAGATGGTAAAAATTACCAAAATTGTATATATAACCAAAGTCAGATATCTCATCAGTTTCACAGCCTTTGTTTACTACACTTGGTTTCATCTATTTCTATTTCTATTTCAGAGATGCAAACACAATTTTTAGAGGAAATTCCTTGGCTACTCGATGTCTGGATGAGATGATGAAAATAGTGGGAGGGCACTACCTGAAAGTAACATTAAAACCCATTCTGGATGAGGTACACCATATACCTCCAGTAATAATAGTTCATGGCTTTACTGTAGTGTCCCTTGCATCAGATGATCTACTATTGGGAATGGTATATCCATTCATGTATTACTGAAAAAAATAAGGCTGAACACTTTAGAAATAAATTATTTACTTTTATATTGATGAATCTTTACTGAAAGAGCACATTGTAGGGTAATGTATGTAATTATTTCTTTGTTATGGATTTCTATTTTAGCTAGAGTTTTGACTATAAATACTTTTTGGTATAGTTTTTAAAGAAAGTTGTATATATTATATATGATATCTCTGGATGAGGATTTTAATCTTTGTTACAGTTTTAATTTTTATAATTAACTTACTATCAGAAAAATATAATAGTTATTTTCATTTTGTCAAATTATTTATAAAAGAGTATTAACTGAAAAAATTATTTTCTAGATATGTGAATCTTCAAAATCCTGTGAAATCGATCCTATTAAATTGAAAGAAGGAGATAATGTTGAAAATAATAAGGTAAGTTCTTATTATATTTATAACTCCATTAAAATTGGTCTTAATTTTGTACCTGTCTCCCATTTACGTTGTAATAATGCTATCTGGAGGGAAGTAGTGCTGTTTGTTTATTCTTTACATAAACCTTTATTATTAACAGCATTTCCTGGGACTAGTTTTAAAATGTTATTTCCTCAATGGTTTCACTTTATTTTTGTTCTTGATTATCTCTGTCTCTAGTGACAATAGTGGATTTAGGCTGTATCTAGTTGTAGCCCCCATTCTGGCTATTCCTTTGGGGTCAAACAGATCAGGCTAAGTGGCACAAAGTCTTGGTCAATCAATACTTTTAGTTGCCTTTGGGAAAACAGTGATTGTGTTAGGGTCACAAGTTTTCATTGCAGTGGATTACAGTGTCCTAGTGTCCTTGTGCTTGTATATTCAAGTTATTTCCTTGGTTTCCCTTTGGATCATTTTACTCCCTGTTGCTTCTTGTGAGGTTTATTCATATATTCTTATGTCTAGCAATTCTAAATCTAACTTACTAAATTAGGGCAGTATGTAAATTATCCTTTAACTCTGCAGTCCCCAACCCCCAGGCCACAGACTGGCAGTAGTCCTTGGTCTGTTAGGAACCAGGCCTCCCAGCAGGAGGTGAGCAAAGTGATCTATCAAAGCTTCATCTGTATTTACAGCCACTCCCCATCCCTCCCATCACCTCATAAGCTCTGATTCCTGTGAGATCAGCAGCGGCATGAGATTCTCATAGGAGCGTGGACCCTACTGTAAAGTGCGCATGTGAGAGATCTAGGTGTGTGCTCCTAATGAGAATCTAATGCCTCGTAATCTGAGATGGAGCTGAGGCGGTAATACAGATTATGAGCAGAGCAACTGCAAATACAGTTAATAATTTAGCAACTGCTAAATTATTAGCAGAGAGTTTTGACTGCACAATAAATGTAATATGCTTAAATCATCCCCAAACCATCACTACTCCACTACCCCCACCATCACCACCACCCCCATCCACCCACCACCAGTCTGTGGAGAAATTGTTGCCCATGAAACCAGTCCCTGGTACCAAAAAGGTTAGGGACTGCTGCTTTAACTGAGTGAGTTTGGAGAAGGGAAGCAGGCCTTTAGAAAATACTAGATAGTGACTACCTAATAAATCTTATTTTCATTACATACTTCTTTCATAAAGGCTTTTGAAGATGTGTGAAAGTCAAAATCTTAATGTTTACCTTTTTAAATCCTGCAGGAGAATCTGCGCTACTATGTAGACAAGTTATTCAGTACAATTGTAAAATCAAGTATGAGCTGCCCCACTGTAATGTGTGATATCTTTTATTCTCTAAGGCAAATCGCTACTCAGAGATTTCCTAGTAAGTGCCTTGTTTTACTAAACAAGCCATTTCTGTTTCTAAATTTGATTTTTATAGGTATTAATTGTATATTTGGTTTGTGTGAAATGTTTGAGGTTTATAGATACAGTCTTTAGTTTTTCAAAATGAATCTAGCTTTTTCATATGAATCTGATTTTTCTTACAATCTCAAAACATATATTCTACTTTATTTCAGTATAATGGCAACTTTATACAAAGAGCAAATCAAAATCACCATTAGGTTTAAGAAAGGCAAAAATGTAGAACTATAACATTAAATAAGTGTAAACAATTATACCAGATGCTTCCAGTTGCATGCATTCAAATAACAGGAATCTTTAGTTTCATACAATTAACTAAATTTAACAGTTTGAAAATACTAAGGTTTTAGTGGAGAGATTTTTACAGAAATGATTTTAGACATTAGAAACATTTCTATTGCAACATACATAGAATTTTGAGGTACATATATCAGTAACTAGCCTACTTCAATTTTGAAAAAGTAGCTATGTCCAGGTTTTGCTTAGAAGCATTTCATAAAATTAAGAGTCACTATCAGTGACCATCAGTACTTGGAATTATTCTAATTTTAATGCATCTCTGATAAGTAAATAAACTTGCTATTGCTATCTTTCGAGATCTGCGTATAATGGGGGTGGGATTGGTAAGGTAAGTCAGCTACTTAAATTATCAGTCTTAACCAGATATACGAAACTGTAAATTTATTTTGTAACCATCTCAAAAGATTTTGCTATTTTATCACATTCTTATAAGTATGTGTTCACATGTGTGCACATGTGTACAGCTAACCGCTCTTTGCTAAATTTACCCAATATTAAAGTGGTGGGTCTGAGTTGTTTAACATATAGATAAATTAAGATCTAGATGTCTTTGCTAATTATAGTAAAGACTCAGTTAACTTCAAATAAGTGTACTAAATCTAGGCTTCATAACAAAAATAAGGGGAGCAAAGATAGTAACACATGGAAAGGTGAAGTACTGATTGAAATTATGTTTTTAAATAGGTCATGATAACCACATTGATTACTTAGTGAACAGGCACTGTGCTAAGCCTACATTATCTCCTATTTTCATCTTCACAACACCACATGAGGTAGTTATTGCTCCTATTAGATAGATAGATATTAAACTGAGATATAGAGAAGTTGAGTAACTTTATGAAGATGACATGGCCAGCAGGGTCTCAAACCTGCTCTTGGCCTACTCCAGAGCACATGCTACTAATCACTGTACTCTAACCAGTGATCTTGGCTTTAAATCTGCTTTAGCTGTTTAATTCTTGTTTATATAAATGACTGAAAATACAATGTATTTTTTTTATAAATGCAAATATATCTCCTTAACTATCTTTTTCTTGGCTTAAATATTAATGTATTCATATCCTCAGTAGACTACAGTGGTAACTGTTGCCATAAAATATATTCTCTGATTTGTTGTTCTTCCGGTCCTGGGGGTGATGGAGGTGGAGGGGGGTAAGGGATAGGCAGCTGGTGAAAAGCAAGTATTATTAAAAGAGCAACAAATTAAATGACTTGTTGATGGTAACCTATTGAAAGACTTAAAAGAGTTAAAACTCAAACCAAACCCAGAGATTCTTTCCCTCACCATCTGCTTCTCCACCATCTGATTATTGGTGAAGTATTGACTCCAGCCTGAAACAAAAGGTGTAGGTGAATGATCAAAGCCACAAGGAGTGTTCAGTTCATTTGCATTTTTATATGGAATATTGATAGCTTTTTTAAAGTAAAAATTTCTGCCTAATTATTTTTATTGCATAACCTTTGATATTATCAAGATTTTTAGGGGAAAATTGAAACGACCTAAAAGTGAAAGCAATCTTGTATCCTAGTCTTAAGAGATTCATTGGTACCACTAGGTAGTGCTAGATACCGCTTTTATTTTTGTTGTAATTTCAGGAGTCTCGCAAATGAGGAAAGAAGTATTTCTCAAATTAAGATATTTCTGAAAACCTAGCAGCTTTACCTTTTATTTTCTTTATTCTTTTGGATTCTTTGTTAGTCATAGGGTTTTTTCTTTTGATTTAGTCATAATCATTGCTATCATTTCATCAACTCAGTTCTTACTAGACAAATTGTATTGCTCTCCTATTTAGTTTGTTTTTTTATATATTTTTTACTTTTATCATCTTTGCTTTTCAATTCAGTGTTTTTGTGCATGACATTTCACCATTTTTTTCTGCAGATGACCCTCATGTTCAATATTCTGCAGTGAGCAGCTTTGTATTTCTTCGTTTCTTTGCTGTAGCCGTAGTATCACCTCATACTTTTCATTTGCGACCTCATCATCCAGTAAGTGTTTGTTCTTCTCAAAGCTTTATTCCATTTTTATTTATTTTTATTAAAATGAAAAGGTAAAATAGGCCAATTTCACTTGGCCATGTTTTCTTATAACTGATACTTAAATTTACTCAGCATTTCTCTTGGCCATTTCTGTCTTTCAGATGAGACTAAAAATTCTATTTTTCATTATTAAAAGATATTACACTAGTGATGTTAACTGTTGAAGGTTGGTGATGAGTACAAAGGAGAATTATTATACTTGTCCCTCTGCTGTTACATATATGTTTTTAAATTTCTAGAATACAAGGATTTTTTTCCATTTAGTTATTAAGTTTAGCTTTGTTTTTTTTTTAAAAAAAATAGAACCTGCTTTCCTAATTTATTAAAGTGGTTTAATCTTGCAGATATTTTTAAATTTCACAGAAATTTGAAGAGGAACTCTTTTGAAAAGTGTAGGAACTTTTATTGGAACATAATTTGTTTGATATCTCCATATTTTTACTGGTTATTCACATGAAGTGATATTGTAAACATATGAGATTTAAATTTTTTTAAAGCATATATAATCTGTTTATTCGGCAGTACTATTTGATTACTGAAATCTAAATCTCCATTGCATAGGTTTACATGTTTTCTTAATATTTAACCTTTTTCACTCGGATGTCGAGTGTGACTCAACACGGTTAGCAAAAATTATAGAGATTAAAATTACTCTTTGAATGTATCAATAATTTGAAATATAAAAAAATCCAAATAAATAAGTTTGTATGAAAAGAAACTCCAGTTTCTTATTCTACTGCCGTGCTTTGTAAAATCTGGGGTATTTAAAAAATTAAATCCCAAGTAGAATAAAGTAATCGAGAAAAAAGCAAGCGAGTGCAAAGGGTTAAAATTCTTTTATTATTTTTGCTATGTATATAATTAATGAGATTCCTTCTCATATAGTGTATTTTTGCTGATTCTTTAACCTTTTATGTTCCAAATATTTTATAATCCTATATAATTGTTTTTAGTTGCTGATTTGTATAACAGATAATAATAGCCAACATTTATCTAGTGCTTACTTCAGTATTAGGCTTTGTTCTAACTACTTTATGTGTTTTATTTAGTCCTCCTAGTAACCCTATGTGATAAATTCTGTCATTATCCCCATTTACAGATAAGAAAATCATAATACAGTAACTTCTCCAAACTCACACAATAAATAAATTATAATTTGATTTTACTTAATTTGAACTGGATTAAACTGGGATTCTAACTCAGTCAGTCTTCAGTCTGTGAGCTTAACCCTGCTCCTTCCCAACCTCTTACACAGGCAGATGTTCAAGTACCTATAATGTATCAAAACATAATGCTCAGCAGCAGAGATTCAGTAATGAGTAAGATACTCCCTAAGGAAACTTGCTGTCGACAGGAGTTGCCCATTGAATAATGTAGTGTAGGGAAGACATGTGGATTTTAAACTGGTTTCTGAATGCCAGCTCATCCTTCTGGATAGCTGCACAACACTGCCACTCATTTAACTTTGTGAGAACTGAGTAGAACCATGTTGCAGTGGCAGCAGCACACCCTTTCTTGCCAAAAGATAAATGCTCTGTGAGTAACTACAGCAGAGAGTGGGTCAGTGTCATTTTGTTCACAAGGCTGTCTTTTCTGTTGCTATGTTACTAAAGCTATACCAAACTCTGGAGCAGTGAAAGCTTGGTAACAGCATTCTTGACATAAACAGAACTCCTACCTCTGAACTTGTGACTTTGCTTTGTTTTCAGACTAGGATTTGCATATTCCGGTAACAGATGTTGAAATAAAATCCTTCTAGCCACAAACTGCATTTGAGGTCACTGTTTTCCATTCAGTATACCAAAAGGACTACTTCAAAACTGTCATATAATTTTGTTTGCTTTTATCTCTACTTTTATCCCTACTTTTTTAAGAACCTTTCAATCTAATTGAGGAAATAGGACAAACGCATAAGATGTACAATCTAAAAAATACTACATACATAAATCTAGAACTAATACCTGATTACACTGAAAAAAATAATTAAAGAACATAAAACTAGCACCTGATTAGTACCAAATATTAGCATTTTTCTTCGGCATTAATACCAAAGAAACTGAAAGCAGGGAATGACCCCAGTGACCTGGAGGTGATAACATTGTCAAGACTAGTATCGAAAGTTTCAGAGTGGTTGGGGAAGGTTGTTCGATTTTATATTTAGATGTTCTTTGAATTTTGAGAAACCAGTTTTAGTAGAGTAGAAGAAAAGAAAATCAGATTGCAGAAGATTAAGGAATAAGTAGTTAAAATGCAGTTTTACCTAGGAAATATATCAAAAGTGAGCTTGCCCTGCTGCAAAAAGACATCAGCAAATTCAAGCATGTACACATGTGCACACATACATATATGAATGAATATTTGAAAAAAACAAACAAACAGTAATTCCAGCTTGAGCAAGAGCGACACCCTGTCTCTACTAAGAAAACAGAAAGAAATAAGGTGGACAACTAAAAAAAAACATATATATATATATATGAAAATTAGCTAGGTACGGTGGCACATGCCTATAGTCCCAGCTACCTTCTCATTCTGTCCCCCATTCTTTCACTGATAACTCCTTTTAAGACCCAGCCAACGCAGACTTCTCTAACCCATTAGTTTGGGTTACATGCCTTTCTTACACATGCCTATATCATCCTTTGGCTCTCCCTGTCATGGCATTTGTCATACTGTTTTACAATCATCTGTTTATAATCTTTGTGGATTATTGATACCTTAAGAGAAAGGCTGGATCTTTTTCAGGTTTTTGTATCTCAAGCACATGGCAGTTTCTGGGACCAGTAAATACTCAGTAACTGTTTTTTGGATTTGTTTTTTTTTGAGACAGAGTCTCACTCTGTTTCCCAGGCTAGAGTGCTATGGCGTCAGCCTAGCTCACAGCAACCTCAAACTCCTGGGCTCAAGCAATTCTTCTGCCTCAGCCTCCCAAGTAGCTTGGGACTATAACAGGCATCCGCCACCATGCCTGGCTAATTTTTTCTATATATATTTTTAGTTGGCCAAATTAATTTCTTTCTATTTATAGTAGAGATGGGGTCTTGCTCTTGCTCAGGCTGGTTTCAATTCCTGACCTTGAGTAATCTGCCTGCCTTGGCCTCCCAGAGTGCTAGGATTACAGGTGTGAGCCACCGCGCCCGACCCTCAGTAACTATTTGATGAATGAAAGATGGTAGCTCAGAAAGGGAGCTTGTCATATGATGAGTCTTTCCTAAATTCAGAAAACCTATGAATGGAGGGGAAGAGATCAGCAGAAAGGGAGAAATTAAAGAGAGGAGAGGGCTTATAAATGCCAGATTAATATCCTGAAGAATTCAGAAAGAATGTCCTTGCTTGGTTGGTTGGTTGGTTGGTTGGTTGGTTGGTTGGTTGGTTGGTTGGTTGGTTGTTTTTTAAGAGATAAGACCTCTCTCTGTTGCCCAGGCTGGAGTACAGTGGCGCAGTCATAGCTCACTGCAGCCTTAAACTCCTGGGCTCAAATAATCCTCCTGTCTTGGCCTCTTAAGTAGTTAAGACTATAGGCATGCAACACCACAGTGACTCATTTTTTTTGGTTGGGTGGCAGGTGCGGAGACAGGGTCTCACTATGTTGCCTAGGCTGGTCTCGAACTCCTGCCCTCTAGTGATCCTCCCACCTCACCCTTCTGAGTAGCTGGGATTATGGCTGGGATTATAGGTGAGCCACTGCACCCAGCAGAAAGAGTATCTTCAAGAGAAAAAGTAATGGAGTTAGCCTTGGAAAAAAGAATAGCTGTCCCTTTGAAATATTATGTTGAATCATATGGCCCAGATGAAATTAATTTATTTTAATCAAAAATAGCCAAGTAATAGCAATTTTATGTGCTGCGTAATGTAAGGAGAAAATAGGACATATGAATGTATACCAGGTTATTTTGAGGTGAGAAATTGAACATTTCTGTTGAATTTAATAAATATTATATAATATCTACTAAATACTGGTGCCAGAGTGCTAGATAACTAAGGTCCTGGTCATCCATGAAAGGCAAAGTCACCAATGAAAAATTACGTTGGCAGATAGTGGCAGGAGAAAATTTAGTACAGCTTGTATTTATATTACACCAGGAAATCAACAGTATCTGAATGATGTGATTGTCAGATAGTAGTCAGGGCCATGTAAACAAACCTCTGATATGCAGAAATTGTATAAAATATGCTTTGTTATTTTTTGCTTGAAGTAGTGACCTGAAACACTTAAATTTGAAATAAAAATTGAAGAGGGAAGTCTTGGTGAAATTCAGTTTAATTTGAATTTGAACTAGGACATCTTTAAAAATTCATTTTCTTCAAAGGCAGAGAATTGTAGGGATCTTTTATCGATATCATGAAATCCTGGAGGTTCTGGCTAAAATATTTTCTGAATAATTTTAATTTAGTTGTGTAACTGTTTCATAAGTATTATCATAATGATCATATCCCAGATATTCCCTGTTTTCCACATTGCCTTATATCCTGATCATCTCTTCCCCTTCATATTCATTGCCTGTTTTCAATGTGGGGATCAAAATACTAAGAAATGCCTACCAAAAACTAAACTAAAGCTTTTTGTATCTAAGTTTTTCTCGATATGTCTTTAGATAGAAGATTCTATTCACTTGACTCCCTAAAACAAAGAGGGCTCATGAGGGAACACTAGTCAATTTTATTTACATTTACTTCTTTCAGGTAGACAGGCCTGAAAAACACCATGGATAATAGACCCAAATAATTGCCCCCTGTAAGATTCTATATTACAGGGCAACTTCTCATTTCCTAAGGTGCATTAGGGTCTTTGCTTCCATGGTGACAAGAGTTGATTGCATAAGCCATATAAAATATTGAATATGCTTAGAGGTAAGTTGAACACATAAAATTCGGAAAACTTAAAACTGACATTTTAAGTTATAAGGTAGTAAAAGGTAGATGCCTTTTACATCCCAAGCTGTCAGGTAATCCAACTGGTGATACTATACTAAACAACTTATTTATCTGTAATACTGATCAAATTATGGCTTTAAAAAGTAAGACATTATTAAATGAAATTACTTTGGGAGAAATTGTCAATTACATATGGTTTATTTAGTCTCCTAATTCCTTAGTCCAGTGAGTTTTACTCAGTCTTAGCTAGATTTTAACTATGTTGGTAGTTTGAATGAACATTTTTGAGTCACTGTTTTAAAGCAATATAGCCCATTGATTCTATTCTACTTTTTATACAAATTATATTTCTTGAAAACTTAATAGGAGTTTTGGTCTTCTTTACATTCTTTAGGATGCACAGACAATTAGAACATTAACTCTCATCTCAAAAACCATTCAAACTTTGGGAAGCTGGGGAAGTCTATCCAAAAGCAAGGTAAGTCTTTATATCTTTTATTTTATTGTCACACTTCTAAATGTTGTTATATCCTCTGATCCTTTCTTCTTCACTTACCTTCTTCCAAATTAAAAACAAAACAATACTGAACAATACATATATACAGACACAATAGCTGCCTTTTAGGTAGATATGGCATCCTAGTCACCTATTAAAGAGGACAGTTTCTTTTTTTTTTTATTTCAGCACATTATGGGGGTACAAATGTTAAGGTTACATATATTGCCCATGCCCCTCCCTACCTGCCTGACACCTGATAAATGTCATTCCTGTATGTCCACTTAAGTGTTGATCCATTAATACCAATTTGCTGGTGAGTACATGTGGTGCTTGTTTTTCCATTCTTGAGATACATCACTTAGTAGAATGGGTTCCAGCTCTATCCAGGAAAATACAAGAGATGCTATATCACCATTGTTTCTTAAAGCGGAATAGTACTCCATGGTATACATATACCACATTTTATTAATCCACTTATGTATTGATGGGCACCTAGGTTGTTTCCACACCTTTGCAATTGTGAACTGTGCTGCTATAAACATTCAAGTACAGGTGTCCCATTTGTAGAGTGTCATTTGATCTTTTGGGTAGATGTCCAGTAGTGGAATTGCTGGATCAAATGGTAGATCGACTTGTATCGCTTTAAGGTGTCTCCATATTGCCTCCACAGAGGCTAAACAAGTTTGCACTCCCACCAGCAGTATAGGAGTGTTCCTATCTCACCGCATCCATGCCAACATTTATTATTTGGGGACTTTTTGGTCAAGGCCATTCTTACTGGAGATAAGTGATATCTCGTTGCAGTTTTGATTTGCATTTCCCTGATGATTAGAGATGTTGACCATTTTTCATATGTTTGTTGACCTTTATTCTGTCTTCTTTTGAAAATTTTCTGTTCATGTCCTTTGCCCACTTTTTGATAGGGTTGTTTGATTTTTTCTTGCTGATTTTCTTGAGTTCTAAATAGATTCTAGTTATCAGCCCTTTATCGGATATGTAGCTTGCGAAAATTTTCTCCCATTCTGTGGGTTGTCTGTTTGCTCTCTTGACAGTTTCTTTGGCTATGCAGAAGCTTTTTAATTTGATCAGGTCCCATATATTTATTTTTATTGCTGCTGTGATTGCCTTAGGGGTCTTCTTCATAAATTCTTTGCCTAGGCCAATGTCTAGAAGAGTATTTCCAAAGTTTTCCTCTAGGATTCGAATAGTTTCACACTTAATGTTCAAGCCTGTTACCTAGCGTGAGTTGATTTTTGTGAGAGGTGAAAGGTGTGGGTCCTGTTTCAGTCTTCTGCATGTGGCTATCCAATTTTCCCATTTATTGAATGAGGATTTTTTTTTCCCCAGTGTATGTTTTTGTCTGCTTTTTTGAAGATTAGTTGGCTATATGAGGATGGTTTTATATTTGGGTTCTCTGTTCTGTTCCATTGGTCAGTGTCCCTGTTCTTGTGCCAATACCAAGCTGTTTTAATTACTATAGCCATGTAGTATAGTTTGAAATCTGGTAAATTGATACCTCCTTAAAGAGGACAGTTTCATTTAAACTGATGAACCTAAGAGGGGAAGCCACTCTGTTAAGAAGATGAAGGAGTGATCTATGTATTGGTTTGTCTATGCCATAATCATCTAACAGCTTTGAAAGAAGTCTTCAGAAGCTCTAAGCCCTATAACTCACTGGAAATATTGAATCCTTTTAGGCCTTAATCCTCAGCTTAAAAATATAGTTCCTTATATTCTTACTTCTGGATTTAACACATATAAATGCTGTGTTTGTTTTTTCTTAGTCAAGTTTCAAAGAGACATTCATGTGTGAATTTTTCAAGATGTTTCAAGAAGAAGGATATATTATAGCAGTTAAAAAGGTATGATTGTTTTATTCTGGAAATGTTAACATTTCTTGTCATATAGCAGGGTAGAAATAACATTTCATATTATTCCTAGGAGTCCCCAGTTTAAAAAAACAATAATGTTTAAACTGTCCATCAAAAAGACTCCTTTTTTCTTCCTTTTTCCTCTTATACAGGCTATGTTTTTCAGCTGAAAAAAACTAAACAAGTTTTAGCAACAGCTATTTTTTCCAGTATATTTGTAACACCATTACAAATGTCTACGATTAGGATTTCTCAGAGCGTCACTATTGACATCTTGGGCCAGATAATTCTTGATTGTGAGGGGCTGGCCTGTGCATTGTAGGACATTTAGCACCATCCCTGGCTTCTACCGATTAAATGCCAGTAGTGTTTGACAGCCAAAATGCCTCCAGATATTGCCAATGCCCTCTGAGGGACAAAATTGCCTCTGGTTGAGAACTCCTGGTCTAGGGGTAAAGGCTTAATATTGTGCCTGATGTGTAGTGGTCACTAGCTATATAAATTTATGGTAGTAACCTGAGGAAAATTACTATAAATTAAAATGTACAAAAGCCTACAGTATATAATATCCTAACCTTGGATCTACAACATATAAAAATTACTGTACTTAAAAGTTGAAAATGTTTTGAAAGGATCTTTAATTTCTGAAGTCTATAGTCCTGAATCATTTAAACAAAATGTAACATTATTATAAAACCCTGAAAAGTTGTTTTGAAGTACATCTAAACTAGGCTTGAAGAAAGTACTATTTATATGTGGACTTTTAAAAAATTACTTTTATAGGGACTTAGTAAATGAAAGTGATTTAAAAAGTTAATGTCCATTGGAATTTTTTCATCTAGAATATTGCACTTTCAACCAAATTTTTAAGGCAACCATTGAAGGCTTTTGAGGAGAAAGTCTTTCAAAAGAATAGGCAAAGAAAAAGTTGTCCTTTAATCTTTAGGACATTATTGAGCCATTTCTGGGACAGTGTAGGCAGACTTTTGTTGGCAAGATAATGATGTGCTGTCTTTTGTTTGGGATTGTTTTTCCATGTTTTATGACCTAGGCTATTGTAACATCTGACTTTTTTTTCCTTATAGAATGTATAGAGTTGATAATATCAGCAGAGAAAGGATTTAAGGGTGCCAGGAGTTTAGTCTGTTCCTGATCCACCCTGAGTCACCCACTCGCATTCTAATGGACTGTTACCAGAATATGCCTCCTGTCTCAGATTTGGTTCTAGACTCCTAAACTGGCATAGAATATTTTGGCCTAATATCCTAGTTTTACTTATTATTTATGAGTTAAGTCTGGATATGTGTAGTGCTAGAAATGATAAAAGCTTACGAAGCCAAATTTCTCATTTCATATTGACACTTTCACTAGTGACGTTGACCATCACTCTTGAAGAAAATACTTTATAACTCCGAATTGTATACTATTCCCTATAGAGTTTAAGAAAGATAACCTGAATAGCTCTATAAAAAGGGTGACCCTATATTTTGGTGTCAAAACTAGGACACTTTGACTATTAATGATTATTTTGGGATAATAGGAATGGTCTTGTCAGGGATGGTTGTGAGCAAACTGGGACCTTTAGTCCCTCTGTTTTAGTCCATCTCAGTTAATGTGTTTTCTTTTAGTTTATATGTCTGTATTTAGCCCATAGTTCCTTAAAATTATAAATAAATTTATAAATATTTGTAAATCAGTCAATGGCATCAGGTAAATACTAAGAAATGAAATATTCAAATAACTCTGATACTTTCCATTAGTGGATGGTCCATTTGTGAGAATTGAAGATGTGATAGGACACTTACTTAGTTCCTTTAGCTTAGATACTTGTACTTGCATCATCCACATATAATGCAAAAGGAACCTTGTTCTTGTTTTTTCACTTACCAAGATTTCCTTCCAGCAAACTAGAAGTAAACATTCCATTTGAAAACCCCATAAGTATAGGCTCTGGTGGGCAACCTATAGCCAGTCTAGGAAAATTGTTCCTACAAATTCTACTTTACATCTGGCACTGGAGCCTCAATATCATCCCTACTGGAATGTGCTTTATTTTTAAGTCCTAAGCAGAACAACATAGAAAAGTATAAAGGAAAAACCAAGGAAATCAGACCTTCTCTGAGTTTGTAATATCCAAATAATGAACTAAACAAATGGATAGTTCATTAGGGGGCAAAATAGGATTCTTCTCTAAGAACAAAAATTATTCCTTGAACTGCTGATTTCCCTTTCCCATGAAGAAATAGCTACATGCTAGGAAGCCATGGACCAGTCACGGCAGCTTTTTATTTATTTATTTTTTGGGGGGGGTAGAGACTAGGTCTTGCTATGTTGCCCAGACTGGTCTTCAACTCCTGGTCTCAAATGATCATCTCACCTCAGCTTCCCAAAGTACTGGAATTATAGGCTGAGCTACCACACCCACCAAGGTAGCATATTTATGAAGTGAAATGCCCTTCCCTGGGTGAGTTGCCACTGCTAAAGATGGATACTGCCAATTTTATTGAGCTACCACATTCTCATATTCTCCATAGGAAGTTTATAAATGGTAATTTGATTTCCAGGTTATTAACCCACTCACATTTCATTTATAACTGTGAAAGACCATCTTTCAGGGTTAAAATCAGTTATGTGTAGTAGAAGTTAACAAACTCTTTTCTGTAAAGGGCCAGTGAGAAAATATTTTAGGCTTTGCTAGTCACATAAGGTCTCTGCCACATATTCTTCTTTGTTTTTGTAACGCTTTAAAAATATGACAACTACAAGTTGAATATCCCTTATCCAAAATTCTTGGAACCAGAAGCGTTTTAGATTTCAGGTTTTTTCAGATTTTGGAATATTTTCATTATATATGTTTCTACTAGTTGAACATCCCTGATGTGAAAATCCAAAATTTGAAACACTCCCGTGAGCGTTTCCTTTGAATGTTAAACTGGCACTCAAAAAGTTTTCGATTTTGGAGCATTTGAGATTTTCAGATTTAGGATGCTGAACCTGTATTCTTACGAAAACAGGCTGCAAGTCATATTTGGTCCACTGGACCATAGTTTGGAGATCCTTGACCTACAGTAAAGGTTCATAATCCTCTGTGTAAAATCTTAGAGACCAGAAGTATTTCAGAATTCAGTTTTTCAGAGTCTCAAAAGGTAATCAGTATATACTATATGTAACAGCTCCAGTGGAGCCTAGGGTAGCACCCCATAATCAAATACATTAATTTTTATGTAGCATAGTATTAATATGTGAATACTCACACTAAGTAAGATAAATTCAGATTATAAATAGCCTTACACCAGTTCAGGTTAAGTTATATCCCCAAATGAGTTTACTATGAATCAAAGATAAAAACAAACAAACAAACAAACTCTATTTTCAAAGCTTTATGTATTTCACAATTACAGTTAAGGAATTTTGGGTTGATTTATTTCTACAGGGAAATATATTTTGGGTTTTAAATAACTTAAGAATAAACTTTTTAAACTACCTGTCATTTGTAAATTGGGGACTTCTACAATCAAATAGTGCTTTGTTTTATAAATTACTATTATGTCTGTTTTTTAATATTGAATAACTTCACAATATAATCAATGACATGTAAGATAAACTGAATTGTTTATAATATACCTTATTGCACAGTGTAATATTTGCCCATTTTCCCATTTAGTTCTTGGATGAAATTTCATCTACTGAAACTAAAGAGACCAGTGGTACAAGTGAGCCTGTGCACCTGAAAGAAGGGTAATTTAATGAAATTAGAAATGAAAATCATGTTTCAGTATAGACATTAAGTACAAAAAACATGAGTCTGAGAGTGAAAGGATCTGGGTTTGTGTTCTGTGTTAGAACTGCCTAAGACATCAGTCAGGTCAGCCACCCTCACTATTCTACCAACTTTATGTCAAAAAGGCATGACTCCCTGGCCATACGGATCCAGAGTTTTAAAAGTTTTGCAATTATAGTAAGATTGTAGGTATTAGAGTGCTTTGAAAAAGTAATAGCACTATTCAGTCTTAAAGTAGAGTGGATATTATTGGAAGTTAAGAAAGGGAATCACTCATTTGGCCCTTTTCTGTATAGCACAAATAAGAATATTAAATTAAAACTTTATTCCCTTAGTATGGTCAGAATAAATACAAGAGTCATAGATGTCAAAGGTATTTTCATATATTTAATTAATCTTACACAGCTATTAATGTCATTTAAAGTCAAAGGGCAATTCTTTGTTTTGGATTAACTATGTTAATTTTTGTAGCTAAATGTTTATATCTATTACTTTGACAGTGAGATGTATAAAAGAGCTCAGGGAAGAACTCGGATTGGAAAAAAGAATTTCAAGAAACGATGGTTCTGCTTAACAAGCAGAGAGCTCACCTACCACAAACAGCCAGGTAGTTGTGTTTATGCTTTATTGTGGGGTTTTTCTTAGTTATTGTGAAGATTTTGATTTGATTTTTTTTTTTTTTTTTTTGCTGCTTAACGTAACTCCAGTAAATCCTTTCACTAATGTTACTATAGTTTATAGTTTCTCACAATGATATGTACACACTAAAAATGAAATAAATATATGACTAGCGACACCATGTAATAACATTTTTCTCACATTTCTTGTCTTGCTAAAAATGATGTTCCTTCAGTGTGCTCTGTTTTCTAAAAATCCCTGGTAAATCCTTGCTATTTTACAATCGGTGTATAAGGAGTAACAGTTAAACTTCTTAGGACTTGGAAGTTTCTTTAACTCTCAGAGCCAAATTATTAAGATTCAATACCTAATTGGTTTGCTGGAAAATATTAGCCAAAAATTCCCACAGTCGTATCATAGATTGTGATCCCTATATAATTATCAGATTCATTCTAGGCTGTTGGCCAAGCTAACCCCCTGAGATGGAAGGTTTAATAATTTGCCTCCTGAGAAAACAGTTGCCTTCACAAATGGGCTATTAGGTTATTAAGTATGAAATGTCCGATTTCTTTAAGTACTAAGTTTGACAGTTGGTATCTCTGACGTTTCACTTTGACACTTGTTTTATTTTTATTGTGAAGGTACATCTTCATTCTTTCAAACATATGGTTTGGCTTGTGATGATCTTTCAGATTTTTTTAGAGCAATTTTTGTGAAACCATGGATAAGTCAAAAATTCCTATTATTTTCGAATGTGAGTTCTGTCATGGGACCAGTATAGTGCATATAGCTCAGTGTCATAAAGTATTTGGGAAGGATGTGGCTAATGAACACACAGTAGATGGATGGTTTGAGAAGTTCCATCAGACATAGGGTACTTTCAGCAGAATCTAGACACATGTTAAGTAGAGTGCTTCAGTAGAGATTCTTGAATAGTAGAGTGATAAGAAAAATTTTTATTTAAATCTTCCTTAAGAAGGGCTTAGCCAGAATGACTACGTATGTCCAAATATATTAGTAAGATATAAGAAACGAAATGCATTTTATTTTTAGGCACACAGATAAGTTGGTATAGCATATGCATATTCAAATAACTAAAGATCAATAGGCTATGTACTTGCCCTTCCATACAGGATTTTTTTAAGCTAAGCATATTTTGAATGTTTTAGAAATTATACCTTATATTGACTACTATATAAATAGTCTCACTGAGGCATAGCATAGGTGCTAATTATTTTATATTAACAGTATATTTAAATTAAATTTAAGATAAGTTAGTCATTCTCTATAAATGAGTTATTTTTCCTCATTTAAAGCATTTTTAATCTAAACCAATATTCTAAAGTCTTTTTTGATTTATAATCTTCTTTAAGAATTAGATAGCTGTGGGCCCCATCCTTCTGGAAAACTGCATATACACATGAGGATTTCATAGACCTGAAGTCCATCCACAGTTCTCAAGTTAAGAACCTCTGTTCTATCCAGTGATTTTAAGAGGATAAAATTCTGTAGAATGATTAAGCTACTTTAAGTATAAAATAGACACATTAGAAGCTACATTGTTTTCAGGCCTTAACAAATTTAAGATGTTGGAATGACAATGGAGAAATGAGACATGAAGTTTTGAAATTATTTACCAAAGCCTACAGTTTTAAGCATCCATGTTTTTTGTTTTAACTATTTTGATGGATTTTTCCAAAATGTATTACATGCTTCCCTGCCTTCTAAAAAAAGAGTTCATTGAACGTAAGTTACATTTTCTAGATGACTTGGGGGGCTGTCATTGATAATATTAATTATTATATGGGACTCTGATTTAGTGATGTTTTCAGGGCTGCTTAAAGGTGTGTGCAGATGTTTACTCTAGCTAAATGCCTTTACTCCCCAGCTAAATGCCTTGAACTGCTATGCTTTTGTGTTCCTGTGTTTGCTTTATATAGTTTTTCTCTCTAAGTAAAGCTGTCCACCTTAAATTTCTTGTAATAACAGTGAACCATAATATACCGTCTTACTCCCATCCCTATCATCCACCTCCATTTTTTACTACTAATGTCCTGAGTGAGGATGCAGGTACTGTGTTTGTTAAAATTATACATAAGAATAAAAGGCTTCGAGTGAGGATGTTGGGACTTTGGCTTGTGAATAAAGTACCTGGGCTTGGCATTCTTTGGTTGTTCAGCAAATGTTTTTGCTTACTTCCTGTTTCCTTCTTGTTTCCTAGATATCCAAGACCGCTAGTTAGTAGTCTCTTGGAAGCTACACTTACTATATGACTTGGGTATCTGAAAGAATACCTCCCAAATTTTCTATAACATGGCTCTAAATCATTGAGTCTTTCATTCTGTTTTCCTGCTACACAATGGTATTCTGAATCAAATATTTCTACCACTCAGAATCAAATAATATGGCCATTTCCCAATTTCCGGGAAAAGGAATTAATAGAATTTTCTCCGTTTTAAGGATTTTTCTCCAATAAGTATAAAGTTTTGATGCCCACTTAGGTCATTGCTAACAAGCAATAATAAACAACTTAAGTATACATTTTAACATGTAGCAGGTGAATATCTGATACTCAATTAGCTATTAGTCCTGATTACCTTGGCAGTTTTTTTATGGGCCTCAGTGCTTACACTTACAGTTTTATAATACTGTACTGTAAGGTATTCATCTTCTATAAGTAAATGTTTTCCTAGTTATAAGTTATATGCTGCAAGTAAACAAGTTATTAATGTTCCAGCCTCTTCATCTCTTATCCAGCCTCATTTTTTATAGTCTCCATATGTAGCTTCACAAGGTAGTTCTTGGAGTTCCTTTAACTTGTACTCTTTAATAGTCATGCTTTTGCATTTGCTCTACTTAGAAATTCCTTTCTTTTCTTCTTTACCTGTATAATCTTGTCTTTCAGGCCCCAGATTGTCAGCTTTTTATGGAAGTTATTTTAAACCTCTGGCCACCTATTCCCTCACTTTGTTTCTTTAGCCACCTTAGCAATAACATCTGGTACACCGTGTGATCATTACTTTTGTCGATCTCTTTCCCTAGTTTTTAAGATCCTTGGTGGTAAGGATCATATTACTACTAGTGGCATAAAAGCATTTAGTAAGTATACGTCAAAGAACACCATGTATTCCACATGTGCTATCACCTGAATTACTTGTATAACCCACTGCTCTAGATTTCTAAAATTTATACCAAGCATACTAATAGATTATTAACAAATTCATCTTTGAAATTTTATTCTTATAGAAAAAGTAGCTCTTGTCTACTTTTGGGAGACCTGTTTTACAGACAGATATATATACACAACTTCCATGTAATATCAAATGTCCTAACTCATACAGCTTATAGGCAATGTAAAAGAAACTTCCATGATGTTTTAAACATAGATGCTCAATATATTGAAGTTGACTTGGTTTTCACCTGCTGATATTTTCACACATATGCTCTACAATATTTTTTTCTTTGGTAGCTAAAGAACTAAAATAAATCATTGATTCAATCATGCACTCAACAGGTGCTTTATTGGTGCCTTCTATATGCTAGACACTGTTCTAGGCTCTAGAGAGAACAATAGTGAACAAAACATAGCAAAATCCCTGCGTTTGTGGATCATATAGGTTAGTACTGATAGACAATAAACAACAACAAAAAAAGAAAATTATATGTACATTGTACATCTCATGAATGAGATGAGCAAAAAAGAATTAGGGACAGGGAATAGAAAATGATAGATTCAGTGAAAGAAGTTAAAATATTAAAAGGTCTAGCCAGAGAAGGCTTCACTGAGAAAGTAACATTTCAGCAAAGATCTAAAGATGGTGAGGGGCCTGGCGTGGTGGCTCACGCCTGTAATCCTAGCTCTCTGGGAAGCCAAGGTGGGCAGATTGCTTGAGGTCAGGAGTTCGAAACCAGCCTGAGCAAGAGCGAGACTCCGTCTCTACTAAAAATAGAAAGAAATTAATTGGCCAACTAATATATATAGAAAAAAAAATTAGCCAGGCATGGTGGCACATGCCTGTAGTCCCAGCCACTTGGGAGGTTGAGGCAGTAGGATCGCTTTAGCCCAGGAGTTTGAGGTTGCTGTGAGCTAGGCTGACACCACGGCACTCACTCTAGCCTGGGCAACAAAGCGAGACTCTGTCTCAAAAAAAATAAAATAAAAATAAGGATGGTGAGGGAGTGAGCCATGTGACTATTTGGGATGACAGTGTCACAGAAATAGCTAACAGTATCAGTACCCACAACAAAAGCCCTGAAATAGAAGTATGCCTGGGGTGTCCAAGAGATAAGAGGAAGTTCTTGTAGCTGGAAAAAATGAGAGAGGGGGGTGAATCACAGGAATGAAGGTCAAAAAGATCATAGAGGAGCTAGATATCAAAGGACCTTGTGGGCCATTATAAGACTGTTACTGTGTGAATAAGATGGGAAAGCATTGGAGAGGTTTAAGCAGAGGAATAACATTGTTTGACTTGTGTTTTAGTAGGATCACTCAAGCTGTGTGGGGTGTCACATGAAGAATAGATTGAAGGAGCCAAAGAAACCAGCTAAGAAGCTGTTGTAATAATCCAGGGGGGAGAAGACAATGGCTTGGACCAGTTGGTAACGGTGGAAGTGGTAAAAATGGATTGCATTCTGGATCTGTTTTAAAAATAGTGCTTAGAGAATTAGATACAGAGAGTGAGAGGAAGAGGCGAGTCAAGGATAACTCCAAGGATTTGGGCATGGGTAACTAGAGGGATAAAGTTGACTTTTTTTTTTTTTTTTTTTTTTTTTTTTTTTTTTTCTTTTCTTTTTTAAGGATAAAGACTCATCTCAAAAAAGTTGACTTTTTAAAAGTAGACACATAGGGCTGGGCACAGTGGCTCATCCCTGTAATCCTAGCACTATGCGAAGCCAAGGCAGGAAGATAGCTTAAAGTCAGAAGTTAGAGACAAGCCTGAGCAAGAGCGTGACCCCGTCTCTACTAAAAATAGAAAAAATCAGCTGGGCAACTAAAAATAGAAAAAAAAATTAGCCAGGCACGGTGGTGTGCACCTGTAGTCCCAGCTACTTGGGAGGCTGAGGCAGGAGGATTGCTTGAGCCTAGGAGTTGGAGGTTGCTGTGAACTAGGCTGACACCACAGTACTCTTGCCTGGGCAACAGAGCAAGACTCTGTCTCAAAAAAAAAAAAAAATAGGCGCATGGGCTGGACATGGTGACTCACACCTGTAATCCTAGCACTTTGGGAGGCCAAGGCAGGAGGATCACTTGATCCCAGACCAGCTGAGCAGCATAGCAAGACAGGGGTCTCGCTCTTGCTCAGGCTAGTCTCAATTCCTGGCGTCAAGCATGGTAGTGTGTGCCTGTAGCCCCAGCTACATGGGAGACTGAGATAAAAGGATCACTTGAACCCAGGAGTTTGAGGTTGCTGTGAGCTATAATGAGGGCACTGCACTCTAACCTGGGCTACAGAGTGAGACCCTGTCTCAAAAAAAAAAAGGCACCTGAAGAGTTCTAGTAATGATAGAACTTGTGGCTTGTATTAGATGACTCCTCATAAGCAACAATTATAAACTTTGGGTAAAATATGTAAAATAATTCTCTGAAGAATTTGACCTTTGAAAGAAAGGAATCATGCTGGCTAAGGTTTATATTTATACAGCTTTTCCCCCTGAAAGTACTCCTAGCCTATACAGGTTGAGGTGGCTAAAATTCAAGCAGAAAGCTGCAATTTTATTGACTTGAGATGTCAAAGGATAGAGTTCAGGGCTCGCAGAGAGACTAGGAATTGAGGAGAAAAAAAGGAAGAGTCCTTAAGTTTGCATGTGAAGTCTCCTGAAATCCGTAGCTGACTCTTAAATTGCTTATGTAAGGAGGAGCTCCAGAGAGGCTAGTGAAAAACAATAACTGAAAGATTAAAAAAGAAGAGTGAGAGATTTCAGCTTCTGTCATCCTCAGGGGAGACAGAGGTGGCTCAGGAGTAAAGATTATGTTCTAGGATTAAGAATAAACAAAGTAGGCAATGACTCACGCCTATAATCCTACCACTCTGGGAGGCTGAGGCGGGAGGATTGCTTGAGCTTAGGAGTTTGAGACCAGTCTGAGCAAGAGTGAGACCCTATCTCTACTAAAAATAGAAAAAACTAGCTGAGAGTTGTGGTGTGTACCTACAGTCCTGGATATTCAGGAGGCTGAGGCAAGAGGATCGTTTGAGTCCAGGAGTTTGAGGTTGCAGTGAGCTATGATGACACCACTGCATTCTACCCAGGGCGATAAAGTGAAACTCTGTCTCAAAAAAAAAAAATATATATATATATGTAGTAGGAGCAATGTATAAAGCAAACCCTCGGGTGATCAGTTAATGATGTAACTGTTCAAGGGAAAGTAACTGAACTTACAGTGTCTACAATGTTTCATCCATAATGTCCAGTATAGAATGAAACATTAACATCTTGAGAAGAAACAGGGAATTATGGTACATAATCCAGAGAAAAAGCAGTTAGTAGAAATAGACCCCTAGATGATCTATATGTTGGAATTAGCAGACATGAACTTTAAAGCCACTGTTATAAATATTTCAAGGACTTAGTGGAAAAGGTAGTCATGATGAGTAAAGAAATGAGGGATCTTGGCAAAAAAGAAACTATAAAAAGGAATCAAATGGAAATTCTAGAATTGAAAATTACAATACCTGAAATGAAAACTTCACTGAATTGGCTTAATCAGAGATGTCAGAAGAAAGGTTCAGTGAACTTGAAGGTAGATCAATAGAAATTAACCAATCTAGAAACATGGAAAAGATTGGGGAAAAAAATTAACAAAACTTCAGTGACTTATGAAACAATATCAGGTAGTCTAATATATACATGGTGGGTATCCCAGAAGGATAGTAGAAAAAGAATGGGATAGAAAAAAATATTTGAAGAAATAGTGGCCTAAAATTTCCTAAACTTGGTGAAAAAACAATATTACGCACCCAAGGAGCTCAGTGAACTGCAAGCATGATAAATACAAAGGAAGCCACACTTACACATGTAATAAACCAGAGATAGGAGAAAATCTTGCAGAGAAACAAGACAAGTTACATACAAGGGAACAACAGTACAATTGACAGCCAATATCTCCTAAGAAGCAACCAAAACCGAAGGACAAATGGAATGACTTCTTTAGAATACTGAAGTACAAAAGTTCTCAACCTAGAATTCTAGCGAAAATTTTCTTCAAAAATGAAAATATCTGTTAGATAAATGAAAGCTGAGAGACTCCATTGCAAGTAGGCCTGCACTATAGGAAATGCTAAAGGAAATTTTTCAGGCTGAAAGGAAACAGTACCAAGTAGAAACTTAAATCTTCTGGAAGGAATGAAGAGTATTGGAAGTGGTAAATATGTGGGTAAATGTAAGAATGTCTTTTTTTCCCTGAATTTCTTTAAAAAGCAACTATTTAATTTAAAATTTATAACATTGAATTTGTCAGGTTTATAATATATCTGGATGTAAAATATATAACAATAGTAACACAAAGGAAGGGAATGACATAAATTATTACAAGGGTCTTATATTTTATGTGAAATGATACAAGAATAATTTTAAACTGACTATGGTAAATTAGGCTGTATTATTGTAATATCTAGAATAAAAAGTTAGAAAAAACTAGGTATAACTAATCCATCCCCTCTCTCCAACCCCAAAAATAAATAAATAAAAATGGCAGGAAAGAAAAAACAAATAGCAAAATGATATCTTATGCCCAACTATATCAATAATCACAATAAATGTAAATGAACTACATTAGCTTTGAAAGAGACTGTTACACTAGATTTTAAAAAGCAAGATTCAATGATATACTTTCTATAATACGTGTACTTTAAATATAAAACAGATTAAAAGTAATTGAATAGAGAAAGATGATTTAAAACACTAAGCAGTATTCCCAAAGTAGTCTTCAAAACAACATTTACCAAATATGTACAGATAAAAGAAGCATTTATGAGGAAGACCTAATCCTAAATATATACATAGCTAATGACAATTCAGTGTACTTAGAGGTAAAACACAGAATTGAAATAAACAAATTCACAATTACAGTCAAATATTTTAATATTCTTTCAGTACTTAATAGGACAACTAGGCAAAAAAAATCAGAATATAGACATTTGAAATAGCACTGTCAATCACCTTGATCTAATTTACATTTATGAAGCAGTATGCCAAACAGATACAGAATATATATTCCTTTCAAATGCACATTGGAACATTCACTAAGGTAGACTTACCCACATGCTAGGCCATGAATCTAAGTAAATATCAGAAGGTTGACATTGTACAAGGTATATTCTCTGACCACAACAGAATTAATAATGATAATGATACCTAGAAAAGCCACAAATATTTGGAAATTAAATAGCATACCTTCAGATAACTTACGGGTCATGGATGAATTAACAAGGAAATGCAAAAATATTTGTAACTAAATGATAATGAAAATGTAACAAACATGTCAAAGTTTGTGGGCTATAACTAAAGCAGTACTTAAAGGGAATTTGATTATCTTAAATGTTTATATTAGAAAATAAGGGAAATCTTCTAGGCCTTAAATTAAGCAAAGAATTCTTACATACTAAAAGTTTGGTCTATAAAAGAAAAAATTGGTAAATTGGACCTCATCAAGATTTAAAACTTTTGTTATTTCAAAATATATCATTAAGAAAATGAAAAGATAAGCAACAGACTAGAAGAAAATATTTAGAAAACACTTATCTGATAAAGACTAGTATCCAGAATTTTAAAAACAACTCAAAAAGAGAACAAGCCAGGCACAATGGCTCATACCTGTAATTCCAGCATTTTGGGAGAGCAAGGCCGGAGGATTGCTCGAGGCCAGGAGTTTCAGACCAGTCTGAGCAGCAGAGCAAGACCCTGTCTCTACAAAAAACAAAAGAAAAAAAATTTAAAATAGGAGACTAAGGCAAATTCCTTGAGCCCAAGAGTTTGAGGCTGCAGTGAGCATTGATCATGCCACTGTACTCCAATCTGGGCAACAGAGTGAGACCTCGTCTTTATTTTTACACACATACACATATATATCACAATAGATATGAACAATTTATCAAAGAAATTATGCAAATATCTATAAGCATATGAAGAGATGCTCAACATCATTATTTATTAGGGAAATGCAAATTAAAACCATAATGAGATACCATTTCACCCCAACTAGAGTATCTGTAATAAGACAGATGGTACCAAATGTTGGTGAGAATGTGGAGAAACAAACCCTCATACATTTCCAGTGGGAATGTAGAATAGTACAACCACTTTGGAAAGCAGTTTGGCAGTTTCTCTAACAGTTAAACATAAAACTACCATACATGTAATCTAGGAATTCCACTCTTGGTTATCTGCTCCAAAAGACATGAAAACATACAACCACACAAAGACTTGCAATGAATGTTCATAACAGCATTATTCATAATAGCCAAAAACTAGAAACAACCTAAATGTCCATCAGCTGGTGAATGGATAAACAAAATGTGGTGTGTCCACACAATAGAACACTATTAGCCATAAAGAAGAAACTACTGATACATGCTGCATCATGGATGAACCTCTGAAAATTACACTGAGTGAAAGAAGTCAGACCCAAGAGATCGCATACTATATGATTCCATTTATATGAAATGCCAGAAAAGGCAAAGTTAATAGAGACAGAATGTAGATTAGTGGCTGCTCAGGACTGGAGATGAAAACTAGGATTAACTATAATGAGCATGAGGGATCTTTTGGGGGGAACAAAGCTGTTCTAAAACTGATTTATGGTGATGGGTGCACCACTCAGTAGAGTTACAAAAAACATTCAATTGTACATTTGAAATGGATGAACTTTATGATGTGCCAAATATACATTTACCTGATTAAAGCAATTTTTAAAAGAAAATAAAGGATTAAAATGAGTTATATGTGGCTCACGCCTGTAATCCTAGTACTCTTGGAGGCCGAGGTGGGAGAATCAGAGCCCAGAAGTTTGAGGTTGCAGTGAGCTATGATAATGCCACTGCACTCTAATCTGGGCAACAAAGCAAGACCGTGTCAGGGGGGAAAAAAAATAGGATCATGATAGTTTTATTTTAGCTGTGTCCCTTGGAGCCAGCTGGACTTCTGTTTTTGTTGTGGTGGTAATAATATTTTTTTTAAATTGAGATATAATTGAGACATAATTCACATACCATAACAGTCACCCTTTTAAAGTGTACAGTTTATTGGTTTTTCAGTATATTCACAAGGTTGTTTAATTGCCACTAATTCCAGAACATTTTCATCACCTCCAAAAAGAAACCCTATACCCATTAACACTCACTCCCCATTCCTTCCTTTTCCCAGCCCCTTGGCAACCAATAATCTACTTTCTGTCTTATATGGATTTGCCTCTTGTGGGCATTTCACATAAATGGAATCATACAGTTTAACCTTTTATGACTGGCTTCTTTCAGCATAATGTTTTGGAGGTTTGTTCACGTGGTAGCATAAATCAGTACTTTATCCTTTTGCATTGAATAATATTCTATTGGATGGATAGACTACATTTTGTTTATCCGTTCATCAGTTGGATGAATTTAGGTTGTTATCAGTTTTGGGCTATTATGAATAATGCTGTTGTGAACATTCATTTATTTACAAGTTTTTGTGCAGACATATGTCTTCGCTTCTCAAGACTGTATACCTAGGAGTGGAATCTGTGAGTTAATATGGCAATTCTGTTTAACTTTTTGAGAGGTAATGACAATTTTAACTGCAACCTGATTTCAGTCATTTAATAGGGCAATTTAATGCACTCACATTTGTTGTGATTACTACTTTGTTTTGTGTTTTCTATTTACTAGGCTTTTCTGTTTTCTGGATTTATTTTTTCTTTCCTTGCTTCGTATTGGAATAATTAAGCATGTGTGTATGCTCACACTCTCTCTCTGTCTTTATCTTGTGAGGGAATTTGGACATCCTATTTCTACTCTTGAATTGTTGACAGATGAATTTAAACTTACATGTTTATCTTAATGTCCACAGTTAATCCAAGTCTCCATTCAAGCTGGGAAAGAACATTAGCATGCTTTTGAATCATTCTTTTCTTTGCATCTCCCTAATGAAATCATCTGGAATTTTAATATTTGGTTCTCTTGTTTCTTTTACCTTTTACATTATGCTGTCTAATGATTTTATATCCTTGCCTATCAATTTTCCTGATTTCTTTGCCCACCACTGTTTCTTATATGATTCATCTGTTTTTTTCCTGGATTCATTATTATTTTGCAGGAGTACTTCCTCAAGGAACGATTTCAGATAGCTTTTGTGGCCAATAAATTTTATAAGTCCTTGCATATGTTAATACAAAAATGTCTTTATTTTATCCTTACTCTTGATAGTTAGACTGGATTTGTTTCTTTAGACTGGATTTAAAAATCATTTTCCTTCAGAACTTTGAAGATACTACTATATTTTTTATTAGTTTCCATTGCTGCTGATGAGAATTTGATGTTAATCTGATTTTCAGTCTTTTGATTCTTCTCTATAGAAACTCTTAGGACTCTCTTTAGCCTTCAAGTCCTAATGTGTTACTGCGCACTATTTAAATATTTGTCTTTTTTCTCCCATCCTGCTCAGTACTAGGTAGATAACCTTCAATCTGAAGATTTCTGCCTTTATCTCAGGGACATTTTCATCTGTAATTTTCTCTGGAACAGTCTTTCTATTCTGTTTTTTCAATTCTTAGTAGTCAGGTACTGGAACTTCTATATCCATCCACCGTGGCTCTTAACTGTTCTTTTACTTTATATTTCTTTGATCTTATGTACTGTATTTTTGGAAACTACTCAGTAAAATCTTTCATTTTACTAATTCATGTTGCACTTTATTCCTGTTAACACTATTAACTATGAAATTAGCCCTAATGATATAATAACAGTGTATATCCCTGGAAGCAGTGTACTTTGTCTACATATGCTGTTATAATTTGTCCAGAAATGAATAAATGTAGAAATTTTAGGGTATGGGCATGCTTTGTGTATTCAGCAAATCTAAAAATAGAAACTCTCTGCAAAATGTTAAAATTCTCTGACTAGAATCTTTGTGGTACTCTTAGAGATCAGTACCCAAAGATTATGTCCCTCCTGCTGCTTGATTCATTATGCTCCTGATTTCCTCAGATGTTATCCTTTTTGTTGCACTCCTTTAGGGTGCTGATTTTCCCTAACTGGTGATTTTTTTGGTGATTTGCTCATCCTCGTGTTTTACAGTCAATCCAGTCACCTACTTGAGTGCTCAGTAGCTTACCACAAGTGCTTATGAGGCAGGGGCAGAGGTACTGATGCTTGCCTTCTGGTGTGGGTACTCTCTGCTTCCCTCCTAGGGTCAGCAGCTACCTGTGACATTGCACCGCTCCGCAGCCCAGTGTGCATCCTTCTGCTTGAGCCTGCAAAGACATGCCCCTGACTGCTGCTTAGCACAAATCAAAGAGCAGGGAGGGCCTGATTGACCCAGCTCTTCCAGATGTAGCTCACTGATTAATTATCCTGATGTATATCTGAGTTTCCCCAACCTCCAGCTGTCTGAAATCCACTGGCTCTGGCTTGAAGCTCTCCCCTAACCACTCCTACTTTTGCAGATATCTTATCCTACATCTGGCTTGGACTGTGGCTTCTTCAGTTACTCCCTCCCTGCCCCACCCTCCTATCTGCCATCCCCGTAAATGTCATCTTGTCTGCTTTCAAGAAATTGCTGATGGTCTTTTTTAATTTTCCTATGCATTCATGATTGATATCTGTTGAATGTAAATGTGTCCTCAGAAAGTTTTTTTCTAGTCAACACAATTTAAAATAACTTCCCAATTGTTTTTTATCTTGCCACCCCAGTTTATTTTCATTGTAGTGTTCATCTCTATTTAATATTTATTTGTCTTTTGTCAGTCTTTTGAGACCTAAATGCATGCCCTTATGTGTTCTGTTTACTGCTATATCATATGTAGTTACAACAGTGCCTAGTATAGAGTGGACATTCAATATATGACAGTTGAATTAAGTGACTTTATCTTTTTTAAAAAATTATATATCCCATCTGCTTGAATTACATAAATTTTAGATATTATACCAGAAACCATGCTTAGTAAATATTCTGTTAACATCTCTATTCAAGACAAAAAGAAACCTTTATTAACCAAATAGTTTTCTTTGCCAAAAAAGCTATATATTAATTGGTTCAATAATATAAAATGCAAAGTTCTAGCCAGGCATTCACACTTGTAATCCCAGCACTTTGGGAGGCTGAGGCAGAAGGATCACTTCAAGCCAGGAATTCGAGGCCAGCCTAGGCAACATAGCAAGACCCTGTTGCTACCAAAAAATTAAAAAATTAGATGGGCATGGTGGTGCACTCCTATAGTCCTAGCTACTCAGACTGAAGCAAGAAGATTGCTTGAGCCCAGGAGTTCGAGACTGCAGTGAGTTATGATCATGCCACTGCACTGCAGCCTGGACAACAGAGTGATATACTGTCTGTTAAAAAAAAAATGTGATGTTCTTAACCTCTGGCACTTTAGTTCACATGTCATTAAGTCAAAGCTTAGGGGGAAATAAAAGCAAAACTTGATTTTTCTAAGAACGACATTACAAAAGGACTAGAAGTCAGTTATGTTTGCTTATAGTTTCTATGACTATATGAAATATATTAATGTTATTTCTCAGGTAAATTATAAGTTGAAGTACATCATATTTTTATACCATATTATTATGGAGCTCCTTTAGCAAACTCAAATTTCCTTAACCAGATTTCTAAACTCATAGATTAAGGATTCACACTAGCAAATAATGTTTTTACTTTGTTGCCTGCATCTCTTAGAGTAAATTTTGTAGCTTCAGTCAGCTGACCAACCAATATGTGATAATAATGAATAATTTTTTAATTTAGAAACATTATTTTGAGAATTGATCCCTTAATTAAATATTAGGTTAGAAAAATAGAAAAATTGACTTAGGCAGTCATATTTACTGCTTATGTAATAACTCCATGAAAGAAAATTCCATATCTTGGCAAATTTTGAATAATCCTCTAAGTATATTATTTTTCTAAGTCCCTATATAATTAATGTTACAAAATTTTTATAACATTGTTATTTTCTACATAGGGATCAAATTTAGTTCCACATTTTTCTTGAAAATATTTGAATTTATGTTGCAAAAAGTAAAAAGGAAGTCACTTTATAGAAAATAATCAAAATTTATCTGTTCCATAAAACAAAAAATATTTGTATACACATCGTCTGGAAATCTACTTTAGATTATTTGTACTTCTGCCATCAAGAGGATTAGCTTAAACCTTTCAGAATTAACCTCTCATCTTTATAAATCTGATGGAAATTATTTTAATTTTGTTCTACTTCTTTTATTATTTAGGCAAAGATGCAATTTACACAATTCCAGTAAAAAACATTCTTGCTGTGGAAAAACTGGAAGAGAGCTCTTTCAACAAGAAAAATGTAAGTTATATAAGTAAATATTTAAAGCTTTCTGCATTGCATACATTAATTGAAAATTTTCAAGAGGTTGTTTTAGTGTTAACCATTAATCATAAACAGTTTATTAAAATTGCTGGCTCAAATTCTGCCTTAAAATTGTCCATTATAGTTGATGCTTCATACTGTCTACCTTGTTTATTAAGTTAAAAATACTTTTCTCAATACTTTCCTGTTAACAGACTTCTCTACATAACATTCAGGTCTCTAAGTAATTCCAGCCTATCTCTCTAGTTTTGTCTTCTGCTACCATTCAATACACACCATACACTCAAGCCAGTCAAGATGATTTTCTTTCCTCTGCTTTCCCAGTGCTTTGCCTTTGTTCATACTTCTTCCATCTGAAATTCCTTCCCTTTATTCTTATTTATTATATGATAGTCCATTTCTTTGGACATGTGTAGCTTCTAAAAATTATGTTCTGTTGTGCTGCTTAGTACCATGTCACTTAGATTGTCTTTGGGACTAACTTGCTTGAAAAGTAATAATTCATAAGGTACCTTAGCAGTTATCTAGTCAAGCAAACTAGATTTCTGTTACATACTTTTGTGTTTTCTTGTGGTTTTTAGACTCTGTCACTAACTTTTTATCTTAATTGCCTTATGAAGATGTTCCAAGTAATACATGCAGAGAAACCGCTCTATGTCCAGGCAAATAATTGTGTAGAAGCTAATGAATGGATAGACGTGCTCTGCAGGGTCAGCCGGTGCAATCAAAACAGGCTCAGTTTTTATCATCCCTCTGCATACATAAACGGAAACTGGCTCTGCTGTCAGGAGACCAGCGAAAACACTCTCGGCTGCAAGCCATGTACTGCGTAAGTTTCTTTCTGATCAAAAAAGCAATGTTTCGAAATGTGGTATATCCATACAATGGAATATTAATTGGCCATAAAGAGGAATGAAGTACCGTTACATGCTACAACATGAATGAACCTTGAAAACATGCTAAGTCAAAGAAGGCAGACATAAAGGCCATATGTGATCACATTTATATAAAGTGTCCAGAATAGGTAAATTTATAGAGACTATAAAAAGTAGATCAGCGTTGCTAGGGGCAGGAGGGAGGGAGAAATGGGGAGTGCAAATGGATACAGGGTTTCTTTTGAAGATGATGAAAATGTTCTGAAAGTACTAGTAGTTGTACAAATTTGAAACAAAATTAAAAAGGCAATGTTTAAATAGCAGCACAAGCTTGAGCAAGACATCAAGGAAAAAGGGTCCTTAACATTGTATTTCTAATTGTATAGAACAAACTTTATAGCCCCGTAGACATAAGTAATGATGTATTGTTTTTGTAATGAAGCATTGGTTCATAATGAAAATGATTTTATTTTAAAATTCCCCTCCTTATGAATAGTCACATAATGACCAAACCTCTCTTGGCCCCAGTTTATTTAACTGTCCGATGAAACTAAATTTCTGAACTTCCTTTTTCAAAATTCTGGGATTCTGTTTTTAGTCTCAAACCATCAAAAGTCTTTCGCATATTAACAAAGTAAAATTTTTCCAATGTCTTTGATTTTATTTTTACCATAGAGGAGTCCCTGCAGACATCCAAATAGATATTGATGAAGACAGAGAAACAGAAAGAATTTATTCCCTTTTTACCCTCAGTTTACTTAAGCTGCAAAAGATGGAAGGTAAATGCACAACTTATCTATTTTTATATAACCATAATCTTTCACTACCAATTCCTGAAGTATTGCTTTGGCATTTTTAAAAAGTTGAAAATACAGATTTACCAAAATATCGTGTATATGAAAGTTGATAAACCCCCAATGGGGGTATTTTTCATGGATATGTATAAATGAAAAATAGTATTTTTGCATAAATTTGATTATTCTGATTAATAAAATCTATGTATTTTAGTTATTTATGTACTGCCAAGGGAAATCTCTCCAGCATGAAACACTTGAAAAATTCTTATTTGTACTACAAATTGCATTTATAGAATTTGATTGTTTGATCAGAGATTTTACTGCTTCTTGTAGAGGCTTGTGGAACAATAGCAGTCTATCAAGGACCACAGAAAGAGCCTGATGATTATTCTAACTTTGTAATTGAGGATTCTGTAACAACCTTCAAGACAATTCAGCAAATAAAAAGCATAATAGAGAAGCTGGATGAACCTCATGAAAAGTATAGGAAGAAAAGATCAAGTAGTGCAAAATATGGGAGCAAGTAAGTAGTTTTTAAGCTACTATAAACATATTTTTAAACAGAGTTTGAGATTGCCTCTCCTGCCCTGTCTTCACCCCTGCCCTGCAGGCCTCCTGTCCACCATCACCTGCCAAGACCTGGCTCAGATCCTTTCTCTTATGCAAGTTGGTCACTGAAACTCAAAGCATGCTTTGTCTTTTTTAGTTCATTGTGTTGGTGCTGTACTTTTATCACCACTTTTAATGTCATATTTCTTGAATAACTAGTAGTTTATTGTTTTTATTTTGTTTTTAACTGATCCTCCTCCTTTATATCTCCCACAGTGGCTTATACATAGTAAGTACTTTAAAAAGCCAATTGTGAGAATGCTTCAAGTATTTCATAGTTGATTTTTTGGATCCACTTCATATGTAGATGGATGCTACAATGGATAACAACAGCAACAGCTAACATTTATTGGGAGCCTATCCCCCCTCGGGACACTATGCCTAGTACTTTGCATCATATCATTTAGACTGCTTTCAGCAGCAAGTAACAAAGACCCAATTGAAGTGGCTTAAACAATAAGAAATTTTTTAGTCTCACAAATTAAGTCCTAACTTCTGCAGTTGGTTAATTCAGCAGCTCAGCACTGTCATCAAGGAACACCTGCCTCAATAAGCTAATTTCTGGTCTTTCTCAGGCTTGTCTGCTGATAGTCACAGATAAACTGCAGTAGTTCCAAGCCCCACATTTTTATATGGTAGTGTCCAGAGGTAGAAAAGGCTGTTTCCTCCTTACTAGCAGAAAGAAACCTTGTCTAGGTTTCTAGACACAGCCTCCCCCGAAACAACATGGCTTCCCCATATTAAAAGAGAATCAGGATCCTATTTGTAAAGAAGTGGATAGTCAGGGTATGGTTCTTGAGCCAGCAAATAACATTATTTTCCACAATATACACTCTCTCATTGATCCTTACATCAGCCCAGCGTGATTTTATCCCCACTTTACAGCTAGAGAAACTCAGGCTCAGGGGAGTTAAATACCTCGCCCAAGGTCCTACAGCTGATTAGTAAGGGGGGTCCAAATCCTGGCCTCACCACTTTAAATATTCTTTGAAAAGTATGGTATTAATACTATATTTTTTATTTATGAATATTAAAAATCAGTTCAACAAGTATAAATTTTTATGTTTTTCTGGATAGAAAGATCAGTTCATTAGAAAGGATATTATAAGCATCCTAATCTCATGTTCTCTACATTAGTATAATTGGTTCTCTTCCAAGAATAGTAATCCATTTTTCTTGGAGCCTTTGGAAGTTTCCACATGAGGTCCTAGTCAATACTTGACCATCCTCCTTAAATTGTACCTCCTCCCTATACCCCTACGCTACCCCTTCCCACTTTTTTTCTTTATGAAAAAATACCAACTTTTCTTGTGCTAAATATTTTACTGACTTTATTTTCCCTGTACCAAGATGTAACTTCCATCATGGCAGTGGTTTTGTCTGTTTTGTTTACTGTTGTATCGTTAACTTATAGAATAGTGCCTAAAATACAATAGGTGGTCAGTAAATACTCATTGAATTAATGAAACAAGACTTGACATGAGAGAATATCATGATAAAATTATAAATACTTAATGGATTCTATATGTGTCATTTTTAAAAATTTCATATTTTTTAACTTTTGAAAAATGATTTTCTTGTTTTCTAGGGAAAATCCAATTGTTGGGAAAACATCCTAGAGTTTGACCAATTGCTTCAGAAGAACTGGAAAATAATTCTTTTTCTTGGTATTTTTAAATTCATCATATATTTTGTTCATAGTATTTAAGAATGAACATTAGCTTCAATGTCACCTGCATTCACATTGTATTTAATATTTAATAACTGAAATTAATTGGGAATCCTGGAATTTATAGATGACTAGAGAATTTGAAGCCCAAGATTCCCTTGTATGTCCAGATCAATTTTTCTCCAACTTGTTTTTGATAGAAAGACTCTTCCTAAAGAAGGTTCCTAAAGAAGCTGTGTAACAGAGGGAGAACTCCTGCATAGCAAGAAACTGTCTCTTCTTGTAACACTCTGTTCCGTGGACCTGTTTTCACTACCATTAGTGCCTGCTCTCTACTGCCAACATTGTGTTTTACTAGAAAACCCCAATCCATGACAATTCAGAGCTTTCCATTTAGTTCATCTAGACCCTCTTTATTTCAAAAAAGAAAAGAAAAAATTTTTTTTTCCTTTGGTCCATCAATCATTACAGGTTACATTAGAGATAGCTACAAAAACTTTAGAAAACTGCCAGAGCATCCTTAAAAGTTAGTAGGTCCTTTTGCCTACTTATAGATGTAAACAGAACTCAGATACGAGGAATCAGGGAATATGTGCTATTGTGTGCATCTTGTTTACATTTGGAATGAGTGATGGCAGATGAAATAAAATGAGACCACTAAATTTTCTTCATTGTTTTAAATATCAGGTACTCATTTTCTTGATTTGAGAGTTCAGATTAACATGACTTCTAAGGACATCTTTTCTGAAAAAGAAGAGAAAGTAAACAGTGAACGAAGGTGGTAGAAAAATCACTTGACTTCACCTGCTAGTTTATGTTGTAATAAGGGCCACCATAAGGATGCCCTCCTCATAGTGTTAGGTCGTGATCTAACTCGAGAACAGTCACTCGGCGCACTTTAATAATCTGGACTGCCCCAGATTATACTTTAGGTACTCCATGGTATCTAATCTTTATGATCAGTTGAATGATCAGTGTTTAAGTCTAGAAATAATGCTTTCCTGAAAATGTTTATATTTCATTGCTGTTTCCTTATTGCCTGCTAGCCAAATGGAATTTGGGCAAGCAACTATTTGAATACTATTTTTCCCTAGTAATTTACTTTTATCCTAAAAACATAACTGTATATAAGCAGTCGAAGCAAGTTGCCACCTTGAAGCTAAGAGGGATACACTTTGCTTCATCAGTATTAAAAACCATGGTACTCTTTTTTTGTCTTTTTTAATTCAAAACATTTTCTAAATGTGGTACTTTGAACCTTGGAGTATTTACATATGTTTCTGTTTAAAACTGTGACTTATTAATGTAAGTCTAGCTAGTAGTGCTTTTTTGTTTCCCTGAGCATAAGCTATATTTCAAGATATACTTTGCCAATTATGTTATTGGTGGGTAATTGTTATTAAAATATATTTTTATTAGGTAATTATTTTAAAGACTATTGGCACACAATCAAAGTTGTTCCATAAATGATTATAACCAAGCAATGTATTTCTCTAAATGACTGTAAAACCAATTGGTTATATTTAAGAATCAGTACTAGTCTGCATTATGGTAGATTATTACTCCTGACCCATTTTTAAGACAAGTTTGAAAGAATCTTTTAAATTTTATGCACATGTAGATTCATCAACTACACTGATTTACAAAATATGAAAGAATTTAGCCATTTAATAAATTTTTCATTCTCAAATTTCATTCAGATTAAAATTCCTTTTATGAGTCTCTGAAATGTCTGCCTGCAGAGGATATATGAGCATTACCAAGTACTAATCATTCCTTTTTAGTGGTTTTTTAGTCCTTTGTTGTGTTTTTTTAAGGCAAAAGAAATATTCTTCTAACATTTAAAATACCAAATCCCCAATTGTTTTTAAAGATCATGGCATGATCAAAGGCTGTGTGCATACATAACTCTGGATTCGAAGGGGAGAGTTCAGTCATCTAGTTATTTTCTTCACATGATGCTTTTAAGCAGCCAGTTTGACTGGAATTTACCAGCTTGGCACAGCCTGAAAAGAAGTAATGTGAAATTAAATTAATTTTCTTTGAAAGTCTTTTGAAATAAGACACCATATCAGTAGGACCCTAAGATAATCAAGGAATTTGCTTCCAGGGACCTCATTCCTCTGCTGTTACTCATGAATACTTTGATTTTTACTACGTGATCTGCCTACTCTGCCTTTCCATATCTAAAAAAAATACATGGCAGCTCACTTCACCCTAAAAACCTGAAAACCCCAGGAAGAACAGAAAAGGATGATATGGGGAAGCTTGCCATAAATGACAGTTCTGATTCTTAGTTTAGCCATTTCCATCAGTAAAAATTGTGATGATCTGTCACTTATTTTGTTGTTTTGTTTTTGTTTAGCTTTGTTTTTTTAATATGCATTTAATAAGATGATGGAATAGCAAAGGTTTTACTCCCGGGAATATAATTTATCAAATTAAACTGTTTTATTTGCCAAAGAAATATGTTTTTAATATCACGGGTAATGGTTAAGTCAAAACTAGGCTTTTTCATTTTATTATACCAAAACAACATGACGAATGATGTGGCTTTTGTTTCTTTTTCTGAAACCTGATTTCATTCATCAGAAAGGCATGTTCATGCCAGGTTTTGAAAAACAGATCTTATTTTTAAGTGAAAGCACCTTTAATTTGTCCTAACGGTACATTCTGTAAAGACAGAATTCTGCATAGCCTTTTTAGATGTCCTTACAGTATGTGAAAAATACAAGACTCATTCTAGAGTTAAATTACGAATCTTGATTGATATTATCTGCTTTCATTTTTTTAACTTGGAAATTAATATGTTGCTAGTAAATATTGGTTTTTACAGTGTCCAGTTTGAAAATATAAGTTATCAAAACTTAATGTAGTGAATTTGTGTAACCATGTTGTATGTTGAGAATGTATTTTTATTTAAATTTTATTTTCTTATCAAGAGTATTATAAAAATTAAAAACTTTTGTAACTGTCGCTTGGAAATAACTCAAATAAACTACAAGAAGCCTGTCTATTTTTCGTGAGACCTTACTTTCTCACTGATTTAGGTATTTCTTACTGTTTAAAATTATCATACCTTGCCTATTCATAAGGGAATAATGGAAGTGAGAAATCTCCAGTAACAAAGAAAACCAAAGCAATCTGGAAAGTGCTCGGTATTTTTTCCTTGCACTTTTCTAGGCCAATTTTCGATGGGCTATGTTTTTGTTTATTTGCTCATTCAACAGATTTTTTTTTGAGGACCTATGGGGTTTGGGCACCTTGTAGGTGCCTATCATTCCCTAGAGCCATGCACATCTGGTGTGGAGGAATATATTCCACTCCTGTCTGGGTAAATAGTTTAGAGCTGGGTTTTCCAACCTATGTTTGACTTTTTGAAGAATCCCACTTTCTACTCTCCTGGAAAAAAAAAAAGACAACATCAGAGCCTATGGTTACTCAGGTCTTGCATTGACCCCTGCAGATTAACCTACCCTGTAGCTTGATCTTCAGTGCATCATCCTTCAGAATGTTAGAATTTGACCATGTTTTGCCATTTTGAGGAGTTATGTAGAAACTATAATGTTGCAGCACCAATACCAGGTTAGTGGGTAACTTGTGCCCCAACAAGAGAAGCTGGGATCCTTCCCCATTAGTGCCTCAGCAACACTGTTAGCATCCCTATGGAAACTTTCTATAAAACACGGCACCTGTGACTCCAGAGGAATTTAAAGTTAATAAAGAGGAAGGATAGGGTTCTGCATCTCTAAGGATCTTATTTTTATTGACACATCAGAATCCCTCTCAGACTAGCCCATGTATAGAACTTGTGAGAAACATCAGACTTAGGGTTCTAGTCTGTGATATGAACAACCTAGTTCTTTAAGGGAGTGGAGGCCATATTTTAGTTGAGTTACTGTTTCCAAATTGTATGATTCCAAAATGGGAGATACCTGAGGCCAAGCAGAATCCCTTTATTACACAAGAATGAGAAACAAGACATAACTTGGCAGTGCCAGCATACAGTTTTCTACTACTACAAGTAAATGGCAAATGCCGACCTCTGCAAACCCTTCTGAGAATAATCTGTCTCAGGTAGACATGACACACTTGAAAATAAATTGATGAACATTTAGAGAGACCTTGGGTCTTAATTCCTTATACACATCCTCACCTGAGGTTTGGTCTTTTGTAGCCAAAAGGTTTATTCTTTGGCTTGCCATTTGACTTCTTAGTTTGGGGACACCATTTGCCACCACGCTTTGAGCTTATGCCTGTATTTATATTGACAGAAAAGAAGGTGTGACTTTTTTAATTAAACCCTATTCCCATTAAAATACCAATGTTGTTTTTCGCAGATCTAGGAAAAATAATTCTATATTTCATATGGAACCAGAAAAGACCCCAAATGGCCAAAGCAACTTTAAGCAATAAGAACAAATCAGGAGGCATCACTTTACCAGACTTCAAGCTATACTACAAGGCTGTAGTAACCAAAACAGCATAGTCCTGGCACAAAAACAGACATAGACCTATGGATCAGAACAGAGAACCCAGATATAAAACCATCCTCCTGTTGCCATCTGATCTTTGACAAAGCAGACAAAAACATACACTAGGGGAAAGAATCCCTATTCAATTAACGGTGCTGGGAAAATTGGATAGCTACGTGTAGAAGACTGAAATAGGATCTGGACCTCTCACCACTCACAAAAATTAATTCATGATGGATAATAGACTTAAGCCTAAGACACGAAACTATAAGAATTCTAGAAGAAAATATTGGAAAAACTCTTCTAGATAATCAGTCTAGACAAAGAATTTTTATGAAGAAAATTCCAAAGGCAATCACAGTAACAGCAAAAATTAAGATAGGACTTGATTAAACTCAAAAGCTTCTGTACAGCCAAGGAAGCAATAGAGTGAACAGACAACCTACAGAATGGGAGAAAATATTTGCATGCTATACATCCGATAAAGGCTGATAACCAGAATGTATAAAGAAATCAGCAAAAATAAAAAACAGCTCCATAAAAACATGGGCAAAAAATATAAATAGAACCTTTTCAAAAGAAGATAGACTAATGGCCAATAAACATATGAAAAAATGCTCAGTCTCTACTGATCAGGGAAATGCAAATCAAAACCACAATGGGATATCACCTAATCCCAGTGAGAATGGCTTTTATCAAAAAGTCCCAAAACAACAAATGCTGGTGTAGATGTGGAGAGAAGGATACACTTACACACTGTTGGTAGGACTGCAATCTAGTACAACCTCTATGGAAAGTAGTATAGAGTACTAAGTAAATCAAAGTTATTAAAAATGAAAAATCTCTTTAAAAGACAAAATAGTGGGGGAAATGGGCATTTATTGAAACCTTAAAATCTGTACCCCCATAATATGCCGAAATAAAAAAAAAAAGACAAAATAGTATGGAGTTACCTCAAAGAACTAAAAGTAGACCTACCATTTGATCCAGCAATCCCACTATTGGGTATTTACCCAAAGGAAAAAAAGTTTTATCAAAAAGACACATGCACTTGAATGTTCATTGCAGCACAATTCACAATTGCAAAGAGGCAGAATCAACCCAATGTCCATCAATAAATGAGTGGATTACTAAAATGTGGTATATGTATGCTATGGAATATTACACAGCCATAAAAAATGGCAAACCTTTTGTAACAACCTGGATGGAAACTAAAAACCATTCTTCTACACGAAGTATTGCAAGAATGGACAAACACCACATGTACTCACTATTAAATTGGAACTAATGGATCAACACCCATGTGCACATATGGTGGTATTAATAAAACTCAACAGAAACCAAGTAGGTGGGAGGGGAAAGGAGGGAACAGGTAAATTTACATCTAACGGGTACAATGCACATTACCTTGGTGATGGGCACAAACTGCACAAGAGCAAATCATCTAATCAAAATGTTTGTACCCCCATAATATTCTAAAATTTTCAAAACTAAAGTCCTATCAAGTGTCATTCTGTTTTCTGCCTTATATTCCAAATCTCATTTGTTTCATACTATCAAATAAAACCTTTGTGCTTTTTATTGATTTGCTTTTTGAGATAGAGTTTAGCCTTAGATGTATAAATTTTACTCATTAATAAAATTCTTTTGTTTGGAGCGGACAATATTTTTTTCCAAATTTAACATATTTCTCAACTCCATCAAGACCAAGAACACACCGCCTGCAGAGTTAAAGAAGCACCCATTATTTTAGGTGGATTTTCAATGCACAATGGGATAAATGATCCCTAGAGATGTATATCAGAATCTCCCTGAAAAAAGGGAGGGGCCAGGTGAGGGAAGGTATATAGTTTGAAAAGATGTAGTCCATATTATAATTTTTCATTTGAAAATGGAACTACCAAAAATAAGTAAATTTTGATGGATACAGATTCATAGATAAGGGAGGCCATGAGTCTCACCTGGAGACCTCTGGAACCTGAGATTTTTGTGTTAGCGTGGCGCATTTGTTTTTAAAACTAGGCAAACACTGGAATGTAGGCTAAAGTGAGTTCCGGATCTTACCCCAAGTCTCCATCCTAAACTGAGTCTAGCGGCTCAGTGATGTTATCCACCTACCTTTCTTGGATTGTTCTGACTGCTGTGTTGAACAAAGTCTCAAGGAGGCTGTAGGAGGAAGCAGGGGGACAGGGTGGGCTAGTACAGCCATCAGGTGAGGGGTGATGGCACAACGGGTGGTGGGAAGCGGTCAGCGTCTGGTTATGTTTGATGGTGGAGCCAACAGGATTTGTTGACAGGTGGAATGTGAGGGAAAGAAAGGAGCCTAGGAAGATCCGGTAGCCTAAGCCACTGAAGGCAGGGAGGGGTCTTTTACTGAGATAAGAAAAACTGTAGGAGGAGCAGGTTTGTATGTGTTTATCTGTGTCCATGTTAATGATTCCTGGAAGCCAGGTCCAATTAAGTCAGTACTGGCACGTGTTTTATCTGGTTTTATACATTTATCATAACTTCCTCACTAGATTGGAAATGATTCCAAATATGGGAAGGGGCTTTATGAGAGCCCACAGCCCTTGCCCTTAGCTGACAAAGGCTCAGTAAACATTCCAAGAAGGGGGTGGCATGCTATGGCTAATGGAGCAGGAGGGCTAGGCTGACAGTTATGTCTCAGCTTGAAGCTAGCTTTATGATCTTGGACAGAAAGCCTCTTTGGGTTTGGGTTTCCCTACACATGTAAAATTTTTAAAGTTCATAGCTTTAAGAGAAAAGTATCCAGCCCCTACTATGCACTGAGCACTCTGCTAACCCCTGGGGTAGTAAGATACTACCCTCGGGCTGCTCACGGTCAAGCTAGGGACTAGCCCAGGGTGATCTGAAGATTTTTCCCAAGTTCAATACCCAGGCAACCTCTAGGGTCCCTGCCACCAGCCCCCACAACTATTTGTGTAGATAATTCAATTCCTTTAGTGGACCCTTCCTGACAGGATGTTCCCAGCCTCTCCCCAAAACTCCATGACCATGGACCACCTGAGCAGCCAGGACACTCTTCAACTCTGCAGAATATATTGTTACCTCCTCCCCTCATCCTTTGAGGAATTAACAGAAGAGAGTCCTGATCAATCATGAAATAACTGACTTACAAATGAAAGAGCCTGGTGTAGGGAAAGAGCCCAGCACCCCTTCTGCAGGATGTGTAGATAAAAACAGCCTCAAAACTACAGAGTTGGCTCAAATAATGAGCGCAGGGGACTGACAGTTGCATTCTAATGTGGCAGCACACACTGGGAGGATACTCAGCCCTCCCGGAGTGCAGCACAGATCTCCCACCCTCTGGCTGGCCAGCCAATCCTCCCCCAGCCCCCAATGTTGACAAGAAACATGGAGGAATTAAAAGCTGTGCCAATGATAGTATAACCATCAATTGGAGACTCAATTGGAGTTTTTTGGTAGTGGCTTAAAAGAAAACTAAAAATACTAAATTTCAAAAATATTTGTAGCAAGAAAATAAAGCAAATCATTATCTCAAAGTAATTTTTATATTTAAATGCTTTAATGTATATTGGAAATTTTCAACACGGTTTACTTAAATGCTTAAGGAAATAAAGAGACTTGCTCAGTTACAAGATTGAAAAGCTAAATCTAATCCACTCTATTTGAAAACAGTTTGTCCACACATTAAGAAATATATGAAAACCTTTACAGACCACAAAAAGGTAGTAGGGAAGCAAATCGTATAACTTGCACACCTTAAATTCTATGTAGCAGTGAAAGTGCCAACGTTTAGTTTACCTTTGTTTTTCATCCTAGCAAAGGGGAGGGATGGATTCAAGTCTCCAGTCATAGTTCAAGGAGTGTTTTCTCAAACGACCTAGTTTTCCTGTAATTTCCAGCAATTCCAGTTCACCAAGCCCCACAGGGTGGGGATGGAGGAAGAGCTTGTTCTTTGGTCTCCTCTTCACTGGAATCCTTCACTTGTCGTGTTAAGAAGACAAAATGGACTGGGGTCGGGCGAGGTTTTTCCTCAGACCCTAACACCTTTCTTCAGGGCCACATAGGTAGGCTTATGGTGTCAGTGCTCTTGTGCCTTCTACTGAACTAAAGCACACAATAAATTCTAAATAAATGTTATTTTACTACAAAGCCTGGGACTGATCCCCAATCGCATGAGAGGTGCCCAAAACACTGGTAGCCCTCTTTCGATCCTCATGCCCACTCAACCTGTGGGGGTCCACTGCGGACCCCACTTTAAGAGCCATCGGCTGCTCCGTCTCTGCGAAAGGCTGGCTTTGCCAGTGACAAAGCAATGCCTGGATGACTTAGTTTATACCCTTAGAACAGCTGTTCTCCACCGGAGAGGATTTCGCCTTCCCAGGGACATTCTGCAAGGTCTCGAAGGATTTTTGGTGGTCACAGCTAGGGAATTGCTATTGGCATCTGGTGGGTAGAGAGCAGAGATGCTGCTCAGCATCCTACGATGTACAGAGCACACCCTGCAACGAAGTGTCAGGTCCAAGATGTCGGTGGTGCCAAGTGTTTCCCACGGCTAAGAGCACGGGCCTGAGGGACAGACCTGGTGCCACTGACCAACTGAGCAGCCCTGGCCCTGTTCCCCCAACCTCTGCGAGGCACAGATTCCAGCATAAAATGGGGATGACCATGACAGCTGACTGGCAGGGTTGGAGTAGAGAACAGAGTCACACAGCGCAAGACCTCGAGCGTACAAGTGGGTGCTCAGTGAGTGCCAGGCGCTATTTTCAGGCCTAAGCTTCCCTCTGAAAGAGGAGCACTGCTTCCTTCTGCCTCAGCTACAGAGACCTTGTTTTAACAGGCCAGTTAAACAGAGGGACCCCGGTTCTCCTCTTGGCCCTGGCCCTGACTTCTCTCTAGTACCTTCGGTCAGTGCTGGGGTTACGCGTGCCAGCGTTGGGTGGAAGGCCACTAGAGGCTGCGGAAATCTGCCCTGTGCGGAGCAAAGCAGCACCATTCCCTTACGAAAGCGTCAAAGAAACCCTGCTTTCCTTAAAGCTGCTGGCTCAGCGGAGCAAAAGCGACTTTGTGGGACTCTGTGCTGGTTGAACTGGCCTTAACTGGGATATTGAGAGCTGTGCTGTCCCCCAGCAGGAAGGCCGAGGCCCAACAGTGGGGCCTCAGGAACAGAGAGGCCTCTGCACCATGCCCTGGAAGAGCCGGGGGGAGCCATGGGGCCTGGGGAACAGACAGCCAAAGGGCTACCTGAGGAACAGGGCTCAGGTCCCTGCTTGAGGCTCTGGTGGCCAGAAGGGCACAGAATGGGGGGGGCAAACTGTGACGGTGGCCCCATGCCAGGAGGAATTTTCTTGCTGTGCTGGACAAAAACTATCTCAGGCAGGCCCTGCCTCTCAGGTTCTTCTTCTGTCCTCCCTCCAATCTTCTGGCCCTGGACCTGCCTCTTTAAGCCAGCCCCACCCGGTTCCAGAACAATCCCAGATTGGGGCAGAAAGCACCTTCAAGGTTTCCACTGCAGCACAGCTTCAAGAGTGGATTCCACCCGGGCTATGGTTGCCAGATTTAGAAAATAAACCATAGGACACCCAGTTAAGTTTGAGTTTCAGAGAAACAACAAATAATTTATTAGCATAAATATGTTCCATGCAGCAGTTATGTATTTTTCTCTGGTAATCCTCTCTCCATATTCAAAGCACGGTCCCTGGGCAAGAGGGGCTCTAGCATCCTGAAAGGCAGAAGATGCCTGCAGGGGAGCTGCCCCGTGAACCCGCAGCAGCAGGACTTTACAGTCAGCTCTTCTTCCTTTTCTTTTCTTTCTGAGATAGAGTCTCACTCTGTTGCCTGGGCTAGAGTGCCGTGGCGTCAGCCTAGCTCACAGCAACCTCAAACTCCTGGGCTCAAGCGATACTCCTGCCTCAGTCTCCCGAGTAGCTGGGACTACAGGTGTGCACCACCACGCCCAGCTAGTTTATCTATTTTCAGTAGAGTCAGGGTCTCGCTCTTGCTGAGGCTGGTCTCGAACTCCTGAGCTCAAGTGATCCTCCCACCTCGGCCTCACAGAGTGCTAGGATTACAGGCGTAATCCTGTCACCCACTGTGCCTGGCCTACAGTCAGCTATTGAAAGGACCATCTTCAAGTCTCCAGAAGGTCCTTAACTCAAGGATAGGACAAGATGCCCAGCAGGCCTGGAGTGGACCCAACTTGCCCTCCCTGCCCTCCCCCTGCCTCCCACCCACCAGGGCCTCGGCACTCCCCGGCTCCTGGCCGAACCTCAGGGAGGACTCTCAGGAGACTCACAGGCCCAGACTGTGCTCTCAGGGGAATCCACAACGGTGGGGACGTGTGTCAGAGCCTGGAAGCTGGAGTCTGGGTCCTGGGCTCCATTCCCTGTCAACATGTCCCCTCAGGCAAGTCCCCTGCTGATGTGGGTCTCCGTTCCTTTCTCTGTAAATTGGAGATGAAGCCCCTGCTTCCCTCATGGGGTCAGGAGGGGTGGAAGTGTGTAGTCAGTGGTAAAGGAGGACACTGTGTTGGGGGCCGTTACTATTCTTGGGGGCCCTAAGTCTAAGTCTGTACTAGGGGCCACGGCTCTTGCACAGAAAAGCGATCTGCTTTTTCCCATTTGAAAACCTAATGGGCAGGAGTGGCTGCAGCGTGAAGCCCCAGGGACTCTTCAAGTTCTCCTAACAGGAAAGATTATCTGCCGGGCGTGACCAGGGTCAGTCCCACCTTGGAGCAGGACAAGGGCCGCCTCCGTTCCTACCAGTCCAAGAACCCTCACTGTTTGAATCTTCTCACATTCCAAAAATCATCTTTTTGGGGCATCTTCTACCCTTTTTCAAATTTCCATGTCATCTGAACTTTCATGATCTGGGGGAGAGAAGCCAGAACGAGCCCAGACCACCCTCAAGCCTTACCTGGCCCTACCTCAATGCACAGTTCCCCCGGACCACCAGCGGCAGGGCAAGGTTCTGGTGCTGGACGTTGGTGTCAAAGTGGACCACTGTTCTGGAAGTGGGGATGAGGCTGAGCCGGGGGACATTAATATGCATTTTGTGAGCACGCTCCTACATAATCCTCACAAGAGTCCTGATGCTGAGAGAGACTCTGCTGCCCAAAGAGGCCAGGTGACCTTCCCAGGGGGAGGGTGTGGCCCCAGAACCATCCAACTCCTCAGGCTTAAAGAACTTTAAAGCAGGTGAGAGCCTGGGTGCCTCAGTGGGACCTCAGCTCCCACCAGGGAGCAAGGAGCAGAGTCCCAGGATGTGGCCAGGCCTGCTGACCAGCGCCCAGAGGGGAGCCTGGAGCTCCAGGAATGGGGACTCTTGGTGAGGAAACAAGGGGCGTCACAGGCAGACCCAAGGAGGTCTGACCTGCAGCCCACCTCAGAGACAGCACGTCTGACACCGGACAACTCAGGAGTGTGCTCCTCCGAGGTCCAAATGGGCTCAGCAGGAAGTGTGGAGGGTTGCCATGGCAACACATCAGCGGCCAGGGGCCCAGCCAGAGCCTGGGAGACAGGTGCACCACGGTGGCGGCACCAGGCCAGGAGCCCTGAGGTCAACCCCGCGTGTGCCCTGAGGCTACACAGTGCTTCCAAGGGCCCTGTGCCAGGATGGGCCCCAGTCGAGTCACCCCAGCCCTCCCAAGCTCAGAAGCCCGTCCCACCCTCACCTCCCCACACTCTGCTCAGCTCCCTCAGTGCGCGCCCCAGCCAGGCCACTTGCCCTGTGCCTCCTCGCCCAGGTCTCAGGCTGCCGGGACCCCGAAGATGGCACTTTCGCTCAGCCTTCGGTCACTCACAGCCGCCCGCACAGCCCGAGGATCCCACAGCCCACCGACATCCTCTCAAGCAGCCCGGACGGTATAGGGGCCAAGGCGCAGGCCTCAGCCTGCCCCCTCTCGCCAGGACTGGGCTCAACACCCAAAACTCAAAGGACTTTCTCCCAGTTGGGCCCGTAAGTTCAGGCAGCCACAGAGAATGCAGAATAAACCTCTCTAAGCAGAGTCATCTCGGGGAACCTCCCAGGAAGTTGATATTGGACCCCTGAGACATCCCTGCTTCACCCAAGGCTGGGAACCTGCAGAGTGGCCTTTCTCACCCCTCCCTATTTAAGTGCAAACCTGGGGACAGAGGGTCTCTTCTTGAGCCTCTGCAAATCAGCTTTCCCGCTGTGAGTCCGCATTGCAGCTTTGGAAAGAAAGAGAAACACACTAGTGGTTCTGTTCTCCAAGTGAGGTCCCAGGAGCCGCCGCAGCACCTGGGAACTTGATAAAAAGGGAAACTTTCAGGCCCCAGCGGGGACCTACTGCGTCTCTGACTCCGGGGTGGGGCTGAGCCATCCGTTCAGCAGGACCTCCACGGGAGTCTGACAGCAAGGTCTGGAAAGGTCACCAGGTGCCGCAGACTCCACCAGTGTTCCACCTGGCACCTGCTGGAGGGGGTGGACGGGCATTCCTGGAAGCTCCAGGGCAGCCTGAGCGGCTCTGCTGACTTGCTGCGGGCATTAGCGTGGGGGGAAGGCCCGGAGCTCGGTGGCCTGGAGCCATCGAGATAAAAAATTAAAGTTCCCAAAATATTATTGTTGGGAGTACTTAGGAAGGCTCTAGTGTGGTGCCTTTTACACAAATATTGTGAATCACAATAACTGTGTTTATCTTCTTTCTCCTTCAGCAAATAAGGAAACATCTGTAGGGATGCTGATATTTATTTATTTTTGAATGAGCATCGTAATAGTGGAAATATCTCGAACGTGATTGTAGAAGCCTAAGGCTAAAGCACTGCCCCTGGGGAGGAGCCAGGAGTTAATTGGTAAATAATGTAGATGTTCCCTCTTCTAATCAAGAAGCCTGGACCTGTAGGTCCTTGTTTTGAAGTGACATTGACATCACTCCAGGCATCCTGCCCCTCTACCAAAGGCCAGGGCTGGCCAGTGTGAGCAGAAGGCAGTCCGGGCAGAGGGGCTGGTTCAGCAATCTCAAACTACGCCGCCTTTTCTGTCCCTCCGTGTCCCCTGTTTCTCCACCTCATGGAGGAGCTGAAAAGCCAGGTGTGGCTCTGGACTGAGGCCTCCGATCTTGTCTGGAGCCAGCCCCTCGGGAAGCATCCACAAGTGCAGATCCCTCCTGCGGCCGCCGTGAGCCTCTACCCCAAACCACGTTGACCAATGTGGCTCATGTGCTTGACGCAAGAGAAAAGAAGGTGCTCCGTGTCCCACATGGATGGAGCACAGAAGAGGGACAGCCCTGTTAAAAAGCTAACTAGCAAGAGCCTGACCCCAAAGCAGGGACGTGTCCCTTGACTCTACGTTCTTGAGAAAGAGGCCGGCCGTGGCTGGCATTTAGAGAGAACAGTGGTTTCAAAAATTGGATTAGGGGAAACAAAAACATATATGCACACAGAGCCTTGTACACAAACGTCAGCAGCAGCTCCGCTTCTAATAGCCAAAACGTAAGGCCAGGCGGGGTTGCTCACGCCTGTAATCCTAGCACTCTGGGAGGCCAAGGCGGGAGGATTGCTTGAGCTCAGGAGTTCGAAACCAGCCTGAGCAAGGACGAGACCCTGTCTCTACTAAAAATAGAAAGAAATTAATTGGCCAACTAATATATATAGAAAAAATTAGCCGGGCATGGTGGCACATGCCTGTAATCCCAGCTACTCGGGAGGCTGAGGCAGGAGGATCACTTGAGCCCAGGAGTTTGAGGTTGCTGTGAGCTAGGCTTACGCCACGGCACTCACTCTAGCCTGGGCAACAGAGTGAGACTCTGTCTCAATAATAATAATAATAATACTAATAGCCAAAAAGTGGAAACAGCCCAAATGTCCATTAACAGGTGAATGGAAACAGACTATGGAATGCTACTCAGCAACACAAAGGAACAAATGGCAGGTACGTGCAATCATAGGGGTGAATCCCAAGGTCATTGTGCTGGGTGAAATAAGCTGGTCAAAACAGAGCATGCACTGTGTGATTTATGTGCATGAAATTCTAGAAAGTTACTGAAAGCAAATCAATGGTTGTCTCGGGGAGAGGGCACAAGAGCTGGGAGGAGTTACCAGGGCACAAGGGAATTGGGAGCCGGGGTGATGGATAAGATCACATATTGGTTGCGGTGGTGGTTTTCACAGGGCTTGGGACTCACTTCCCCAAAATATGGCACCTTGACATATTGAATGTGTATATATATATATATATATATATATATGTATATATATATATATATACACAGTTTTTTTTTTGAGACAGAGTCTCACTCTGTTGCCCCAGCTAGAGTGCTATAGCTAGAGTGCTATAGCATCAGCCTAGCTCACAGCAACCTCAAACTCCTGGGCTCAAGCGATCCTCTTGCCTCAGCCTCCCGAGTGGCTGGGACTACAGACACACACCACTGTGCCCGGCAAAGTTTTTCTATTTTTAGTTGTCTGGCTAATTTATTTCTATTTATAGTCGAGACGGGGGTCTCGCTCTTGCTCAGGCTGGTCTCAAACTCCTAAACTCAAGCAATCCTCCCACCTTGGCCTCCCAGAGTGCTAGGACTACAGGCGTGAGCCACCGCGCCCAGCCTGAATATTTTAAGCTAAAGGAATTTCAGGAAATGGTCGCGCTTACCTTCCCCCACAGCCTTTTCCCCTCCAGCAGGTCATAAGGGCCTCATCTGAGAGGTGCCCCCCATACCTGGAGGAAAGGAACATCCTTATCTCGGAAGACACAGGGTCACAGAGAAGAATCTGAGCAGACAGGCCCTACTAAATTCCCCGCAGTTTATTACCATTACATCAGACCTTCGTCCAGCTATGTCTCTCCATGGCTGTCCACGCTTCATCAGACTTCACATAAAAATACGTAAGGTTGGCCGGGCGCGGTGGCTCACGCCTGTAATCCTAGCTCTCTGGGAGGCCGAGGCGGGCAGAATGCTCAAGGTCAGGAGTTCAAAACCAGCCTGAGGCCGGGCGCGGTGGCTCACGCCTGTAATCCTAGCACTCTGGGAGGCTGAGGCGGGCGGATTGCTCGAGGTCAGGAGTTCAAAACCAGCCTGAGTGAGACCCCGTCTCTACCATAAAAATAGAAAGAAATTAATTGGCCAACTAATATATATATATATATAAATCAGCCGGGCATGGTGGCTTGTGCCTGTAGTCCCAGCTACTCGGGAGGCTGAGGCAGGAGGATCGCTTGAGCCCAGGAGTTTGAGGTTGCTGTGACCTAGGCTGATGCCATGGCACTCACTGTAGCCTAGGCAAGAAAGCCAGACTCTGTCTCAAAAAAAAAAAAACCAGCCTGAGCGAGACCCCATCTCTACTATAAAAAAAAAAAAATAGAAAGAAATTAATTGGCCAACTAATATATATATAAAAAATTAGCCAGGCATGGTGGCGCATGCCTGTAGTCCCAGCTACTCGGGAGGCTGAGGCAGGATTGCTTGAGCCCAGGAGTTTGAGGTTGCTGTGAGCTAGGCTGACGCCACGGCACTCACTCTAGCCTGGGCAACACAGTGAGACTCTGTCTCAAAAAAAAAAAAAAAAATACGTAAGGTTAACTCTTTCTTCAGGCCTTCATTTACTTATGAAGATGCCTGTGTCATGTAAAACTTACATTAAATAAATGTTTATGCTTTTCTCTTGTCAACCTCTCTTTGTTATGAGACCTAAACTTGTTATGAGCCATAAACTCAGGGTAGGTGAAGAAAAGATTACTTTTCCCCCTACGGTTTCATGAGTGGCTCAGATGTCAAAACTTATTAAATTGTACACTCAAATATGTGCTTATATATGTCAATAGAACCTCAATAAAGCTTATACCTATGTGGGTTGACAACTCTCTTTCTTAGAGAAACTGGTCACATTTTTGCTAGAGTCTCTCTTCTCCCTGTGTGGGAATCATACAGATTTTTGTGGCGAGCTGTGGACACTAAGAGGGAGATAAAGGCTATTCCGGGGTGAATGATGCACATGTTTGTGAGTGTGTTTGTGAGTATGAGGGGCAGGGAATGAAGACATGTGCCTTCTTTGTATCAACATTAATATTAGTAATCAGCAATTTGAACATGTGTGATCCACCAGGCTGAGCATTTTACAAATATTATTTAATGCTCACCCAAGCTTTTGAGTAGATATCACTGGACCCATTTACAAAGGAGGAAACTGAGTCTCAGGGACATGAAGTAACTTCGTAAAGAGTGGCAGGGAGGCCTAGGATTTTTTTTTTTTTTTTTTTTTTTTTGAGACAGAGTCTCGCTTTGTTGTCCAGGCTAGAGTGAGTGCCGTGGCAACAGCCTAGCTCACAGCAACCTCAAACTCCTGGGCTCAAGCGATCCTCCTGCCTCAGCCTCCCGAGTAGCTGGGACTACAGGCATGCGCCACCATGCCCGGCTAATTTTTTATATATATATTAGTTGGCCAATTAATTTCTTTCTATTTATAGTAGAGACGGAGTCTCGCTCTTGCTCAGGCTGGTTTTGAACTCCTGACCTTGAGCAATCCGCCCGCCTCGGCCTCCCAGAGAGCTAGGATTACAGGCGTGAGCCACCGTGCCCGGCCCAGGCCTAGGATTTGAAACGGGTTTGTAGCACTACAATCTAACATGTTAAACTGTGGCCATTTGGGGCTGGTGTGATTACAAGTGAATTTTATTTTATATATTTTTATTTTAATGTATTTTTAAAACTTTCTGCAATGAACATGTACTACTGTTACTAGAAGCCTTTATAATTATTATAACCACTTACAAAGTAGTTATATTGCTACACACAATACTTTAAAAATTCTTCTCCCATGAAAGTAATCCACACTGCTTGTTGAGCCTGTCAAGTGCCACATGCTTCATCTTTCATTTGAATCTTTGAGAATGAGAAACCGGGGCTCCGAGTAGGTGAGTCCTGTGCCCAAACTGAATGCACTAAGGAGTGGGAGGGGCAGGATCGGAACTTGGAGCACGTCGCTCTGCAACCACTCACCCTTTTCACTACGTTTCATGCAGCTGGTGTGTTATAACCACAAATCTACAATTGGTCTGCAATGAGCTTCTCAAGGAGCTAAAAAAGCACCTGGTAACTTATATTTCTCTCCAAAAATAACAGAGAGAGCACCAGAAGGGGCAACAACACCCTTAGGATTAGAGGCAGGTTATTCACGTTCCGAAACATGATGGGGAAAGACTCAGAAAAATGAACTCTTTTGTCCTCAAGAAGGAAGGCAGCAGGGTTTGGGGAAAAGCTCAGAAGTATTTCTCCACATTGATGCTTGCGGAGCACCTGCCATAGTTCACTTCTGCTTTTCAACAAAATTGCACATTTTTCTTTCACTCACTGTAAAACAGAGAACACCCATCTAATCTCTTCCTTGGGGAGTGCACTGATTCATGATCTTGCCACATGCAATTTTTGGCCATTTCTGAGTTAGGGAAGCGTGAACGCCAATATGATCTTATAGGACAGGGGTCAGCAAACTACAGCCCACGGGCCAAGTGTGGCCCATCACCTGTTTTTGTACAGTCCACAGTCTAAATGGTTTTTACATTTTAAAAATTATGGTAAAATACATACAACATGGCATTTACCAAGGTAACAATTTTTAAGTATATGGTTCATCAGTGTTAAGTACATTCACATTGCTGTCTAACCAAGTTACAGAGTTTTTTCACCTTGCAAAATTGAAACTCTCTATACCCATTAAACAACAATGTCCCATTTCCTCCTCCTCCCAGCCCCTGGCAGCCACCGTTCCACCTTCTGTCTGGGTGAATTTGACTACTTTAAGTACCTCATATAAGTGGAATCATATGGTATTTGTCTTTGTGTGACTGTTTTATTTCACTTAGCATATGTTTAAGGTTCATTCATCTTGCAGCATATGTCAAAATTCCCTTCCTTTTTAAGGCTGAATAATATTCCATTGTGTATCTATACCACATTTGTTTATCTGCTCCTCTATTGATAGATACTTGGGTTGTTTGCACCTTTTGACTGTTGTGAATTATATTGCTATGAACAGGGGTGTACGAATATCCCTTTGAAGTCCTGTTTTTAATTTTTTTGGCTATATACTCAGAAATGGAATTGCTGGATCATATGGTCATTCTATTTTTAATTTTTGAGGAACCACCATACTATTTTCCACAGTGACAGTGCCATCTTACATTGCCACCAAAAGTGCATAACTCTCCCAATTTTTCCACATCTTCATGAACACATTTTCTTTTCCTTGTATAGTAGCCATCCTACATATTTTTAAATGGTTAAAAAAAAATGAAAAGAAAAATAGCATCTTACAACATGTGAAAATTATAAGACATTTGAATTCCAGTGTCTGTGAGTAAAGTTTTTATGGAACACATCCAAGTTCATCCATTTTCATATTGTCTACAGTTGTTGCTTTCACACTATGGTGGTTTCAACAGAGACCACATGGCCTGCAAGTCTGAAATATTTACTATTTCTGGCCCTTTACAGAAACCGTTTGCCAACCTTGCTATAGGGCCTGCAGCTTCCATGACAGTGGGTCAACTTGGACTGACGCTCGAAAGCCACATAGTAACACACAGGGGTCACACATCTTTGAAATCTATGCAATCTGTGTGCCACCCATCGGCCTCCTGGGCCCTCAGCTGCTCAGTCAGTGAAGCCCTCAGTTCCGCCCCGTCACCTCATCTGAGCCTCCACCAGCACATGGGCCGTGTGGCCTTGTCACCACCCACGATGCCAGAACCCAACAAGGCGCTGCACCTCCATGACCTCCAGACCCAGATGAAGCACTCACTTCAGACCTGTGATCTGCTTCCCCAGTGGCTGCCCTGAGAGCCAGGTGGCACAACCTGGAAGTGCAGGGGACTTAAAATTAATCCATGAATGACAGGAATCAGGAGGCAGCGGGCAGATAATTTCTCTTCCTTCTGCTGTTCCAAAGTACAGTGGTTGCATTTAACTTGGCCATAAACATAGCCATGAGTGTGGCCAGTGCAGGAAGGCACCACTTTGCATTTGCTCTTTGTCCTTCTGAACTTCTCCCTCACACTTGCTGCCCTGGGCTTGTCAGTGCCAACTCACTTTCTAGGGAATCCAAGCTATGACACCCATGAAAGTCTTTTGTTTGACATATTAATTTCCCCAGTGACTCGTAAACTTGTACTGTTACACAACCTCAAAGGCATAACTCTATGCATATGAAACATGTACTTAATAAAATACTCAGGAATGGTGAATACGTTTATTGGCATATTTTAGATTTTCCTAAAATGTACCATACCATTCGCTTTGTAGGAAAACAACAACAACAAACACATGACACATGTTAGTATTTGGTCACAGTCAATGCAGCAAAAAATGCTTTTAAAAATTAATTTAGGACACATATGTCAGGGCTTTTGTTAATTACTTAGAATATAAATATCTTGTCTCTAATACATACTGAGCTTCTAGAAATCAATATAAAACCAAAATAAGAAAAGTTCAAGAAAAATAAGCAAAGAATATGTGCAGCAGGTTTACAAAAAGGGAAATATGGCTTTTTTTACATATAGGAAAATACTAAACCTCACATGTAACTTTTAAAAATTAAAACTACAAGATACTATTTTTCACCTATCAGTTTTGAAAAAATAGAAAGTCTTATACAGTGTGAGCTAGGGTAGGAAGAAATAGTTAGTTTTAGAAATTGTGTTAGAGATATCTCCTACAGAGAGCAATTTAGCAATATCAACCAAATTACAAATGTATATCACTACTGACTAAGCAGATCCATTCAGGCATGTATCCTATGGATATACAGATAGATGTGTACAAAAAATCATATGTATAAGGTTATTCTCTGCAGCCCTGTTTGAAATGGCAAAAGACTGTAAACATTCTCAAAATCCAGTAGGACTGGTTAAAGAGCTGTTACATCTATACAAGAGTACAAAAGAATGAGAAAGACTTTTATGCACTAATATGAAACTAACTCTGCTATTTAATGTGAAGTTAAAAAATGGCAGAGTACAGAACAGAGGGTTCATTGTGCTATCATTTGTGTAAAAGTGTGCATTTTTACACATAGAATATCTTTGGAAGTATATACAAGAAAAAATTAACATTTTTGAGAAAATGAAAATTAGAGAAGAAAAAATTAACATGGTTTGAGGTAATTGTGGGATGAGAGATGAACTCACTTTTCACTATATGCCTTTTTGTACCTTTGAATTTTGAAATGTCTGATTATATTACCTATTCTTCAAAAAATTAAAAGATTGAAGTAGAAAACATAAACTTCACATGTAGAGCAATATAGTAGACTGGATATCCTAAAAACTCCCCACTATAAAACACCTAAAATGGCCGGGCGCGGTGGCTCACACCTGTAATCCTAGCACTCTGGGAGGCCAAGGCGGGCGGATTGCTCCAGGTCAGTAGTTCAAAACCAGCCTGAGCAAGAGCGAGACCCCCGTCTCTACTATAAATAGAAAGAAATGAATTGGCCAACTAATATATATAGAAAAAATTAGCCGGGCATGGTGGCACATGCCTGTAGTCCCAGCTACTCAGGAGGCTGAGGCAGAAGGATCGCTTGAGCCCAGGAGTTTGAGGTTGCTGTGAGCTAAGCTGACGCCACGGCACTCACTCTAGCCTGGGCAACAAAGCAAGACTCTGTCTCAATAAATAAATAAATAAAACACCTAAAATTTTTTAAAATATTTTTAAATGCATGTAAACTGACATGAAATTAACAGAAATATGTAGAAGCCAAAATTAAAGAGAAAGTACAAAACTAGGAAAGTCAACTAAAGCTGACACTATTGATATCAGGGCATCAGGAAAGAGCTTAGTTTTCCAGGCTCAAGAAGGCCTCAAGGAGGCAGAGGTGCAGAAATACTGCCCGAGGCCTAAGAAGGGAGCTAGCCCACAGTGTCTCAAATGCAGCTGGGGCCTTAAAGGTGATACCTTTAGTGAAGGAGTAGTCTAGGGAAAATATCCACTCCACAAAGTGTGTGGGGGGGGGGGGACAAGAAAACTTGCCAACCCCAGACAGCCTTGACTCTGGGTACAAGGGACAAAAAGGCTTCTCTGAGAAGCCTGAACTCCCCACCCCTTTCTAAAAAGTTCATTCCACCTTGATACCAGAATAGACAAAAGGCAACAGAAAAAAGGCCAATTTTGTTTATGAACATACATGAATAATCCTAAATAGAATTATCAGCAAACCAAATCTAACATTAGATGCAGAATATAATGCAACCCGACCAAGTTGGGTTTATCCCAAACCAGGTTAGTTTCCTATTGGAAAATCTCCAACTAATTCATCACAACCAGTTACAGATTCCTTTGTTCCTTCTCCTTTCCCATCGCTTCATTTGACCAGCCTAAAATAAAGAAAAAAAGAAAATCTCCTCATGCAATGGATCACATGAACAGATTAAAGAAGAAAAATAATACCTCAATAGAGAGAGGAAAAGCATTAAATAATGATTAAACAAAACTACTAAAAAACTAGGAACCAGATAAAGGATAATATTTTATTGCCATACAATACTATGGCAAATGTCATACTTTTTTTTTTTTTTTTGAGACAGAGTCTCACTTTGTTGCCCAGGTTAGAGTGAGTGCCATGGCGTTAGCCTAGCTCACAGCAACCTCAAACTCCTGGGCTCAAGCAATCCTCCTACCTCAGCCTCCTGAGTAGCTGGGACTACAGGCATGCACCACAATGCCCGGCTAATTTTTTCTATGTATATATTAGTTGGCCAATTAATTTATTTCTTTTTATAGTAGAGACGGGATCTTGCTTTTGCTCAGGCTGGTTTCGAACTCCTGACCTCGAGCAATCCGCCCACCGCAGCCTTCCAGAGTGCTAGGATTACAGGCGTGAGCCACCGCGCCCGGCCAAATGTCATTCTTAATGGTGAAACATTGGAAGCTTAGAAAATGAAACAATATAAGAATGCCTGCTGCTACCATAACTCAGCATTGTACTAGAGGTCCTAGCTAGCACAAATAAGAAAAGCATTATATACACCTAATGGGTGCGGTGTGCACCGCCTTGGAGATGGACACGCTTGAAGCTCTGCCTCAGGTGGGGCAATGGCAATATACATAATCTAAACAACATTTGTACTCCCATAATATGCTAAAATAAAAAAAATTTAAAAAGAAAAGAAAACCATAAGCTATAAAAGATGTAAAGATTGGAAAGGAAGAAGCCATTAAATCAGCTGATAGTTGTAAAAGTTGCAGATACAAAGAGGAAATCCCTTTTTGTCAGACCCAAACAAATTAGAGCTGGGAAAGCACAAAGACCTTAACACCACAGGTTCCCCACTCCTGACCAAAGACTCTATAGCCAAACTAACAGAATTAATAAGAAATTTGATCAAGATTTCTGGACATAACATCATATGCAAACATTAATTATGTTTCGGTATAATAGCAACAGTGAAAAAAGTGTATATGGTATTTTTTTTTTTACAATATACCATATACAACAGCAATCAAACAGTTAATGTACCTAGGAAGAAGTCTACCAAAATATGCATAATACATTTATGGAAAAAACTGTGAAAAGTGATTGAAGAAACTTTGAGTTGGGTCTTGATGAACGCATAGAAATTTTCCAGGTAGACAGACATTCCACATCAACAGGACTAGATTTACAAAGTCAGAAGACATAAGAGAACATCCTAAGGAAATGCAAGTACTTTAAGTCTCTGTTCTCACAGATGTTTCCATGCCACATTTTTATTTTTGCCATTAGGCTGAAGGCAAGATGGTTGAGTCTTTTGTTTTTTCAAGCCACTCTACCAGCACAAACAGTATAAACTTAAATTGAATCTCTGAAGTAAATGAGATTCTGGTTCAAGCACGAGGCAGTTAAGTAACCATGACCAAAGTGGACTCATTCATTGTCAAGGTGGTGAAAGGGCCCCGCCAGTCAGATTATAGGATGTGTCCTTGTGCACCTTCTTGCAAAGCACACACAGTAGGTTTGGGAAGGCCTTTGCAGAGCCCAAGAAAAATGTTGTGGTTATTCTGAGTAAACTGGAGCATGGCTTAGAGGGAAAAAGAAATTTTAAATTTTAGGACCTTTCTAAATTTTAGATACTTTATATTAACCCACATTACAATTACAAAAATAAAGGTAGCCATTTTTCTTTTGCATCAAACCTTTAGCCAGTTGGATTAATTAACAAAAGGAGTAATCTGGAATCCAGCCTTCCCTCCACACACCCTTCTATTCTCTGATAGGAAAACTGAAAGGAAGAGGGGAGGGGACATATTTCTAGAAGTTAGGGGCCCTGGGAAAAGTGACTGGCCTGTATGGTTTAGAACCTGCACAACTGATCAGTCCATATGTAACTGAACTGCAGTGACATCAGGACGGTGAGCCTGAGCCAAAGATCCGCAGCAAGAATCCCTTTAATCTTAAAAAGTATCTTCCACTATTGTTAGAAAGTCTTATTATTATTATCAAAATTCTCCAGCAATTGCTTTTCTTTGATCAGTCTTTTTCATGTACCCTGGGTTTGGTTGAAGGGTGTAGGTGTTTTAATTACATTATTACATTGACCCAATAAAGCAGGCAGAATCCATGGAAACATAAGCTGACATTGTTTTAACTGTTAGTTTTTTTGGTCTCTCAGCAAGAATTAGACAAAGAATCTGAAAAGAGTCTACTAATCTCTCAAACATGACAATTGGGATAAGGATAGCAGGAATCCCTCCACCAACACTTGTTCTCAGAGGATGGGGGTCTTGTGGTTCGCTGACTGTTTTTTAAGTAACCTGAGTTTGGGAGGGCTTTCTTTTGCTTTCACTTTTGATTTTGTAGTGAGGAAGGAGTAGCAACTGAGAACATGGGTTTGTAGTCAGACAGACCTGGTCAGAAGCCAGATTCTACTCCTTTTGGTTTTAGCAGTTCCCTGTGCCCTTGTTCCCTCATCCAAATAAATGTACCAAAATGCCATAATTCCTTTTTTCTTTCTTTTTCTTGAGACAGGGTCTTCTATGTTGCCCAGACTGCATTCAAACTCCTGGGCTCAAGTGATCCTCCTCCCTCAGCCTTCAATGTGCCATAATTTCTTAACCACATAAGTTTCCATTTCTTTATATCTATGAATAACACCACATCAAATATCTTTGTATGAAAATTTTGGTTCCCTGTGGCAGACATTGTTGGCCACTTACCCAAAAGCCATTCGCCCTCCCTCCCCTGGAATACTACACAGTGTTATTCTGGCAGCCTGGTGCCTGCAGAGCCTTGGGTGGCCTGAGACCCCTCACGGCAGTCTCACGGCCCTTACTTCAGGACGTGTCTAGGGGGCCAAGGGAAGTGTTCCAGAGGCTTCTGGGAAAGGCGATTTTTACAGAAGTCCTGTTTTGCCCCTATTTCCTTCTTTTCTGTGTGGCCCTTGTCACATGAGGACAGGATGCCCGAGCTGCAACCTGCAACAGCTGAGTGTGTCTCCATGAGGAGAGACGACTCTCCCCTCCCCCGCAACTGTGGCCGGCAGAGTGGGAAGAGAAAGATCCTGGGTCCTTCATTATACTGCGGAGACACCAAACCACTTCCATGATTTCTTACTATCAAACTTAATACTTGAGCAATAAACGCCTAATTATCGCAGTCACGCTAATAGAGCTTTCTGTCATTGGCAGCTGAATGCATTCCAGCTCCTAAACCCAAATTTAAATTAGTCTCTAGAGTAGGATCCCAGGTGTGGAGTTTCTAGATCTGGATTAATGATACATACTGACAAACCTCACTCCAGAAAAGCTTCCACGTACACGCCCATCCGCGTATAGGAGACCACCTCTCACCACAGCCTCCTCAGTATTGAATCGCTGCTGCTTTGGCGAGCAAAATTTACTGTCTCAACATCAGCGCCTGTTCGTCTGCATCTGGGGAAGCGCAGTGTGCCTGGACTCGGTCTGCGAGAGCCTCCCGGCATCCCGCCCGGAAACTGCAGGGCTGTGGGGGCGGGGTGACCGGGATCAGGCTTCTAGACTCCACAGAGTGGTGGCAGGATTGGCAGTGGAGTCACGCTGGAGGGACCAAGAACTCTTCCAGGTGAGGCAAGAAATAAGAAGGCAAAGGTGTCAAGCCGGCCAGAGATCACAGACTAGGGCAGGTCCCACTAGAGCAGCTCCCAGGAATACACAGAAGGCTGTGCCTTCTCAGCCAGATTGTGTGCCTCTGCTGTGCGCTTCCGCCCGGGACTGTCCTAAAGATACTACTTAGCCCCTGAGAGTTTTTCTTGATAAAACCCCAAACACAAAAAAACGGAGGAGGCTCAAATCCTCTAACATCTGCCACTGTAAACTGTCTGCTCAAATTTTTAAACAGAGCCAGAATTAAATATGGGAATTAACTCTCCTTACATTCGAACTCAAAAATAGCACTTAATGCTTTTGAGTCAGTTGGCATTCATGCAGATAGACAGAAAACACTCCAGGTATTTCAAACGGAGGAAATTCAATTTGTGGGATTTTTTTTTTTTAACAAAGTGGTTAGAAGATCTGCAAGAGCAAAAGGAAGAAGGAAGGGTGCTGGAGAAACAAAAAGATAGAAACAGCCAGGAAAAGGCCAGAAGCTGCTGCGACCGCCCTGAGCTGAAGTGCGGGACGCTGTGTGTGCTGCCCAGATTTTGGAGCCACTGTTGCAGTTGGTTCTAAATCCATCAAAGAGATGGAACCACTGAAAAGGTTCTGCCTCTGTATGGGCTTCTAGGGCATAGGAATGACCTCACTTCAGCTGCCTCCACAGCAACCGCCCCACCTGCCAACAACCGCCACATCATTAGGGTCAGAGCAGGCCTCCCCAGGCCTCTGCCGCCTGGTCTCCTGCTGTGCTCCCATTGGTGGAGCCCACAGAGATCAGCCAGCAAAGGAGCCTGGGAAATGTAGTTTGAAGCTTCTCAAGCCCAGAACTTCAGCGTGTACAAGGACAAGTGTGTGGGCTGAGAAAAAACAGGAAATAATTTGCACATTTTCATATCAAATTCTACAACTTTCTACTAATTGGACTAACTTGTTTGTTTTATATATCTTATTCTGGGTGGATTTCACATGAAACTAATGCACCTCTGTGAGATATTTTTCCTAAAGGATGACCACGAACAACTTGTATTGGCCATTCTGCACAGAACACAGGCGCTGGGCAGGGAGGTGTCCTGTCCTTCCCGTGCAAAGGTGATGGTCCGGAGGGCCCGTGTCAGCCAAAGGTAGCTTTTGAGAGGTGCTGTTTCCAGGTGTGCTTTGATATCCAAGTATCCACTCTTGGGGAACCTCATTATAGGGAACATTTATTGTTTTGCTTTGACCTTTTCCTCTCTGCCTTTCATCCAGCAGTAGCACCCCTGACTCCCTCTGCTCTGTCCTGCTCCTGATGATGCAGGGGGCTGTGAGTTGCAAGTGAGTCCCACACCTTGGGAAGAGGAAGACTCAGCAGATACTTCCTCTACTGGGAAGTTGAATAGACACTGGCATAGAACATGGCTGCTGAGAAGTCGTCTAATGGCGGCATGGTATAAGCAATGGTACATGCCCAGGTCCCTAGAGGTGACTTGTTTCTGACATTCCCCAGGCCTGCTTGTTCAGCTTTCCTTCAGCACTGTATTTATCAGTCAGGGTTCTCTAGAGAAACAGAAGCAATTGTGTGTGTGTGTGTGTGTGTGTGTGTGTGTGTGTGTGTGGAGAGAGAGAGAGATTTGTTTTAAGGAATTGGCTTGGGCAATCATAGCAGCTGGCAAGACCAAAATCTGCAGGGTAGGCCCACAGGCTGGAGCCCTAGGGAAGAGCTGATGTTGCCACTTAAGTCCAAAGGCAGTGTAGAAACAGAATTCCTTCTTCCTTAAGGGCCACTCAGGGAAAGAAGGCCTTCTCTTAAGGCCTTCAATTGACTGAGTGAGGCCCACTCACATAATGAGGACAATCTGCTTTACAGAGTCTACTTATGTAAATGTTAATCACATCTAAAAAATACCCTCACAGCAACACCTAGACTGGTGTTTGACCAAACACTGAATACCACGGCCTAGCCACGTTGACACTAAAATTAATCATCACAAGAATTCTGCCAATAAATCATTTTTGCCCCTCAAGTTAATCAGAGATATTTTCTGTTGCTTGCAACTACAGAACACTAACTGCTACAGAAAGTAATCTGTTTGAACACCAGGCTGTTCAAACTGAAGTTTGACCTAGCCGCCTGATAATCCAAGTCGATAAATCAGAGATTTGATTGTGAGTAGAGGAGGCCTTTTTTGTATGGCATCTCTTAATTTTTATATGAAACTCTTCATTTATTTTGGAATAAAAGGGATGTGATAATATCAAAAATAGTAAAAAAAATATATATATATATATATTTCCTATCTCACACCAGTTATTATCTCTACTTCCTGATTTTGATCTTCCGGACCCTCAAAGTGTCTGGGAAATATTTTTGGGTGTTTCACATGTACTCACCGAGTTGCAATGTTGATTCTGCTTTCCCTGTCATCTGCTGGCCCCTGTCCCAGCTCTAGTTGGTCACCACCACCCATATCAGGCACTGTCAGTGCCACTGAGCCACCTCTCCCTCCTAAGGACTGCTGCAGGGGCGCATGAGGCCTTGGGATGCCAGGGCCTTCCGTGAGGCTGGCTGGGAGCTTGGCGAGGGCACCATGCTCCCCTGTTCCCCACTGTCCACACTTCCAAGCAAATCAACCACAGAGCCATGCTTCTTAGAGCTCTTCCACAAGTAAGGCTGGCTGCTCTGCCCCTTAGGAAGCCTCTCTGGTCTTCTCTATCCCGTCAACTACAGGTAAAAGCAAAAGAGCTACAGTCCTTGGCACCTTGGATAATCAAATCAAAGTTTAAAACCTTGTGACACACTGTCACTTTGAGCTACATGATCCACATTCTCAGACTTCAAAACAAACTCATATACCTGCTGGCTAGACTATGTAGACAGGTCTTTATTCTGATATATCATACAATTGAATGGAAGCATTACCAAACTATAGACATTTTGGCTGGGATGTCAGCTCATTTAGTTAACCAAGGAAAAATAAAACTACCAGGGGAAACACAAAACACTGACAACTACAAAATCTAAAAAGTAACAAAAAGTTTATCTATTTCCAGATATGTGAGCTAATGTAATAGGAAATGCTTTCTGATGCTTGCAACCACACGATTCCAATTAATAAACCTGCCGTTCAAACTTAAATTTTACCTAATCAGCTGATGCTCTACCTCAAGAAATTATCAATTTTACTTGAGAATATATCTATTTTCAGTATATAACTACTTAATTATTTATGGAAATATCTCTATTTTGAAAATAAAATAATTTCATGCATAAAAATACCCTGAAAGGTTTAGAATTATGTAGAATAGGGAGGACTGGATGAAACAAGCAGAGCTCAAAAATGAGAATGTCGTCTTCTCCATTGTGGTGTCTCAGACTTATGAGAAAGAAAGCTGTGGGAGTGAAATAAAATTTCTAAGACTAACTTTTGTACTCAGTAATTTTTTCCCGGACCTTAAACTGGATTTTGGCTCAGCAAAAGCATCAGCTGTTTGTCTCTGCCATCCCACTCAGAGCCCACATGGTGCATGCCTCTCCTCTCATGCTCAGCAAGTGTTCCTGTGCATTTAGACTTTCTGAATCAGAAAAAATGAATTTTCTCATCTGCTGGGCTTTGCACAGCTGCCACAAGGACACTTGCAACATGAGAACCTCAGGGTACAAGGGTGGTGATTACAAGTCTATAGTCAGACTCTATTCCTGAATTTTCCTCTTTACCGGAAAGGAGACTTGGGAGGATCACTGGTATGGGGACAAGTGTGAACCTCATAGCTGGGCTCCCAAACTCGGTGAGCTGTGGCCTGCCAGCTTTCTCCATGGTGTGTGGTCCACCTCGCTTCACAAGACAGGGAGAGATAAAAAACAAAACAAACAAACAAACAAAAACCACTTCAGTTTTCTTAATGCAATGTTCGTGTTTTTCTTTAAGAAATTATATCTTAGACCTTTATTATGCTCACACTCAAAGTCCAGGAGATTGTACAAAGCACTTCTTTACTTTATGGTCACATCAATCTTTCAGGCCAGAGTCCACAGTGGTTTGGGAGTGTCTCCCTTCGCTCTTGAACTCATCCTGTCCAGACTCCCTAGGCTCAAATGGAGGCCCCTGGGCTCCACACCTGAGAGCCATCCAGCTCCTGGGCCCCTCCGCAGCATCCATTCCGCCTGCACAATCATTCCGTTCCCCTCCTCATGGGGTGGGAGGAAGGCTCCAGTCCTAGAGATGAGGCGTCCACAAGGCACATAGGCCTTCACGGTGTTAAAAAAAATGAGCTTTTCTTAGCAGTTTACTGTGTGCATTAAGCTTAAAAAGTATTATTATGCTAAAAAGTGGGGGGCCCTGTATTGCATTACTAAGCCTATATCTGTTACTAAGCCTCAACTTCAGTACACAGTAGACCCCAGGAGAGGAGAATTGCTGGGACTGGGGAAGGAGGAAGGGAAGAAAAAATTCTGTCCTACTACCTAAGTAGAAAATTGAATATTCAAATTAATTTAAGTTAATTAATTTGAATAAGAAAAAAGTTGTCAACTTCAGCAAGAAGACTTTGATGTTATAAATTTGCCATGTTTAGCAGCAACCACTAAAAGAGATGCCTGATATCTTGCAACAGATAGCAAAGTCCAATAAGAAGATTCAACTTTAAGAAAAAGCAATGAATTTCATTCATTCTGGCTCTTCTGGCATGCTGCTCTTGCTCTGTGATCTTTAACGTGTCAGGTTTTTGGATATTATTTCCCTTCAAATACTCGACACAGAGAAGTTGACCATGAGACTAAAAAAGATGGCGAGATAATTTTTTTTAAGCGGGGACATTGGATTTGAGGAGGAGCAGAAAGGACTTCCAAATGCTAGGTGTATGAGTCAGGATTCTCTAGAGAAACAGAATCAACAGGATGTGTGTACAGATAATCAGATTTCTCTTAAGAAATTGGATCACACGATTGTGAAGGCCTGGCCAAGTCCAGAGTCTGATGTGGCCGGCCAGCAGGCTGGACACCCAGGGAAGGGTGGTAGTTTGAGTCCAAAGGCAGCCTGCTGGCAGAATCCCTTCTTTCTGGGAAGTCAGTGTGTGTTCTAGCAAGGGCTGCAACTATCTGGATGAGACCCACTCACGTTATAGAGGGCAATCTGCTTGACTCAAAATCCACTGATTTAAAATGTTTGTTCCTGTGTCTGTTTGTTTGTTTGAGACAGAGTCTCACTCTGCTGCCCGGGCTAGAGTGCTGTGGCATGAGCCTAGCTCACAGCAATCTCAAACTCCTAGGCTCAAGCAATCCTACAGCCTCAGCCTCCCGAGTAGCTGGGACTACAGGCATGCACCACCATGCTCGGCTAATTTTTCCTACATGTTTTTAGTTGGCCAATTAATTTATTTCTATTTTGAGTAGACACGGGGTCTCGCTCTTGTTCAGGGTATTTTTGAACTCCTGACCTTGAGTTATCCTCCTGCCTTGGCCTCCCAGAGTAAATATTAATCTCATCAAAAAAACACACCTTTGCAGAAACATCCAGAATAATATTTGACCAAATATCTGGGCACCATGGCCTAGCCAGGTTGACAGATAAAATTCACCATCACACTAGGCAAGCCGTGATAGCTCCAAGTTCCCAGGAGTGGCTCCTTGGGGAGCAAAACCGTGGACACTGCTGGGAAGAAGCATGCAGTCACAGTCCCCCAGGGCCACCTCTGGTGTTGATGGACTTTCAGCTTGGTGTGCTGAGGGGGAGCCAGTGGCTTCCGCAGGAATCAGAAAGACCAGGCACCAGAAAAACTCTGAGCCAGAGAGTTTGGAATTCACAGGGCAGTGGCCTTGAGATTGGAACACGCATCAGACTCACCTAGAGAGCTCAGAACAGATGGCTGGGTCCCACCCCAGAGCCTCAGAGTTACAGTCCAAGATTCTGCATCACTATCAGTTTCCCAGGCTGTCCTCAGGCTGCCAGTCTGGGGTTCACAATTTGAGAGCCACTAACCCAGCCTTTGCTATTCAAGGTACAACCTGCGTCAGCACCGCCATTACCCAGGTGCCTCGAACAAATGCAGGGTCTCAGGTCCCTCTCTAGACCTGCTGCACAGAATCGCATGTTGACAGGATGCCCATGTAATTCATGTGCACATTAAAATTTCAGAAACACGAATAGTCAACCTCCCTCATTTTGCAGATGAAGAAATTAGATCAGGGTGGTTGAGCACCTGGCTTGAGGAAGGGGAGAGCTGCTTTCTGACTCTTGGTCTCGGCGTCGCCACAGCCCAGTGTCCTTCCACCCCGGCTGCCTGTTAGCCCACTTGGAGAACCAACACTGACGCCCGGACCCCAGAGTCCCTCGTCACTGGTCTGGGGCAGGGCCTCCGGCCAAGAGCATTCTTTTAACACTCCTCGTTGGTCTAACGACGCACTGATACAGCCCACATTTAAGACTTACTTTTGTAGCACCAATCCCATTCACCTTGTTGAAAAACCATCTGAGACTTCTTTTCAAATGTCCTTCTCCATAGAGTCTCTTATTGGAAAATATTCCCTGGTCCTGTTAGTTACGATGTTCATTTGGGATTTTTTTCCTGGTCTGAACCTGTTTCAGAAACACCTGCAAATGTTTTGCAAGGCCAGGCCTCACGAGCCCACGACATCTAGCGCCTGTGAATTTCAGACACGCCCAAGCCCAGGAAAGCCTCCTCCGCCCTCTAAGCACACCCAGAAGGAACCCCTCCTTACCTGTCTACCCAAGGGTCTCACTATTGCCTCACGGCAGATTTTGCTTCTACTTTGCATGGAGACCCAGTCAGGACTGAAGGACAACTACGGGAAGAGCCAAAAGGAGAGGGGAGCGTCCCCAGAACTCTGGGGCGGCTGCCTGTCTAAGGTTGCACGACCTCCCCTCTTCCTCCTGTCAGCACAGGAGAAACAGACCCACAACCGGAAGGAGAGTTATTTGAGGCCAAGGTCTAGTAAGTTAGCAACAGTCCCAGCTGCTGCCGGTGCTGTGCTCTGGCAGTCAGGAGTCTTGTACCAACTCCTGAGCCTGCTTGAGCCACTAGCAGGGGTCTTCAAACTTTTCAAACAGGGGGCCAGTTCAGTGTCCCTCAGACCGTTGGAGGGCCGGACTATAGTTTAAAAAAAAACTATGAACAAATTTGTATGCACACTGTACATATCTTATTTGGAAGTAAAAAATAAATGGGCAAGAACACCCGCATGTGGCCCACGGGCCATAGTTTGAAGACGCCTGCACTAGAGACAGGAGGGGCTAAAAGCTCTGGCTTTGAGGTGCTCTGTGAAAGCCTAATGACCAGAGAGTATCAGAATTTCTTTGACTGCAGGTGAAAGATGTTATGTTAGATTTACCAGCCTTGCTGCAGCGGGAGATAAATGCCCCCAGCGGAAGGCGGAAGGCGGAAGGCGGAAGGCGGAAGGCGGAAGGCGGAAGGCGGAAGGCGGAAGGCGGAAGGCGGAAGGCGAGGAGCTCAGGCAGAGGGAGCAGGGAGGGGCTTCTCACAGGCTGGGACCTGCCCTGTGACTGCAAGGAGGGAGGCGGGAAGTGGGTGGGGGCACTGCTAGACCACATGCTGTGCAGAAGTTCGGGCAACTTGATAATGGAGGCGGGAGCACTAGAATGGGCTGTCCCTGGGGAAGGGCAGCAGTCCTCAGAGCCATCAGAAGAGGGGGATGTTTAGTCATGGCTGTGCTTGGAGAATGGCCTCTTATGTCTTCTTCCACAGGTCTTGTTGGGAGGCGGGGAGGCTGTCTGAGCGTTGTTTATATGCAATTTGGAAACCATCACCTGGCTGCCAGCAGGGCTGGTTTTCACTTTTTCAGTTCAAAACCCAGTGTTCTTCTTGAGAACCCAAAGCCATTGAGTCCTCGTTTCTTGCCTCTATAATCCTTGTCCTCATCAGAGCAGTTACTACAGAATGATTCCTACTCACTGCATACTTTTTAAATGTTGGAATTGAATGCACATGACTGAAGATGCATCAGTTAAGGGGTTTATATTTCTGTAAACGCCCACTCTGCTGTGAGTGACAGAAATGTGAGCAGCTTTGCCTTATGTAATGAGAGCCCTGAGGAGGGCAGCCCAGACCGATTCTGGGTCCATGGGGCTGCCAGAGACCCTGACTCCTTCCACCATCTGCTCAGCCGTCCAGGGGGTGTTTTTTTTTTTTTTTTTTTTTTGAGACAGAGTCTCGCTTTGTTGCCCAGGCTAGAGTGAGTGCCGTGGCGTCAGCCTAGCTCACAGCAACTTCAAACTCCTGGGCTCAAGTGATCCTTCTGCCTCAGCCTCCCGGGTAGCTGGGACTATAGGCATGCGCCACCATGCCCGGCTAATTTTTTTTTTTTATATATATATATATCAGTTGGCCAATTAATTTCTTTCTATTTATAGTAGAGACGGGGTCTTGCTCTTGCTCAGGCTGGTTTTGAACTCCTGACCTTGAGCAATCCGCCCGCCTCAGCCTCCCAAGAGCTAGGATTACAGGCGTGAGCCACAGCGCCCGGCCCGTCCAGGGGTTGTTTGACACGACATCTGGTGACTACTGCAGGCAGCTTCACCTTCAGCGCAATGGCCATATTCCAAGCAAGAAGAAATGGAAGAACAAAAGACAAAAAGCTCAAGCCACCTAGGTCTGCCTCTTTTCAAAGAGCTTATGTCTCATTGGCCAATGCCATGTCCCATGGTAACCCACAGGCAAGGAATGCTGAGGAGTGTTGTTTTCCTAGCCTGGCTCATGGGCTCACGTGCCAAAAGCGAGCTCTGTCAGCAAGGTACAGTGGAGAATGGATATCAGGGAGGTCACCCAGCAGTTTGACCATGCACCCCCTAGGACCCTGTGAACCTTCCATTAATGATAGAGAAGTTCCTAAGTGTGATGGTTAGGTATTGGCAGTAGAACAAGTTACTGAACAACGTAATGGCTTTATCTAGCAAGCACTTATTATCTCACACAATTTCTGAGAGTCGGGATTCTGGGAGTGGCTTAGCTGGGTGGTTCTGGCCTTGATGGCTTGACCGGGTTCTAAGCCGCCCTACCCACATGGCTGCTGGCTGGAGGCCTCTGCTCCTCGCCAAGTGGGCCTTTCCCAGGGCTGCTTGAGTGTCCTCAGGACCTGGGGCTGGCTCCTCCCAGAGCAAGTGAGCTGCAAGGGAGAACAAGGAGGGTGCTGCCACACCTCTTTGACCTAGCCACACACTGTCCCTTCCACCACGTTCTATTTGTTAGAAGCGAGTCTCTAGGTCCAGTCCACACTCAAGGAAAAGGGAATTAAGCTCCATCCTGGAAGGGAAGAGAGGATATATTTGTGGATACATTTTTTTTCCATTTATGTATTTATTTTTTTTTATTTCAGCATATTATGGGGGTACAAATGGTATGGTTACATATATTGCCCATGCACCCCCCTCCCACCCGCCCAACACCTGATAAATGTTATTCCTATATGTCCACTTAAGTGTTGATTCGTTAATACCAATTTGCTGGTGAGTACATGTGGTGCTTGTTTTTCCATTCTTGAGATGATACATCAGTTAGTAGAATGGCCACTGCATCAGGAGCAGGCCACCCTAAGCCAGTCTGCCCCTCCAACCACACTGTCCTCCTTTGTTCCTCTTCCTCCTATTCCCTTTTCCCTTTCTTTCTCCTGTTCCTTTCTTTATCCCTTCCTGGGCTTCCTCTTCTGGCATATGATCTCCTATATGTCTAACAGCAAAATAGCCTCCCTCTGCCAAAAGTAGAATTCATCTCAAAGGCCTCCTAAGAGCTCTGGTGCTGCATGAGCAGGGAGCGAAGGCCCACCTAGTTTCTGGCCCTCCCTCTGTCCCTGTCCACTCTGACCATTCCTTTCTGCTCTGCTCTGCAAACATCTATCTGCTCAGAGCCCCGCTCAGTGGCCTACAGGCTCCCTCTTAACCCACTCTAGACCTCTCCTCCCTCATTCCCCTCCTCTGGTTTTGTCTTGGAAGGGCTGGACTAGTCATGTTGCAGAAAATATGGACCCTCTGAGAACAGCCATAAGGTCAACACAGCGAGGAAGGGAAGAGACACAAATGACCAAGGGGCACAGGCTGGCTCATGGGGACACGCTCACTGCAAAGTCATGTGTGTCCAAATTCAGAAGCCTTCCTTGCCTTCCTCAACCTTCCTCACTTCTTCTCTGTGAGCCAAAAATTCTTCCCACCACAGCCATTTGGTTTTAAAACAGCCAGCCCCACAGGAATTAAGGGGCTATTTTCCATTTGCAGTTTACTGTGAATTTGTTTAATCCAAATTCTTTTTTTATTCATTTTTTTCATTAAACAAGTATTCATTAAGAGCCTATTCTATATCTAAAGAGAGTTATATTACCTAGATAATGTATTATGTGCCAAGTATGGAGGTCAGAAGCCCACACAGGTCTCACTGACCTAACATCAAGGTGTGGGCAGGGCTGTGCTCCTTTATGGAGGTTTGGGGAGAATCCGTTTTTACGCTTTTTCCATCTTCTAGAAGCTACCAGCATTCCTTGGCTCATGTCCCCTTTTCTCTGTCTTTAAGGCCTGTGAGAGCGTGTAGACTCCTTCTCACTTCTTCTCTCTGGCCTTTCTTCTCATCTCTCATCTCTGTCGGACCACAGCCTGGAAGGTTCTCCACTTCATGTTCTCAGACTCTTGTGATTAGACTGCCCCCCTCCCCTAGGTCTGTAACTTTAATCATCTGCAAAGTTGCTTTTGCCTATAATTTCACATATTCACGTTTCAAGGCTTAGGGCATGAATATTTGGGGGACTTTATTCTGCCCAATACATCCTCCTAATCCTTACTTTACATGTCCCAAAGCCACTGCCCACAGTAAAGTTTCTTAAAGTCCATTTTCCTCTCCCATCCACTTCTTGGAAAGCTTCAGCTGTTTTTCACCTTTCTCCTCAATATTCCCCAGAAAAATTCCTTTATAGGCCTAACCTCTGAGCCTCTCCCTTTATCCTGATGCCCCTTCCTCCTGGGATTGGGGAGGATAAAACAATAGCCACAAAATGAAACCCTTGTAGCTGGCAGGAGCAGCAGGGCAGGGACAGGTTTGCAACCTGGGTTCTGTGAGAAATCGCAGTAGGGGCCAGGGCCGGTCCATAGCGGACCTAAGGGGTGGCGGGAACAGGCTGGGCAACTCCACTTTGGGGGCCTCTGTCACCCCGATGCCCCACTGATGAGCAGGAACACCCGTCCTCCTTCCTCAACTTCTGTCCCCTGCCAGATCTCCTCCCCACCCATCTCCTTTGGTGTTAGGTTGGGATACGGAGGAAGGGGAACAGATGCTTTGGGGATTGGATTCTAATGAGAAATAGATGAAGTTAGGAGATGCTTTGTCTATAGGAGGAACAAATTGACCAGAAGTGGGGCTTCCAAGAACAAACAGGTGATGTGTCAAGAATGAACAGGTGATGTATCAAGGGCTCGCCAAGGACTGACCAGATATTTGGTCTATGATAAGGGGTCTCCAAGGACTGACCTACCAGAAAGAGGTGGAAAGGCCACAAAGTGGAGTTATGGCCAAGGTCACAAATGAGGGTCTCTGGAGTATGCGTACAAGTAAGGTGACTGTATCCTCAAATGACCTACTCTCATTAACATAGTAAATGAGTAAAAAATGCACCAGCACCATGACAATTTACAAATACTATGGCAACCCCTGGAAATTGCCTTACAAGGTTAAAAATGGGGAGGGTTCCCACTCCAAGGAATTCTCCACCTTTTTCCAAGAAAAATCATGAATATTCCACCCCCACTTAATAATTGGGGAATCAGCATAAAAGGGAAAATCTTGTTAAACTCAGGGTCTCCTCCACTCGCAGGGTTGACCCATTCCCTCTCTGGAGCGAACTGTGCTTTAATAAACTTTGGCGCTTCGCTTTGCATTGCTTTGCTTGCTGCTTGGTCTGCTCATTTGCTCCTCGACTCGGTACCAGGAACCATTCTTCGGTACTGGGGACCAAGAACCAGGGAACACGGACCTGACATCTGGTCCCCACACCTGACGTTGGCGGGGACAAGCTTCACCCGCAGCAAGGACACCAGGATTTCTCATTTCCTCCAAGTCCAAGCCCGACCTGCGACGAGCCCTAGCGTGCTGTGTCCGCCGCCGCCTCGGCCCTGCCCGGCGCTCCTCTCCCTCCCGCGCGCGGGACCGTCCCTCCAGCCTCCGCCCCCCGCCGCCGTCTCCAGGGCGCCGACGCGACGCGGGAAGCCGGCGGGGCGAGGGGCGCAGGGACCGCGCGCGAGTGAGTGCGGACGCCGCGCGGGTGGGGAGCGTGCCCGACCAGGTTGCTCCGGCAGTGGGACTGCGGGGGCCTGGGGGTTAAATGCTCCAGACCCGGCTGGGACTGGGCTCCCCGGAGATTGTGCGTGCTCGCGCGCGGCCCTTCCCTCCCGAGGCACACACCCCACCCGGACACCCCCAGGGCAGCGGGGCACTGCGACGCAGCTGGGCTTTCCGCAGGCGGGGCGGGCAGCGCGGATTCTCTAGGGATTGTGTTTAAATGGTTGCGTGCATCCGGAGCCTCGGAGAAGAGAGCGGGTGCACCCCTCCTTGCTGGCCCCCGTCGTGTCCCCTGAGACTCCCAGGTGGCGCCGGCAGCTTTCCAACCTGAGCGTGCAAGAAACTCAGCACGGCTCTGTTCTCCCCCGACCCCTAGGGACAGAGCGCAGGGCCCGCCGGCCCCTTCTCTCACCCCTTCAGCCGCCCCTGTCCCATCTCCAAGAAGCTGGGGAGGGGAGCCCCTTCCAGATGAGTAAAACTCAGCACAGGGCAGAGCACACATGCCTTAGACCTTCAATAAGTGTTCATTAATGATTCGGTCAATCGATTCTGGCTTTGAAGAGCCTAAATATTTGCTAACGTGGGCCACAACACTTAGTATATACAGAAATGGCATAAAGAAATGCTTGTGATAAAATATTAAGTGAAAAACTCAAGATTCAAAAGTGTCTTAATAGGGCATTTGCAGACGCTGTGAGGGTGTAGTCTGTGCATCTGTAAACACTCAGCAAAGGCTGGTGAGAAATACCCCATCAGGTGACCAGCAATACTGTATACCTGCGGTCGCAAGCGAGGCTTCATCTGCATTTACAGCCGCCCCTCGCTCCCATCGCGCATAAGCTCCGCCCGCTGTCGGGTCAGCAGCGTTGGATTCTCACAGCAGCGCAAACCCGGGCACATCATGAGAGTCTCCTGCCTCATGAGCTGAGGCGGTGCTGGTATCGCTGGGGAGCGGCTGCAAGTACAGATAATCATTAGCAGAGAGGTTTGCACGATTAATGTCATGCTCTTCAATAATCCCCAACCCTCCCCCCCATCTGTGGAAAAATTGTCTTCCATGAAAACGGTCCCTGGTACCAAGAAAGTTGGGGACGGCTGCTGTATACTGTCTTAGTCAGCTGGGCAGCCCTAACAAGATGCCATAGACTGGGTGGTCTAAAGAACAGAAACGTATTTTTCACAGTTCCAGAGGCTGGAAGTCTGAAGTCAAGGTGCCAGCAAGGTAGGTTTCATGCTGAGGCCTCTCCTCCTGGCTTCTGGGGAGGGTCACCATGTGGCTGTGTGCTCTTGTGGCCCTCTACCTTGTGCCTGAAACCGTCTTGGGAGTCAGGAGGCCCCGTTCTGTTCTCAGCTGGAGCAAGCCCCGTCTTCCCCTACCTAGGCCTCCCTTCTGTCACACCTGAAATGAAAGTTTTACCAGACCCAAGATGGCCAACCGGTTCCAGGTAGCTGCCACGTCTGGTAGCTCTGCTGCAGCTGCCCGGAGCAGAGAGCCTTGAGTAGAATTCGGAGGTGACATCTGGATGAAGGCCGTGAGTGGGAGAGGGGCAGGGTGAGCAGTCGTTGAGGCTTGCCCAGGACTTTTCAAGTTTCAGAACTCGAAGTCTTGGATTAGACAATCTGTAAGGACCCCGTCAGCTACAATACTGTGATTGTCCCTTACTACAGTACTTGACTGTCTCTACATTCTACTAGGTTCATTCTCCCTTTCCAGAATGTTTTTCACTCGTGATGGGCTCATCAGCAGTAAAATATTAATGCAAGTGTCTAATTTGAAATTGTGAATGACCTCCAGCTAATAGGTCACATGGCATCCAACAGATGTTGCTGGCTTTCTCTTGACAATTTAAAATATCCCACGGTGCCCTGCAAATTTGTGGCAGTGCCCCTCAGTGTACAGTGTAGGTTTGGGAACCATGGTTCTAAGGCATGAAGCATTACTAGAGATAAAGAGAGGTAATAAACAAAAACAAAAGGGTAGCCCTCACAGGAAGATTTATCAGTTACAAATGTATGGGCACCTAATAACATAGCTCCAAAATATAAAAAACAAAAATTGCAGAATCAATAGCAGAAGTAGTCATTCACAGCCATATCCATCTCTCAACAACTGACAGAATGAACATATAAAAGATAAATGTAGGCCGGGTGCAGTGGCTCACGCCTATAATCCTAGCACTCTGGGAGGCCAAGGCGGGTGGATTGCTCGAGGTCAGGAGTTTGAAACCAGCCTGAGCAAAGGCGAGACCCCGTCTCTACTATAAATAGAAATTAATTGGCCAACTAATATATAGAGAAAAAATTAGCCAGGCATGGTGGCGCATGCCTGTAGTCCCAGCTACTCGGGAGGCTGAAGCAGCAGGATTGCTTGAGCCCAGGAGTTTGAGGTTGCTGTGAGCTAGGCTGATACCACGGCACTCACTCTAGCCTGGGCAACAAAGCGAGACTCTGCCTCAAAAAAAATAAAAATAAAAAATAAAAAAAATAAATAAATAAAAACGATAAATGTAATGGGAAATCATTGGAGAAGTTTAAGCAGAAGAGTCACACGATCTGATTTATATTTCAAAAATGTCACTCTGGCTACTTGGAGGGAAACAGACCTAAGTGGGGCAAGAGGGTTGCTGCTGTCAGGCAGGTAGAAAAGCCACGTTCCTTTTGATGTTTGCCTTCCTTGACAGCCCTGTCGCGTATCAGTGTCTTTGGGATGCTCCGCCAGGCCTGGATTCAACAAGAAGAGCCCCTTTAGATGTAAGACAGTAAACACATTTCTGGACAGTCTCTATCTGGAAACTTTCCTATGTGGGAAAACCCCAATAACGCCCATAAACCTTTGTCTCTGTGAATCGAGATCAGAGGTCCCTTCATTCCCTTAAGTCATCACATGGAGGGACCTTTCTGAACTGGATAATTTAAAGGAAAAAATCAGTCCTGATTGTGCGGCTTCCTGTGTCCAGCAGAATAAAAATAATAACATCAATAGTAATAATCAAGTTTATTCAGCACTTCCACTCTGTGCCAGGTATAGTGCTAAATACTTTATAAACTTATCTCACTTAATCCTTATAACAACCATAATCCATCTTACAGATGGGGAGACCGAGGCTTGAAGAGGCTTCATAATTTACCTAAGACCACCCAGTGAATCAACGGGTGGCAACAAGACTAAAATCCAGACCCGCTAGCCTCCAAAGTCCACATTCTTAATCACTATGATATACTGCCTGGCAAGAATTATGTTTCTGAAGAGAATTATGATGTTTTTAGATCAGTATGTTCTTGATAATATTTAGCACCCAGTATTAATAATGTTCCTTGCATTGCTTTGTAACTGAGTTTCACTGATACTACCCCCCTTTTAAAGAATCTAAAAGAAAGAACATGGTCCCAGGGGATGGAAGCTGACAATGCCTTTCAACTGTCTCTATCTTGACTCCCTAGTCCCATTTTAAGACAAATGAAGCCTTTAGATGTTCAGAGAAGGGTGTGCAAAAATATTTGCCCATTTTTAGTTGGGGAGGTGTGTTCTGCTCCTTAAAAAGACATCTGTGTGTTGGGTTTCAGGGCAAGTTACTAATTTCAGAATCCAAGTGAGATCTAACACTATAAAACAATGCCGAAAGTAAAGGAAGGAAAACGAAAAATTAAAGGGGCACCCCTGCCCATCGCTCCGATTCTTCAAAAGTTCCTGAAAACGTATGAGAAGCATTGTGCACAGTCTCAGACGTCCATGTGTCCAGCCATCAAAAGGGACCTGAAAAGCAGCATCGACAGTGACCGGGTTCTCAGGAAGGTGAGTGTATGGTCTGGTTTCCATATTCTTCTCTGAAAAGAACTGGCCAGGGTTTACTCCCAAGGAGCATGGTTCCTCAGTCCCCTCAAGCCTAAAGCTGACTGTGTCACCCCCTCTGCATTCCTGACCAAGTAGAGTCCAAAGCCACCCAGGGCCTGCTCAGCACTTCTCCTACCTTCCCGCTCCTCCCCCCTAGCTGTCCCTCCCACCCCTTCCAGCCCACCTGCCTGTTCTCACGCCACTTCCCTCAAAAGGACTCCCCTCCCGCTCCCCGGCTCTCCTTCTACGCCACATCTGGAAGGCCGAGCCCAAGCTTGAAGGTCACCTCTTTGGTCACCACTGCAGGACTTCCCCTCCCAGCACTCCTGCCACCCACCTGACCCCTCCAAGTGACCATCTCCCTCCCTCCACTGTGGGTGTGTCCCTGTCATCAGGCCTGACCTGCCATCGCCTACACCTGCCATTGTGAGGCCTGGCTCACTTGGAGTGAGGTCAGCACGTGCAGAACTCTGACTCCAAAAGCACTAGGTTCCAGAAAAAATTCTGATGTCATTTCCTTCTAAGATTAAATCCAGGACTTGGGTGTGAGGGGAAAAGAGGAGAGGAGAGGTCAGCAGTGAAATGAAATGGGCAACTTTAAAAAGGGGGCACCTGAGAGACCAGAAGGGAGAACCTAGCACCCCAAAGTGCTCACAACTTTTCTACACCAGCCCAGAAGTTTTGATCAAATACCTACTGATTTCCTAAGATGCTAAGTGCTGAAACAAGGCACTAAAGGAAATTATTAGATAGAGATGGATGCTTTAAAAAAAAGAGAGATCATTATTCTAAGGTGATTCTGGCCCAGATCCATCTCACCATATTTTTCCTAAATGTGTTTGAGAGGTGGGAAGATTACATTGCACCTCTCGCCAAAAGAACCTTCTGAAGTTCCTCTCCCATCTTCCCTCTTTCCTCTGAACTTCCGGCCCCTCTCCTTCCCCTGGGCCTCTCCCCACCCCACTCTGCCCTGCTCCACTCACCCTCCCAGTTCTCTGTAACCCCTCTTCCCAGTTCCTTCTCTAGGGTCCCCCACAAATCTCCTTGGACAATCTTGGACAAAGATCCCAGTAAACTATCTTCCCAGAGCCGCCAGCCTTTTTGTAGTAAAATAGTTACTAATTAACTGTTTTCTACTGCAGTTTTTATAATTAGCCCCCACTACTTAGTCATAGGGTTAATCATAAATCTTGTTCACATTAGTCCCTTCGGCAATGTTTTCCAAACTTTTAAAAGATTACAATCACCATTAGAAATACAATTAACATCCTGACTCCATATGTAAGTACCAGCGCATTAGTGCCACCATAAGGGCTGTTTATGGTGGGCGGGTTGCTTAGGTGAGGTCTCCGTTTTGATTGTGAATGTCACTTAAATAAAAGCCTCACGAGACAATCATTATTATCCTTACTTCCTGAGATGCGCTTGGATAATTTCCCTTCTTTTCTATCTCATAAAGAAGAAAAAAGAAAAAGCTGGTGGCAACCCAGTAAATTGATTTTATGACCCAATTTACCTGCTGGAAAAATCTGTGCCCTATAGGACTTTTCAGAGTTTTGCACATGGCAGAAACTTTGTTAAGTTTGTGTTGAGTCACCACCCCAATGCACACGAGATCAAATGTTAATAATTATTTTAAATGTTCATTAATGTTGTCTAATGACAATATTCCTTTTCCACCTATTCAGATGCATAGACTTCTCGTTACAATATCTAATATGATGCCGTTTTTTTTCTTACACTCCAGTTTACATTTGTAAGACCTGATGGCTCCCCACCAACCACCCTACCAGTTTCCTTGGAACCTTTGCTCATGACAATTCGAGATGAGCGTTACAGGCTGGGGAAAGAGATCTGCATCTGGGGCCTTCAGCTGAGCAACCCAGAGGTTGCCAGACTCGTGAGTCATGGTTTTAAAAATATTCTCTCAAACCTTAAAATTTAATGTAAGCAATTACATCATGTGCTGTGGCCAGAGTTCATTTGGTTGTCAACTGATGTGCTACAAGGCTTTGTTTTTAAAAAACTATTTTCAATGAAATATTTCAAACATGAAAATGGAGAAAATATTAGAACTGACATCTATGGACCCACCACCCAGATGTAATATACTTTTCTTAAGAAATAAAATTTGCAGACATTTACAAATATAATAGCTACAGCTTCATTTCACTTCTTTTCCCACATCTACTTCCCAGAGGCACCATTAGCCTGAAGTTGATGTATATCAACCCCGTGCATATTTTACACTTGTATTACATATGCATGTATGTGCTTATCTGCATAAATGGAATTGCACTGTGTGTATGATTTTATGACTTACTTTTTTACTAACATCATGTTGTCAAGATTTCTCCATATGCATTGATTTCGACTGCCATCATATCACATGCAACCTTCATTTTTGAAAGATAGCTTTGTCACATATGCAATTATATTTTATTTTTTTAAATTGAACTTCCATTAGTGACTGCGAGAAGTCACATAAAGGACTTTGCTTCTAGAAAGGGTAAATCAGATCATTAGACCATCTCTTTCACTGAAGACAAGATAAACACACACACACACACACACACACACTTATTAGGCAAGTAAGAGATCCAAGGTCAGGGATCAAAAATGAAGACCCAGGGAGAAGAACATCACAGGGATAATTATCCCTGTGGGCATTTGAGTTTTAAAAGGGCAGTCACGAAGCTGAAAAGCTACACTATGCTTTTATTTTTAAATTCAGGGTGCTTTTGGCAATCTTGGGTGCACTCAGGGTGCTACCATCCCAGGGTTACACTAAATTCTTGACCTAGGTTTCTCTGAACCATTCCAGTCATATTAATTCAGGGTGCCAAGCTGTATTCAGGCTAGTTTGTGAGTTCTCAGGGGATACATTTTTTCACTATATTTATCTGTTCGAAAAAGGCAATTTTCCTTGGGGTGCATTGGGGGAAAGGAGACTTGGGTTTATTTCTAGTTCATCCTACTTTAAGGGCATAACGCTGTGGCCCACTTTGTGTTTGGGGCCACACCTTCATGTAGAACTTCCTGCTGAACTCTTCACGCTCACTGGCTATGGTTTTATCTCCTATTCCCTGGATCCCATGATCCATGAAAACCAGCACTCACATCTACTTCTTCCATGAAGCTTTTCCGGAAAGCTGGTGTCAGTGCTCAGCACACCCAATCAGGCTCCCATTTTCCCTCATTCATTGACCTTTGGGTATTCCTCACTAACCTGCCAGCCAATTAAAACATTTTTAAAAAATATCTTTAAAATTCTTAGAAGAAAGCGTAGAGAAAAAGCTTCTTGGCATTGGGTTTGGCAATGATTTCTTGGCCATGACACTAAAAGCACAGGCAACAAAATAAAAAATAGGTGAATCGAACTACATCAAAATGAAAAACTTCTATGCACCAAAGGACATAATTAACAGAATGAAAAGACAACCCATGGAATGAGAGAAAATAATTGTAAATCATATATCTAATAAGGGGTTAACATCCAGAATATATAAATAACAGCTACAACTCAACAACAACAAAAACAAGCAATTTAATTTAAAGTGGACAAAGAACTTGAATAGGCATTCTTCAGAAAAGATATACAAATGGCTAATAGGTACATGAAAAGATGTCACTGATCACTAAGGAAATGCGAATCAAAAGCACAGTGACATATCACCTCACACCCGTTAGGAGGGCTACTACCAAGAAATAAAAAATAACAAGCGTTGGTGAGGATGTGGAAACATTGGAAGTCTTTGCACTGTTGGTGGCAATGTAAAATGGCGCAGCGACTACAGAAAACTGTGTGGTGGTTCCTCAAAAGATTAAAAACAGAATGACCGTATGATCCAGCAATTCTGCTTTTGAGTGTATACCCAAAAGAATTAAAAGCAGGGTCTCAAAGATATATTTGCATACCGACGTTCATAGCAGCATTATTCACAATAGCTGAAGGGTGGGAGCAATGCAAGTGTCTATCGACAGACAAGCAGATAAATTAAATGTGGTGTATAGGATGGAATATCATTCAGCCTTAAAAATGAAGGAAATTCTGACACAGGCTACAATATGAGTGAACCTTGAGGACATAATGCTAAGTAAATAAGCCAGACACAAAAGAACAAATACTGTATGATTCCACTTCTATGAGGTACCTATCGGGTCAGATTCCTAGAGACAGAAAGCAGAATGGTGGTTGCCAGGGTCTGGGGGAGGGGCACTGAGGAGCTATTGTTCAATGGGTATAGAGTTGCAGTTTTGCAAGATGGAAAAAAAAAAGAGTTCTGGAGATGGATGGTGGTTAAGATTGCACAAAAATGTGAATGCTTAACACCACTGAACTGTACACTTAAAAATGGTAACAATGGTAAACGTTGTGTGTATTTTACCAGAGCTTAAAAATAAATTTAAAAAGGATATTTTAAATATGTAGCCAGCATTTTAGTTGCTTTTATTCAGAGGGTCAATCAGGGTACCCAGTCCACCCAAGCGGGAAATAGAATGCTGTCCATTCATGTTAAAAGTGATCTTTCACAGTTCCTTAAAATGCAGCCCTCTTGCTGAGCGGGGCTGCTGAGGAATCCTATCCCGCATGGCCGTGGGCCCGCCCACAGCAGCATCGGTGCCCAAGAGTGATGGCACACACTCTGGGTGGGAGCTTTAGGACCCGGTCAAGGGTCTGTTCTGGCCAGAGGAGTGTTAACATTGGCCTTGACATGCCACATGGGCTCCTCTGTCAGGAAGATGGCTCGAATCCAGCACTCAAACCAGGCGTCTCTCATTAAAGACGCCTTGGCACCAGCTCTGTGGTTAAGGTTGCAAGTGCCTTTCTAATCTCAGTCAAGATATAATTTGGAACCCTACAACTGACCAACATGTCATTACCTCGAAAAAACCCTAAGTCCTCCAAACTCCACCAAAGCCTCCCCTGGGCTTAAACTGAACTGAAGGAGTCCTCAGGCTCTGGAGTTTCTAAGTGCTGAAAGGTGGCCTTCACGACATTGCCATGGTTGGTATTTTTACACACCCTCTCCTCTCAGGTGGGGATTTAACTGTCACCGGTATCCTTTGTTACCACGGGGAATGACCTTGCCATAGACCCTGCATTCAGGACACCGTGGGAACATGAGACGGTGCCAGTCCAGATGCTTCCATGTGAGAAGCACCCGGTTACTGAATTTGCACAGTCCTGTTCTAAGCAGACCTCCAAATCCTAATATTCATGGCTATAAATGACAGATAATTTTGTATTTAATTATAAGAAGATTGGCATATCCATACCTCTCTACTAAAAATAACACAACCATGGGAGGGTAAATTTGTTTTGGTTTTTTTTTTCCGCCCTCCTTCCTCCTCCTCCTGAGGAGGGTTAATTTGTTGATTAGAACATCAACATCTGTCTTAGTCACTTCGGGCTGTCACATCAAAGTACCACAGACTGGGGCCACACCTATAATCCTAGCACTCTGGTAGGCTGAGGCAGGAGGATTGCTTAGCTCAGGAGTTCAAGACCAGCCTGAGCAAGAGCAAGACCCTGTCTTGACTATAAATAGAAAGAAATTAGCCAAACAACTAAAAAAAAAAAAATAGAAAGAATTAGCCAGGCACTATGGCACGTGCTTGTAGTCCCAGCTACCCAGGAGGCTGAAGCAGGAGGATCGCTTGAGCCCAGGAGTGTGAGGTTGCTGTGAGCTAGGCTGATGCCATGGCACTCGAGCCCAGGCAAGAGAGTGAGACTCTGTCTCAAAAAAAAAAAAAAAAGTACCACACACTAGGTGGCTTCAACAACAGAAATTTATCTTCTCACAGTTCTGGAGGCTGGGAGTCCCACATCAAGGTGGAGGCTGGGTTGATTTCTTCTGAGGACTCCTTGGCTTGCGAATGGCTGGCCTCTCCCTGTGTCTCCACATGGTCTTCTCTCTGTCCATTTGTGTCTGAATCTCCTTTTCTTATAAGAAAACAAGTCATATTGGGTAAAGCTTTACCCTAATGACCTCATTTAACTTAATTACATCTTTAATTACCCCATCTCCAAATACAGCCACATGCTGAGGTACTGGGCGCTAGGATTTGGGAGGACACGCAATTCGGCCCATACCAACATCTAAAATGATATCCTCCAGTATATCTTATCTCATCGTGAAGCTCGGTGTTTCCCATAGCATTCTTCAAGGAATTTTTGTTTCAAAGGGAAATTATTTTCGTGCCACCTTTTTCTTAGGTAATTATTAACAGAAAATTATCTAGAGGCTAAAATGTCGAGGTAACTGATACGATTGACTTGCAAGCAACATATTAAAGCAAAAAGCACGTCTGTCATGGCTGTGTAAGTGTCTTTCCATCTTGCATTCTAGGCTTTGTTTCTGGAGCTGAAGGGCCGCACCACCTGCCCGTTCACCACCTTAGAAGTCATTGCTTGCAAGATGGATCTGTGGTCTCTAGGGCGACTTGGGAAGGCTCTGCAGTTCAGCGGTTTGCATTCTCTTGTCCTGGACCACTGCAAGTAAGGCTGGAATGCTCAGTCCCTGTGGGGCTCTTACTGCAGGCTACTGGCCCTGGGGACTACAGTTCCTTCCCTTCCCTGACGGTGTGAGGGCCACCAGGCAGGACGCCCTCCTCTCTCCTCCGCATCCTCACAGCCACCCCAGTAGCGGGCACGTTGTGGGCCCTCAATAATTCCTTGTTCATGAATTAATAAATTTAAAAGTTATGTCTGTTTACACTACCCACCTCAGCTTAAAGTTCAAGCCTTGACCCTCCAAATTCCTTGACGATGCTGCTTTACTTCGCCAAACCTCAGTTTTCTGACCCAGGAATGTTACCATCACCTTCCCCCGGAGGCTGCTGAGGACGCATGTGGTTTCACTTGGCAAAGTGGAGACCGCAGTACAAGAAGAGGGAACGGCACAGGCCTGTGAAGGGAGGGACGGAGTGCTGGAACTCTCCTGAACCTGCTCTGGACACACTTTAAAAGGCCCCTCCTGACAGCAGTCTTCCCAGGCTCCTCCCATCTCTGCCCTGGGCCATCTCGCCTCTCTCCGGAGTGGCCAGCTTTGGGGTTCAGAGCTTGTTCTTCCTCCGCTCCCTTGCATGGGCAGTCCCGGCCACCTTCTGCTCCCTTTACCAGGAGGCAGACTTCGGGCCTCCTTCTCTCCACACCCAGCCCGCCCCCACAGCCAGCTCTGGCCCTGGACGTTCGAATTAAGGGTCAGCAGAAATGCCTCTAACTACCCCAGGGAGGGCATCAACATTAACAATCCAGTGCGTGACATAGGTTTTAAAAGTCACTAATTTATTCCTGTTGTGAATATTGTCAGAATTAAAATGAAGTCACAAAAACAAAACCCTGACCGATAGAGCTGGGAAGGCCATGAGGGAGGGAAAAAGAACTATCACAAAAGACTCTGCAAAAGCCACAGTCTTGCACAAAGGCCATCGCAAATACTTCTGGGAGGACATCCGCCCGCCAATTGCCTGTTCAGCCTTAGACTGGCGCCACCCTTGTTATTGATCTCTGTAGCCAAGGATAATTATTTCAAAACAATTACATAAACTCCTCGTTTTTCCTTTAAAAACCCTTGTCTTCCTTTACCTCCCTGGACACGCACACAGTTTACTATGGCCGTGTATTCCCATTGCGATGCCCCTTCCCGAATAAATACCCTTTGCTTTCAGAGAGCCCCTCCCTCTGTTATTTAGGTTGACACCTTCCTTTCTTTTTAGATTTGGAAATGAAGAAATTGAGAGCATCTTCTCAGGCCTGGAGAACAACCAGAGGCTTCACGACCTCAGTCTGCGTTACTGTGGTCTGGGGCCCCAGAGCGGGCCCCGGCTGGGCTCGGTCGTCAGCCAGAGCGCCATTTGGTGAGACCGCGCCCCGCCCCGCCCCATGCGCATCCTGGCACTGTTCTGTCTCGAGTTATACAGCCCACTATGATTTTAATCATATTTTCTCCCCCCTCCCAGTTATTTTTGTTTGCTTGCTAGTTTTTCTTTCTTTCTTTCTTTCTTTCTTTCTTTCTTTCTTTCTTTCTTTCTTTCTTTCTTTCTTTCTTTCTTTCTTTCTTCCTTCCTTCCTTCCTTCCTTCCTTCCTTCCTTCCTTCCTTCCTTCCTTCCTTCCTTCCTTCCTTTCTTTCTTTCTTTCTTCTTTCTTTCTTTCTTTCTTTCTTTCTTCTTTCTTTCTTTCTTTCTTTCTTTCTTTCTTTCTTTCTTTCTTTCTCTCCTCTGTCTCTCTCTTTCTTTCTTTCTTTCTTTCTCTCCTCTGTCTCTCTCTTTCTTTCTTTCTTTCTTTCTTTCTTTCTTTCTTTCTTTCTTTCTTTCTTTCTTTCTTTCTCTCCTCTGTCTCTCTCTCTCTCTCTTGGACAGAGTCTCACTCTGTTGCCTGGGCTAGAGTGCCATGGCTTCAGCCTAGCTCACAGCAACCTCCAACTCCTGGGCTCAAGCAATCCTTCTGCCTCAGCCTCCCAAGTAGCTGGAACTACAGGCATGCGCTACCATGCCTGGCTAATTTTTTCTATATATATTTTTAGTTTAGGGCAATTAATTTCTTCCCATTTTTAGTAGAGACGGGGTCTCACTCTTGCTCAGGCTGGTTTCAAACTCCTGACCTTGAGTGACCCGCCAGCCTCAGCCTCCCAGAGTGCTAGGATTACCCGGCCTGTTTGCTTTTTCTTAATGCTAAGAGGAAGATCCTTTAGTGAAGTTTGAGAATCAAGGATGTCATGCTGAATGACATATTATGTTTTTGGCCAGCTGACATGGTCAATAAGTCTATTTTTTATGGTATATCCTATTATTGATTAATTATTATGATTATTTATTATTTTATGACTAGGTATATTATTTCATCAGATGAAGACTTCAAATCCAAATTTGGGGAAGTGGAACTAACATCAAATTATTTGTATTTTGCCTCCCTTCCCCAGTGAGCTGTACCTTGATGGCAATTACCTGCAATGTTCCGGAGCTTTGGCTCTCCTCAGACCCCTGGCAGAGTATGCAGAGATGCAGGGGAGACGCCAGCTGGCCACAGCCTCACCAGACACCCAAAACCCCCCTCAGCTGCTCCCAGGTGAGTGCTGGGGAACTTGGCACCATGCTCCTGTTGGGGCCACCTAAAAATAGGGAACTTGACTTTGATTAACAGTGACCTTCTTAGCGTCAGCTGGGATTCTCCTTCCTGAGTATGAGACAAAATGATGGCCCCCAAGGATACCTTTGTCCTCATCTTCAGAACCTGTGCATTGCATATGTCACCTCCCATGGCAAAAGAGACTTTACAGATGAGATGAAGTTAAGGATCTTGTGATAGGGACATCATCCTGGATTATCCTGGTGGGTCCAATGTAACCACAGGGATCTTAATAAAAGGAAGGTGGAAGAGTCAGGACACGTGACAGTGGAAGCAGAGGGTTGGGTGACCTGAGGAAGTGACCAGGAGCCAGGGAGTGCAGGAAGCCTCTAGAAGCTGGAACAGGCAGATGAACAATTTCCGCCAGAGCCTCCAAAGGAATGCAGCTCTGCTGACACCTTGACTTTCGCCTATAAGACCCATTTCAGATGTCACGCCTCCAGAACTGTAAGATAACAAACTTGCATTGTTTTAAGGCACTAAGTTTGTGGTCACTTGTTATAGCAGCAATAGGAAACTAGCACAACATGGGTTTTTTTGTTTGTTTGTTTTGTTTTTTTGACACATAGTCTCACTTTGTTGTCCAGGCTAGAGTGAGTGCCGTGGCGTCAGCCTGGCTCACAGCAACCTCAAACTCCTGGGCTCAAGCAATCCTCCTGCCTCAGCCTCCCAAGTAGCTGAGACTACAGGCATGTGGCACCATGCCCGGCTAATTTTTTTTTTCTATATATATTAGTTGGCCAATTAATCTCCTTCCATTTATAGTAGAGACAGGGTCTCACTCTTGCTCAGGCTGGTTTCGAACTCCTGAGCTCAAACGCTCCGCCCACCTCGGCCTCCCAGGGGCTAGGATTATAGGTGTGAGCCACCACGCCCAGAAACTAGCACAACATGTTAATCAGACTGTGTAGGTTAGAAGTGAAACCAACCCAAACAGGATTAAAGAACAAGATTGGTTTATTGGCTCACATGACTGAGATGTCCTTGGGTACAGCTGTTGTCAGAGATGGCTGAATTCAGTGGCTCACACCATGTTATCGGGAGACCCAGGGCTTGCTGCTCTTGGCTCTACTTCTCTTCAGAGGGCAGCCTTGTTCCTCCCCAGTCAACTTGGCCTTCTCCAAGCAGGAAAAGGCAGTTAGTTGATGCGCCTGCCAACAGTCCCAGGGCTGTATACTCAGGACTTGGAATCAACCAGAAAGCGTGAGCTCCTTTCCTCCAGTGACCATGGGTCAAATCCCACAGGAAGGTTCTAATTGGCCCTCCTTGGGTCACAGACCTACCCTTGGCCCAGTCTCTGTGGCCCAGGCCATGGTGAACAATGACTGGCTAGAAATGATCACACACCTGTCCTGTGGGCCAGCTGGGTCACTGTGACAGCCGCCCTGCCAGCATCCCACGATTCGTAGAGTGGTGCGGCAGCCCCCCAATGAGCAGACAGATGGAAGGACAAATGCAGTACAGACAAGAACAACCGCTGTGGCTGGGTGTGGTGGCTTACGCCTGTAACCCTAGCACTCTGGAAGGCCAAGGCAGGCGGATCATTTGAGCTCAGGAGTTCGAGACCAGCCTGAGCAAGAGCGAGACCCTGTCTCTACTATAAATAGAAAGAAATTAATTGGCCAAATAAAAATATACAGAAAAAATTAGGCGGGCATGGTGGCACATGCCTGTAGTCCCAGCTACTTGGGAGGCTGAGGCAGGAGGATTGCTTGAGCCCAGGAGTTGGAGGTTGCTGTGAGCTAGGCTGAGGCCACAGCACTCAAACCCAGGCAACAGAGTGGGACTCTGTATCAAAAAAAAGAACAACCACTGCTTACTCCCCTATAAATGGCTTTTCATGGCTGATATTTGACCTCAGCTGAGAGTCCTATATTGGGCAGGAGAGGGGACTGAATCTGGCAACTCTATTCTACCATTCCCAGTTTCTCAACATTGAAACTGTAACAATGAAAAGTAGAAATGAATTGGTGCTGAACTCTGCCTCAGGCTAGCAGTAATATTCTTCAATGAATACATGAATTGATTGTAAAAACAAACAAATAAAGCAGCGCCATCCATCCCATTGAGAAATGTGTTCAATACAGTCTTGTTTTTATATTTAATTAGGATTTATCAGTATGTGTAAAATACATTGTATTGAGCAATTATATATTCCTAACCACAGAAGATGAGATAAAATAAGTGCAGAAGAAATGTTAATACTTTAGAGCCTTATGATCCCAAGAAATTTTTAAATTTAAATAGTTGTATATGTAGCCTTCTTATTACAGAGAAGTATCACAGCATGACCTATAAAAGACTCTTGCATATAAAACTCTGCAGAGTAAGTAGAATGGAAATACAACAGACGCACAAGAAGAAAAGGGAATGGTGTAAAATTTTCCATTACTAGAGAAGAGTTTGCTCATGTTTTGTGTTGTTTGTGTAATCTAATGAATGATGATGAGTATCAAATTGCTAGGAGTTTAGATATCATTCAATCCACTTGAGAGAATAATATAACAGATTTTATTTTTAAATGTCAATAGTTGTCATTCTCCTTTGAGGAGAAATCTCATCCTTTGAAACTGCAAAACTTACAATGAAAAATGTAGATACCAACCTAACTATGTGCAAGATAGCACATAAGCTTTTCAGTATTCCTCTAGGATGTCCTAAGAGCAAAAGTATTTTGAGAATACCGCTTTGTAAGACTCAAGTGTTTGGTTTTCTCTCCTGTTTTGTGAGCTACACCCAGGCCTCCCTGTAACTTCTCCTCCCTGCCAGAGTCATGCACAGTGGCTTTCTGTTGCTGACAGCCAAAGGGCCCAAAGGCCTCATCACGCAAGGACAGTTTGTTTTCTTAATTACCTGTTGTAACATATAAATGCAATCTTAATAATGATGCTCCTTCCTTCCTTCATCCTGTGTGTGTCCGTGTGTGTATGTCTGTGTGTGTGCGCCAAATATTCATCTAGGTGCTTGGGATATTTTAGTGCATAAAACAGACGAAGCTCTCAGCTTGAAGAGGGGCATTCAGCGTGCTTGTGCAGGTGCATGCGTGGTGGGGGGCAAGGGAATCAGACAATTTTTTAAAGTTGTAATAAACATCTGCATGCTATCGTTTGTTAGAGGGTGGCAATCGCTATCGAAAAAGAAAAAGCAAAGCCCGGTAAGTGAGTGTGAGAACCTGGAGAAGGAAGATGGATGGGATGTGGTTGTAAGTAGACAGTTGAGCACAGACCTCCTGAACGGGTGGCATCTGAGTACAGACACAGGAGGTGAGAGAGTGAGCCCTGCCAGTAAGTGGGGAAGAACATTCCAGGCAGAGGAAACTGCCTGTCCGAAGAGAGGGAAGTGCCTGTCCCAGGCCCTAAGGCCTTTGCACTCAGGAGCAGCAGGAGGGCGCCTGCCTGTGCAGAGAGTAAGGCCGGAGCCTGAAGGGCCTGTTAGCTAGTGAGGAGCAGAGGAATGACTGATGGGCCTCAGGTTTGAGAATAGCCCCTCAATCAATCTGGCAAACAGCCCGGGGGTGAGGAGAGGGTGGGCAGGGAGACCCGTGGGAGGCTGTTGGCATCCAGGAGAGAGGTGCCTACTCAGGTGAGTCATAGCAGGGAGGTGTGAGAAGTGGTCAGATGTTGCACTCCTCCATCTCCTATGCATTGGTAGGGTGCAGGAGAAAGGAAGAGTCCAGAATGACTCCAGAGCGATAATATTCTAATATATTGCTTTACACGTGCCAAAAAGTGTTCTTCCCTGCTCAGTAATCTTAGGGATTTGGAGCCACTTTTATAGAAGGGCCACTGTGTGTGTAAAGAAGAATTAACGTGAGGCCTGGCAGGATGGTTCTGGGGCCCTACTTGATCGTGTGTTCACCTCCTGTCTTCCAGGAGAGAAACACGAAACCACAGGCCTGAACTGAGGTGAATATGATCTTGGGCAGGTCAGAAAATTCTCTCTTGTGAGAAGTATCTGTGCCCAAAGTGTACATAAAATAAAAACAATAGCCAGTATCAAAGTATGTCAAAAACCCATTCATTTGACTTTAAACAGCCTGCTTTTTTTTAAATCTCTTTTTTTTCCAACCAGACAGACAGAGAGGAAGTTCAACTTTAAACCAGATTACAAAATCATCTGAAGCTATAACAGTGAAAACTACTTCAGGGAAGAAAAGGAGAAAAAAAGGTATTTTTGTTTGTTGTTTCAACTATTTCTTCCACTTCCTTCATCTTCTAAATCACTTTCTCCTTTCTTGGGCTGTGTGTTGTCACTACTAAGTAATTGCCCCAGACAGAGAGAAAAACTCAAGTGGAGAAAAAAGAAAACTTAATGTCTCGTGACCTCATGTAAACCAAGCACAGAACGGCCTTGCCATGGCCACCAGAGGAATTAGTCTTTGGCGCGTTCAGCATTCAAAAAAAGGGACTGTGGGGCCTAGGCTGGTTTGGGAGCATTTCTGCAATTAACAACCAGCAGGATCTGATACGCTTAGCTTGCAGACTTCCCTCCTATGATTGTTACTTAAAATCAGAAACTGAGTGATTTAGAAGAAGTTTTAAGAAATCACTAACTCCATAACCACAGAGCAGGGTTATACTAAGTAAAAAGCTGTCCGAGTGTTAAAGGTTCCCAGCTCAGTGTGAGGGACCAGAAGTCTATTCTGACCCTTCCACTCATGCCTGGCTCTCAGCACCCTGCTTTGCAAAATGAGGACTCTGTGCTCACAGCCTCCTACGTTCCATGCCAGCTTCACTGCTTTGAAATTCTAAAGAGAAAGCACAAGATTATCACTGGTTGTGTCGCCAACAGTTTTGGGAAACTGTCATGGAAGCTAAACTAAATTTGTGTTGTTCTGTTTTAGTCCATTTCATGTTTTTTTATACTATTAGTTTGGGTAAAGGCAACTGGCCCTTACAATCAAGCCTGTCACCTTTGGCTTTCTCTTCTTCAATTTTAATCTGTTTTTGTGTGGTCGTTTTTCCGTCCTGGAATTATCCTTATATCTCCTCTATGCAGTCTCACCGAATTAGAAAATTACAAATTTGGCCTGGTGTGGTGGCTCACACCTGTAATCCTAGTATTCTGGGAGGCTGAGGCAGGAGGATCGCTTGAGCCCAGGAGTTTGAGGCTGCAGTGAGCTATGATGATGCCATGGCACTCTAGCTGGGCAACAGAGTGACAGTCTGTCTCAAAAAAAAAGAAAGAAAAGAAAAAGAAAGAAAGAAAATTACAAATTCTTATGATCTAAAATGCCAAAGGAAAATTCAAAGTGAGAAAATTTATCATACCCTGTCTCTATTGTCAATGCAAATATTGTCTTTCCACTGGATAGTGCTAGTAGATTTTAGAAAACCTAGTAGAAGGGGAAAAAAAAGAGAGAACCGTGCTAGGTTGTCATTTGTTTTAGGTGGTGTCTTAATCGGTTTGGGCTGCTATATAACAGAATACAATAGACGGGGTAGCTTAAGCAGCAAACATTTATTTCTCACAGTTCTGGAGGCTGATTCGAGCAGAGTGCCAATATGAAGGCCCTGGACGACCGAATGTCTGGTGAGGGCCTGCTTCAGAGACAGCCACCTTTTATCAGTGTTGTCACAGGCCCGAGAGAGGGCTAGAGAGCTCCCTGGTGGCTCTATAAGAGCACAAATCCCATCCATGAGGGAATACTCCCTCATGACCTCATCACCTCCCAAAGGCCCCACTACCTAATACCGTCATGTTGGGGTTTAGGATTTCAACATATGAATTTTAGGGGGACACAAACATTCAGTCCATAACAGACAGTTACCATTTGGGGATATTTTCAACCAAAAATCCTTTCAGAGGAGTTGGCCGGGGTTCCCGTGAGGATAAGGATGATCGCCACTCCCAGCACGGGTGGCCCTACAGAGGATGACCCTGCACTGGCTACATGACACCTGAGGGCAGAGGAGTGCTGGGTCACCAATTCTAACTCTTCATCTAGACGTAACAGCAACTGGCAAAAGAACAAAGATGGAGTGTCTAACTGCATCACACTGCGGGTTAGCTCGGCGTTGCAGAAAGACCAAACAGGAAAGTCGATGTGGGAGCTTCAGTGCTTCTCAAGGCTGGAGAGAGGCCCTGACCACTGCTATTTGCTAAGCCTCCCTGATTTATTGTTTTTTTTTTTTTTTTTTTTTTTTTGAGACAGAGTCTCACTTTTGTTGCCCAGACTAGAGTGAGTGCCGTGGCGTCAGCCTAGCTCACAGCAACCTCAAGCTCCTGGGCTCAAGCGATCCTCCTGCCTCAGCCTCCCAAGTAGCTGGGACTACAGGCATGTGTCACCATGCCCGGCTAGTTTTTTGTATATATATTTTTAGTTGGCCAATTAATTTCTTTCTATTTTTAGTAGAGACGGGGTCTCGCTCAGGATGGTTTCGAACTCCCAACCTCGAGCAATCCGCCCGCCTCGGCCTCCCAAGAGCTAGGATTACAGGCGTGAGCCACCGCGCCCGGCCTGATTTATTGTTTTTTTAAAGAAACGAATTAATGGCAAAGGTTAAAATAAATTGCACAATATCCGAAGTCTTTACATTTAACAAGACAACTCTTCTAACACATAAAAGGCAATGACACCAGAGTCTGACTGTGGGCCCTCTGTGAATGTGACTCTTCCTGTGTGCCACCCCCACCCAAGCCCTCACTCTTCATCTCTGTAGGCCCTGCAGGTGTTAACCGCGCTTAGAAGATGGATTGTTCGAGAGAAAAGTCAAAAAAAGAGCAACACGACAACTCATCCTTCAGCTTTTAAATAATAGCTATGTTGAGGCCCAAATTACAACAATGCCTTTCAGCTACTAAAACCTGGCACAGGCCGGGCGCGGTGGCTCACGCCTGTAATCCTAGCACTCTGGGAGGCCGAGCGGGAGGATTGCTCGAGGTCAGCCTGAGCAGGAGCAAGACCCCGTCTCTACTATAAATAGAAAGAAATTTATTGGCCAACTAATATATAAAAAAAATTAGCGGGGCATGGTGGCGCATGCCTGTAGTCCCAGCTACTCGGGAGGCTGAGGCAGGAGGATTGCTTGAGCCCAGGAGTTTGAGGTTGCTGTGAGCTAGGCTGACGCCACGGCACTCACTCTAGCCTGGACAACAAAGCGAGACTCTGTCTCAAAATAAATAAACAAACAAACAAACAAACCCTGGCACAAAGGCACCAGACTTTCTTCTTTTGACCTTTGTGAGCCATATGGACCCTCTCACCATGCCCCCTCGGGAGTCCAGTGCCTTGCAGTTTTCCAGGGAAGAGGTTAGACGCCTTGAAGAATTGCAGGTTGCCTGTGGCCATTCTTTCAGTCGGCATTGATGGGGTAAAATTTCTCACGGCCCGTTCTGGGCTGGTATGTGAGGGATGTAGCAGAATATCCGTGGTCTCTGCCCCAAAGACTTATCTTCTGGTCACTGCAGCTGCCTCAAGGGTTGTATTAGTCTGTTCTGGCTGCCATAAAACAAAGTAGCATAGGCCGGGTGGCTTACACAACACTGCCTCATAGTTCTGGAGGCTGGAACTCATGAAGTCAAGGTGTTGGCAGGATTGGTTCCTCCAGAGGGCTGTGAGGAAGAGTCTGTTCATGCCTTTCTCACACCTTACGGTGGTCTGCGGGCAATCTTTGGTGTTCTTTGGATTGTAGATGCATTGCCCCAATCTTTGCCTTTGTGTTCACATGGCGTTCTCCCTGTGTCCATATTTCCCCTTTTTATAAGGACACCAGTCGTATTGGCTTGGGAGCCCACCCTATTCCACTATGACCTCATCTTAACTAACCGTATCTACAACAATCCTACTTCCACATGAGCTCACCTTCTGGCTATTGGGGTTAGGACTTCAAGGTATGAATTTTCCAAAGGGGGCACAGTTCAACCCATGACAAGGGGCCTCTGAATGTAATTTAGAGATGGGCTGTGCACCTGTGCAACAAACAGCCACACAGGGTGGCACCTGCAAGGGCCAAACATGGACACTGGGTTCAGAGAAGGCTGTTCTCCCCCAGGGGTGCACCTGGGGAGAAGGCTTTGTGAACGAGCAGGCCTGGTGAGGAAAGAAAAGAAGGACTTACGTGAGGAAGAAGGACACTCACAATGCAAGCCATGAACCACACGTTCAGCCAGAACAAGAGGATGTGGGGAGGGTGGCCCTGGCATGAGGTAGGGAGGACTTTGCATGTCAGGTCAAGAGTCTGGACTGAACCCAGTAGACAATGGGAGTCGTGAAGGTCTTTTGTCTCCCAAGGAATCCTTTGCCTCAAACAATAGAAGCAACTTTGCGTCTAATACATATTTATTGCATAGTTTCCTGTCATGCTTTCCAGAGTTCACAAAGGAAATTAAAAAACAGCTTCCTGCATTGGACAATTGCTTTTGCAGTCATAAGGTGTTTGTTTGGGGAGTGAGTTTGGTCTTGGTAGAAGAGTTCTATTTGTTTAAAAATAAAGGGTCAGATTGAGCTGATTTACATCAACCTCCTGGGTGAGGAGTCCAGATGGTTTCCATTTGGTCCTAATTGGAAACAGCCAAACTATTTTTATGCGCGTTCCCGTCGTGGACAGGAGGCTTTTGGCCTGCTGCTTGGAAAGTTGTCCCCACAATGCCATATGAGTCAAAATGCCCGTTCAGAAGCCTGACACCCCCTTATTACTCCACTCATTTGGAGTAATAATTAGAAGACCTTTACAACTTTACGTTGAGCAACCATTGAGAAGTTGACAGAAGCAGAAAGTATCCCATTTCTATGCCTGCGGAAGTTAGACGTGTTTGTCCAAACCAGTCTAGCCCAGAGCACCGCTGAATATGCAGAACCATGAGACCAGTGGTTCTCAAACTGGAGCAGTTTCAGGGGCACCCAGGGAGCTTCTTAAAACACAGATCTCTGGGAACCCAGTAAGTCTGAGGTAAGGCTAAAAAATGCACATTTCTATCAAGTTCCAAGAGGCTGATGCTGTTGGTCCAGGGATCATACTTTGAGAACCATTATTTTAGACTTTAAAAAAATCACATTGGCTGGTCTCGATTTATTTTGCTCATTGAAGAAAATCAGAGGGCAGGCTGAGGCTCCTAGATGCCTCTACTCTGCCCTAGAAACCACAGAACAGACAGGACCCAGACCCATTTCTGTTTGGGCTTTTCTGTCTCCTCCGTGCTCAGCTGGGCCCATTCTGAACCCCAGGGCTCTCTGAATCATGGGGATCTAGGAAGTGGGGAACGCTGGGCCTGGAGCTCCATCAGCCCTCAAGTGCATGATGTCTGGCTTGGTCTGTGCCTAGTCACAAACTGGTGAGGTCCAGAAAGAACCAGAAGACCAAAAGCCACTGAAAGGTCCTCAGGATAAGATAAGTTGGTTATCTGCAGATAAGATGGTTTCCCTGAGCCCCATTCAGCCAGTCATGCCTGCTGCCTCAGGCCCCAAAAGACCCAGTGAGGACTCAGCAGTACCCTGTCACCTGGACCTGTTCCACTCCCACTCCAAGCCCCAGATGATAATCTCCAGGACTGTTTCACTTCTGGAGGATTTCAGACAGGGAGGGCAAGTACATGACTTAGGCATGTACAGGGGGCAAAATCCAACCATAAAATCGTCCATCCACAAGCTTGCGCTGGGTCTGACTTTTATGACAGTACCATGCCACCCAAGTGGCAAATACACTTCCCCAAATAAGGCATTGTTGCTTATATCTTAGCCACAGTCCACAGAAATGCCAGCAGCAGTAAGGAATGCAAGAGCCAAGTTCAAAAGTCAAGATGTAATCTTCAAAACGGCTTTATTAATTCCAAAACAGGAAGTCACCAGTTAAAATCCTGAAATAATTTTATTTGGGGTTTCATCCTGGGGTGATAGCTAAACAATGGAAATCTTTATAGAAAGGTTCCAGGGTCCAAGGTGTGAATCATCCAACTCTAAGTACATTTTGCTTAAGTCCTATAATCAAGCAAACAGACTTTATGTTCTGTTTATAAAACTGGGAATTACACAGGAAATTACACATGTTCCTTGTCAATGGAAAGATGCTATTTTTAACAAGCTTTAAAAAAAAATTCAACCACAAAGAGAAGGTCCTACCAGGGCCTGGCATCCACAGACGAACACGTGAGTAGCGGTTAAGCAGAGCACTCTGACGTCCGCCAGAATGTAGGAGGCCCTCCTGCTCCGGTGGTCCCAGGAAGGGCCAGGGAGTGAGAGAGATGGGGAACCTCCCTGGGGGAATGTTGTTTCCATGAAAATTTACACTTGACCTTTGGGAACTGGCCTACATGGGAAAGAGAGCTCTCTCTGGAAGGAATGAGAAGAGGTTCGTCAGCTGGGTAAGGGAAGGCTCAGGGCAGGAAAGTGCCTGGCGTGTTAGGCAAGCGGGAAGTCTGATGTTCAGCACAGAGTAGTCGGCGGGAAAGCGGCTGGAGATGTGGCTGAAGAGCCCAGTGCACCCACATGGCCAAAAGCCATGAATGCTGAGTTAGGGAGTTAGATTTCTCCTGTGTACAAAGGGTGAGCCTTGATGGTTTTGAAGCATGACAATGACATAGTGAGGGCTGTGTTTTTCAAAAGTATCTTGGGCAGCTTTGCAGAATATGCTTTAGAGAAAGAAACATCTGGACAATGTGAGACTAGGAGGACTTTTTTTTTTTTTTTTAGTTTAAATTCGTTTTATTTTTGGACAACCTTCATGCCACGTTCTTTAAAAACAATGTCTCTCCTCCAAATACATCACAGTCAAAATAAATGAAGAGCTCAAGATGACACCAGCCCTATTTGTCTTAAGTCTGGATGTATGTGGATGACAAGCAGCAGCAATTATGATGGCGGGTGATAGGTCCAAAGTAATTGCTGAATTTGTTAACATCTTTCCATTTCTAAGCCATCCTTAAGGAAAATTGTACCTGCAGTCGCACCATCCTCTCGGTAGTCCAGTAGGGCAGCCACACCACCCGAACTGTGTTTTCACCAATAAAGAATGGGTAGGAGGCAGGGCGCGGTGGCTCACGCCTGTAATCCTAGCACTTTGGGAGGCCGAGGCGGGCGGATCGCTCAAGGTCAGGAGTTCGAAACCAGCCTGAGCGAGACCCCGTCTCTACCAAAAATAGAAAGAAACTAATTGACCAACTAAAAATATATATACAAAAAATTAGCCGGGCATGGTGGCGCATGCCTGTAGTCCCAGCTACTCGGGAGGCTGAGGCAGTAGGATCGCTGAGCCCAGGAGTTTGAGGTTGCTGTGAGCCAGGCTGACGCCACGGCACTCACTCTAGCCTGGGCAACAAAGTGAGACTCTGTCTCAAAAAAAAAAGAATGGGTAGGGGCCAGGCGCGGTGGCTCACACCTGTAATCCTAGCACTCTGGGAGGCCGAGCGGGAGGATTGCTCAAGGTCAGGAGTTCGACACCAGCCTGAGCAAGAGCGAGACCCTGTCTCTACTATAAATAGAAAGAAATTAATTGACCAACTAAAAATATATATACAAAAAATTAGCCAGACATGGTGGTGCATGCCTGTAGTCCCAGCTACTCGGGAGGCTGAGGTAGTAGGATTGCTTGAGCCCAGGAGTTTGAGGTTGCTGTAGGCTAGGCTGACGCCACAGCACTCACTCTAGCCTGGGCAACAAAGTGAGACTCTGTCTCAAAAAAAAAAAAAAAAAAAAAAAAAGAATGGGGAGGGATTTTGAAATTAATAACGATGTGCTTGATGTGTTCTACAGCCCCTGTCATTAAAGGTTTTACTCTTTCTGGTCTCTGTTCCTCAAGTTTGCCTTTGGTTGATTCATGTGAACTTTGACGCGCTCCTCGTAGGCTTCTTTTGTGTCGCTGGTTTCCTGCAAGTGGATGGTTCATGACAATATCAATACCGGTGTTTACTGCACTCTAGCACCTTCACCCTGGGGGCCCTCAGCAGTGGCATTTCCACCAGTGAGTGGCTCATCAATGTTACCCTCTGTCCTATGGACCATCTTCCCCTCCACCCCCAGACACAGCCCATTTGCAGTCTCCAAGATCACGTAAATGTCGCAGAACATTTCGCCATGGCTGGTGAGATCCCGGTAGATAATCATGATGGTAGCCGCAGGGAGCTGGCGCAGGAGCCTGGAGCCGTGCTGGGGGTGGGGGCAGAGAGCGTCCTCCTTGAGCAGAGAGCCAGCGGACAAGCAGGATTCTTTCACTCTAGTTCAAGCAAGAGAAGATAAAGTGGAGACCTGAGGCTGTGGTGATGGAAAGACAGAGTATAGATATATTTAGGAAAGAGAATTGACAGGATCTAGTAGCCAGATCAATGGGAGTGGTAAGAAAGATTCTGAAGTCAGGGACGCCTGGCGAAGTCTGGCAATTAACCAGAGAGAAAACAGGGGGGGCAGAGGTCCATACTGGGTCTGTAGAGTGGCTTCCAGGCAAGGCTTGCCGGCGTCAGGAATATATGTCTGATCATCGGGGAGGCAGTGGTGGAAGGGAGGTTGCTCCTACCCTGGTGTTGCAGGACTTACGAAGTCCAGAGGTGACTCTGGGAAGCAAGCCACTAACACTGTGTACTAAGGGCCCCTAACACTGTTATTTCACAGTGCTTCCCAGTCAGTCCCTACAATGCTTCTACGAAATGAGCATTATGATCTTTATTTTACCAGCGAGGAAATTTGGGTTCAGGGAAGTTAAGTGACTTTCCGAGAAGTTGCACAGCACTTTCCAGAGGGAGGTTTTAAACCTGGGGATTTTATGAATTTTACTACATCACCCTGCCTCTTAGGCACATCTAGGCATAGCCTTGTCACTGCTAAGTTCTTTGAGACAGAGAGTAAATTAAAGTGGTCATTGTTGGTGAGCATGTTTTTGTTTTAGTAAACATTTGTACAGAAATGTAAGAATAGGTAAAAATGGGTTGGGGTGAATATAGCTGGAGTGAGTCAAGTACTACCCGGGCCTGAGCATGTACTCACCCTTATACCAAGGAATTTGCTTTCAACCCTGAGAGAAGAATTTAGTTTTGCTTAAACTTCGGTTAAAGTCCTGGAGCAGAGAATCCGTGTGCTGAGCAGCGTGCCCCTTCCTGCCTTCCAAGAGGGGCTCTAGGACTCGCTAGCGGCCACATTCTGGAGAGTTGTTTACACCATCATTTTCCAAACTGCTTATTTTTCATGGGCAAAGATAACATTGTCACCTATCTTACCATCAGCTAGGGGGACATTTGGATTGTTTTTCCCAAGGGTGTGCAAGTTGTACCAGGCCAATCGCAGGCCCGGAAGCATCGTTCCTCTCCAACGGCCCATTTTAGCCACGCTGGCTCAGCTAGGGGTGTAGATTGGCTGAGAAGGTTTCTTTCCTTGTAACACTGAGCAGCAGTAAAGGAATTTAGCCTTTGGCCTAAAGCCTTGTCCTGTTGGCCGCTGCTGCTTTCTGGCATGCCGGAAGGGGGCAAAAAGAAATCAGTGCCACATGTGATCAGTGTCCACATCATTAATCATTCTGGGCAGTCAGCTCAACTTTCCAAAGGCATTTATGTTTGTGAAGAGATTTTATAAATAGGAAAATTATATTCCATTCATGTTCATGAGTCAAGGCATCATTAGCGACATTGTACTTGGAAAAACAATGAACAGCGACATAAAAGTTTCTGTGATACAATTGCACTTTACACTCTACTAGTCATTGATTCATTTATTCAACAAACAATTATTAAACACCCACCATGTGCCAGATGCTGTTCTAGTATGAATAGTATAACACTGTTACATCATTCATGACAGCTGACATTTGCTGTCACATACCCTGGACGCAAGGACAAACGAGATTGAACAAAGACAGGCTTATCCCCAGTAAAACCAAAGGGTGGGCCAGTTTTCACCCCTGCACCTGTGTTCTGAAGGAAATAAGTCCTGTCTATCTCATCCATCAATCCAGCAAATTAGATTCATATCCAAAAAAAACCAGTGGAACTTCTTTAAAAAAAAAAAAATTATACTTTTTCCTTTTTTTCAACTGTTAACCTAGGATGGCCCGATGTCCAAATTTACCTTCTTTCCCTAAAAAGTCAGTTTTCTTTTAAGGATTGGAAACTTTATACTTGATCGTCACTGACTCTTCTCTCTTTCTTGGTCTTCCTACACACTAGTGGACATTCCCTTAACATCAGCTTCATAAGGGCAGGATTTTTGTCTCTTTTGTTCCCTCTTGGAGCCCCAGGGCCCAGACCAGTGCCTGACACATCATAGGAGCTCAAAAATATTTGTCAAATGCTGAATAAATCCAAGTCTTGTCTAGCCCTGGGGTTAGGCTCTCAAGTCATCATGTTGACCAAAATTAGTGTATATTTAGTAAAATTTAGTTAAATGAGCCTTTAAAATCCCTTAAATTGCCCACACAGTGCAACATATGGACATATTATCTCTAAGCTTCACACAGTTTCTTCCCCAACTTTGGAACAGATCACCTGCTCTCTCTTCAGCGGGGCACCGAATGAAGTGTCTGGCTAGTGCTCAGGGTGTGCATTTAACTGTCAACATTTGGAAGCCCCTGGAAGCAACTTGGCTTTGGGGCTGGAGCTCAAGATCTCCCATTTCACGTCTACTAAGTGGAGGAGCCCGCATTACTGCCACAGCTATTTCTCTTACTCCGTCCCCTTCCTGTTTTTCTCTTTGCCAAACTCCTACACTCGAACTGGTACACATTAAACATGTGCATGATGCTGCTGCACAGCTGTGACAACGGACTTTATAAAAGCTGCACAGACTGATGAGGGTGAACCAGACCCCAGGACCCCTGACCTCAAGTCATGAAGTCTACGGAGACAAGATGGTCCTTTCTCCTTCAAACTTCCAGAGCTCACTTTTCAGGCCCCTGTAAAGAATGCATCCCCTTATACGGGCTGTCCCCTCCCCAGGATCAGCAGACAACTCATTCATCTTCTACCAAGAAATTTCTAGAAACATCAATTTCCCTCGTTAGTGAAAGTAAATGGGACAATCTAAATCTTAGATGGAATTTCCTCTCATGCAGAGCAATGTTGGGCTTCCTGTTGTAGAGAACAAAGAATGTACCAAGCACAAAATGAGGACTTTTAAATCATTTTTGCAGTATCTCCTTGGCTACATTGCAGAATGCATCTGCTCACACAAGTCCAATAAGCACCATCTTAAGAAAATAAAATCAGCTTGTGATAAACAGGGGAACTCTTCTTTAAAAATAACAAAGTACCCTGATTCTCTTGCAGGAGTCAAGAAGAAGAGTAAAGGTCTGAGTGAAGCTGGTCCTTGGCTGGAGAAGTTGCACTTGGCAGATAATGGTATAGATGGAAAAGGAAGAGGAGAAAATGACTTGTTGGAATTCACTCAAATTTTAACACGGTGAGTAGCAGAGTAAGAGGTTTTATTTGTTCACCTTCCAAAAATTAGTGTTTGAATTAAACCATGGAGACAATGATTTGTAATCGCAGCTTTTTAGCAGTTTCCGGTGAGGTTTTTCAGCCCTGAGAGGGAAGCAGTGACCCACCTTAGTCTTGGTACCTGACATGGCAGTCGTGTGTGAACCCATAACGGGGTCTCAAAGACTCCACTAGAAGCTGCATTTTAAGAAATCTGCAGCCAGGCACAGTGGCTCACACCTATAATCCTAGCACTCTGGGAGGCTGAGGCGGGAAGATTGTTTGAGCTCAGGAGTTCAAGACCAGCTCTGAGCAAGAATGAGACCCCGTCTCTCCTAAAAATAGAAAGAAAGAAATTAGCTGGACAACTAAAATTATATAGAGAAAATATTAGCCAGGCATGGCGGCACATGCCTGTAGTCCCAGCTACTCGGGAGGCTGAGGCAGGAGGATCACCCAAGCCCAGGAGTTTGAGGTTGCTGTGAGCTAGGCTGACGCCACGGCACTCTAGCCTGGGCAACAGAGTGAGATTCTGTCTCAAAAAAAAAAAAAAAAAAAAAGGAAAGAAAGTTTGCAACTGAGGAAAGACAGGAGGTGTGACCTCCAGATTTTTCTTCCCTAAAGTCAGGATATAATGTAAAATATAAGCGAGGTGACCTGAGGAAGAAAGGCAGCCTACTTGGGAGTAAACACTGTTTCGTGTTTGATTACAAAGTTGTCCCAGCCTCTTCAGGCAGAAAGATGCAGCTGTTCTCAAAAGCATCTGGAAAGCAGAATATTTCCTTTCCATGTTTATCCTGACAACCTTAGGCATCTCCCTGTCCAGCTCTACTGAATCTACACCCCCAGTGAGCTGAGCCACAAGTCAGAGTTTGCAGCTGCTGCAGGAAAAATGTCCCGTGCGGAGAAGGCTCCAGGCTATGCCGTCTCAGGCAGTCGGTAGTGACAGCACCATGTGACAATCAAGAGTCACAGAACACAGCCAGGGCTTGCGGCTGGAGGATGGACGGCTATTTCTTTTTCTAGAAGAAAAAGATTCCCTCTTTAATGTACATTACTTCCCTATTCAGGAAGGATGGGGAGATTTCCAACTTGGGTAGTTTTGCTTTTTCTATAACAATTTTATTAATAAACTTCATTTTATTACCTTTCTAATATACTGCTGATATATTATCCTTTTAGTATATTGCTAACATTTTGTTAAGGATTTTTGCATCCATGTTCATGAGGTATATTAGTCTATCCTTTTCTTATAATGTCTTTGGTATTAGAATCAGGATAATTCTGGCCTTACAGAATGAGTTTGCTAGGAAGTGTTATCTCTTCTTCTATTTTATGAAATAATTTGTGTAGCATTGGCATTATTTCATCCTCAAATGTTCAGTAGATATATCAGTGATAACCTCCGAACCTAGAGCTTTATGGAAAGACTTGTAACTACAAACTCCTTTTTGTTAATGGATATAGGGCTATTCTGGCTATTTTATCTTGGGTAAAGCTCTAGTAGTTTGTCTTTTAAGGAATTTGTTTCAACTAAGTTGTCAAATTTATAGGCATAAAGTTATTCCTAATATTTCCTTATGATTATTTTATATCAGATCTCTAGTGATGTCTCCTTTTTCACTCTTGATATTGATAATTTGTTATTGATAATTTCCAGACCAGCTTGAGCAAGAGCAAGACCCATCTCTACTAAAAGTAGAAAAATTAGGGAGGGGGGCAGGTATATACATACATAATGAGTGAGATGTGCACCATCTGGGGGATGGTCATGCTGGAGACTCAGACTTGTGGGGGGAGGGGCAATGGGCATTTATTGAAATCTTAAAATCTGTACCCCCATAATATGCCGAAATTAAAAAAATAAAATAAAATAAATAAAAAATAATAAAATTTTAAAAAAGAAAAATTAGCCAAGTGTGGCATGTACCTGTAGTCCCAGCTACTAAGGAGGCTGAGGCAGGAGGATTGCTTAAGCCCAGGACTTTGAAGTTGCAGTGAGCTACAACGATGCCATGGCACTCTACCCAGGGCATCAGAGTGACACTGTCTTAAAATATATATATATTAGCATAACATATCTGTCTTCATCCTTTTACTTTTATCCTGTGTTTTTATATTCAAATTGGATTTCTTATAGAGAGCATTTAGTTGAGACTTCTATTTTATCCATTTGACAACCTGTCTTTTAATTGTTTAGACCATTACATTCAATGTGATTATCAGTGTGGTTGGGTTTTTAATTTACTATCATGTCATTTTTTTCTATTATTATCTGTTTTTTGTTTCTTTTTAAAATAGTCTTCTGCTTGTTTTTGGATTGAGTAATGTTTGTAATTCCATTTTTATCTCCTTTATTGACTCATTAGTTATACCTGTTTTTTTTTTTTTTTTTTAGTGGATGCCCTAGTGTTTACAACATTCATTTTTAACTTGTTACAGTCTATCTTCAAATAATATTACACTACTTCACTTATAGTATAAAAATCTTATAAGTAGTATACTTTCATTTCCCTCACATTGTTGTGCTTTCATTGTAATATATTTAACTTTTACAAATGTTATAAGTCCCATAATATATTATTACATTTGCATTATATATTGTTACATTTTTAATAAGGTGGTAGTCTTTTATATTTATTCACAAATTTACTATTTCTAGCATTCTTCATTCTTGTGGATATATTCAAATTTCTGTCTGGTATCATATCCTTCTTAAAGGATATCATATCCTTCTTAAAGTCAGTCTTAAAGACTGACTTTATACATTTCTTATAGTCCTGATCTGATAGCGATGAATTCTCCAAGGTTTTATATATCTAACAAGTCTGTTTTTTAGATTTTTACATTTTTAAGATTTTTTAAAAAGATATTTTTAAAGATTTTTTTTTTGCTAGGTATAGATTTCTTGGTTGACAGTTAATACTTTTAAGAAGTTGCTCCACTGTCTTCTTGTGTTGCTTCTGAAGACACATCATTTTATGTCTGTTCTTTGTATATAATTTGTCTCTTTTTTCTCTGACTGCTTTTAAAACTTTATTTTTATCACTGTCTTTCAGCAATTTAATTATGACCTGCCTTAGTGTGATTTTCTCCTTGTTTCTTCTGACTGGGGTTTGTTGAACTTCTTGAATCTATGCATTTACAGTTTTTATCAAATTTAGAAAATTTTTACCAACCACTATTTTTCAGGTAGCTTTTTCTATCACTCCTGTCTTTTTCCTTCTGAAATTCTAATTACAGGTATGTTAGGCTGCTTGATTTTATTCCACAGGTAAATAATGTTATGTTCAATTTTTTTAGTCTGTTTTTCCTCTGCATTTCATTTTGTTTTTGTTTTTGTTTTTTTCTTTTAACAATGCTATGACTGTGCTATGCATTTCATTTTGGATAGTTTCTATTGCTATGTCTTCATGTTCACTAATCTTTTCCCCTGCAATGTCTACTATTATGTTAATTCTATCCAATATATTTTTTATTTCAGGTATTGTACTTTTTAATCTCTACAAGTTCAACCTTAGCCTTTTTTATAGCTTCCATTTCAGTTTTCATACTTTCCTCTACTTTCTTGAATATATAGAGTATGCTTAAAATAAATGTTTTAATGTCATTGACTACTACTTATATTATTAGTATCCTTTTGGGGTGTTTCAATTGATTAATTTTTCTTCTGGGTTGAATTTTCCTGCTTCAGTAATTTTTTATTGTAGGCTAGACATGATCAATTTATGTTGCTGGATGATGAATTTTTTCTTTTCTTTTCTTTTCTTTTTTTGAGACAGAGTCTCACTCTGTTGCCCAGGCTAGAGTAAGTGTCGTGGCATCAGCCTAGCTCACAACAACCTCAAACTCCTGGGCTCAAGCGATCTTACTGCCTCAGCCTTGCAAGTAGCTGGAACTACAGACATGTACTACCATGCCCGGCTAATTTTTTCTATATATTTTTTGCTTTCCAGCTAATTTCTTTCTATTTTTAGTAGAGATGGGGTCTCGCTCTTGCTCAGGCTGGCCTTGAACTCCTGAGCTCAAACGATCCGGCTGTCTCAGCCTCCCAGAGTGCTAGGATTACAGGCATGAGCCACTGCACCTGGCTGGTGGTGAATTTTTTTAAACTCCTTTTTTATTCTTTTTAATATTTTGGGGATTTTTTTCTATAATGCATTTAAGTTCCTTGGCAAGAGTTGGATTCCTTTGAAGTTTGCTTTAAAGTTTTGTTAGGACATATCCAGAATAGCTTTTACTCTAGGATGAATTTGGTCCCACTACTGAGGTCATACCCTTTTTAGGACTCTACTTGATGCCTTCTGTATTAGGAGGTTTTTACACTGGCTGGTGGGGATTTTAACTGTTTCCAGCCCTGGATAAACTTCAGAGACTATTCCACCTGCTCCTGTCCTGTGATTCTTCCCTACCCTTAGTAACTTCTCCAGAAGTGTATGCTGATTCGTACTCCACCAAAGATTCGGGGTAAGCCCACTGCAGAAAGCACAGAGCTCTCTTTTTCTGTAAAGGCCTCTCCTCTCCAATATTCTATCCTATAAATTCTAGCCATCTCTACCCAAATCTTCAGAACACACTAGACATGATAGCAGAACTGGCCACGTAATTTGTGGGCAGCCAGCACAAAACGGAAACTCAGTGAGACCAGCAGAATCAGATCACCCCCTTCCTCCCAATGCTGCAGGCTGGAAACTCTCGTCAGGCAGTAAGCTGGCACACTCACGGGGCCCACTTCTGTGTTCCCCCTTCTCAGGGATCATTGTCCTATGCTGCTTATTTTCCAATGTCTGAAAACCACTGTTCAATATGTTTCCTCTGTTTTTTTAAATTGATTTTGGGTAGAAGGTAAATCCAGTCCCTGTTACTCTATCATGGACAAAAGCAAAAGTCCTGCTGCATTTTATAGCGCAACTCTTATGCAACAGATGCTAAGAATATAGTTTTATTACTCCTCACCTCAACCGCCAGTCATAAACGTTATTATTCTCACTTTATAGCTGAGCGAACTAAGGTTCAACAAGGGTAAATCAGTTGCCCAGAATGCAGAGTTGTAACGGTAAAGTTGAGTTTTAAACTTGGGTCTTACTTGGTCAAAGTCTAAGCCATTTCCTTGTTGGAAGCACCCCACCCTCACAGAACCCTGGAGTACGCCCTGTGCCCCTCTCCACTCAACCCACCTGATTCACCCCGACTCTTCCTGCACCACTCTCGGCTCTCCCCCCACGGTGACTACAACCTGCCTCTGCTGACCATTTTTTAGCCACTGTCCTTGATTTTGCATTCCCTTTCAACTATTCTTACTTTAGTGACCTAAGCAACTTGAACTCATTATGACAACTTAGTGCAAATTTAACATCCATAGTTTTTGAACCATTTAACTTCTGTGTCTTTTCAGCCTCACCTCATCTCATGGGCAGTTGGTGACTTTCTGATGTGACTTGTGCATTGAGTTGCATGCTCACCTCAAGCACAGCTACCCCTCTCCATTTCCACCTTCACAGATACTCGCGCTCTGTCTGCACCCCTCTGCAGTGCCCACAGGCTGTGCCCTGGAAGTGGGAGCACTGTCTTTGCCGCCCCGCCCGCCCTGTCAGACCCGCTTCTGAGCCAGCTGTAGAGAGAGTTGGAGGACGATCAAACAGACTCCAGGAGTATTTCAGGAAACACATTTGTGGCTCATCTCCCTTTATCATTTGGGTCCTGAATATCTAGGAAAGAGGAGCTCAGTGGATGCAAGGGGAGCCAGGGGAATAATTGTCTGGGAGCCTGTTAGTGTAGTCAGCTCGTGGCGTCTGCTTAATTGAATATACTTGGAATAGCTTATGCATATGCATTTATGTTGGGGGAAGGTTTGGTGATAGAGAATATGAGGCACAAGCCACTTGCCTACCTGCTGGCTCTAGTCACCCTTATGATACCAACTAGGTTCACTCTGTCCATGAGTAGTAAACCAATCGCTGTGACAATGTGCTTTGCAAAAGAGAAAAGATTTATTCACAGGGCAGCCCAGCAAGGAAGAGAGAGAACAGCTCTCAAATCCGCCTCCCCAAAGATAAAGTTTAGGGATATTTATGGGTTAGAGAAATGGGGTAGTCTAAGGCATGGGAAAAGATGATTGGCAGTGGGGAAAAAATAAAGTCATCAGTGATGTGCACAAGCATGGCTGGGGCCCATGGCTCTTCATAGGACACAGGTTCATGAGATGGTGGTGTTAGCATGATCTGAGGGGGGGGAGGGTTTGGCCCTCTGACGTCCAAAGGCCTCCTCTTGAGCACTGGCACAGGCCCAGTTGGAGAGCTGGTGGTCTCAACCAATTTGAACTAGGCAGGAGCTGCCCCCCAGTTCCTGAAAACAATCTAAGTGACCATTACCATGGTGACATACAATAATGTTATCTTTAAGGAAGCAATTGGAGGTTAAGTTATAGTGTTTAACAGCATGGCTTTTAGCTTTATGGGGGAAAAAATAACAAAAGCCAAGTGACCAAAAGCAAGCAGAGCAGGTTAAATTTGGCAGACCTAACGAGATTAGCCCCTCAGTTTTTCCTAGTACCACGTGGGTCTATCCCCCACCTTCAGATTAACTAGTCTGGGGACAAGGGATGCCAGGCCTTTGCTTGTGATGAGCCTGGCCCAGCTTTGCTGCATAAGTCTACCCCTACAGCCAGTGCCAGTGGCTTCCTTGAGCTTAAGGCAGGAGCCAAATGGCCTGGCTGGTTGCCCTGGTCATGAACCAGGCCTCCCTCCACTCAGGCTTAGCAAGCAGTGGTCTAGGGGCTGGCAGAGCAGTGCGGCGACTGAAGGCTGGCCCTGCGTCAGATGCCTTCAGCTCTGAACACACCAGTCACGACGGCAGAACTGGCCACGTAATTTGTGGGGACCCAGTGCAACATGGAAACTGGTGAGCCCTTACCCAAATAGTATGAAGAATTTCAAGATGGCAGTAGCAGAGCACTACACCAAGCGAGGGGACCTTCCGAGTGTGGGGCTCTGTGTGACGGGGCGCGGGAACACCACTGTCGATGGGCACCAGTGCCAGGGATCCCTGTCCCGTGTTGTTTCATTCTGACACGAACTATTTAAATCATTTTGTTTCTTTTTCTGAAGTGTAAGAATTGAGAACTACTGGGGAGCAACATATATTTTCTTGGTATGTTGGAATCAGGCAGATTGCCTGGCGTCACAGCCCTGCTCCGTGACTTACTAGCAGTTTAACCCTAGGAAAGTTAAATAGCTTCCCTTTACCTCATTTGTAAAAATGGACATCATAACAGTGTCTAACTCAAGTGATTGTTATAGGGTTCAATGTACGTAAGGCGCTAAATATAGTGCCCAGGGCACCAACTGTGAATAGCACCTTTGTACAAATTAGAAAAAGAGCCCCTCCTGACAGACAAATCATAAAGATATCACCTCTGAGTCAGAGGAAGTTCCCCTTTGAGGTCTGTGCTTCAGGGTCCAGAGCTGGGCTGGATTTCAGCCCCACTCACGCCCTCGGAAGGCACCTTCGTACAGGGCACTAGTGCTGACTCATGCGGGTGGCCCTGGTCGCACAGCTGGTGCATAGTGAATGCCCCATCAAAGCTTAGCTCCCGTGAGGCTGCATGATGCAGTGGTTAAATCCATGGCCTCTGGAGCTGACCTAGATGCAGAATTGTGGAATTATGACGTTTGTCTTCCACACTTCCTGCCCTCCGTGTGGACCCCCTGCTCCCCTTCTCACCCATCTTGTCCAAAGAAATTGGACACAGCCAGGCAGTTAAGGAAACCAAAGCTGGTCAAGTCCTGACCAGACAGACTTTCCTTTGGAGTGAGACCCTCAAGAGAGAGAGTCTGGCAGGACCATCCAGCCCCAGCCTTGAATTCTGGCTGCTGAATCAGTGGAAAATATGTACAGCAAGGAAGAGAGTGGTGTTATAGTCGATGTTGACCCTAACTGAAATTTCATACCCCCAGCACGTGGTAAGGGCTCAAAACTGTTTTATTGTTTTATTGGTTGATTGATTAAGATAGGGTCTCACTCTATCACCCAGGAGCCGGATCATAGTTCACTTGGAACCTCAAGTTCCTGGGCTCAAGCGATCCTCCTAGCTCAGCCTTCCAAGCAGCTGGGACTACAGGTGTTCACTACCACTCCTGGTTAATTTTTTTAATTTTTTGTAGAGATGGGGTCTTGCTATGTTGCTCAGGCTGGTCTCTAAATCCTGTCCTCAAGTGATCCTCCTGCCTCAGCCTCACAAAAGTGCTGGGATTATAGACATGAGCCACTAAGCCCAGTCTCACATTGTTTTATTGATACTTATATGACAATTTCTTTCAGAGCAGAGGCCGTGTATTTAAATTCTCTTAATCCCTGCCATGCTAAGCACACAATATGCATTTAATAAGTATGCACTCAATATAATAGCATTATTGGTATTGTGTTTGCAAGATACTTTCACATGTAATTCTGATTTCACCACAACCTTGTGAAATAGGCAGAATAGCTCTTTTCAGGCCAGTTTTACATATGAAAAAGGCGAGACCCGAGAGGGCACATGGCCTGCCCATGACTACATGATTTGACAAGGGGTCAAACCTGACCGGAAGCCGAAGCCTTCACCCAGATTCCGTGTCCACTCGTTATGCCAGAGATTCCCAAAGACCAGTCAGAAGGCCAGTGCCAAGCCTACACTTTAAAGAATTTTCAACAGTCCTCAAAGAAAATAGAAAAATAAAGACAGTGCAGTTTATTTTTCATAAAGCTAAATTTATTTGATTTAAAGAGCTATCCTTTATTTTGAGACTATGCACTTCCCAATTTTATGTAAAGATATTTGTTCTTTTATAGTATTGCTAGGCGAGAGTTGTTATTTATTTGACATACTAGAAGTTGCCAAAGCTTTGCCAGTCTCTCCAAATTTTTGGACATTTTGCAGGTGTGTAACATCTAAGCAACTGGGAAGTCCTGCATAATATTACACCATGTCTTTTAAATAAGTAAATAAATGGTGGATTTAAGGCAACTAAAAATCCTTATTCTACCAATTTACCTAGGAGAAGCATCCAAACTAGAGAGATTAAATTGGGAAAAACTGGCTTCAGGATGTCTTCAGTCTCAAATTGGGTCAGTGTATCATCTTGGGGTTGGGGTGGGAGGGTGATGGAGAGAATCTAAAAAGAAAGATCATTCTCTAAAATAACTGGATGGAGTTTCTTTGCTTGGCAAAAGCCTTTTTTTTTTTTTTTGTCATTTCTTTGAGCAGCGTGATCAAATACTCTGCCCACTTAAGGGAAATTGACCTTGGAAACAATGTCCTGGGAGAAATGGCTGCTGCTGACATACTTGAAGCTCAGAGAGCCAGAAAGGCAGGTAGAGTGCTTTGGGTTTATGTGTTTCTCTCTGCTGACACCCACTCATTGCCAAACGCTGTAATACAGCTTGCTCCACTTTTTTCATTTAAATAACTGGCCTGGACTATTTGATGACCAGGAATACAGCCACAGCCTGCCCACTATTGTGTCAACTGGTCCAGTGATTTGCAGGGTTCAAGAAATTTTATGATGCTTTGTAAAATTTTTTTTTTTTAAGAAAAACCACTCAGACTGCGTCCTCTCCCTCTCACTCCCCCATAAAGAGAGAGAAGAATGCTTTGTAAAATTTTATGAAATTTTAAATTTTCTATGCAGCCTTCAAACTAAGTAATGAACACTTATAAAGTGAAATTTTCTCTATTGTTTTTTCCCTCTCTCTCTCATCTCTCATCCTCACTTATTCTCCAAAAAACTCTTTCTCCCATACTCCATTCTCCTCCCAGCCCAACCTGCAAAGATTTCTCCACATATCAGTTGGGAAACTCAAGTAACAGCCCTCATAAGGTTATGATATGCTTTCTGGATCATCAAAGAATGGTTAAATTGTGATTGGCATAGGGAGAGCATTCTAATTCTGCAACCCCTTGAAAGGAGAGAATCACATTTAGAATGAGTTGGTTTAGGTTGGTCACCCCTGGTCTCCATTGCCAATAGGCACGGCCAGAATTAATGATGGCTACTCTCACAGCTGATACAGGGGAGGCGAAGAAATGTCATTTTCAATGAAGCTCAACGAAACACTTCATAAACAGATTTGAAAATACAAATTCAATGTTGAGAAAAGTGGGACGCACTCTTGGTATGTTACCAGGCACGTCAAGAAGAGAGAATTAAGTAGCACAAGCATCCAGTCTTTACATTTCCCTAATGAAATGATCTAAGACATGTGACATGATTATATACTGCATTTTTCTTTTAATGCTGGCAGGGTTTTTGAGAGAAGAATTATAATGATATTACTGTCTATTATGTTGCTATTTTTTAAACTAAAACTATAGCATTTTTTAACAGCCAATCGAGTGATACCAAGATTTTTAAATTATCCCTTTATTTTAGAGAATTAGAACATCTACTTCCTATTCCATTAGAATTAAATTCAGATTCAACATAATTATCCTGTTAAATTTAATTCAAATTTAGTTTCAATTTAAGCTCAATAAACTGAAAGCAGGTTAATGCTTTCATTTTGTTTTTCCTGGCACCGCAGTAACTTTTTCATTATACACTGTGACACAAGACATTATGAGACTGCAGGCAGCTTTCTGGCCATTGCTGTAATGAATGCTAATGATGTTCAGTCTCAAAGGACTTGATGGAAAATGATTATCACTGAGTGTATTTGAAGCTGGAAAACATCACACATGCTTAGTAAATGTTTTAATTTGCATAAATGAGAAGATAATTGTGAAATACCCACCTAGAAATACAAATATTCATTTAAAAAGCATTAAAAAGTAATTTATAGTTCAAGAAATTATATTTTCAAATACAATAGTATACATCATGAGTAGCCTTAATGCACCCAGAGCACTTCAAGCAGATTGTTCATTTGAACACCAAGGAAGAATCGTCAAAACAAGGTTCACTGGTTGGATTCTGTAGGGAAAATCTCTTGCCATTTAGCCCTAACGGCATCATTGTAAACATTAAAAGCAGTTAGTAATATCACTGATTATAGAACTAATGATCTTCCATTAATTATTTCTGTGTTCTTACCACTTGCATGTTAATGAGCTAATTTCTAATTCAAATTCTCATTCTAATTTGTTCATGAAATCCAAATTAACAGCCTGAGGTCACTTGTTTGCCTACCAAGAAGTTCTTAACGACCTACCCTTGATGATGGAATAAGCACAATGAAACCTTGCTCAGAAACATCAGCAACCTTCTTTCTTTTAAAAAAAGAAAAAGATAACAAAAAGACAAGCTGTTGTACACATCTTACAGGGTTGTTTTTTCACTAAAAAGGAAACAGCATACTTCAGGACCATTTCATTTATTCATTGTTTACTTATTTCTTTCAGTATACTCTGTCATCCAGGTAAAAGATATGACAGTGGGAATGGGAAAGAAATGACAAGTATGGGAAGTTCTTTCAGGAGTAAAGCAATTGTCGTGATCCCTCACAACAAGAAGATACAGGGGAAGGGTATCAGGCGAGAGGAAAGTTACCCAGCTAATAAGAATGTGGGGAATGCTTCCCTTAGAAGCCCAAGACCCAGTCCATCTGGTGGAGCTATGAAATATCCTACCCATTTATGAGTATGTTCTTCCCCCATTCAGGTAAACTACCAATCTTAAAAATCACAGTCACTCCCCAGATCTCTTCAGACACCTTCAGATCTATTTGGGAAAATAGCAAGAAATCTAACAACACCCGTAAAAAGAAAAAGGTATGTTCTTGGGTGTCTGTGTCTGTGAGTAGTGGCCACCAGGGGAAGCTGTATGGACCCTGGGCACTCAGGTTGGGGTAGACCTTGCAGTCAGCTGCGAGTGCATGAGGATTTAGGTTCTAGGTCACATTTGCCCAACCCATGATTCCATTCTGATGGATGATGATTGTACCAAGAAACACGCAGTAAGAGAACAGCACAGTTATTAGGGCAGACCCTACCTCCCTTCAACTCCCCCACACACACCCAAATCCTAGTTGCTGCTAGCCTACTGAGGATTTGAAAAAGGGAATTTACCTGAACTCTTTTATGAAGCCTATGCTACCTCTTAGAGGAAATGCTTTACCTATGTTTATTGTATATTGTATGAAGCCGAAATTTCTTTCTTTAAATTTATGATTTCCTGTTCATTATTTCACAGTCTAAAAACTGAATGTGGATGCCATGGACGACATCTGTTTCCACAGCCAAGCAGCACACCTGTAAAAATATTGCTTGTTCTGTAATGATGTTTTTTACTGTAACCAAGCCCCTTTCAAATTCTAAAATTTGATAAGACTATTTTAAGAGGGTTCAGAGTAGTATTGATCGTATCACACTTGTCATTTTCTAAAACATGAGTTTTACAAGACATGTGGTTCTTCTCTGGGGCTTCCTCTCTCCTGCATGTGAAATCTGTAATTTGAAAGAAGTCATATTCTTTATATAAAAAAGAAAGAAAGTCTGCACTCGAATGTTTATAGCAGCACAATTTACAATTGCAAAGATGTGGAAACAATCCAAGTGCCCATCAGTCTATGAGTGGATTAATAAAATGTGGTATATGTATACCATGGAGCTCTACTCAGCCATAAAAAAAAAAAAATGGTGAACTAATACCTCCTGTATTATCCTGGATGGAGCTGGAGCCCATTCTTCTAAGGGAAGTATCATAAGAATGGAAAAACAAACACCACATGTACCAATTAATTGGTACAAATTGATCAACATTAATGTGCACAAATGGGAAGCAACATTCATAGGGTGTCAGGCGGGTGGGATGGGGGAGAAGGGGATGGGTAAATCCACACCTAAGGGATGTGGTGCATGCTGTCTGGGGGATGGGCATGCTTGTAGGGCAGTGCAAAGGCAATTTATGTAACCAAAGCATTTGTATCCCTGTAATGCTATGAAATAAAAAAAATAAAATAAAAAAAGAAAGTATTTTCTTTCATAAATATACCTAGAGTTAGGAACAATAAGAATGTTTGGAAGTAATAACTTCCTAAAAGTTAACAAGATAACATTCCTAAAAACGAGGGTTTCCCCCAAATGAGGAAACTTCTAATCACTCTGCCACACTGGGAAGATGCCAGACAGCCCCACGGCAGGTGGAAGAGGTGTAGTTGATCAATGTGTAGATGACAAGTTGGGTGAGTGGAGTTTTATATGCCTTGACAGTGTGGTGCAGGAATGAAGGGCATGGCCAGGGAGTCAGATGAACCAGAGTCCTCTGTAGAGCACCTGCTGCTGTCCAAGCAGGTGACCTTGGGCAAATCAGTTCACCTTATACACCTCAGTTTCCCCTTATATAAGATATAGTTACGAATAGCACCTATTTCATGTGGTGAGCATTGAATGAGACAACACATGTCAAGCATTTTAGAACAATGTTTTATTCATAGTGTACACTCAAAAATAAATATAAGTGGCTGCTGTTGCTGCCATTATTATCGTGGATGTTAGAATTCAGTGGCTCCAGCTATTTCACGTATGACATCTACTCAAGAAAAATAGAAAAGAAAAAAAAAAGAAGACTCAAGACCTCTTCATTCTGAAGTAAAAACAAAAATTTCATTCATTCTATGTACAAATTTAACAAGTGCTGGGCAAGTTCATGGAACCAAACTAGCTGTGGAGGTAAGTATGGGTATAGTAAATTATCTCCACTCTCGAGGATTAAGGATCTAGCTAAGAAGACAAAATCCTTATACATTAACAGTGAATAACAATACAAGAGTCAGAATAATATAAGTCATTAGGCAGGATAAGAAAGGCTATAGAGTAATGAGATCAATTTAACAAATTTACCAGAATTTATATATCTAATTTATAAGACTTTATAAGAAATTGTTCCTGCTTTAAACATAAAAACAAAACAAAACAAAAGCCCTTTTTATAATTTGCCACTCATAGCCACTGGGTGGGAGTATAAAATCAATGTGCCTCTCTAAGAGGTCTTTTGGCAATGTCTATTAAAATGAAAAATGCATAGCCTTTGACCTAGCTAATCTATAATCTATTTAGAAATTTGTTTACTCTCACATGTGCAAGGAAATATGTATGAGGAACTGCAGTACTGTTTATTTTACATTGGAAATAGCTAAATGTCTCTCAAAAGGTTCTCAGGGAAATAAATCACAGTAAATTTATATGGTGGAATACTACGCAACCATAAAAAGAATAATGTGGATATGTAATTGCTTATATAGAAAGGTATCCAACTGATACTATTTCAAAAAGCAGACCAGAGAAAAGTACATATGAAAATTTTATATTAAAAATGAGTAGATATAGTATGATCCAGAAATCTCACATCTTGGATGTATATCCTAAAGAACTGAAAGCAGGACCATGAAGAAATATTTGTACACTCATGTTCATAGCAGCATCATTCACAATAACCCAAAGGTGGAAGCAGCCCAAATGTCCATTGACAGATGAATGGATAAACAAAATGTGGTATATACAGAAAATGGAATGTTATTCAGCCATAAAAAGGAAGGAAATTCTGACACATGCTACAACACAGATGAACCTTGAGAATATTATGCTAAGTGAAATAAACCAGTCAAAAAAGACAAATACTGTATGCTTCCACTTATGTGAAATACTTACAGTAGTCAAAAAAAATCACAGAGACAGAAAATAGAATGTTGGTTACCAAGACTCAGGGGAGGGGGAAATGTGAGATGTTGTTTGTTTGTTTGTTTAGAGACAGAGTTTCACTTTGTTGCCCAGGCTAGAGTGACTGCCGTGGTGTCAACCTAGCTCACAGCAACCTCAATCTCCTGGGCTCAAACAATCCTACTGCCTCAGCCTCCCGAGTAGCTGGGACTACAAGCATGCGCCATCATGCCCGGCTAATTTTTTTTGTATATATATTTTTAGTTGGTCAATTAATTTCTTTCTATTTTTAGTAGAGACGGGTCTCACTCTTGCTCAGGCTGGTTTCGAACTCCTGACCTTGAGCGATCCACCTCGGCTTCCCAGAGTGCTAGGATTACGGGCATGAGCTACCGTGCCCGGCCCTAAGACAGTTTAATAGGCAAATTTCACCAGATTTGGACTTTTTTTCTGCTAATACAATAAAGGAGCTCAGAATATGCTCCTGTGGCATAAAGAGGTTATTTTAAGCTGAAGGCATTTGAGAACTAACAGATGCAGGATGAATTGTTTTGTTTTGTTTTGTTTTTCTGAACTCTTTTGTCTTCCTAAAAGCAGTGCCCCCAAAATAATTCAACTGCCATAAATTCCCTCCCAGCAATTTGGGAGGGGAAGATTGACCAGGGAAGATTGACTCCCATCACCAGAGACAAGATGTCAGCAGCGGGATAATAAATCACCTAAACAGACATGTCACAAAACTATCACATCTCCATCTATTCTTCTAAAAGCCTATTATTTATCTTTTCTAAAAGTTATTTCCCATAAGTGCCCTCTCTACCACTCCTTTATCCTTATTCAGACAGTATGTCAGCATCACATTCTGATTGCCTCTTTGAGTCATACTTTTCTGTGAACTCTGATTACTTCTGTCAATTAAAAGGTCTTTTCTCTTGTTAATCTGTTGATTTAATTTACAATCCCCCAACGACTGAACATAAGAGGGCAGTAGAAAAGTTCTTCCTCCCTGACGAGGAAAAATTATTTTAGTACAGATGAATGGCATAGAGGAAGGGGGAAATGGGTGAGGACCAAATAAACAACAAAAATGTCCACTTGCACTGAGAGACACATTTTTCCTAAAGGACTGAATTTTGCTGAAGGAAAGTCCCCAAAATGAAAGCAACTATACCTTCAACATACTGAGCATAAGGAATGGAGACTGTGCAGCTGAGGAAACGGGTCCCAAAATTCAGAGCTTGAGTCTGTGTTTGTTCACACACCCCTGGAACTGGAGAAAGTAACTAAAGGACTGTGGTAGAATGGGAGCCGAGCAGGCATGAGGCAGGCAGGTATTTGTTTTACTGCATTTTTTCCCAAGGCCCTCTATAGTTGCTACCCTTTGGGTGCTTATGATTTGAGACAAACCCACTTGGCGGGTGAGCCAAAGGGAGGAAAGCACAGGATTCCACTCCAGATGGCCCGGGCCACACCCGAACACCCGACAGCAACCTGAACTTCCTGCCTTTGTTCCTACTCCCTCTTCTCCCCAGCGCATGCTTGCTTATTATACTGAACTCTCACAAATTGATTCATTCCTGTTCTCTTTGTCATCTGAAAAAGTCCTCCTGACATGCAGTGTGTCAAAATTATACTCCTTATCCACCTTCCCACTTCCCACCCCATGCTCCCTCCTGGTTTCTGTTCACAAATTTCACCGCAGCAGAGATGGCTCTGTCTCTGGATTTCACACCTCAGCACAGACACGTATTCCTCAAACTGAACCCTCCTTCTGCCTTTCAGCACCTTCATCTGAGTTTCCTTCCTTTCCTCTTTCAAACTTCCCAGTTCTCACCAACTGGGTGCATTTTATTCCCATCTGGTTCCAGCCTTCCTTCTTTATTAGAGATATATGTACAGCTATCTCTAGTCCGATGTGCAGTCTTTCAATATGTACAGAATGTGTGTTTTGTGTGGTTCCTCTGGTTTGTGTTTGGCTCATAAAGTTGGTGTGGCCAGATTCATGTCCGCACCATCATCAGCGTTCTGCTCAGACAGGTTTGCTCTCTTCACTCTTTTCCTGCCCATGAGGGCCTTCCATCTCTCTCCAATTCAAACTTCAGCTCTCCACTTTCCCTCACTACATCTGTCCTCAGGATATCTGTACCCTCAAAGCACTTAACACACACTCAACAAACAGCACATGTTTGCATCTCACCAAATGTGACACTGTTTCCATATTTATGTTTCTATATATTTATGCATTTGTTTCCCCTGCCAGACTCCTTGAATCTGGTTAGCTACCACCCAGGCACAAGGCTTGGGATCTGGAGATGAGGGGATGGTAAGAGGCTCTGAATCCCAAACCTGACACCGCAGGTGTCCACCACTAGGAGGTGGTGGGAATCAAGCATTCCTTAGGCTCTCTGTGCTTCAGCTTCCTTATCGTTTCCACAGAGATGTCCAGCCAGCTTCGCTTGAAAACATAGATTATGACCCTGGGCTATCAGTAGAAGAACCCCTGTAATAGGAGTGTGATCTTCATTACTTCATTTCTGTGAACCTCATTACTCCTACATATAAAAAGAGGAGGTTAAACTAGCTTTAAGTGTGGTCCCCAGGGTTCCTGGGATCCTTTTCCAGGATGAAAGTGGCCAAACTATTTGCACAACAGTATTCAGAGCTATTTCTCTTTTCACTCGCATTCTCTTGTCAATATACACTAGAGTTTTCCAGAAACTGCAGCATATGTGATGCCACTCCTCTAATGATTCTAAGGGGTTTATTACTGTTATTTTTAAATGAGTACATTTTCAATTTTTTGTTTAATTTCTTAGAAAGGAAACATTGATCTATCTATATCTCATATATCTCTACATAAACAAAATGTCTTTAAGGCCCTAATAATTTATACGCGTAAAGGAGTCCTGAGACCAAATAATTTGAGAAGCACTGACCAGATTTCTAGATCTTCAAGGGCATTCATTTACTCACAACAAATAATTGCGCGCCCTAGGCCAGGCATTTTTTAGATACCAAGGATAGGGTGGTGATATGAACATGGTCCCTATTCTAAACGTTTTACATTTTGGGAAAAAAGAGATAGATGAATAAATCAACAAGATAATTTTTGAGAGTGGCAAGTTTAATAAAAGCATAAAGCAGGACACGTGTGCACACTCTGTACGACTGCTCACGCTACACTGCAGCGGCCAAATTTTAGCTCCGCGGGCCAGAAAACCTACTACCCTCTCGGCAGTCCGGACTGCCGAGTCTCAGTCCCCGCCCCTCAGGCGCTGGCGTAGGGTGACGTCACTGGACCGCGCCGGCCAATCGCGGGCGCTCGGGGTCCAGGCGCTGCGGTGGCACGCGGCCTGCGGGCGGCGCTGTGGCCCGTCGGGCGGCCCCACACAGCCGCCATAGCCACCCGCCTCCCCCGACCCAACGTCTCCGCCGCTGGCCCCGCGCCGCCGCCATGGCCGACGTGGAAGACGGAGAGGAGCCCTGCGCCCTGGCCTCTCACTCCGGGAGCGCAGGCTCTAAGTCAGGAGGCGACAAAATGTTCTCTCTCAAGAAGTGGAACGCGGTGGCCATGTGGAGCTGGGACGTGGAGTGCGATACGTGCGCCATCTGCAGGGTCCAGGTGATGGGTAAGCGTTGCACGCGAGGCCGGGGCCGAGCTGCGGCCTCCGCGGGGCTGGCTCCAGGGGCGTGAGTGGCGGGCGGGCGCGCCCGAAACCTCGGACAGCCCCTGCCTGGGCGCGGGGCGACGCGGGGCCACGCCGGTGCTGCGGCTGGTCTGAGGGCTGCGGCCACCGCCTGGGCCTGGGTATAGGTAGTTCAGCTGGCGCCCGGCGCCTCGTACCTGGTGTTCTAGGAATAGAAACGGGCAATAAAAGGAGGAATTAAGGTAATTGCAGATATTGATGGATGTGACCAACAGAATAAAACTGGGTGATTTGATAGGAGCTGGGAGGAGCCACTGCGGTTTTTGTAGCCAGCCCACTCTAAAAGCATACCGCAGGGGGCTCAGGGTAAAGGCCGTCCTTCAGCTGTGCGCTTTAATGGTTTTGGCCAAAACGCGAAGTGATGCGCAGGAGTCATCTTCCCCCCAAAACGACACCCTCAGGTCTGCTCCCAGAGGCGCTGGGAAGAGAAGGGTTCACTGCCATTGCATTTCCGTATAAGCTACTGCTGATGTCTGGCTGGCTTTTAAATCTGGAATGATCTAAGACGGGTCAGTTGTCACAAGTTTGGCTTGAAGAATATATAGTGTGGTTCAAGAATAGTTAAGTCTCATGGGAATTGAATAACGTAAGCCCTGGAAATATAACACTTCATCTCCATTTTGCCCCACTCCCCGTCATAGGATGACATTTCCTGGAGAAGGTACTGCCCCGCTCTTACTCATGTGTTTGTGGAGAACCCTCTTTTACAAATATGTCTTCTTTTTATAATATTTTTAATTAAAATATAGGACCGAGTGAAACATTTCAGAACAGCTTAATTTCGTTATGTTTTATATGGTTCTATTTTAAGATTTCAGACCACTTTGAAAAACAAGTGTTATTTAAATACAAATTATGTTTTTTAATAGGGCATTTTAAATTACATTAAGAGCATCTTAAATTGACTTGTTCTTTGAAGGAAATTGAAGAAAACTGAGCTTTCTGTAGTTTGAAAACTTTGTGACTTGTCCTGAAAAATGAGGGAATTGGAGGACATAAAAATAATTGCTTCTTTCTTAAGGGATGAGACTTTAAAACTACCAGAATCAACAGATTTGGCAGTTTATGCTCTTCTTTTTTCCATAAAGGCTTGTTTCAAAGAGGATTTATAGCAAGATTCAATTTTTTTTCTTTTGAAACACCTTGATTTTAGACATGATCCACTTATTTTATATATTAGGTTTTAAAAGTATCTAATTTATTTTCCTGCAGTACAGCTCTCCTCCACGTCCACCCCTTCCTTAAGAGTTAGAATCATAATTTCCAGTTTGGGAGGCATTTTCAGCTGATCCAGGAGAACTGATCTTCTTATTCTTTTGCAAGACAAGCTTTGCTAAAATTTTATCCTCTAAGTTTCCTTCAGTGTAAAGGAAAATAAACTTCCTTTTAGTTCCTTTTTAGTTTAAAAAGAATGTTCCCAAAGGGCATTATTAAATAATTTCTCTCTTAAAAATCTATTTTCGCCCCAAAGAAAAAAAAATTTAGTAAGTAGAAATGCAGAACCTAAAATAATTACTGAAAAATTACAACAAATAAGCTTTACTGAGATATTTAAAGTAGGTCAAACTATGTACTATAAATGACACGTTAACTTTGTAATTATAGTAAGTATTCTGCTACTGCAGATTAATGTTGCATATTTACAACAGCTGTACTTTGGTTTCAGGAAAGTATTCTGGACTAGACCTTTGTATTTTATTTATAAGGTGTTAAAATTCAAGTAGTGGTCAGGTAATGGCAGAAGGATAATTGCTTTTCAGGCTTCCCAGTCCTTACCCTAGCATCCTTCTAAAATTAATATTATATTTCTTAGAAATATGCTGTTTTAGGGGGGAGGGTGGCATGGGCAGTATAAGTAACCTTAACACTTGTACCCCCATAATACACTAAAATAAAATAAAATAAATTTAAAAAAAAATATGCTGTTTTAGCCAGGCGCGGTGGCTCACGCCTGTAATCCTAGCACTCTGGGAGGCCGAGGCGGGCGGATTGCTCAAGGTCAGGAGTTCAAAACCAGCCTGAGCGAGACCCCGTCTCTACCATAAAAATAGAAAGAAATTAATTGGCCAACTAAGATATATATAATATAAAAATCAGCCGGGCATGGTGGCTCGTGCCTGTAGTCCCAGCTACTCGGGAGGCTGAGGCAGGAGGATTGCTTGAGCCCAGGAGTTTGAGGTTGCTGTGAGCTAGGCTGACGCCATGGCACTCACCCTAGCCTAGGCAAGAAAGCGAGACTCTGTCTCAAAAAAAAAAAAAAAATATGCTGTTTTAGATGCTAGGAACGTCATTAAAAGAATTTTTTTTCTTTTATCAGAAATTTTAGGATAATTTGTATTTGGCTCAGTTTTTGATAATGAATGTAAATCAAAGCTGTCAGTATAATTCAGAGACTTCTAGATTCTGCAGTACAAACCCACTTAGTTCCTATTCCTTAATATTCAGAATTTATGTTACACACTTAAATGATTTATTCTACTTTTTGCTCCAAGATTTGCCTATTAGTCCATTCCAGTGTGGGTAATTTGTTTTCTACTCTCCTCCTTTCATTCTGAAAGGAGCACATGGCATAGGAGCTGATGAGGAAGAATCGAAGAGATTTTGCTAGTATAGCCAAGTTTTAATAGCCAGCATGACTGACTATATGTTAGTTATAGAGCCTGCATGACTGTATGTTAACTTAGACATTTCACATAACCTTTTGGAGCCTTAATTTTCTAATTTGCAAAAGCAGTCAGGATCACCAACCCCTAACATTCTAAAAATTCTTGATTGCACAGAGCTAGTGCCAGGTACAGGTAGCATGTCTTCACTGTTACATTGCAGTCCTTAGGATATGTATTAGGTTATTAAGTATGAAATGTCCGATTTCCTTAACTAAGTTTGACAGTTGTTATTTCTGACATTTCGCTTGGACACTTCTTGTTTTATTTTTATTGTGAAAGTACATCATCATTCTTTCAAATGCACGATTTGGATTGTGATTATCTTTCAAGTTTTTTTAAGCAATTTTTGTGAAACCATAAATAAGTCACAAATTCACATTATTTTCAAACATAAGTTCCATCATGGAACCAATGTGGCACAGACAGCTCAAAATACCAACGAAGTGTTTAGGAAGGTTGTGGCTAATGAACACGCAATACATCAGTGGTTTGAGAAGTTCCATTCTGGTGATTTTAATCTTGAAAATGAGCCATGTCAGCGACCTGAGACCAAGGTAGATAATGATCAGCTAAAAGTTGTAGTGGAATTGCATCCATCTCAGCCTACACGTGAATTTAGCAGCATTGTTTGGCATTGTTTGACGTTGCTATTCCAAGAATATTGGACCATTTGAAACAAATGGACAAGGTAAAGAATCTGGATAGATGGGTACCGCATGAATTAAATGAGCATCAGAACAGAAATCGTCTGGAAGCTTGCCTTTGATGTCATTACATAAAGATGAAACATTTCCGCACCATATTGTTACACGTGATAAAAAATGGATTCTTTTTGACAATCAGAAGTGTTTGGCATGATGGTTGGATAAAGATGAAGTGCCAAAACACAGTCCAAAACCGAATATTCACCAAAAAAGCTAATGGTGTCTATTTGGTGGTCCATTGCTGGTATTATCCACTGCAGCTTCATGAAACCTGGTCAGTCAGTTACAGCAGATGTCTACTGCAGTCAATTGGATGGAATGATGAGGATGCTTGCTATTAAGCAGCCAAGATTGGTCACTAGAGACACACCAATCCTCTTGCAAGACAACGCTCGACCACATTGTCATACAAACAACACTGGACTTGGAAACTCGCTGCCATCCACCGTATTCACCAGACTTTGCACCAGCTGACTACCACTACTAGGCTTGGACCACTTCTTACAAGAAAAAATACTCAATTCTTGACAAGCTGTGGAAAACATGTTTCAAGATTTCATTGCCACTCGCTCTCCAGGCTTCTTTGCTGCTGGCATAAACAGGCTACTGTTAAGATAGCAAAAGTGTGTCAATACTTTAGGCCCATACTTTGATTAATTTTACTGCTTCTTGTTTGAGATACAATAAGCTAAACTTTTGATGCAAAATCAGACATTTCCTATTTAATGACCTAATAGTTGTTTGCTTGTCTGCCTCCCCATTTGCTGGTGAACTACTTGGGATCCAGCCTTGGTCATTTTGGTGTCCCCAGTGCATAACTCCATGCACAGAGTAGATGCTCAGTAATTGTAGAATTGAAGAAATCCACAGGAGACAGTGGTTGTTTTTAATCCACACTGAAGAGACCAGGGCAGTGGTGTTTTTTTAAAGGTAAGAGCATGGGGAGACGAGCAAACAAATGCCTGAGCATAATTCAGTGTAAAAAGAGAAGTAGGCTTCAACTCCACCATGTTTCTATTTTTACAGAATTATTTTTCTCCTATTTATGTTAAAAGCCAGGTTTTGTTTTGTTTTGTTTTGTTTTTCTGCTGGTTAGAATTTCCTTTTACCTGACCCTGACTCCTCTTCCAGCTAGTGAATGAATCGATCCATTTTTGGTCCTTAAAATATTCTATGTTACCTCCTTCATCAAGCTAACAGTACTACAGAATTTACACCAAAGTAATTTATTAAAATACTTTGCCATTGTTGGGTAGATGCTTTGGGCTCAGACTTCCTGTAAAGGGAGGATTTTCTTAAAAAGGAAAAAACCCTAGTATTTAGGGGTACCTAGTATTTATTTTATCTATAAATTCCCACAAGTATGTATCATCCTTACTTAATATATAAATACCTCATGATAGAATTCCTTTTTTTTTTTAAACAAATGAGGGAATTGAGGTTCATAATTGGTCCAAGGCCATAGAACTAGTAAATGCCAATGAAGTCAGACTTGACTCTAGCTCTGCCTAGCTCCAGAGCCCTGTTTTCCCTTCTATTAATACATCTCACTGCCTTTCACCAGTCTTGTTTGGATGACTGTCAATAGTGACCTATTGGGAGCATACAAAATTGTTTATTTTAAAGGAACTGTCAAGTGTCTTAGGAAGGAAAGTAAGAGGTTACTTTGTATGTGTTGCTGAAGGAAAACTTCTTTATCAGTAAGTATGGATGACTCAAGAAAACTCGTTTATGAAAGAATCAAATTTTTTTCAATTTAATTTTTGTATAGGTTATACAGTCACATAGTTAAAAAATTTAAGAAGGTATATGGCAAAAACTCTCCTTCCCATTCCAACTCCGCCCAGTAAACTTTATTATTGTTTTTTTGAGTATTCTAGATTTTCTTTATGTATATATAAACAAATACTAATATATGTGCATGATATATTTAAAAGAGTGTCTTGAAAATAAACTGCCTCTGAGCACACCCAGTGATCTCACAGTAACTTCCCATGTAGTAGAGTATGGCATGTTTTTCTCTAGTGGTTTTCTCTACTGGTGCTGTCAAGGCATCTTTTCATCAGAGCTTGTAAAAATAGAGGGTTTGTTAACCCTTGTGAAATTGCTCCTGGTCATAAGTAAATCTGTAGAATGCCTTGCATTTTATTCCTCTTTAAATAGTTATGTTCAAATGGGAAATTAATTTAGTGAATCTTTTATCTCCATCTCTAACCCTTAAGGGCTTTTATTTGACTTTGAAGTGTCTGATTTTTAAAAATTGCATTCTGAGCATCAGAATGAGAATTGCTATTTGTTTACTTTTAGATGCCTGTCTTAGATGTCAAGCTGAAAATAAACAAGAGGATTGTGTTGGTATGTTGTAATTTTGTTCTCTTGCTTTTTCAACTGAAGGTTTTCTCTCAGTGGGGTTGTTTGAATTTGCAATTAAGATTGACTTTATCAATACACAAAAATAAACTGTAAAGCAGTGATCCATTATTAATATAAAATATGTTGATTCTCAAAAAGCTTTAATGGAATGAATCTGCAAGACCTTTTATAGCTATAATCAAGGTGAACTGGATATATTCCAGACATGGTCATAATAAACATTTTGGTAATCAGAAAAGAAGTAATTATCTTCTGTTAAGAAAATTATAAAAGGAGGAATTTGTCAAAACATTATTTGACAAAACATTATTTGGCTATGTTATTAGTTAGGTCCGTTTGGGTTCTAATAAACCATTTCAGTTTTCAATACTCTTAGGATACACCATTTAACTTTTCAATTCAGGTAGGAAAAATTCTAAGTCTCAAGTCTTTTTTTGGAATGTGATTTGTGTATTGAAATCAATTACATTTTCTTTATAGTCTTAGACTAAATATTTTAAGCAATTCAAAGGTTTTTATGTCCTAGTTCTTGAGGTGATCATTTCTAGATTGCTATATAAAAGTTTTTATAGATTTTCCTAAAAGATAACTTTGTACCTTTTTCTGCATGGTTTATGTACAGCTTCTTGATGATTTGTGCAGTTTTGATCAAATCTTTCTTCCTCCTAAAACACTTAGAATTTTTTTCCATTGCCTCCCATATTCTACAGCCAATTTTCATAGGAAGTATTTTTTTCTTTTTTGTCCCCCTTATTTCTTTCATTTAATCTTGTCAAGCAAGGGGCAAATGAAGCCAAAGTTTGAGATTGTATTCCAGATTGTGAGTGATTTCCCTTGGTTTAAAATTTTTCTTTCATGATTCTTGTTGAAAAAAATACTAAGTTGGGTTTTGTGAGAGGCAGGCCACTTTGATCACAAAGAGACCTTTCTCTAGCCAGCCGCTCTGAAAGTTTCATTGTCACATGAGGAATTACACTGCTTATTTATGATTTAACACAATTTATCACTTCTGGAAAACAGCTCATTAGGTGTACAGTTGATAATGTTAAGGAGCATGCCATATGTTTATAATAGCCTGCTATGAACTGAGAACATTTAAAACTCATTATATATCTTGATAAATTAAAATTAGGAGGACATTTTTCAATAAAATAAAGCCCAAAAGATCTCTAAGGTCAGTGCATGACTGAGAAGGTCTGGGATCTAAGAAAGGTTCAAGTCCTTTAATCTCCAAACTTCAAGAAGACAGCATGTGGTGCTATGTGGGAACCAAGGGTCATCCCATCACCCACATGTTGTAGAACAGGAATGGAAAGTCCCTTAAACAGTGATTTATCTCATGTCATAAATATAACTTACACATTTATTAATAAGTTTCTATGTCTTTGTAGATAGTAAAAAATTACTTTGGCCAACTAACCATATTTTTTCAAGATTATGAATTTTTTTTTTTTTTTTGGTATATTTTTAAATATTTTTGTAAAGACAGGATCTCACTCTATTGGCCAGGCTAGGGTGCAGTGGCATGATCATAGCTCACTGCAACCTCAAACTCCTGGGCTCAGGTGAGCCTCTTGCCACATCCTCCAGAGTAGCTGGGACTATAGGCTTGTGCCATCACATACAGCTCCATAGATATTATTCTTAATATCAAATAAGCTATAATTTTGAGTTTAATAATTTAAATTGAATTATGTAATGTCAACTCTTCTTTTTCTTTCCAGTGGTCTGGGGAGAATGTAATCATTCCTTCCACAACTGCTGCATGTCCCTGTGGGTGAAACAGAACAATCGCTGCCCTCTCTGCCAGCAGGACTGGGTGGTCCAAAGAATCGGCAAATGAGAGTGGTAGAAGGCTTGCTTAGTGCAGTTGTGCGGAGCCCTGGTGGATCTTGTTATCAGGTGCCCTACAAAAGCTCGACCACTCCGGGGGATTAATTCTTTGAATAAGGAGCCAATGGATCTGTGGTCCTTTGAGACGCATCAGAGGCATGGTTTAGCATTTTGTCAGTCTTCTTTTCAGAAATTCTCCACAATTAAGAAGATAATTTATTAAAGATGGTCTTTCCTACCTCTGTGGTGTGTGTCACACACATTGCTTAGAAGTGCTATAAAAAAGGAGAGAACTCCAAATTGAGTGACCTTTATTTTTTTCCTGTTATATACAATGAGTTGTGGAATCAGTTCCTTTCAGAGAACTTGTTGCATGCTTGTGGTTGATCAGTTAAAAAGACAGCATATTATAGTAGCAAATAAAGTACAGTTTAAAACCCAGCTCTTATCCTTAATTTATTCCTAACACTTATTTGTGGCAGGGAAGGGGATACTATATGAAAGCTTTATTCAATAGGAGAATTTTAAGTTTGGGCCAGTGAACAGGATAAATAAAATTTAACCTTTGGGCATATGGAATGTTGTCTTTTATCATTCTCGATCATTGACTCATAAAGAAAAGCAAGATCTACAGTTACCTCACTGTTCAATTGTTGAGTGGTAAATGACAGAATTATTTTCTAGTTCTAGTCGGATGATGTTGTAATTTAACTATGTTTTAGGTGTAATGTTGAGGAAGAAAAGTTTACCAGTGTAGCATTGGATCAAAAGTTTATTTTATCACACAATGTTTTAATAAATGGTTTATTCTCTTTACCTTATTTGAATTGTCATTATTATAATTTTATGGTCAACCTTAAACTTAACATTCATAAATGAATTTGTCAAGTAAATGCTTTCATTTAATTTGAAAAAATCCATATACTCTTTCATTTGGCAATAATAAAATTTAAGGTTTATTACCTGGAAACACAAAAATGCAAAAAAAATGCTTAAATTTTATCAAAGTCATTCACATTCACGGTAGGTTATTTCATAACAAATTATGACCACAGGTTCATTTTGAGTTCTTACATAATGGAGGCCACTGATAAGAATTTAAAAGATAAAAACCTTAAAAATCTTAACTATAAACATCTGCTGATTGAAGTTGCCATTCTGGATCCTTCTAAATCTAAAGAATATGGATACATAAAAGAATGTTAAAGGTAACGATTAAATTCTGTATACTTCCATATTGGCTACTTTTTATTTATCAGATTTCTCTGGAAATGTTTGCTTTGTTGCATGTTTTTTCTTAGTTGTCTTTGTAGGTGCTGAGAAGATTAATTATACAAATATGTTTGGCCATTTGAATGTGTTTATCATTGTGCAATAAACTGTTAGTAGCTCTTTGACCTTTTTAAAAGGTTGTGTCCATAAGATGTGAACCAAATATTTGACTTTGTAGTGAAGAGGGAAGTAGAAGAGTGTCGGGTTCCTGTCAGTATGAAGACATGTAAGTGAAGTGTGGAGAATGGTGGTAATAATCAGATTTTCCACACAGCAAGACAACAGTCCCACCACCTAACAAAGCTCTGTTTATGTCATACATCAGCATCTGAGGGTAGACGAGGAGGAGGGACTGGGACAAAGCAGCACTGATCCTACTCATCGTGGGGTGATTGATAGCAACTCGTCTACATAGCCGTCTGCAAGTTTAGTACATACTGTTTCATCAGAAAGGACATACTGTGACATTTAATTATGGGTTCCAACACAAAAGCATTGAAGAGGTTTTTCTTTCCATTTGATTAAATGATGTTTATTTTACTAGTGTATTGGAAACAAACGGTAAGTCATCTCTAGCTATTTAATTTTCCATCTATGCAAATTGCATTCCTGTATTACAGCTGACATCTAATTCAGTAAATCTTACCCTGTCAGTCCCATTGCTTCCTTTTTATAGAGAATATTGTGTCCCCTAAATTTATAATGAAGTAAAATTCATAGGTATATTTCCTACATACATAATTAAAGTATACATAATTATATAAAATAGAAATGAAAGGAATTTATAATTCAATTGTATTTCACTATGTAAATACTTGGGCAAAAGACATAATGAAGTAGGCTGATGCTGTGTGTGTGTGTGTGTGTGTGTGTGTGTGTGTGTACGCTCGTGCGCCGCACAGTCATGGCATGGACAGCAACCGTGTAGACTGATGTAGTGACTCAGAAACATGAGGGACATTTCCATGGATAGGACTTTTTTCCCCAAAAATGATGAATTGTGCTGAACTAAACAATGTCTAATTTTCACTTACATATTAGTTGCATATTTAGAAACTTCAATGAATTTATAAAAACATGCAAAAAATACTTCCTGTTTATATGTAAAAAGAAGTTAGGTTCTAGACTCAGATCATTGTAAACAGATTTTTCTCCTACATGAATGGACTAAAAAAGTCATGCAGGATGCTGATCTATCTTTCATTAGGTGGGAATGTCCCATACGTGTCAAGATATTGAACTTCCCTGCCCTCCATTCATATAAAGCAAGTGTTGCCATTGATCTTGGTGCCATTTCAAAAAAGCTCACATTTCCAAAACATCCCCTTTAGAGGTAGTACTGACTTTGGAGTACTGGTCTGAGTGCACTTACTGTGTATACTATGTTGCCACAGTCTCCCAAAAACATACTAAAGTGACCCAGGCATAATATAACTTATTTAAAAGGCATAAGAGTTCAGAGTTTTGAATGGCTGCTATCTTCAAAAGAGTACATAGAGCCAAATCTTGCTGATCAGTGTGTATTTACTCTAGATGTGTGAACAACTGTTTAATTAGTGTTTAATGCCTAAAATATACATGGGGTTGGTGAATATTCACTTGACCACGGCTTTTAGACCTAAAGAATAAGCTCAAAATTGTTTTAACCAATGCTAGTGTAGAAGCCTTTAGGATCAGAAAAAAATTAACTAGGCCAATGACAGTGGCTCACACCTGTAATCCTAGCACTTTGGGAGGATCACTGGAGTTCAAGACCAGCCTGAGCAAGAATGAGACCCTGTCTCTACTAAAAATAGAATTATCTGGGTGTGGTGGTGCATGGGAGGCTGAGGCCGGAGGATTGCTTGAGCCCAGAAGTTTGAAGTTGCAGTGAGCTATGATGATGCCAGTGCACTCTAGCCTGGGTGACAAAATGAGACCCTGTCTCAAAAAAAAAAAAAAATCTCTTGAAACTATCTGAACATAGGTGAAATGCTGTTGGCATTTTATTCTAGTCTCTAAAGAGATGCCTGCCAACTATGTACATTTATGAGGACTTAAACTCTTTAGTGGTCATTTTTATATTATACCTTCATGGTAGATTTACCTCTGCCATACTAATTCTAGCTCTGCTTCTTCTACTCTTATATATGTTTAATATTGTATATTTATGTAGTAGTAAAAATTTATTATTTATTACATGCCTACTGTATATGAGGCTTTGCCATAATGCCAGAAATAATTTTAATAAAAATAACTCTCTTATCTTCAGAGACTGCAGGATTTGTTAGGAAATGCTAGCTTTACAACAGAATTGTAAAGTACTGAACCTTCTGAGAAGACACAGTACTCTGGTAAATACCACATTCACCTGCAGCATATGTAGTATTTGACTACAAGAACCATTTCTTGTGTGGATTATGAAAACCTGTTTCTATTTTATTTAACAATACATGGTAAGTGGTATGTATGTGCCTTCTATACAGGACAAGTGGGGGTCTGCCCACTGACAAAAAGATCTTACTGAGGAAAAAAACACAATCATTTCTTAAAGGATATAGATCTGTGCTGTCCAGTAGTGTAGCCAGTAGTCACATGTGGCTATTTAAAAATACATCTTAAGTAATTAAAATTAAATTTAAAATTCAGTTCCTTGTCTGGGAGGCCGAGGCGGGCGGATGGCTCAAGATCAGGAGTTCGAAACCAGCCTGAGCAAGAGTGAGACCTGGTCTCTACCATAAATAGAAAGAAATTAATTGGCCAACTAATATATAGAGAAAAAATTAGCCAGGCATAGAAAGAAATTAATTGGCCAACTAATATATAGAGAAAAAATTAGCTGGGCATGGTGGCACATGCCCATAGTCCCAGCTACTCCGGAGGCTGAGGCAGTAGGATTGCTTGAGCCCAGGAGTTTGAGGTTGCTGTGAGCTAGGCTGACACCACGGCACTCACTCTAGCCTGGTCAACAAAGCAAGACTCTATCTCAAAACAAAAAAACAAATTCAGTTCCTTGGATATATCAGCCACATTTCAAATGCTCAATAGTCACATATGGTAATGGAACATTTCCATTATTGATCCAAAATTACATGAAGCACCTAAATATTGCTATAAAAAGGATTGTTGACATAGTTTCCTATTCCTTAAGTTTTATAAGAATTTCTTAAATTTTCAAAATGACTTAATATTGGAAACTATAAATTTATGTAGCTGCTTTTGTGTCTTTGATAGATTTACAGCAGTGGTTCTCCACCAGGGGTGACTTTGTTTCACCGAGGACATTTGGCAGTATCTGGAGACATTTGTGGTTGTCACAACTAGGGGTGGAGTTGCTACTAGGATCTAGTGGGTAGAGGCCAGGGATGCAGCTAAACACCTACTATGCACAGGACAGCCCTCAAACAAAGAATTATCAGGCCCCAAAATGTCAATAGTAGTGATGTTTAAAAGCCCTGATTAATAGTCATTTGTATACATATTTTTGAGAAGTTAGAATTCCCTACTAGAAACTTGCTAAAATATGGTCAATAATAATCAAACTTGTGTACCACTTACAATGCCTCAAATTCTCTTCTAAGGGTTTTTTGTATGTCAACTCATATGATCCTCACAAAAACCTTTTTCTATTATTAATATTATCAACTTTTTACAGTTAAGGAAATGTAGGCACTGAAATGTTAAGTAACCTGCTGCTATGGACTGAATTGTGCCTTCCAAGATTCACATGTTGAAGCCCTAACCTCCAATGTGATTCTATTTGGAGGTAGTTGGTGGCCTTATAAAGGAGGATGAGAGAGATCTTCTCGTGCTCCCACCTAAGAAATCCACGTGAGGGCACAGTGAGAAGGCAGCCACCTGCAGCCCCAGGAAAGAGTCCTCGCCAGCCACTGACCCTTCCAGTACCTTGGTCTTAGACTTGCCAGCCTCTGAACTGTAAGAAAATAAATTTCAGATGTTTAAGCCACACAGTCTATGGCATTTTGTTTGGCAGGCTGAGCTGACTGATAGATAACCGCTTAAGGTTACAAACCCAGTGAAAGGAAAGCAGAGTGTGAACACAGGCAGTCTGGCCTTAGAGTCTGTGTCCTTCACCACTGGCTTATTATACTGTGCAAATAGAACACCTTGTCTGAACATAGTTTCCTCCAAAATTGCTTTTCCAAAATTTGTTCACATTCTCAGCTTTTAGTTCTGTAAAGCTACACACAAACTTCTTCATTTATAGATATTTTAGAGTTATATATTCTGTTTTCCACTATTGACCAAACCATTTCATTGTGCTCTATACCATTCTATTGTGCTCTAGTATACCATTGTCATATCTCATCTAAATGCAAACATTCGTACACTGAAAGGGAGTTTTTGTGTTTGTTTTAAAACAATAAGAGCATATGAAGAGATCATTGGTAAAAAAAACAAATAGCATATAAAAATGTTTGGTACATTTTTCATAAATGCTAAAACAATACTGAAGCAGATTATTACTAGCACTTATTAATTTGGTTCCTAGTGTAGATAATGTAGTGAAAATGTTAAGCCCTTCTAATGCAAAAGTATAATTATGTCTAAATATTTGAGATTCCTTGAAAAATCAATTATATCCTTGAAAAAGCCAAGCTCAATAAAGAGATAATGGCATATCATATAAACAGCTAATTTTGTGATTGGCATGGTACCTTCTTTTAAACACTAGTGAATCAGCAGGCAATACACTTGGCAGCAATATCAGAAAGCCTGACTATACCGGCTTAAACAGATAGGGGTCTTATTGTCTCACAATAAGAAATGCAAGGGCGGAGGCCAGGGCTGGTATGGCGGCCAGCAGTGCCATCAGGAACCAGGCTGCCTGCTGTCTGCTGTCTGCTCTTGACTTTGTCAGTGTGAAGGCATCCTTGTGTCCTCTCCCACATGGTCCCAAGATGACCGCTGTCCTTTCAGGCAGGCCTCACATTCATTTTCTTGGGGAAAAATGAAAGGCAAAAGGACCTTTTTATCTTTAGCAAGACTTCGATTCACTTGGGGAGGGCTGCCTTCCCCAGTGTCTTTAATCTGTAGCTCATTGGCCAGGATTATTTCACTGTGTGGCCACTTCTAGATGCAAAGGAAAAGCAGAGATGAAGGTTTTGGCTCTTCAGCTCTCACAGTAGAGGAAGAAAAGGGGAAGAATCATTGGGAATGATGTTGAAGGAATCAACCTGCATTGTCTGCCACAATTAGTGTTAGCAGTTAATACTTGCTAATACTTGGGTAGTTGCTGCTACGAGTACTTTCTTTTCATAGACTCTTAGAATTGAAAGGGACCTTAGAAATTATTTTATCTTTGCAATGACATCTTTGTGTTTATATTTTTAACATGCCAACTTATAAAGCAATTTTTTTAAATGGGCCTTTAGCACACGTCCATTATGACACAAGTTTAGATATTCCTTGAATAAAAGTAAATGTCTCAAAATATAATTCCACATAGAAAAAATATGACGTTACATAGTCTATAACACCACTTTTAAATAGTTTCCCAAACTAATTTTATGCAGAGGTTCTAGAGTAACTATTCTTTGTATTTTGAAACTTTTAACTAAAATAGCTTGTGGTGCTTTTTACAAATAAAATAGTTGTTACTATGATTGTCCCGAGACTTGTAAACCGTTTGGAAAGATCTAAAGCTAATGCTTTTACCTAGCAATCTTATTCTACTTCCGCTCCCTGGATGCCTGCACAACAGTTAGCTTCTCTATTAAAGAACATGATGAGTCAACAAAATACTGCCTGCTAGTAAGCTATATTAAAGAACTGAATATTGGGCAGGAAAAAAAAGAAAGAAAAGATACTAAACAGAAAAAGACATACAAATAGACAATTAACGCATGAAAAGGTGCCCAACATTACTCATTAGAAAATCAAGTTAAAATCACAATGAAATACCACTGCATACCACCCTAGAATAGCTCAAGTTAAAAAGACTGTTAACACTAAATCTTGGTGAGGATGTAGCAGCATGGGAATTGCATCATTTATTGCTGGTGGACATAGAAAATGGAATAGCCACTTTGGAAAATAGTAAGGCAATAGTTTTTTGGGTTTTTTTGGTTTTGTTTTTGGTTTTTTGCCTTGTTTAAGGTATTTTTATTTTCTGACAAAAATGCTATTCAGAATTACAGTGAGCTTGCTTTAAACTCAACGTAGAAAATATTAACACTCAAACTGGCTTACCGGTACCTTTAAAGAAGAATTCCGATTTAATTTTTCATAAGTTATTATCTCTTTACATCAAAAATATTTTTCATTAGTGAAAACAAAGGACACATTCGAAATCAGGTAGAAATCACATTTTCATTTTTTAATTGAGCACTTAATCCACACTCTCCTCTCCTGGCTGCTGCTCTGGTAACGGTTGGGTCCCCATCTCTCAAGAACATCACATCTGACCAGACTCAGAGCCAGCGTGAACACGGACCCCAAGCCAGGGTGTCTGGAATAACAAGAACAGCAAAGCCCAGCCCGCCTCTCCTCACTGAGAAAGGGATTGTGAATGGGAGGGTTCCAACCTCCACCTTCTAAAATGAGAAAACCCAGAGCTGGATGCAAAAATGGAAACCAAACTGTCTCGGGAATGTGGTTCCCCTCATATCCTTGAGGCCAAGATGGTTTGGTTTCTATTCTGTTACCCAAAGGGGTACAAAATCCACTCAAAGGTATATAACGAATCAGAAAAAATCAACTCGCTCACAAGAAACATTCCTGGATAATGAGTTTTTGGATGGTGGCAATATTCAGCACGTCATTTCAAAGTGGTAACATTCAGAGCAATCTGAGAACTCCACAGTGGCGGCCACCTCTGCCGACAGGTCGGTGTGTGACTTACATACAATCCCCATGTTTTTCAGTGTACAGCTCGAGAGACCGAGATCTCCGACCATCAAAATAAGTTATTTTGGACATTACAGTGCACAGGACGACAGAGGAAAAGACACTTTCCTGGAAGGTGACAAGAAGGCATTCTGCAAAAGGTCCGTTATCACTCTGCAGCGGGAGGACCGTGGCCTTCGCGAACTGGACCCCTCCTCTCCTTTGGTGGCGGTGGCCTTGGTGGCCGCCGTTTCTTCTGCACCTTATGCTGGCTTCTTGTCCTCCCCTCGTCGTCGTCGTCGCCTTCCTGGGGGTGGAGGTCCGGGTCCCTCTGCGTGCACTCCTGCATGGCCGGAACTGGTCTGTGCAGTCGGAGCCCTCCACGTCCTCCGTGCTGTGGTGGAAGCAGGAGCAGGCCGACCGAACTGCTCCCGCACTGGCCGCGCCGCGCCCGCCGCCCAGGCGCCGCTGCTCCAGTTGATGCCTCTGCGCGGCAGCAGCAACCCGTGCTCCGCGTACGGGTCACTGGGGTCATCCGCCACCAGCTCCGCGCTGCTCGGAGTTTCGTGGTCCTCTTTGGTCACAAATATGATTCGATCCTTCCCTTCCTGCGGCAGTACGACATGGCGGAGCCGGCGCGGGGCCCTCTCAGCGGCGGCGGCTTCACGCCGTGACCTCCGTCTCCTCAGGCGCGGAGAGCGCCCGCCTAGGCGATAGTTACTAAAAGTTAAATGTAGGCCGGGCACGGTGGCTCCCGCCTGTAATCCTAGCACTCTGGGAGGCCGAGGCGGGTGGATAGCTCGAGGTCACGAGTTCGAAACCAGCCTGAGCAAGAGCAAGACCGCGTCTCTACTAAAATAGAAAGAAATTAATTGGCCAACTAAAAAAATATATAGAAAAGTTAATCGGGCATGGTGGCGCATGCCTGTAGTCCCAGCTACTCAGTGTAGGGCAGAGGAATTTGTAGGACAGAGGAAGGGCAGAGGAATTTACTTGGGTGGGGCAATGAGCTAACCGCAAACCTTTGCTTCTGGTCATTGCTTGCTCGCTAAGCCCCTGTAAGGGGAATTATGGGATGAGGTCATTGAAGCACGGCAACTGGCCCATCAGGCAATAGAGGGCAACCAACCCGCCAATTATTTCAAAAGGCAATAGTGGGCAACCAATCATTTTAAAGGTCAACGCATGATCCATGCGTAGTCAGTTTGTGCACAGCTTGTGCACCATGGGGATAAAAGGCATGCCGTTGTTCCGGTCGGGGTCCTTGCCTGCGAGAGTGGCCACTGCGTTGGTGCTCTGGGGCTCGGACCCTGGCTAGCCAGAAAATAAACCTCCTCTTGTGTGATTGCATCCTCGAAGTCTCTGCTTTTCTGTCCGGTGGGGCTGTGGAAGGTCGGTCCCTAACACTGGGGAGGCTGAGGTGGGAGGATTGCCTGAGCCCAGGAGTTTGAGGTTGCTGTGAGCTAGGCTGACGCCATGGCACTCTAGCCTGGGCAACAAAGTGAGTCTCTGTCTCAAAAAATAAAAAATATATATATATATATAAAAATAAAAGGTAAATATACACCTACCCTAATTGCCAGCAATTCTATTCCTAGATATTTGCCCATGAGAAGTGAAAACATATGTGCACAAAAAGATATATAAAATAATACTCAAAGCTACTTTTTTTCATCATATTTATAATAATAGCTCTAAACTGGAAACAACCCAACATTCATCAACGGAAGAATAGTGTTAATAGTAAGTATACTCTTAGAATAGAACACTACGAAGCCATAAAAAAAAAAAAAGAAAGAAAGAAAAGAAAAGAAAAACCACGAATACAGATGACAACATGGATGAATCTCAAAACTTTATGTTATGCAAAAGAATCTGGGCACAAAAGAGTCCTGAACTGTATGATTTTGTTTTTGCATGAAGTTCAAGCACAGGCAAACCTAATTTATAGAAACTGAAATCAGAAGAAGGGTTGCGTCTCAGTGGGGGTATTGACTGGAAAAGGGCACAAAAAAGCTTTCAGTGGTGATGGAAATGTTCTCTGTTTTGATTTGGGTGGTGGTTATGTGAGTGTATACATTTGTCATCACTCATCAAACTGTGTATTTAAGACTCGTACATTTTACTCTATGTAAATTGATCTGAATGTTTTTAAAAAGAGAAATGGCTATTATTCTTTAAGACCATAACCAACACCCTTTTACATTTGCTACTAAATGGAAAATATAAGAAAATGCATTAATGGTGTTCCATTTGTCTTATTGTTCAACTCTTCAAGAAAGCACTCAAATCAAAATAATTGTGTTTCTCATCTTGTTCTGGTCCCCTGTGGAGGTAATCTGAGAAAGCTCCTTGGAGTTATTTAGAAGCGCTACACTTTCAAGAAGTTTATCAAAATGCAGAAGAAATAAGTAATGAAAGAAGTGATTTTTAAAGAAAAAAATGTTTTATTCATCCCATCTCTCTTCTAGAACATTTTTTAGGGTTTTAAATATACAAAATCTTGGAGCTGCCCCCAATTATAAGATGGAAATTTTAATGTAGCCTGAAATTCCTCTCTAAACTCGGAACTCTCACTCTTCTAACAACAAGCTTAGATCTTCTTTTTTTTTTTAAGACAGAATCTCACTCTGTTGCCTGGGCTAGAGTGCCATGGCGTCAGCCTAGCTCACAGCAGCCTCAAACTCCTGAGCTCAAGCAATCCTGCGTCAGCCTCCCAAGCAGCTGGGACTATAGGCATGCACCACCATGCCCCGCTAATTTTTTTCTATCTATATTTTTAGTTGGCAAATTAATTTCTTTCTATTTTTAGTAGAGATGGGGTCTCGCTCTTGCTCAGGCTGGTTTCGAACTCCTGACCTCGAGTGACCCTTCCACCTCTGCCTCCCAGAGTGCTAGGATTATAGGCATGAGCCACCGCACTCTGCCAACTTAGATCTTCTTAAGGATAAAAAATATGTGGTTAGGCCGGGCGCGGTGGCTCACGCCTGTAATCCTAGCTCTCTGGGAGGCCGAGGCGGGCGGATTGCTCAAGGTCAGGAGTTCGAAACCAGCCTGAGCAAGAGCGAGACCCTGTCTCTACTATAAAATAGAAGGAAATTAATTGGCCAACTAATATATATACAAAAAATTAGCCGGGCATGGTGGCGAATGCCTGTAGTCCCAGCTACTTGGGAGGCTGAGGCAGGAGGATTGCTTGAGCCAGGAGTTTGAGGTTGCTGTGAGCTAGGCTGACGCCACGGCACTCACTCTAGCCTGGGCAACAAAGCGAGACTCTGTCTCAAAAAAAAAAAAAAAAAAAAAATATGTGGTTGGACCCTTCCCATACCTTATGCTTTAAATAGCACTTGATGGCCCCGAGGCTGCAGTACTGGTTTACATGGGACTGGTGGCACTGAGGCTTTGTGAGTTTATACAACACAATGAAAGAGCTTAGGAGTGTTGGAGTCCTCCCAGCTCCACCACCCCCTGCTGTTAGGTCCTTAAGGTGGATGCAAAGTGAAAGGAGCTACTCCCAGGTCCTCCCAGCAGTCTCCACCTCAGTTCTCAAGCATCAACTAACTAAGCAAACACCTGCATCCTCAGATCAGCCCAACCCTCTGCCAGCTCCACCTTCATGGCCTTCATGGACCAAGGCAGAAGGGGGCCCAAGTGCTCTGCATGAGACCACCCTCAACTCTGACTGTCAGCAGTAGCCAGGTAGGAGCTCCAGGGTCCTGCATGTGCATGGCAAGGCCGGCACCCTTCCCTGCCCCAACACTCAGGGTCTGGCCACTGTCATCTGCTATGAGTCCGTCAATCTCATCCAGCCCCTCATCCCTAGTTAAATCAATCAACACAAGAAACCAGGTTTTCCAGGTCACCTCACATCCTCTTAGCTCTACTTCGAAGTCATTCTTTACCTCCTCTTTTATTCCTCCATCTCCCACTCCTCCCCAGCTTCTGAAATTCTTCCTCTGTGCCCTCTGATTTTGACACCAACAATATTTCCTCCGTTCTCATCCTTCTCTGAAAGTTTCCTTCACTTTCTCCTCACTATAACCTGGTTCTCTCCTGAGGACATCCCTTCTTCTCCAACCCTCCTATTCCCCTCATCCAACTGGACCTGGCAACATGCAAGATGTCTTCACTTCTCCTTGTTGCTGCCCCTCCTCCTCCCTAGAAACAACCAGCTTTGAATCTCATGTCATTAGACGTTATCACTATGTCTTCTTGTGGCCCCACAAGTTACTCCCCTTCATTTTTTGAAGATGTTCTCCCGGCTCTGCATCGCTAGTTTGACAATTCCTGGTGATTTCAATACCCTCATGGACCATGCTTCCAATACTCAGGCCTGGCAATCCCCTGAGCTCCCCTCCTGCAGTGGCCATGTGCTCTCCACCCCACCTTCACTGCCACTCACTCCTGTGGTGATAGCCTTGGGCAGAACTGCTCAAAAGAGTAGCTTATATCAGCTGCCTCCAGTCTATCTCCTGCAATTCTCTACTGAACTGACTCACAAGGCTTTCATCCCACCACACACCGGAAACTGCCCTTGTCAGGCTTCCTAGTGACCTCCAGGTTGTTAAACCCATTGGTCAATTCTCAGTCCTTATCCTGCTTGACTTCTTGGCAGCATTTGCCACAGTTGATCACTCTCCTCCTTGACACTCTTCCTTCACTTGGCTTCAAGGGTCCACCCTCTGCTGGCTTTCCCAATACCCACTGCCTCACCTCCTTGAACTCCAGTTAGACTCCTCTGCCCTCACCCCCACAGCAATCACACCCAGCTCTGCAGCTCTAGATGCCACATCCTGGGTGACTCCCACTGGCTATCTTTGGTCCTGGCCACTCCCATGGGCGCCATGGATCCAGGGGCTGTCTCATAGGCTGTCTGGTTTTAACAGGCACAAGACTGAGTTCCTGGTCTTTCCCATAGCCTGCTCCTCCACAGGATTTCCAGAGCAGTTTACGGGAGAGTCATCCCTCCAGTTACTAAGGCCCAAAACCTTGGAACCACCCTTGTTCCTTTTCTTTCTGTCACACCCACATTCAACCCCTAAGCTCCTCCACTGACTTTTTTTTTTGAGACAGAGTCTCACTTTGTTGCCCAGACTAGAGTGAGTGCTGTGGCGTCAGCCTAGCTCACAGCAACCTCAAACTCCTGGGCTCAAGCAATCCTCCTGCCTCAGCCTCCCAAGTAGCTGGTGCTACAGGCATGCGCCACCATGCCTGGCTAATTTTTTGTATATATATTTTTAGTTGGTCAATTAATTTCTTTCTATTTTAGTAGAGATGGGCTCTTGCTCTTGCTCTTGCTCAGGCTGGTTTCAAACTCCTGACCTCGAGCAATCCGCCCGCCTTGGCCTCCCAGAGTGCTAGGGTTACAGGTGTGAGCCATCACACCCGGCCTCCACTGACTTCTTATCAGGGTTACTACTGCAGACTCCAAACTGGCTTTTCTGTTTTAACTCCCCCTTTTGTCTACGATCCCCGCCATCCTATTTAAAATGACAGCCTCTCCCTGTGCCCCAGCGCCTCCCTCCTGAGTGCCTGCGTTATTTTTCTCCACAGCGCTCACCACTGTCTGTGGTTGGTTGAAGAACATGGCCACGCTGCTGCTTTCGCAGCTATGCCTGTCAATCTGGGCTGGCTTGTGTCTTGTGACCAATAGGATGAGGCAGAAATAATGACATATCAGCTCCACAGCTTAGACCTCAAGAGAGTTTGCAACTTCTGCCTTCACTGGTTTTTTTTTGTTTTTTTTTTTTTTTTTTGAAAACTACCCTGAGGCCATTATGCTTTGAGGAAGGCTACAAGGAAAGACTACAGAGAGCCCAGCCACCCACCAGCTGACTGCAGCCCTGTGAGCGGGCCCTTCATAGACAAGTAAAAGGCATGCCCAGAGAGTTACATGTGGACTGTAGCTGACACAACTCGGTACTCAATCCTGCTTTGTCAATTCCCTTTTGTACCACATAGTCATTACTTGCAATGTGATGTCAGGTATGAGGCGTTTAAGTGTCACTGGCTGAATCTGGTGATGCATTTTCTTTAGCATGGCACATGTCAAGAGTCTGGCCTGCTATTACGGTCCCTACTGTATGCAGAAATAAGGCTTTCATCTCATTTGTGATTACCAAATGACTTCAATGTTACTATTATTTATTAAACTTGGGGTGTTTATCTTTCAAATATTTTTAACATAACTCCGCCCAGTTATGCCCACCAGTGGGCATTTAACTGGGGTCTATGTACTTGTTAACTTTTTGTTATAATTCCCTTATTTGCTCAACTCTCAATTATTTTTATTCTCCACTGAATGTGAAAAAAACCCACCTTTTTAGAAGTAGATTCACTTAAATTTGTAGCAAACACTTAATACTTCTTCATTCAAAAATACAAAGTATTTTATGTTCTACTGAAAATAACTTTGACTGTTATCCCCTCGTTTATTTATTTATTTATTTATTTTGAGACAGAGTCTCGCTTTGTTGCCCAGGCTAGAGTGAGTGCTGTGGCGTCAGCCTAGCTCACAGCAACCTCAAACTCCCGGACTCAAGCAATCCTACTGCCTCAGCCTCCGGAGTAGCTGGGACTACAGGCATGTGCCACCATGCCCGGCTAATTTTCTTCTATATATGTTAGTTGGCCAATTAATCTCTTTCTATTTTTAGTAGAGATGGGGTCTTGCTCTTGCTCAGGCTGGTTTCGAACTCCTGACCTTGAGCAATCCGCCCACCTCGGCCTCCCAGAGTGCTAGGATTACAGGCGTGAGACACCGCGCCCAGCCCCCTTGTTTAATTCTTTATTATAACCACAAAATATTCTTCCAGATAATTCCCACATTGTCCCCACATATCAAATATATGGTTTGTGGAATTTGCTTTTTTTTTTTTTTAGGCAGGCTCTTGCTCTGTTACCCTGGCTAGAGTGCTGTGGCATCCTCATAGCTCACTGAAACCTCAAACTGCTGGGCTCAAGGACTACAGGCGCACACCATCACCCCCAGCTAATTTTTCTATATTTTGTAGAGATGGGGTCTGGCTCCTGCTCAGGCTGGTCTCGAACTCCTGCCCTCACACAATTCTCTTGCCTTGGCCTCCCAAAGTGCTAGGATTATAGGTGTGAAACACTGCGCTTGGCCTATTTTGCTTTTTGTTTGCTAATAGTGTATTGTTTGGTCTTCTCTCTTTGTCTCCTCTAATAAAATCTCTTACTTTCCAGGCAATTGTTTAATCGATTTTTAAAATCTCATTGTGCAAATATATACAGTTCATATTTTTCATTATATCTGACATAATTCATTTCCAAATTGAATCTTTATCAGGAATTATTTTCTATGTTCTTTAGCTATACCAATTACTTAATTTTCTCTCTCAGCTGCTATGGTTCTTTGTTCCAGAATATCCTTTGTTGGCCAGATGTGGAGGCTCACGCCTATAATCCTAGCACTCTGGGAGGCCAAGGCGGGAGGATTGCTCAAGGTCAGGAGTTCGAGACTAGCCTGAGCAAGAGCAAGACTCGTCTCTGCTATAAATAGAAAGAAATTGTTGGCCAACTAAAAATCTATAGAAAAAATTAACCGGGCATGGTGGCACATGCCTGTAGTCTTAGCTACTCGGGAGGCTGAGGCAGGAGGATCACTTGAGCTCAGGAGTTTGAGGTTGCTGTGAGTTAGGCTGACACCACAGCACTCACTCTAGCCTGGGCAACAAAGTGAGACTGTCTCAAAAAAAAAAAAAAATCCTCTGTTACCAGTATGTTGTCATCATTAAAACAATTAGTCTTGCTTAGAGAGGAAGATGTTTGTGTTATGCCAGATTATGGATCTTAAGTTTCAATATTTATGAATTTAATTTATGATAGAAACAAGAAACTTTAAACAGGTCTAATGATTCATTCCCCCCTATTAAAGCATGTGCAATTTCTTCTATCATAGGTAGCCTCAAAAGCAAAATTTCTCACCATCTGTTCTTAGTATGACGTGTAAGGAATGTCAGGCTTCCTGTTGATACATGGATTTTTCCTTCACATGCACACTAATTGTTTCTCTATCAATCCGAATAGATGCTTGGGTTTTTTTTGTTGTTTTTTTTTAGCATTTCTCAATTTATTTAAGTTTCAGATGCTTGGTTTTATACCATGATACCATGCAATGGCTGGGCGCAGTGACTCACGCCTGTAATCCTAGCACTCTGGGAGGCCGAGGTGGGCAGATTGCTCGAGGTCAGGAGTTCAAAACCAGCCTGAGCAAGAGCGAGACCCCGTCTCTACTATAAATACAAAGAAATTAATTGGCCAACTAATATATATGGAAAAAATCAGCCGGACATAGTGGCGCATGCCTGTAGTCCCAGCTACTCGGGAGGCTGAGGCAGAAGGATCACTTGAGCCCCAGGAGTTTGAGGTTGCTGTGAGTTAGGCTGACACCACAGCACTCACTCTAGCCTGGGCAACAAAGTGAGACTCTGTCTCAAAAAAAAAACAAACAAACAAACAAAAAAAACAAAACCAACAAAACCATGCAAGCCTTATAACTAAAAATCTATTTGAATAGGAAACAGAACACAAGAATCATTTATCATTTATAAACACAACCCTAGATTTCTTCTTTGTGTGTCAGACTGCATTTTTTGACCCCCAAGCTTTTCTGTGCCACAGGAACAGTGCAGAGTGAAAGAGCCCTGGAATGGAATGTGAGACCCTGAGTTCCTTGTCCAAGTCTAGCACTTTTTTTTCTCCTAGCCTCAGTCTTCTCCATGTACAGTAAGAGCTTAGACCAGGTCAACGCTAAGATTATGTGCGTTATATTTAACTCTGTGATTGTTGGATAATGTTTGCAGATAATAGGAAAATGACTGGCTTTCAGCTGACATTTCCTGAACTCCAGAAAGGCAATTGCTCCCTCCTCTATGGTCCCCTTGGATGTGCTGCCTACCTCCAGAATGGCCTTTAACCGCACTGTACCATGGCTATTCTGTTAAACCGAGCTACCCTTGCAACCAGACCCACCCTCCTTCTCTCTTGTTCTGACTGCAGAGCTGCTCTTCTCCCTGTGGCCAAGCCTTCACCTGTGCTTTCAACACCCTTCCTCTGCCTTCTCAGGAAACCTACATGTTTTTTCTTATATATTTAACCTTGTCTTCTATCCTGGATCCTTTCTGTCAGCTTGTAACATGCATAAGACACCACCATGAATTCTTCTCTCCCTCCAGCTCCCGTCATGTATCTCTCCTCCTCTTCACAGCCAAAGTTCTGCTGTTGCAACCTCCACTTTTTCATCCTCCTCCCCTGTGCAACCCACTCCAGGCAGCTTACAACTTCACTGCGCCACCTGCATTCCGCTGCAGGACCCCATGATTTCCATCTCACCCGATCAATTGCCGCAATTCCCAGGCTCCTCTCCTCTCCCTGACTGATAAAGGTTGAAGATCCTCAAGGCTCAGTCCTACTCCCTCTTCAGTCTCACTTAGCACTCTCTCCCCCAAGGATTCTTCAATGCCTACATCAATTGTCATCTATACCCCGATGACTTGCAAATGTGTTTCTCCCCCAGACCTCTCCTCTAAACTCCAGACCCTTAAATCCAACTGCCCACCTACCATCTCCACTTGGATGTGTCACAGGCACCCCAAACTCTACATGCCCCAAACTGAACTTAAACCACACCTTCTTCCAGGTTTTCCGTATCTTGGTGAATGACATTACTGTCATTCAGATCTCCCAAACCAAAACCCTGGAGTCACCCCTTCATCTCCCTCTTCCTCACCCTCCATAATCACCATCTCCTGTCCATTTTGCTTTCTGAATAGCTTACGAGTCCTTCTGCTTGTTCCCTGTCTACTGCCACCATCATTGCTCACCTGGGCTGCTGCTCCCACTCTATTCATCACACAGCAGCCGGCGGGATCTTTGAAACACAAATATAACCACCAACTGTAGTTGTCTACCATCATTCTTATGAGAGAGCAAATCCTTAGCAGGTGGCTTGACTGACAATGGTGTGGGAGTTGTGCTGGTGACCATCCTGTTTGTTCTCATACTTTCCCTGACTTTGCCCTTCTCTGATCTGTATAACCAGGGGGAGGGGCTTGCCCCAGGCAAGCTCTGCAAGCTTCATTTCCCAGCCTCCCTTGCCCTCTGGCTTGTGGGCAGATTCTGCCAATGCGGAGAGATGCCAGGGTATCTGTCCCCCTCTCTCAGCCTCATGTAGGATCCCTTCTCTGGCAGTGGCTGCATCTCTTCCAATATTTCAGCTCCCGTTGGACAGACTCTCCTACTGTGGTCCCAGCTCCTACCAGACAGCCCCTGTAATACTTTTCTGTGGCTACTGTAATGAATTACCACAAGGTATTTTTTAAAAACCAACAAGGGCACTACAGGGAACATCATACATTACTACAGCTGGGAAGAAATTTGGCAACATGTACTAACAGCTTTTAAAAAATAAATAAATAAAATAAAAACCAACAAGGTATTTTTGGTTACTCCAAATTACAAAAATATATAGTGTGGCCAGCGGTTGTTAGGAAAGTGAAGACCTCATTGCTTTACCTTCCAGTGGAGGGTTTGTACTGAGGGAAAATAGCAAAAAAACATTTACTATGGAAGGATTCAAGTCAGAAGTTGAAAAATAATCTGGAGTATCTTAATGCTAACACATGAGAGTTCTGCTTCAGAACTTAAACTGCTCAAAGTAATCTTCTATTTGTTTCTGAGACCATATAATAGCACATTATATTACTTCATAATTCTTGATCCTCAAATAGATGTCTTATTGGACCATGCAGAGAATTGCACATTTTAAAGGATGGTCACATTCTTACCAGGAACCTAACTTTACTATTTTCCCTGAACAGTTAACCTTAGGTATATTTTCAACATTAAAAATCCTTAGAAAGAAAGCAAACCAAGCATACCTTACTGCTAACCATTAACCTATAACTTTTTTTATGTTCTTTGTGTTTCAAATGTTGTATGACATTAGAGCATTTTAAAATGATGAACATGCACACCGTAAATAATACTATCAATCTGCGGTCCCCAAGCCCCTGGGCCATGGCCTGCTACTGGTCTGTGGAAAAACTGTCTTCTATGAAACTGATCCCTGTGCCAAAGAGGTTGGAGACTGTTGCTTTAAGTGATACAAACGGTAATGAAAGACCTGGGCAGAGAGCATTGTTTTTTCTTTTCTCTGGGTTACAAAATTAGTCATAAAAATTGCTAAAATATTTTAGTTGCTTTCTACTATCATAAAAGTTACGATATTTCATTCAAAATGAACGATCTCCTCTTTTCATACGACAGAGTTTAGTCTTCTTTTTATGGTAGAATATAGTAAGTCATTTAGTTCCAATAGTTTGTTGTTAGAAATCTTGCTTGTCATTTAAAGAATCTGACCTCCATGTCTTCCAGCTCCATGGAGCACCTCAGCTTTCCAAGCTCACAAGCAAACCCAGAGTAGCTGCTCTCTACTAGGTGCATATTGGACACAGGAGCCCGTCTTCTACATCACACGGGTCTCTCCCCCCTCCAATCTGCACATTAGAAAAGCATAATTTTGGGCCAAATTTTGATGATTGATGGTCATCATTTAAAAGCTAATACTTTTTAAATCAATTCTTTGTGGAATTTTATCAATTCTAAAATTTTCTCAATTTATCAAAAGAATTTTATCAATTCTTTTGGCATTAGAGCTTACCCAAGGATCAGCATGTATTATCTCTGTTTTTATAGGTGATGAGACTGAGGCTCAGAGAAGTTAAGTAACTTGCTGAAGGTCACACAGCTGGGACCTCCTAAAGCTGGGATTCGGATCTCCCAAGTAGTGCTGGACTTAGTTCTCATAACTGTGGGGTCACACCTCCAATCCAAGATTTCTGGTATTTTTCCCCACTTGGCACAGGGGATCCTGACTGTGCCCAGCACCTGGCTCCACTTCTAAGGCAAAGATTCAGTGCCGTTCTTTAATTGGACCTATAATTACTATTTCCTCCAGAAAAGCTCCGGATCCTATTGTTAGCAATCATATAAAGTATCACATTTTAAATAAATCTCTCTATATTATCAGGTGGGTAAAACTTTAAAAATAACAGTATTCTGTTTAAAATTGCCAGTAGGTACCATATTGTCACTTTATAACTTCTAAATTTTTTGACAAATATTATTTAAATTCTGTTCTCATAATTCTGTCAGACAATTTTTAATTAATAAGGGAGTAACATTTTTACCCAGAGGGTCTATGGTATTACTTATTAGAAAACAAATGATAAAAAAAAAACTTTCTCTTTTTTTGTGAATGACAAAGTTGCATAAATAAATGCTCGTTCTGTGTTGTGTAAGTAGTAGCTACATGTGACTACTTAGCATGTGAAATGTGGCTAGCTGGGATTGAGATGTGTCATAAGTGTTAAATACAAACCAGAAGACTTGAGAAACCAAAAACCATGTAAAATATCCCATTAGCAACTTTCGTATCAATTACATGCTGAAATAATCTTTTAGATATATTGAGCTAACCAAAATATAATTATTAATTTCCCCTGTTTTATTTTTATCATTTTAATGTGGTTACTAGAAAAATTTAAATTACATATGTGGCTTCACATATTTCTATTGGACACCGGTGGGTTAAGTGACTGCTCAGAGAGGAAAGAAAGGGTTAGTGTGAGTGGAAGCCAGCAGTTCATCGCATGCAATTTGTCAGGGAGAGCATTTTTCTCCAGTGATGAGGTGATGACAATTCTACCATTTTCTCAAAAGTTGTACCCTGTTCGATTGCCACCTCATTGGTAAGAACCGCAGGAAAAGGCATTTCTTCCCCCGAAGAAATTCTTGGACTGGTTTTCAACTACTCAGAAATGTGGACCCGGGGTATCAAGAACAAGAAAGGACCAACGTTTCCTGATTCCGAGCAGATCGCCCGCCTCTGCGACAGAGGTGGCCGTGCGCGGCGCAGCAGTGCAAAGCCAAAGGGCACCCACAGGGCACCCACGAGTTCATTACATAATTCCCGGTAGCGGAGGCCGCGTGCGTCTCTGTCCTGGGGCGTGGTCGGAGCTCTGACAGGCAGGCCGAGGCGGTGCTGGCGATGTTTTGACAAAGTGTGCACTAGAGCTTGTTTGTTTGGAAAAAGACTGACTAGCGCTTCCCCCCCCCCCCCTTTCCCTTTTCTCTCTCTCTCTCTCTTTTCTTTTAAACACTCTGGCATAATACTGAATGACTTTGTTTTTAAGCTGCCTTAGCCTTGCTTTGTGAAGAAAAAGCCTGAGTATTCTTTCCCTGTAGGACTCAAGTTGTTATTCTTGGAGCAGAGGTTCTTAGCCTGATCTCTGTCTAAATCAATTTCTGTCTTGGCGAGGTCGTGATCTGTGACAGCTCTGGGTGTCCTTCATGGAGGGAAGCTTCTTTGTTGTGTGAGGAGAGTGAGCGGAGGCGTCAGGGCGCCTCGCCTGCAACTTCGCTGCTCTCTGTCTCAACGGGAAGGCTCCTTGGCATCCAGGGACCACTCATTAGATGGAGCCTTGGAACGGTCCCGACCACATGCTGTGGGGTGGCGTGCTTTCTGCCTTCGGGGTCATGGAAAATTCTTGTCTCTCTCAGAGCCCAGACTCCAGGCTGACTCCCTTTGTGTTTCAGGCATATGGCTTTTTTTTTTTTTTTTTTTGAGACAGAGTCTCACTCTGTTGCCCAGGCTAGAGTGAGTGCCGTGGCATCAGCCTAGCTCACAGCAACCTCAATCTCCTGGGCTCAAGCAATCCTCCTGCCTCAGCCTCCCGAGTAGCTGGGACTACAGGCATGCACCACCATGCCTGGCTAATTTTTTTCTATATATATTGCTTGGCCAATTAATTTCTTTCTATTTTTATAGTAGAGACAGGGGTCTCACTCTTGTTCAGGCTGGTTTCGAACTCCTGACCTCGAGCAATCCACCCGCCTTGGCTTCCCAGAGTACTAGGATTACAGGCGTGAGCCACCACGCCCGGCCAGGCATATGGCTTTTTCTGCTCATTTCACCTCATGGCATGTTTTGGGTTGAGATGACCCCCTTCTCCCTTTTAAACCCGAGGTCCTTCAGGTCACAGATGACTCAGAGCCAGGAAAGGCATCGCTGGAGGATTTCTGCAGGCCAGTCAGCGAGCATCTGGCAGGGCCTCCGGGAGCGTGTCTCAGGACGCAGAGTGCAGAGCCCTCTCTGTAACCTGCTCTTTGTGTCAGGCTACTAGACACGAGGAGGAAACCTCTCCAACTTCTCACAGCCCCTTTTCCTGACCTTTATTCCTCAGCGTTTGCATAGCTTGAGCCTGGTAGGAAACATGTAAAATTAGAAACAGTTTAAAATACTGCTGCCAGCCACAAATAAGATGACAACTTATTATTACCCCCTTTGAACACTGGCATGGCTGAATGAATATTCAGGGAACAGGTGTGTGTGGAGAAAGGCCCATGATGACAGGGCTGGTGGGGGAGGTGGCCCCGGGCAGGTGTCCCATTCGCCGGTGCTTGTGGGAGCCTGGTGACCTGGCGGGTGCCGGTTCCCTGCCGGCTATACATAGCCAGCCAAAGCTTCTTACCAGAGAAACCTCTTTGCATGCTGCACGGGTCCCAGCTGCAGACTACAAGACTCGCTGTAAATCCCGTTAGTTATTCACCCTCAGACAGAAAACCTGCCCGCTGGCCACCAGCCCTGACAGGCCGGCCGCAGCCCTCAATCCTTCCTTCGCTCACCCGGGGAGTGCACCCCGAGCTCGGCCATGGTGGACATGGGGGCCCTGGACAACCTGATCGCCAACACGGCCTACCTGCAGGCCCGCAAGGCCTCGGACAGCGACAGCAAGGAGCTGCAGCGGCGGCGCCGGAGCCTGGCCCTGCCCGGGCCTCAGGGCTGCGCTGAGCTCCGCCGCGGGCTGTCCCCGCACTTCCACAGCCTGTGCGAGCAGCAGCCCATCGGCCGCCGCCTCTTCCGTGACTTCCTTGCCACGGTGCCCACGTACCAAGAGGCTGTGGCCTTCCTGGAGGAGGTGCAGAGCTGGGAGCTCGCTGAGGAGGGGCCCACCAAGGACAGCATGCTGCAGGGGCTGGTGGCCACGTGTGCGCACAGCCCTGCCCCGGACCACCCGCACCCCTTCCTCAGCCCGGCGCTGGCTACCAAGTGCCAAGCGGCCACCACCAAGGAAGAGCGCGTGGCCATGGTGGAGCTGGCCAAGGCTGAAGCCATGGCCTTCTTGCAGGAGCAGCCCTTCAGGGATTTCCTGGCCAGCCCCTTCTACGACAAGTTTCTGCAGTGGAAACTGTTTGAGATGCAACCAGTGTCAGACGATTATTTCACTGAGTTCCGAGTGCTGGGGAAAGGTGGTTTTGGGGAGGTAAGTGTCTGAATAACCAGGCTGGATGGTGAAATATAGAGCATAAAATAGGGTTATATTGCCTTTGTTTTAATTTCAAGGGAGTTTACTTAGAACTAGCTTCAGGGCCACATGTGGAGCATTCCTAGCCCACTCTCCCCTCCTCCCTTCCTTCTGGTAACCATGTCAAATAAAACAAGTGGCATAGGCTGGGAGCGGTGGCTCACAACTGTAATCCCACTCTGGAAGGCCGAGGTGGGCAGATCCCTCAAGGTCAGGAGTTCAAAAGCAGCCTGAGCAAGAGCGAGACCCCATCTCTACTAAAAATAGAAACAAATTAATTAGCCAACTAAAACTATATAGAAAAAATTAGCCGGGCATGGTGGCGCATGCCTGTAGTCCCAGCTTCTTGTGAGGCTGAGGCAGAAGAATTGCTTGAGCCCAGGCATTTGAGGTTGCTATGAGCTAGGCTGATGCCATGGCACTCTAGTCCAGGCAACAGAGTGAGACTCTGTCTCAAAAAAAAAAAAAAAAAAAAACAAAAACAAGTGGCCTAAGAGAGACAAGCAAAATGTGGACTTGACCAAGAATCTGTCATGGGGTTTACATCTGGAACATGCTGACGTGCCCTGAACACTTTGGAGGACTATAGCAACAAGTGATGAAGATCTCCTTTTCCCTTTAGTTGGGTTAATGGAGGTAATTTGAGAAAAATGGATACCTAAGAAAACACCTTGAAGTAAAGTTGAGAACGTGTTTTATACTACTGCTTTGCCCAGTCCTTTCTTTAATAAAAATTTTTTTATAAAATTTACATAACATAAAACTAACCATTGACCACTTAAAAGTGTATAATTCAGTGGCATTTTGGACAATTGCAATGTTGTGTGACCATCACCTCTATGTAGACCCAAGACATTTCATCACCCCTGTGCCCATTAACAGTCCCTCCTTATCCCCTCTCCTCCAGCCCTGGCAACCTTGAGTCTGTTTTCTGTCTCTATGGATTTGCATATTCTGAATGTTTCATATAATATGACCTTTTGTGTCTAGTTTCTTTCATTCAGCATAATGTTATGGAGGCTCACTCATATTATAGCATGTATCAGTACTTCATTCCTTTTTATGGCTACATAAATTCTACTGCATGGCTATAGTACATTTTGTTTATCTACTTATCTGTTGACGGACACTGGCTGTTTCCACCTTTCGGCTATGATGCATAGTGCTGCTATGAACATTTATGTACAAGTATTTGTTTAAATAATTGTTTTCATGTCTCTTGGGTGCATGCCTAGGAGTAGAATTACTGGGTCATATGGTGATTCTATGTTTAATTTTCGAGAAGCTGCCAAACTCTTTTCCACATTTACATCCCACCAGCAATGCAGGAAAGTTCCAATTTCTCCATATCCTTGCCAACATTTGTTATTTTTCCATATTTTTTAATTATGGCCAACCTAGGAGGAGTGAAGTGCTATCTTATTGTAGTCTCCGCTCTTTCTTGAGAACCCTGCTTACTTACAGCTTCTCCTTTCTCAGAAGCCTGCCATCTTTCACCTTGGCTGATTTCCGCCCCCTCCTCTTCCATCCTCCCCTCTCCATCCCTCTATAGGGCCATCTACTTCTCTTTCTTTCTCTCCTTCAAGGTATGTGCCGTCCAGGTGAAAAACACTGGTAAGATGTATGCCTGTAAGAAACTAGACAAGAAGCGACTGAAGAAAAAAAATGGCGAGAAGATGGCTCTCTTGGAAAAGGAAATCTTGGAGAAGGTGAGCAGCCCTTTCATCGTCTCTCTGGCCTACGCCTTTGAGAGCAAGTCCCATCTCTGCCTGGTCATGAGCCTGATGAATGGCGGAGACCTCAAGTTCCACATCTACAGCGTGGGCACGCGGGGCCTGGCCATGAGCCGGGTGGTCTTCTACGCAGCCCAGATGGCCTGCGGAGTGCTGCACCTCCATGCCCTCGGCATTGTCTACCGGGACATGAAGCCTGAGAACGTGCTTCTGGACGACCTCGGCAACTGCAGGCTCTCCGACCTGGGGCTGGCCGTGCAGATCCAGGATGGCAAGCCCGTCACCCAGAGGGTGAGTGACTCTCCACCTGCCCCAAGTGCGGGGCACAGAGTCAGAAAGGAGGGGAGAGGGCTGTTCTGTTCCTGGGGCAAACAGAGCCTTGGACTTAATTCTCCTGATTTTCCTTTTCCTAAAGCCCTTATGTTGTCATCTTGCCTTAAGTGGAATAGCGTAAGAGGATTAGCCTAAATGGCTGTTTGGGGACTACTTTGCTCTCTTCTCATGGCGGACAGGGTAGGGGAGCCTTCTTTGTGAGATGGGGTGGTCTGTGCCTTCAGGTGAGGTGGAGAGAGCTGAATCCATAGTCAGGGTATAAGTTGTTCCACCAGTAACCACTTCCATGGTGCCGTGTTTCTGAGCCAACAGAGCCTTGGTTTCCTATTTTGAAAATGAAGGAGCTGGATGCTAAAATTCTGTGATCCTAGGAGGCAAACTTTAATAAGAAAAGAAAAAGAAGGATCCCGTAACACCTAGCACATTAAAAGTAAAATATCTCTTTTCCTGTTGAGCGTAAAATGAGGGATGTTTTACATTGGATGAGGTGAAATTTTAAATGAAAATATATGGAAGAAAACAAAGGCAACTGGTGTTTATTTGGATCCATTTGGCTCAAAGCAACTTGCCGAAAATTCTTTGGTTAAAAAGGGGATTGTAATTAAGCAATTATGTTAAATGAACAATACAAAAATCTTCGGAATTCTGATATGTCTTTACCATTGAGTTTCTCTGCACAAAGATGAGAGATTCCCCAGGAAGACAAGATCATCTGAAATGTTCTCTTAAAACCTTATTTTTGGCCGGGCGCTGTGGCTCACGCCTGTAATCCTAGCTCTTGGGAGGCCGAGGCGGGCGGATTGCTCAAGGTCAGGAGTTCAAAACCAGCCTGAGCAAGAGCGAGACCCCGTCTCTACTATAAATAGAAAGAAATTAATTGGCCAACTGATATATATATAAAAAAAATTAGCCGGGCATGGTGGCGCATGCCTGTAGTCCCAGCTACTTGGGAGGCTGAGGCAGGAGGATCGCTTGAGCCCAGGAGTTTGAGGTTGCTGTGAGCTAGGCTGACGCCACGGCACTCACTCTAGCCTGGACAACAAAGACTCTGTCTCAAAAAAAAAAAAAAAAAAAACAAACAAAAAAAAACTTTATTTTTGTACAGTCTTCAGCTTACAAGGCACAAAGAATGAGGCAAAGAAATGAGAAAAATCACGGCCAGTTTGGGAAACTGCTGGTGATTTTACAAGGCCATAGTGGAAGGGACGTGGACAAGCTATGCAGGGCTCAGCTCATGCACAGGTGGAGTTCTGGAATGACTTCTAGTGGGGGCCCAGGAGCTATTGAAGGGGAACGGCATGATTAGATTTGCATGTTCAAAAGACCAGTCCAGCAACAATTGGGAAGGTAGATGGGAGGCTAGGAAGCTAGTTTGGAGGCAAATGTAGTGGCCCAGGCAAGAGATGGTGGGAGTCTGCACAAGACAGTGGGATTAAAGAAGTGGGAGCAAACTAGAGCGCCTAGAAACAGCTCTGATGGGATTTTGGGACCAGCTAGGTATGGGGGTGAGGGAAGGTGAGGAAGGTGAGGGTCTCTAGCTCCAGGGATCAGAGGAGGAGCAGAATGGTAGGAAAGCTGGCAAGCGTAACATAACCATATTGTCTATGAGGCTCCTGTGGAAGAGGCAGGCAGAGATATTTACTGTGCAGACAGCGGGATTTGAAGTCATCATGGCTTAGGAAGCAGAAGGCATAGCTGAGTCACTTGGGAAAGAGTGGGGGAAGAGGACCAGGGACAGAAACTGAAAAATACTAACATGTGGGAGATATAGAAAAAGAGGGGCCCTGAAGAGTTTTAAGAAATAGGAGGAGAGGCAGGAGTGGTATAGTCATGGGAACTGTATCAGTTAGGGAGGGGTTTCAGTTGCACATCATAGAAAACCCAGATAATGGATTAAACAAGACAGGGATTTATTTTTCTTAGTAACAAGGTGCGGAAATAAGCAGTTGTTGGCATTAGTTCAGCAACTGCAGGATGGTGGGATCCACATCTCTATAATTGTATCCCTTTTCCATATGTTGCAAGATGGCTGCTCTAGTCCCAGCCATCAGGACCATGTTCCAAGCAGGAAAAATAAAGAAGGGTCGGAAGTAGATGGGCATGCATGCGGTAGCTGAGTGTGCTCCCCTTTAAGGGGCTTTCCTTGATGCCCCAACCAACACCTTCCACTTAGATCTCATCGGCTAGGACTGTTGCCCGGCCACCCCCTAGCTGCAGAGGAAGCTGATAAATGACATGCTTTGGGGGTGAGGAAAAGGAGGGGGTTCTAATTAATAAGGAGGAAGAAAGTCTGGATATTGAGCAGGTAACTAACTAGCAGCCTCTGCCACAGGAGCCCAAGTAGAAGAGGCTCCTAGAGAGGAGAGCGGGCAGCAGTGTGTATGCTGCGAACAGGTTATGCGGCAGTGGGAGGTGGCAATTAGAAAGCACGGCGTCCTCGGTAAGAGCAACTCTCAAGAGCTGGTGAGGTCTAAACTCAGACTGTGGCCGGGCGCAGTGTCTCACGCCTGTAATCCTAGCACTTTGGGAGGCCGAGGCAGGCGGATTGCTCGAGGTCAGGAGTTCGAAACCAGCCTGAGCAAGAGCGAGACTCCATCTCTACTATAAATAGAAAGAAAACTAACTGGCCAACTAATATATATAGAAAAAAATAGCCAGGCATGGTGGCACATGCCTGTAGACCCAGCTACTCAGGAGGCTGAGGCAGGAGGATGGCTTGAGCCCAGGAGTTTGAGGTTGCTGTGAGCTAGGCTGATGCCACGGCACTCACTGTAGCCTGGGCAAGAAAGTGAGACTCTGTCAGAAAGAAAGAAAGAGAGAAAGAGAGAGAGAGAGAGAGAGAGAGAGAGAGAGAGAGAGAGAGAGAGAGAGAGAGAAAGGGAGGGAGAGAGGAAGGGAGGGAGGGAGGGAGGGAGAATAAACTCAGACTGTGGCAGTTGGCTTGATCTGGAAGTCCAGAGTGAGACTAGGGAAGTGAGAAGGAGGGAAGCTGGACCTAGAGGAGACGCAGGGAGGAGAACCGAGTTTCTCCTCAAGGTGGGGAGGAGGGAGCAAATTCAGATGCTGAAGCAAGAGCCAGCAGAGAGGTGCTGATTCTACAGGAAGGAAAGAAGGTGAACCCTGGAGGAGGATTTGAGGATGAATTAAGCAACACTGTCTCCTAAGTGGGCGGGAAGAAGGGACAGCTGGGGAAGGAGCAGAGTATTTGCCTCCTTGGGACCTTTCTGTGGAAACACAATGTCATGAATTCGTGTCTGCCTATGCTCGAAAATACTGAAACGCATTACTTCATGGTTTTGCATTCGTATTGTCCATTATGCAGAGCAGAAATGTTCCTTCCTGTCTCCCATATACATGCATCATGCGAATTGTCGATGTATCTCCACCTCTCTGGAGGCTTAGGGGATACACACAGCTTTGTCACTTTCCAGTCTCCCTTCTCAACCTCCCTCTGGCTCTGTTCATGGGCCAAGAAGATTTTCACGGACAGAAACCTTCCTCCAGAGGCTTCTGCGTGTAGCTCTCCAGCTCTTTGGAACCTGCAGGAAACTTTCTGTGCCTCTGTGGTATTGTCCACTGTAACAAATGCACTTAGTGGAAACATTTACTGCTTAGAGACCTTTGGCTTTTCTACCTCTGTGTTCCTCTCTGCCCGTGAGACCAAACTTCAGGGTTTACATCACTTGCCCCACCCAAGGAGTTTTATGTACCTGTCCCCAGGCCAGCCCCCAAAGCCCAGGAGACCACCAGGAAGGGGAAGGAGAAGGAGATAGAGAGCAAGATTGGAAGCCATAAAACAAAAGAGAAGATAATCTCCCTTCTTCACTGCTTACTCCTCTACATAGCTAAGTAAACTCCTTAGGTTCCTATTTATTGCAGCTCCCACACTTATAATTGGGCCCCCAAGTGGATTTTAAGGTGATCATATTCACAATTCACAGAAGAAATGAAAAATGACATGTTTACAGGCTTCTGTAACCACAAACATTCAGTTGTGATGTCAAGATGTTACATAAAAAAATTACTGTGAACATTCGAAAGAAGGTGTTATAGTTTGAATGTTAACCCCAAATTTCATGTGTTGGGAATGGGTTAGTAGATATTTGGGCTAATGGGTTATCACAAGAGTGGAACTGGTGGCTTTATTTTTTTTTAAATTATGTGTGTGTATGGGGGGGGTGCGCACACACATTAATATAATACTTGAAGGAGATGCAGTAGATAGAGATAAATATTCCAATGCATAACATATTTTTGCCTGCATCTCAATAAAATGGAAGGAACCATGTTCTAGTAGAAATGGGCTCCAGAATCAGACCTGAGCTCAAATCCCAGATAAACTACTTAGGAGCCCTGTCACCTTGGGCAATCTATACAACCTCTTTGAACGTCTATTTCTTCAGCAGTAAAATGGAGATTTTTTAAAATTTCAGAGTATTGCAGATGTTACACTTTGGTTACATAAATTGCCTTTGCACCACTGGAGTGAAAGCTACAAGTGTACCCATCCCCCAGACAGTGCACACCACACCTGTTGGGTGTGAATTTATCCATCCCCTCCTCCTCCCTCCCATCTGCTGACATCCAATGAATGTTACTTTCATTTGTGCATATAAGTGTTGATAAATTAGTACCAATTTAATGGTGAGTACCTATGGTGCTTCTTTTTCCATTCTTATGATACTTTACTTAGAATAATGGGCTCCAGCTCCATCCAGGATAATACAAGAGGTATTAGTTCACCATTTTTTATGGCTGAGTACTATTCCATGACATATATATGCCACATTTTATTAATCCACTCATGAATTGATGGGCATTTGGGTTGTTTCCACATCTTTGCAACTGTGAATTGTGCTGCTATAAACATTCTAGTGCAGATGTCTTTTTTATAGAATGTCTTTTTTTTCCTTTGCGTAATCCAGTAGTAGGATTGCTGGATCAAATGGTAGTTCTACTTTTAGTTCTTTGAGGTATCTCCATATTACTTTCCATAGAGGTTGTACTAGTTTGCAGTCTCACCAGCAGTGTACGAGTGTTCCTATCTCTCTACGTCCATGCCAACGTTTGTGGTTTTGCAACTTTTTGATAAAAGCCATTCTCACTGGAGTTAAATGATCTCATTGTGGTTTTGATTTGATTTCCCTGATGATTAGAGATGTGGAGCATTTTTTCATATGTTTGTTGTCCATTAGTCTATCTTCTTTTGAAAAGTTTCTTAAGTAAAAAGAACAAGTTGAGAGGCATCAATTTATCAGACTTCAAGTTATACTACAAGGCTATAGTAACCAAAACAACATGGTACTGGCACAAGAACAGAGACATAGACCAATGGAACAGAACTGAGAACCCAGATATAAAACATCCTCGGCCAGGCGCAGTGGCTCATGCCTGTAATCCTAGCACTCTGGAAGGCCGAGGCAGGCGGATTGCTCAAGGTCAGGAGTTTGAAACCAGCCTGAGCAATAGCAAGACCTCGTCTCTACTGTAAATAGAAAGAAACTAATTGGCCAACTAATATATAAAAAAAAAATTAGCCGGGCATGGTGGCACATGCCTGTAGTCTCAGCTACTCAGGAAGCTGAGGCAGTAGGATTGCTTGAGCCCAGGAGTTTCAGGTTGCTGTGAGCTAGGCTGATGCCACGACATTCCCTCTAGCCTGGGAAACAGAGTGAGACTCTGTCTCAAAAACATAAATAAATAAATAAAATAATAAAACCATCCTCATATAGCCAGCTGATCTTTGAGAAAGCAGACAAAAACATACACTGGGGAAAAGAATCCTTATTCAATAAACGGTGCTAAAAAATTAGATAGCCACATGTAGAAGTTTGAAACAGGATCCGCACCTCTCACCACTCACAAAAATCAACTCACAAGGGATAACAGACTTAAACCTAAGGCATGAAACCATAATACAATAATTCTAGAAGAAAACGTTAGAAAAACTCTTATAGAAATTGACCTAAGGAAAGAATTTATAAAGAAGACCCCAAAAGCAATCACAGCAACAACAAAAATAAATAAATGGGACCTGATCAAATTAAAAAGCTTCTGCACAGCCAAGGAAACTATCATGAGAGCAAACAGACAACCTACAGAATGGGAGAAAATATTTGCATGCTATACATCTAATAAAGGGCTGATAACCAGAATCTATTATAGAACTCAGGAAAATCAGCAAGAAAAAATCAAACAACCCCATCAAAAAGTGGGCAAAGGAACTGGTGGCTTTATTAGAAGAGGAGAGAGGCCGGGCACAGTGGCTCCCACCTGTAATCCTAGCACTCTGGAAGGCCAAGGCAGGCGGATTGCTCGAGGTCAGGAGTTTGAAACCAGCCTAAGCAAGAGCGAGACCCCATCTCTACTATAAATAGAAAGAAATTAATTAGCCAACTAAAAATAAATTAGCCAGGCATGGTGGTGCATGACTGTAGTCCCAGCTACTCGGGAGGCTGAGGCAGAAGGATCGCTTGAGCCCAGGAGTTTGAGGTTGCTGTGAGCTAGGCTGATGCCATGGCACTCACTCTAGCCTGGGCAACAAAGTGAGACTCTGTCTCAAAAAAATAAAAGAAGAAGAGGCGAGAGACCTGAGCTAGTGTGATAGCACACTCAGCCCCCTCACTGTGTGATACTATGTGCAGCCTTGGGACTCTTCAGAGAGTCACACCAGCAAGAAGACCCTCACCAGACGCAACCCCTTGGCCTGGGGTTTCTCAGCCTCCATAACTGTAAGAAAAAACATTCCTTTCCTTATGAAACACTCAGTTTTAGGTATCCTGTTATAAACAGAGGAAAATGGACTAGAAAAGAAGATGAAAAGGAAAATATCACCCTGATTATGGAAATTGATAACTGCATTGACTCTGTGCTGTTTTTCGATAAAAGTTAAGGCATTGTGACTTTGGAAATTCGGCTAGTTTCTTCTCATTCAGCAACTCATTGCCTTATATAAGTTGGTATTGCTTTCTGCTACATATAATAGATACCAAATTCTGGTATCTGGTATTTGGTAGTTCAACAATTTCAAGAGCAAGATCTCTGTTAAAATCTCTTGGCCTTTTCCTCCTTGTCACAAGATGGCTACTGCAACTCCAAACATTAAGCCTGCATTCCAGGACAGAGAAAGGCGGAGAAAGGAAAAATTCCACAGGCTTCTGCTTACAGCCCATTAGCCTGGACAATGTCACATGTTCACCTCTAGCAGCAAAGGAACTGAAAAATAGAGTATTTCATTTTCTGGCCTCCGTTTTAGGAGATGTTAAGGAAGAAAAGAAGTAAGATTAGGTGTTGGGTGAGCTGACAGCTTCTGGCATATCAGCCCCCAGGAAAAAAAATATTGATGAGGATTAGGAAATCTGATTCAGCTTCTTTACTCACACAGATGTTAAACTGGAGAATAATTGTTACAGCGGTATAGTAGACAGAGTTCTAAGATGACTCCCTCCCAGGCCCCTTGCCTTTGTATAATCCCCTCTCCTTGAGCCTGTAAATATTATGAAATCTCACTCCCATGATTATGTTGCATTGTAAGGCAGAGGGGATTTTGAAGATGTAAATAAGGTTACTAGTCAGTTGACTTCAAGTTAAACAAAAGAGAAATTATCTAGCTGGGCCTCATCTAATCACATAAGCCCTTTCTTTCTTTCTCTCTCTCTTTTTTTTTTTTTAGACAGAGTCTCACTTTGTTGCTCAGGCTAGAGTGAGTGCCGTGGCGTCAGCCTAGCTCACAGCAACCTCAATCTCCTGGGCTCAAGCAATCCTGCTGCCTCAGCCTCCCAAGTAGCTGGGACTACAGGCATGCGCCACCATGCCCGGCTAATTTTTTCTATATATATTAGTTGGCCAATTAATTTCTTTCTATTTTTAGTAGAGACGGGGTCTTGCTCTTGCTCAGGCTGGTTTCGAACTCCTGACCTTGAGCAATCACCTGCCTCAGCCTCCCAGAGTGCTAGGATAAAAGGCATGAGCCAGCACGCCCGGCCCACACAAGCCCTTTCAAATGGCTGCCGAGGTCAGCAGAAGTCAGAAATTTAACATACAAGAGGGCACACTACTGGCTTCGAAGATGGAGGGGACCGTGGGGCAAGGAATGTAGGTGGCCTCTAGGAGCTGAGAGCTACCTCTGACTGACAGCCGGCAAAGAAGCAGGGACCTCCTTCCTACAACCACAGTGAACTAAATTCTGCCATCACCACGTGAGTTTGGAAGAGGATCTTGAGCTGCAGATCAGCTCAGTGTCTTGATTTTAGCCTTGTGAGACCCTGACCAAAGAGCCCTGCCTTGCTGAGCCCAAGCTTCTGACCTACAGAACTGGGAGTTAATAAGTGGGTGTTGTTTTATGCCACTTAGTTTGGGGGTAATTGGTTACACAGCAGTTGAAAACTCATACAAATCGTTAAAGGAAGCCAGGCTCACGCCTATAATCCTAGCACTCTGGGGGGCCAATGCAGGCGGATTACTCGAGGTCAGGAGTTCGAAACCAGCCTGAGCAAGAGCAAGACCCTGTCTCTTCTATAAATAGAATGAAATTAATTGGCCAACCAATATATATATATAAAAAAAATTTAGCCAGGCATGATGGCATGCCTGTAGTCCCAGCTACTCGGGAGGCTGAGGCAGCAGGATTGCTTGAGCCCAGGAGTTTGAGGTTGCTGTGAGCTAGGCTGATGCCACGGCACTCACTCTAGCCTGGGCAACAAAGCGAGACTCTGTCTCAAAAAAAAAAAAAAAAATCATTAAAGGAAGGTAGCCAGAGGAGGAACGATTGTTTGTACGATAGCATCAAAATTAGTGGGGAAGATATCAAGGTGCTAGACACTGTTAGAGGGATAATATAATATTTTCCTTTCCCACCAGGATCACAATAATAGAACCAGAGGCTATGATTGAATTTAGAACTCTGGATGTGATTCTTCCAAGTGGGTAGGTCTTTCCTAGGTACGAGCTGGGTCTCCCTGGAGGGATACAGGCCTTTCACGCTGCTCAGGGACTCTGGGGGAAGCACTTTGGATGGTGCTGTATAGACAGTAGGGAGCCATGGAAGGTTTTTGAACAGGAAAGTGCCATGACCAGGGTGATGCTTTAGGAAGATGATTCTGACACTGTTTAAGATGGCTTGAAAGAGAGAGAGAGTGGGGTTTGGGAGGAAGGGGGACCTGCAAAGAGCTACCGTAATGAACAACACATGAGATAATACGGGCCTGAGGTTGGGCCCTGGGCTCCCAACAGTCTGTGTCCGGAGCTCAGCCCCCTGGCCTCGTACCTGGGCTCCATCAAGGCCCAGATCTTTACTTCTCTTAAAATGTGGCTATCCTCAGTGGAGGCTTGGGGGGCACAGAACCCCTGCTAGGGCATGGTGACTTCTGTCCCCTGGGGTCCCCTGCCTGCTGGTAGCTGGGCAGTGAAACAGGGAGGTACTTCAGGGGAAGAAAGGAGCAGGGTGGCTCTGCCAGGGTTTGAAAAAGACTGGCGCAAACGGGCACAGAGGGCTTAAGGGCACCGGCCTGGGAGGCCAAGAACCTGAGTTGTTGTCCCAGCCTAATCACTGATGCCCGGGGTCTGCCAGGGGGCGGGCCTCAAGGTGTCTTTTAATCTCTACCATTTTATGAGTCTATGAGATAGTCTTTGTATTATTTAGAAGAAAAGACTTTTAAACTCAAAGATTAACATAGAGAATACGTTACTGTGATTTACTGGACTGCCAGAGTTCTCACAGCACAAAGCTGTTGGTTACGTAAGGACTGGCCCAGGTGTCTGAGCAGCGTCCCTGGGGATCCCTAGCTCTGTTTCCTGGCTGCACAGGTCTCGGTGCTGCCCTCACGCTCAGCACGGGGGCCGCCAGTAGCAGCACCGTACACACCCTACCAACACGCAACCTCCCTGGAGAGAAAACACCTCTTTACAAACAGCTTCTTCGCAATTCCCAGGAAAGGCTCACAGTGGACAAGTCAGGTAACTTGCCCTACCACAACCAATTCCCCTGGCTGGACTAGATCATGGCCTGTCCCAGGAGCCAGAGGGAGGGTCTGTCCCACCTAAATCTCATAGACGAGAACAGAGGAATGTGTTCTCCAAAGAAAAATCAAGATGCAAAAGTCAGGAAATGGATGCAGAATAGGCAAAAAAAAAAAAAAAAAAAAAAAAAACCAGCCGGTGTCCCTAATAACTGCAGTTTCCTCAATGGTCTGAAAAGTTTAGAAATTTTCTGGCCGGGTGTGGTGGCTCACGCCTATAATCTTAGCACTCTGGAAGGCCGAGGCGGGTGAACCGCTCAAAGGTCAGGAGTTTGAAACCAGCCTGAGCAAGAGCGAGACCCTGTCTCTACTAAAAATAGAAACAAATTAATTGGACAACTAAAAATATATAGAAAAAATTAGCCAGGCATGGTGGTATGTGCCTGTAGTTCCAGCTACTCGGGAGGCTGAGGCAGAAGGATCACCTGAGCTCAGGAGTTTGAGGTTGCTGTGAGCTAGGCCGATGCCACAGCACTCTAGCTACAACAACAGAGTGAGACTCTGACTCAAAAAAAAAAAAAAAAAAAAAAAACACTTTCTGACCCCTTCATCAAGGGATGATGGAATCTAGACCCTTCACAAAAAGATTCTGTGAGTTAGGTACTACTTTTAGCCCCATTTTACTAATAGGGAAATTGAGACCCAGGTTAAGTTGCCTACCCAAAGTTACACTGCTAGGATGTGATATGAGCCCAGGTCCTTCAGATCCGAAAGCACTTACAGTTTCGACTCCACCTTGTTGAGCTCATGCACAAGGCACACATGGCATATGGTTTTTTTGTTTTTGTTTTTGTTTTGAGACAGAGTCTCACTTTGTTGCTCAGGCTAGAGTGAGTGCCGTGGCGTCAGCCTAGCTCACAGCAACCTAAATCTCCTGGGCTCAAGTGATCCTACTGCCTCAGCCTCCCGAGTAGCTGGGACTACAGGCATGTGCCACCATGCCCGGCTAATTTTTATTTTCTATATATTTTTAGTTGGCCAATTAATTTCTTTCTATTTTTAGTAGAGACAGGGTCTCGTTCTTACTCAGGCTGGTTTCGAACTCCTGACCTTGAGCGATCCACCTGCCTCAGCCTCCCAGAGAGCTAGGATTCCAGGCATGAGCCACCGCGCCCAGCTTGGCGTATGGTTTTTAATGCTATAAAAGGCTCTCCACTTTGTAAAACTCAGACAGAATAAGTGGATATGATGATATTAGCATATCTGCCAGTCTAGTCTGATATGGACACCAACTGCAAGCCTAGTTGGACCTCTGACAGAGGAGGACTTCAGAAAATGCTCACCCCACCTACACAGGGAATGACAGTGACTAACGTTCCAGAGCCAGCCTCCCACACATAGGCACAATATAATGAAATGTGGTCCCAGCCACTGTCTACATTCCCTTACAATGTAATAAGTACTTCTGCCTGTGCTCAGCTGACATCTATAATACATGCACATAATGAAACAAATTTATATCATTTTTTAGAGACTCCAGGTAAATAGAGTAGGAATATTGGGCAGGGGGGGCTCATGTTGGGACTTTTCAAATTCCACATTCTATTTGGAGACCAGTTACCTTCAGATTTTATACAACATGAGTCTTTAGAACTTGCTATTTTGTCAGGAACGGGAATGAAGTTAGAACAGTGACCCAAAGCTTGTTACACATTTAGTTACCTCGTCCTGCTTCGAAGCCTCTGACTTAATGTTAGTGATGGCTGGCAGTCCCTACGTAGTGTCAGGATGGGGGCCGGTCACTGCAGAAACCAAGGCAGGATTAGAGAGTTGGGACTTTCAACCCACCTCCCAAGCTCAGGGAGGGGCAAAGGGCTGAAGGTTAATTTGATCAACAGTAGCCAGTGATTTAATCAGTCATGCCTAAGTAATGAGGCCTTAATACAAACCCAAAGAACAGAGTTCAGACACCTTCCAGATAGCCAAGCACGTGGCGGCTTCCCGGAAGGTGAACAAGAACAGATCCACATGCAGGAGGGTGGTGCACCCCACTCCACCGGGAAGGAGGCTACTGCTAAGACCCTTCCACCCAGCCCTAAGCATCCCTTCATCTGGCTGTTTGTGTCCTTTAAAATGTCCTTTACAATAAATAGGTAAACATACATGTTTCCCTGAGTTCTGTGAGCTGCTCTAGCAAATAAACTGAGGCAAAGAGGGGGTGGTGGGAACCCCGCCTCATGGCTGGTCAGTCAGAAGCTCCAAAGGCTTGCACGGGCGACTGGCGTCTGAAGGGGTGGGCAGTCTTGGGGACTGAGCCCTCAACCTGCGGGACCCGAGGCTGCCTCCAGGTAGACAGTGTCATAATGGATTTGAATTAGAAGACACCCCGCTGGTATCTACTGCAGAATCTATTGTTTGATGTGTGAAGAAAAAGCCCCACACATCTGGTGTTAGCAGCGTGTTGTGAGAGTGTGGTGGGAGAAACTGAGTTTGCTTTCTCCTCAGGAGCATTCTCACAAGACAGCGCTGTGAGGAAGGCAGCACTGGGCAGGGGAGAAGCCGGCCCTCAAAGAGGTGAGACTAAGACCTCAGCCAGTCCTTCCAGGAGCTCTGGAGTTGGGATGGCCCTTCTGAGTTATCCCAAATGGAGGCGGGGGCCAGGCTTGTGTATCCCTACAGGAGCCAGTCAATAACTGTGAGCAGTTGACCAAAGGGGGCGGAAGCGTGGGAGGCAGTCCCCTATTGCAGAGGGCAGTTCCCAGGGAGGGTGCCGCTGGGAGCCATCGTGGTCACAGCCCCAGCCAGGCCTGACTACAGTGCAGAATAAAAATGTGGGGCCCCCTATTCAAATACCAGGAAAAAGCTTTCTTTTTCCATGCTGTATTTTTTCAACCAGCCATGGTAGTTTTTATCTGTGAATGCCACACTCCCTCAGGCTCTGGGATACTCAGAGGAGCCAGTGGGGACCCTCACAGGCACCCAGGGCCCCACCCCATGACTGGACCTGAGGAAGCACTTGCTGACCCCGCCCCTCCCTGCACCCAAGTCCAGGCTCCCACCAGCCTGGGTGGCAGCAGTGGCTGGGCAGGGGCGGGGCTGGGGGTGGGGAAGCAGACAGCCAAGCCCCCACCCCTGGGAGGCAAGGGGTGGCGAGAAGCAGAACTGTGAGCTCAGGCTCCAAGGCTCCATGGGCTCGTTGGCTTTCAATTAAAAAACACAAATTCAAAGATAAATTATTATAAGTCAAGATAGTCACTGCATAGCATTTAAACCCTTAATAGAGAAGCTTCTGAGCACAGGGCCCTGTCTGAGGGCACTGGAAGCTGCTCTGGTCCCAGAAGCTGGGGAATGGTATCCACTGTGGCTGGGGAAGACCATTTCAGGCGATGGGAACAGCCAGGGCAAGGGCTTTGGGGAAAATGAAAAGAAGCCAGGAAGTGGAAAGCACATAGCAAGAGGAAACATGGTTCAAATGAAGACAGAGAGGTGGCAGGGGCCAGAGGTGGCAGTCCTGGCATTAAGGACTTTGGGTTATTGCCTAAGAGCCCTGAAAGCCTTTGAAAGGATTTAACCAAGGGGATAACGTTTTAGAATTTTGTTTTGCAAAGATTACCCCAGCTGAAGTGAGAACAGATTAGAGGGGATTCAGGTGGATTGGGGTCGTTTGTAATCAAGGTGAGACATGATGGGGCTTGGACCACAGAGGGGGTTTTGGAAACAGGGCACAATGGATGAATTTGGGAGAGATTTCAGAATGAATAGGCCTCAGTGATGGTTTGGATATGGGATTAAGGGAGAGGGGGAGATGAAGGATGATTTATTAAGTAAGATTGTGTCACAGGCAGAGACTTAGGCCCTAACGACACAACAGGGAGCCAGAAAGACAAATGCCTGCCTTTATGAAGCCCTGGGAGAGAGAAGAGACTGACAAGTAAATGGGCAGTGACACTACAGTGTGATCAGGGTTGTTGGACACCCAGCCCAACATGGGGACCTGGGGTCACAGGGTCAGGAAGGGCTTCCAAGAGAAAATTACAACCAAGTCCAGACTTGAAAGGCAAGTAGAAGCTGGACAGGTGAAGAACAAGGAGAGTGAGCTAGGAAGACAGATCATATGGCTCAGTGGGCCTCAACTGAGGGTGACTTTGCCAAATCTCCAGGGGATACTTGCCAATGTCTGGAGACATTTTTAGTTGTCATAAATGGGGAAGTGCTACTGGCATCTACTGGGTAGAGGCCAGGGATGCTGCTAAACATCTCACAAAGCCCCCAGCAACAAAGTTACACAATAAGTTAGTGTCACAGTTATTGTGACACTGGCATAGACAAGGGCCTGGAAGCACAGGGCCTGGGGCTTTGTCACAGAGCTGAGTGGCTCTACAGTGCCTAGAAGGTGGGGTCACAAGGTGGGAGGGGTGGTAAAGGATGCAAATGGAAAGTCTAGCAGATGCCAGGCCCTAGGGAGCTGGAGCAGTTAGACAACATATTTGAACCCATCACCAAGGTTGCTGGGGAGCCAATGAAGGCTTCTAAACAGGGAAGTGACAACATCAGCCTTGGAAGGACAATCAGAAAGAGGGTGTTGGGGCCGGGCGCGGTGGCTCACGCCTGTAATCCTAGCACTCTGGGAGGCCGAGGTGGGCGGATTGCTCAAGGTCAGGAGTTCGAAACCAGCCTGAGCAAGAGCGAAACTCCGTCTCTACTATAAAAAGAAAGAAATTAATTGGCCAACTAATATTAGCCGGGCATGGTGGCACATGCCTGTAGTCCCAGCTACTTGGGAGGCTGAGGCAGAAGGATTGCTTGAGCCCAGGAGTTTGAGGTTGCTGTGAGCTAGGCTGATGCCATGGCACTCACTCTAGCCTGGGCAACAAAGCGAGACTCTGTCTCAGAAAAAAAAAAAAAAAAAAAAGAAAGAAAGAAAGAGGGTGTTGGGATAAGGGTAAAAACAGGGAATGTACCAGATTAGGTGGCACATACCTGTAGTCCCAGCTACTGGGGAGGCTGAGACAGGAGGATCACTTGAGCCCAGAAGTTCAAGGCCAGCCTGGGCAACATAGCAAGACCTCCTCTCTTAAAAAGTTGTGGGGTTTTTTGTTGTTTTTTTTTTAATAGAGGAGTGAAGCAGAGGGTCAGAGACCCGGGTGGACTGGCACACTGTCTAGTGGAGTTATGGAAGTAGGGAGAGATTGAGCCAGGGCACCAACAGCGTGCAGCAGGAGTGGGCCGTCATGTGAAATGACACGGTCCAGGGTCCAGGGACCAAAAGGTTGCTGCATCACCCGTTTTGTTATAGACACAAGTTCAGAGCATCCAATCAGATCACATACAGCTAATGAAGCATCCAGCGTCTTCTGGATCAATGAAATAGAAGGATCTTGAGCTTTCAAATCCTGGTTCTGCTACTCACTGTGGCTGCTGTGTACAGATGCACAGGCTGACCCCTCACATGGGGCACCAGACTACAGGACACAGGGCTGACATCTCTGTGGGGGGCTGGCTGCTCCACAGATCAAGCCATTCTGAGTGTCTTCCTCTACCTAATTGGCACAGACATGCCATGTAGGCTGGCCACAGACCTGCACATGACCCTAGGCAAGTCAGGTCTCCTCTCTGAGCCTGGTTAATACCACCTGCTTCAGGGTTGATGACAGGATTAAGAAACAAGGTAGATAAACGCCTAGCAGAGGGTCAGCAGCTTGGTAGGCACTCAGGAAATGATTGCACTAGAAGCCCAGCACCAGACCCTCAGTCACAATCCCCACTGTTGGGATTGTTTCTGCCTCACCTGACAGGCAGGCACCTAGCCACTCAGGTGACCTGTGCTGCTGTGCTTTGTTCTCTGCAGGGCACAGGGAACCAGCAGGACCCCAGGGCAGTGGGCAAGGGAGCAGCTGGCCTGGAGGCTGAGCAGGGCAGGCACGCACAGTTGTCCTGCCTCCTCACAGCCACGTGGGGTTTCATTTGCGGTTTATTCTGAGCACCTTAGAGGCACGGTGGAAAGTATGCCTCAGCCTGCTGCTGGATAGATTCACGGAACCTGAAACCACTGTAGAACACACTCAAGTGAAAGAACCTCAACTACTGATCTCTGACAGTGTGCCAGGCTTTTTCAATCTGATGCAGTCTTAATGGCTTCTGAGGTTTTCTTCTCCTGTTGCTGTCCTGCCTGAGACAACCAGAACCCAGGCATGGTGACAACAGTCACTGACACCCATTGTGCTAGCAAGCCTGCCATGTGCCAGGCAGCTTTAAACTACATCACAGTCCTATGAGATAAGAACCTAGCACTCTGGGAGGCCAAGGCAGGCGGATTGCCCGAGGTCAGGAGTTCAAAACCAGCCTGAGCAAGAGGGAGACCCTGTCTCTACTGTAAATAGAAAGAAATTAATTAGCCAACTAATATATATATAGAAAAAAATTAGCCAGGCATGGTGGCACATGCCTGTAGTCCCAGCTACTTGGGAGGCTGAGGCAGGAGGATCGCTTGAGCCCAGGAGTTTGAGGTTGCTGTGAGCTAGGCTGACGCCATGGCACTCACTCTAGCCTGGCCAACAAAGCGAGACTCTGTCTCAAAAAAAAAAAAAAAAAAAAAAGAACCGTTGAAGCTCAGAGACGTTGAGCAACCTGGCTAGGGGTGACCAGCTAATAGTTAGCAGAGCTGGGATTGAAACCACAGCAAACTGACGTCATGCGGGAGCATCTCACCCCAGACTGTGTATCCCAGCAAAAAGCATTCTAGCAGGGACCCTCTGGGGCTCTCTGAAACGGCTGTCCCCGCAGGGGTGTGAGGGCGAGCAGGACGCCACCTCTGATGGGCGCGCAGGAGGCGACCAGAGCGGGCGGCGCACGGGCACTGCTCTCCCGCGGCCGGCCCGGCGAGCACGCGGGCGGGCGGAGCCTCGGAGCTGAGTCCCCTGGGGTCCCCGGGGCCGCATTCCTGCGAGGTCTGCAAAGGCCACTGCTTAAAGGCGCAGAGGAGCAGCTGGGAACGAGAACAAAGCGGCCGGCCCCCCTCGGAGGAAGGAAGGAGCGAGCCCCAGGAAACAGCTGATAGCGCTAAGCTCAGCTTGTTTTTTTCCTCTGCTCAACAGTTCTCCTGCCACGGCAAACAAAAGATGTACATTCTGATTCCCTCTTCTGTTTGGATTGTGCTGTCGACTGGATCTGGTTTGTGATGAGCTGGGGAAGAGGCGTCCGCGGGCGGTTCTGGCTCCGCTGGCCAGTGCAGGCCGCGGCCGCAGTCAGCGCGGCGCTTCCCTTTCTGCCTCCTTCTCCGCCCGCCTCTGGCCCGGCCTCGCCGGGCCCACGGGGCTTTTCTTTTAATGGTGGGATTTAAGTTTGCCAACTTAGCAGGAGCTGGAGGCTCACTCGGGACCTCGACAGCCCTGCACGACACACGCGCGTGCACACACACACACACACACACACACATTCACTCCTTCCTGGACCTATAAAACGATTAAGGCGTGAACTGTGCCCTCTGGGCCCCACTAAAAGACCCCTCCCTGTTCTTTTCACTGCGCCGCAGGTCACAGTCTGCTGTTGTCCACAGCCACACGGGTACTGCTCAGAGTGCAGAATCCATCCAGCCTGGGCCCTGCCACTTAGCCCCCGCGGCCCAGGGCTGAGAGTGACAACTGCAGGGTCCAGCATCCAATAGCAAGAGCCCTGCAGGGTTACCTGACAGGTGCCGACAGGCTTGGGATCTTAATTCCACCTTAGGGTGCCCACCTTCCCAAAGTCTGGACACCTGCAGGCGACAGGTGGCCCTGCCGGGACTGAGCAATCCTCTTGAGATTACTGTACTAAATGAACTTCTTGCTGGCCCGTGGCGGTGCTGGGGGCGGGGGCAGGGGTGGGGGGGGCACAGGCACTGCCAGGCTTCCTAAACCCTAAACCTTCCTAAACCCTGTGCTGGCTGATTCTTGACGTCCTGCAATGCTGGGTCCACTTTGTTTTGCCTGACCAGGTGTTGACTATGTGAGTCTGCCAAAGAGCACTATAAAACCAAAAGCAAAATAAAACAAACCAAAAAAAAATAAAATAATTAAAAAATAAACCACGTGGAAAAAAAAAACTGCACTAAGAGGTCTGTTACCGCTGACATTTGGGTGATCCCTACAGCCCTGGTGATGGCAGTTCTGATCACATGGATGAAATAAACTCTTCAGATGCCATCGAGACTGAGGTGCAGGGCCCTCTGTCACTGCAGGAGTTAAACTGAGCTGGGAGAGGTCAGCGTGGCTGGCCCCTGCCCCATGCTGCTTGGCGGGTCTCCTCCCACCCCACTCTGAGGAGGCAGTTCACATGCAGAAGACAAATGGCAGAAAGGGCAGGCAATTAATTTTTTCAGCTGGAGGCTGCGATGGAATGTGGGTGCTTAGAGTCTGGCGTGCGCCTCTAATTCCATTCTCCTCAGTGAAATACCTCCGCTCTTCAAGGAGGTGGTGCCCTTCAAAAGTCCACGGCGGACATTTTCTGGCTTTAGGACCAAGAGGTGAATTTAGTCCTGAAAATTACTCGGAAGGAATCTGAGGTTATCCTGCAGGCTGTCTCACACGTTTTCCACTGCACCAGGGGACTGCAGAGCTGTGATGATGGCAGGCCAATTCTTCACTTATTTTTGGAGGACTCCAGAAAGGTGGTCCCAGAGCATGGCTTAGGGCCTGGTCCCCACCCCGCAGAACCTCTGCTGTGTGGAGCCACCCAGCAGGTCTGATGAACAGAGAATACAGGCAAAGAATGGAGAATTCAACCAATCAACTATCATCTAATCAGTAGGAAAAAAAGAGTGTATTAATAAAAAAAAAAAAAAAAAAAAAGAATGGAGAATTCACTGGGATAAGAGGAAGGGAAGCATCTTAAGCAAGAACAGGCCAAGACCAATGACTTAGTATTGGCACATGGGGAGAGGAAAGAAGAAGACTCTAAAAGGGAGAGGCCGGGTGCAGTGTCTCACGCCTGTAATCCTAGCACTCTGGGAGGCCGAGGCGGGAGGATTGCTCAAGGTCAGGAGTTCGAAACCAGCCTGAGCAAGAGCGAGACCCCGTCTCTACTATAAATAGGAAGAAATTAATTGGCCAAGTAATACATACAGAAAAAATTAGCCGGGCATGGTGGCACATGCTTGTAGTCCCAGCTACTCGGGAGGCTGAGGCAGGAGGATTGCTTGAGCCCAGGAGTTTGAGGTTGCTGTGAGCTAGGCTGACGCCATGGCACTCACTCTAGCCAGGGCAACAGAGTGAGACTCTGTCTCAAAAAAAAAATAATAATAATAATAAAATAAAAGGGAGAGAAGAAATCCTGAAGGGAACCTGCAGGGGGGTGGGGGGGGAGGGCAGTAAGGAAAAGCCACTTCTACAGAGGCAATATAATGTAGTGGCTAAAAGTGCAGACCTGTGTATGAATCTTAGGTGGGTGACCCTGGGCAAGATTTAACCTCTCTGTGGTTCAGTTTTCTAATCTGCAAAATGAGGGATAAAATAGTCACTATCTCATAGGTTATTATGAACATTAAATGAGACATTCACATAAAGCAGTTAAGAAAATATTTAGCATGTAATAAACACTCAGTAACATTCTCCATTATGATTTCTAGTTTTCCTCTCAGCATATGTTTCACAATCTTTTGTGGGGTTTTTTTGTTTTTGTTTTGTTTTGTTTTGTTTTGTTTGGAGGCAGAGTCTCACTCTGTTGCCCTGGCTAGAATGCTGTGGCATCAGCCTAGCTTACAGCAACCTCAAATGCCTGGGCTCAAGCAATCCTTCTGCCTCAGCCTCCCAAGTAGCTGAGACTACAGGCATATACCACCATGTCCAGCTAATTTTTTCTATATATATTTTTTTAGTTGTCCAGCTAATTTCTTTCTATTTTTAGTAGAGATATAGTCTTGCTCTTATTCAGGCTGGTCTTGAAGTCCTGACCTTGAGCGATCTTCCTGCCTTGGCCTCCCAGAGTGCTAGGATTATAGGCGTGAGCCACCTTGCCTGGCCCACAATCCTTTGTTCATGACAAGGTATGTTGTCCACTTTCACTCTATACCTTCTACTGAGCAACTTAGGTTTATCCAGTGTCCTCATTAGTGATTTTAATCCATAATGTCATTCACCTTTGAAATGTGCTCACTGGAAGAGTCCACACAAGAGCAAGCTCACAATAAACATGGCTGAGTAGAACTTAACCGATCGCCACTGTTTTAAGTTCATGCAGATGTTCTTTATGATCTTTCTCTGTGCCTCTCCCTCCCCAGAAGAAGAGGTTGAACTGGAGACAAGCAGGACCTAAGAACATGAGGCCCAACTGAGAGTTGGGGGGAGTGAAATAGGATGTCCAGAGAGAACCTCAGTAACTTCCCCGTCTCAGTTCCTTCTGAATGAGGGCACACAGGCTGATACTTCTCAGGTGGGGTGTTGGAGAGTTCCTCACTGGGGAAACTGACCAGACCAACAGAACAGGTGGACAGATAATCACAGGTGGGGTCCCCCAGTGAGGCACCTTGGCAGGCTCACCCTAGGGTGAAGCCCATCGGTTGACAAGCTAAGTTCCTGCCTGATTTCTAGTCAGATTATGCTGTTTCACTCTTAAATATGAACAAATAGACAGAGATCATTTGTCATTTGGAAAAAAAAACAACCCTTCAAAATGAAACAGTACCCAAATAAACAGAAAAAAGGAACTCGTAGAGAACAAGAACAATGCAGGGAGTAGAAGAAAACATTTCTTAAAACCTATAATTATATCTTTTGAGATTTAAGAAAAGATACAGCATCTATGAAACAAGAACAAATGCTATAAAACAAGGAACATTCAGAGAACAACAAGGACATTTGGAAATAAAAAGTACATAAATACGTTTGCAGAACAACATGGCCAAATCTCAAAAATATGTTTAAATAAATCAGGCACAAAAGATTATCTACCATACAATTCCATTTATGTGAAATGCAAGAACAGACAAAAGTAATTTATTGTAACAGAAACCAGAAAGTGGTTGCCTGGAAATGGGGAGGAGAATTGATTGGAAAGGGACACAAGGGGACTCTCTGGGTGGATGGAAATGTTTTATATCTTGTTTGAGTGGTGTTTATGTGGGTGAATTCAATTATCAAAATTCGTCGAACTGAATATCTAACACCTTAACACATTATTGTATGTTAATTATATATTAATGAAACCATATTGGCAAAAGTGAAAAGTTCAGTGGAAAAATTAAGCCTTTAGGTATGTATAGCCATCAATTTACGAGAAACACAAAGAACAGAAGAACATGTCAAATGACACCACAGGGAGGCAGTCAGCAAAATCTGACTGTGGGAAATGCCACAATTTGATCAGGTTTTTTTCAACAACAACTTGCCAGTGTGGAGAAAAAAAGAGAGAAGAGGAACATGTAAAAGAGATTTATGAAACATACCAATTAGTCATTGTGTATGAACCATATTTGACCCAAATTTAAACAAACTGATTTAAAAGTTTAAAGGTCAAGTGGAGAAGTATACACGTCCAGATATTTGATGATATTAAAGAATTGTTATTTTTTAAATGAGATAATGGTATTGCAGTGCTTTGCTTTGTTTCATTTTGTTTTTAAGTGGCCTTTTAGATTCATAGTGAAAAACAAGTGATGCAATCGCTTAGACAGTCAAGGGCAGGGGAGTGGTAGGGACATTATGAGACAAAACTGGCCCTGTATTGGTGACATTGAAGCTGGGTGTAGGGTACATTGAGCTTATTACTCTAGTCTCTCTTCTTTTGTATATGTTTGACATTTCCCATAATAAAATACTTTTTTTAAAAAGAAATAGACAAGTCAGAGAAGAAAATAGAGGAAATTTTCCACCACCCACCCACCGCCCCAAAAAAGAAATAAAAGACAGAGGTAGAAAATAGGAAGCAAAGATATGAAAAATAAAGGATAAGTTCAGGATTTCCAAAAAATGAGAAGAGAAAATGGAAGGGAGAAAATGATCAAAGAAATAATATGAGAAAATTTCCCAGTATAGACAGCCATTGGTTTCTGAATTAAGGAGCCAGCCAGTCGCCAGCACCATGGGCGAAAAAAGCCCCACACCAAAGTATATAACTGAGAAATTCGTAACGTTGGTGGACTGGGCCACAGACCTCACACACCTTCCTCCACTCCTCTACTGCTCGTCTTTCTCTCTGGGACAGCTCCCTGACGGCAGCACATCTAGGCTGAGTTGCAGAACCTTATTCCCTGGGCATCTGCTCGTGGTCTGGATGACATACCTGGCAACATAGACAAATTAGCTCTTTGGGTAAGCTTTGAACAGTGGAAACAGCAGATGTGAGGGGCAGGGCAGCTGGATTCCCCTCCCCCGCTGTCTCCTGTGGCTCCTCCTTGGGCCCCTTCCAGAAAAGCCCCTGGTGCCTGATGAGCCAGCAGCCAGTCTGGCATCACATCCCCCTTCCTGCACTCCTTTTGTCCCCTCCACATTCTATTATAAGCAAAGTCGAAGGAATTTCACAGTGAGCACCTGTGAAATACCCACTATCTAGAGTTTATCATAGACATTTTAAACAGCTTTATTGAGGTATAATTTAAATACCATAAAATCCAGCCATTTAAAGTGTGCTGGGTTTTAGTATATTTACAGAAGTGTGAAAGAAAACATTACCCCAATCAATTGTAGAACATTTTCTTCTCCCACTAAAGAAACCCCATACCCTTTAGTAGTCACTCCAATTCCCCTGCTTTCCCATGCCTAAGCAACCACTAATCTATTTTCTATCTCTGTGGAATTGCCTACTTTGGACATTTTATATAAATGGAATCATACAATATATGGTCATCTGTGACTGGCTTCTTCTGTCTAGCATAATGTTTTCAAAGTTCGTCCATGTTTTAAAATGTATCAGCGCTTCATTCCTTTTTGTGGCAGAACAATATTCCCTTGTATACCACCAATATCTTACAGACTTGCTTTGTCGCATGTCTATCCACCTATCCACCCTCTATGCATCCACCGAATCCATCTTGTATCTTTTATGTATTTCCAAATAAGCTCCTTCCCTTTTTTCCCAACCTTCAGCACCTTCAGCTCTCAAATAAAGAGCTCACCTCTCAAATAAAGCTCATATGGCTGCCCTACGTGCAAAGGAGGCTGGAGATGGTACCCTTAGTCACCCGGCCTCTACAGCAGAAAGAGGCAAGGGAAAGGGGAGACTGGGAGTGGATTTTGCTACCTTGGCATGCAGTTTCTCAATCTCATTTACATCTCTCCCTCCAGCCCCCTCCCACCATAGTATCCCACAGATCCTATATTCCAGAAATGCCAAATTCCCTACAGTTCTCGGAACACCCCACATTTTTCCTGTCTCCATCTCTTGCACGTGCTCATTGCCTGCATAGCCTTCTAGGTCTGACAGTTTCTTCCCTTGTGATTCAGCTCAGCTGTGGCTCTCCCGTGAATATGTCCAACAAGCACACACCTCGGACCTCCTTGCTTCACACGCCCATTATGACATTTACTCTACTTTATTGAATTAACCTTCTGACCTCTCTGTCTCTATGTCTCCAAATCCTCAAGGGCAGGAGCCAGGCCTTATATGTCTCGGTATTCCTGGAACTCATTTCGGGGCATGACTCAATAAATGTTTGCTGCATAATGAATGGAAAACATCTAGTCACCATCTTTACTGTTGTTTATTTAACAAAAGTTTTGTTGGGCGTGCACCAAATGAGACGCTGTGATGAGTGCCTGAATTTGGATACAAAGATGAGTAAGACTATACCCTGGCCTCAGAGACGCCTACAGGGTCCTTTTGTTTGGACAAATGCAAAACTGGACAAGATGCCAGGACAACAGATGTAAACCAGGACTGTCCCGGGCACACCGGAACATATGGTCACCCAAATTACATACCAGCTTCTCTGAAAGCAGCAGTGCCATGGTGACTCATGCCCAGCCCGTTAGACCCTAGTCACTGCCAGAATTTCCTCGTTCAGGCCAATTAGTCTTCCTTCATTAGTACTTGGATCATATATGTTTTTTCATTGTTGTCATCCATATAGAAATCATCTACAAAATTTCATATTCCCAAAGCATTACATATACAGTGCACCTAAAAACACCTCATGAACAGATAAATAATTTTCAAACTTTTTTTTCAGGAGGAAGTCTTGCTATGTCACCCAGGCTAGAGTGCAGTGGCTATTCTCTTGCACCACAGCTTCATGCTCCTGGGCTCATGTAATCCTCCTGCCTCAACCTCCCAAGTAGCTGGGACTACGGGGACACATCGCTTTGCCTGGCTTTTCCAAACTTTTTTTATGTACTGAAATTCACAGCTGTCATCAGTGCATGACGCACATACGTATATAGATTTCTTGGTATTAACAATAAACTCTGATGTGTTGTCTTTATTGATGGGCCTTTGGTTGTTTCCAGCTTGTGCCCATTATGAATAATGGAACTACAAACATCTCAACATACATTCCTTTTTCTTTCTTCTTAGTTATTTCTTTGAGGTACATACTTCAAGGTTAAACAATCTGGTTAAAGGACAGGAACCATTTGATGTCTTTTATTTTCCATTGTTCTCTGTCATATTGCTCTCCTAAAAGTCTGAATCAATCTACAGAGCATATTTATCTGTTTTCCAATATGCCAATATTTTAAATTATCATTTTTATGTAATAATAGAAGCTATGGTCATTTTAGGGTGTTCTTTACTTGTATTTTTAACTGCTACAGAGGTTATTCTTTGTAGTATACTTTAACCAAAAGCAACCATATAGATTTTGTGAAAATATATTCTAATGTAAATATAAACTTTATAACTACAAGGTATATTGTAGACGTTCATTAAATATTTGTTGCATAAATAAATGTATTAAAATTACACACAGGCCCAGTGCAGTGGCTCACGCCTGTAATCCTAGCACTCTGGGAGGCCGAGGCGGGCGGATTGCTTGAGGTCAGGAGTTCAAAACCAGCCTGAGCAAGAGCGAGACCCCATCTCTACTATAAATAGAAACAAATTAATTGGCCAACTAATATATATATACAAAAAATTACTCAGGTATGGTGGCACATGCCTGTAGTCCCAGCTACTTGGGAGGCTGAGACAGGAGGATTGCTTGAGCCCAGGAGCTTCAGGTTGCTGTGAGCTAAGCTAATGCCATGGCACTCACTCTAGCCTGGGCAACAAAGTGAGACTCTGTCTCAAAAAAAAAAAAAATTACACACAGCCATAAAAAGACAAATACTGCATGAGGTACCCAGAGTAGTCAGATATATAGAGACAGAAAGTAGGATGGTGGTTGTCAAGCGTTGGGGGGAGGGGAAATGAGAAGATGTTGTTTAATGAGTATAGAATTTCAGTTTTGCAAGTTGAAGAGTTCTGGAGATTGGTTGTGCAACAGTGTGAATATACTTAACACTACCGAACTTACACTAACAAATGGTTAAGATGGTAAATTTTGTGTGTGTTTTACCATTTACACCACAAGTGTACTACCATAAGTATATATAAACATGCACATATATATTTAACCCAATGATCATTTGGCATATATAGTCAGTAGAAGTGTGTTTACAATATATAGTCATACATGTTAAATAAAACTTCATGTATGGAATTTTCTCATTTAACATGACAATATTAATTTTTCAATGCAGACCCAGGCAGACAGAGACGTGTGGTATTAATGTCATTACATAGCAAATAGAGTAAGAAATGTCATAGACTAGACAATATTATATGGACATTCACTATTAGTAATAAAGTGCTTCGACCTTAAAAATTTCATTTTATCTGCGAATTTAAAAAAAAAGAAGCAGAGCTTAAGGGGATGTTAGAGACACCCACTTGAACTTTTCATCTTAAAGATAAGGTGAGGAGACCAAGAGGCTAAGTGATTTTCCCACTCCAAAGGCAGCCACATCTGTTGCTTTTATAATGACCTCAGCCAACAACTCTTTGTCTCATTGGCCAGAATGGATCACATGGCTTCCCTTGCTGCACCAGAGGCTGCTGGGAAAGCAAGGAAAGAATAGGATAGATACATTGCCACCCCAAACAAATTAGGGTTCCCTGACCAAGGAAAGAAAAGGAGAATGAGTATTGGGTAGGCAACCAGCAGTATCTGCTACACTCACCTAAATGTCTTTGTTTTGTTTTGTCTTATTTTTTTGTTTGGGATGTTATAGGCTGGAACCAATGGTTACATGGCTCCTGAAATCCTAATGGAAAAAGTGAGTTATTCCTATCCTGTGGACTGGTTTGCAATGGGATGCAGCATTTATGAAATGGTTGCTGGACGAACACCATTCAAAGATTACAAGGAAAAAGTCAATAAAGAGGATCTAAAGCAAAGAACTCTGAAAGAGGAGGTCAGATTTCAACATGATAACTTCACAGAGGAAGCTAAAGATATTTGCAGACTCTTCCTGGCTAAGAAACCAGAGCAACGCTTAGGAAGCAGGTAAACTACCATATAACAGAGATGGTTGCTAATGTCAGCATTGTCCACAGTGATTTGGAAAATATTTTAGATTTGTGGCAAAGTCTTGGAATTAAGTATTATTATTTTCCTTTTATTATTTGCATATTATGTGACTATTTCTAATATTTTCAAACACTATAAGCACTTGATATGGAACAATCTCTAAGATATACTTTAAAGTAAATAAAAGGAGGTACAAAACACCTTGCATTTAAAGAAAGAGAAAAAGAATACATAATTCAAATAGTTGCATAGAATATTTAAAGGGAGTATACAAGGAATTTATAGGACTGGTTACTTCTGATGAAGGGAAATTGGGGGCTGGTGACAAGGATGCAATTAAAGATTTTCCATGTATACCCCTATTGTCTTTTGAATTTTGAGCCATGTGAATGCATTATCTATTCAGAAATGATTAAAATGAAAACTTTAAAGCAGTACTGATAGTCATAGGCCTGGAAAATTCTGCCCCTTTCAAATGTTTCCCATAAAATATCATAAATCTTTCAACAGATATTTATGGAGTACATAAGATGTTGCCAGCTGTTAAGTACAGTTAAAATTTGTTTTGAGGAAAACCAAGTTTTATGGTTTATAATGGAATAACAAGAACAAGATATTCTATTGTCAAGAAAAAATAAGTTAAAGCTGACCTCTGAAATGACCCTGGGCAGGGGATGACACTATTATATAGAGAGAAAATGGAAAGCTTTAGATTTACAAACATAAATTCATGTCCCAGCTCTGCTATATACTGATTGTTTTTACCTCAAGCAATTGAATTACTTTTCCTTAGAGTCAACATCCTTATATATAAAATGGGGGACGGTTATGGGTGTAATGGTTAATTCTATATGTCAACTTGGCTAGGCCACAGTACTCAAATATTTGGTCAAACATTATTCTAGATGCTTCAGTGTAGATTTTCAGATGAGATTAACATTTAAATCAGTAGACTTTGAGTAAAGTAGCTTTGAGTAAAGCTTACCCTCTATAACGTGGGTAAGCTTTATCCAACCAGTTGAAAGCCTTAATAGAAAAAGACTGATCTCTCCAGAAGAAATAGGAAATTCTGCCAGCAGACCACCTTTGGGTTCAAACTGCATCTCTTCCCTGGGTTTCCAGCCTGCTGGGCTACCCTGCAGACTTTGGACTTGCCAAGCCTCAGCAATTATGTGAGCCAGTTTCTTAAAATAAATTCTCTCTCTCTCTCTCTCTCTCTCTCTCTCTCTCTCTCTCTCTCTCTCTCTCTCTCTCTCCCTCCCCCCTCTCCCTCTCCCTCTCTCCCTCCCCCCTCTCTCTCTCCCTCTCTCCCTCCCTCCCCTCTCATACATTGTCAGGGAAGAAACACTTTCTCTACCTCTTATGTTCAGACCTTGGGGACATGCAAATAAAACCAACAAAAGACAGATTAGCAAGGCAAAAAATAGATTTGTATTCACCTACCTGGGTGGGAGTTCACTGAAAAATGTGACTAGAAGACAGAATATATACCATCTTAATAGAGGAACGGGAGGGGGAGAAGGGCACTTAAGGGAAAACAAATGACTTCTTGGGGACAGGGGGGAGGAGAAAGAACACTTAATTTTTGCTATTAATTTTTGGCCTGGTTTTTAAAAAATAGCCAAACAAAATTCATTTGTTAGTAACTTTCAAGTCTCTTCAGCTCAAAATAATTTGTTTTTTCACAGTGGTGCACCTGTACACCTTCAACACCATGCTGGTTCTGTTTCTCACTAACAAATACAGTGGGATATTTTGAGGTTTAGATACATATGTAAAGGTAGATAAAATGTGTGTTGGGAATTATTCAATAAGTGATAACAACAATTATTAATTTGTTCTAATGGAGATGTCAAATAATATTTTAACTAAACTGTGAGCTTGAATGTCTTAAATTACTTGGATTGAATTTTTAAAATCTAAAACATATATATTTAACAAATAAAAAATCTACAACTATAAAGTACTATAACTGATTTTGAAGGTAAGTCTAGGACATAGACAGCCAAATTACTCTAAGTCTTCCAAGTAATTGCCATTAGAGGTTTTAGAAGAAGACTGTAGAAGAGCCTTAGCTCAAAATGTTCAAGCATGCAGGCAAGCTATTAATTTTGATCTGATTTTTTTAAAATGGCCAAACAAAATTCATTTGTTAATAACTTTCAAAGCATGACAGATAACCAAATGAACTAGTGAGTATTTGAAATTAGATAGAATTCTACAGCTATTTTATGTGGAAGTAAAATATGGAACTAATTTTCCTGCACAGATTCCAACATGGCATTAGTAAGGTCAGAACACACTATATTGTGATAATAAGCAAACCCCAGAGTCTCAGCAGCTTAAAATTTTTTTTTAAATTGCTTTTCATTCATACAAAGTCCATTGTAGGCCCAGTTGCTCTCTGGGGCATCTCTCTTCCAAGCAAAGACTCAGGGATCCAGGCTGTTTTCATCAATGCTACCCTGGGACTTCTGGCCACAAGTGGTGCTGGCGGAAGAGAGAACATAGAGACCTTATGGAGCTTTTTACTGCCTCAGCCAGGAAGTGACATTTTACATGTCACTTCACACACGCTGTCACTAGAACTAGTCCTCGGGTTTGCCTAAGGGGGAAGGAGCTGGCAAGTGTTGTCTTCTGTGTGCCCAGGAAGGAGAGGCAAACAGGATACAGTGACCAGGATGATCACCCCATCTCCATCCTCGTGGACCTCAAGTTCAGGGAGTATCGGCAGGCACACGCACAGTGGCAGAGTCAGCAGGGACACCAACGGTCTCTTTAGATGATGCCCCCGAAGGGAACACCACCCACTCGGATGCCTCAATTCACATGTTTGCAAATCTATCTCAACACTCTATAAGCACACCCTTGGGTTTATAAAATGAAATATTGACAAACTTCTTCAGGAAAATGCCACCTTAAAGCACTTTGCCTAAATCAGCTTCATCAAGCAAAGCTTTTTTAATAAAGTATCTGTTGCTATGACTATTTCAGGTAAGACTTTTTATAATATAAGAGAAAAAGCATATAAAAAAAATAGCTGTTAGCCATGTGCAGTGGCTCACACCTATAATCCTAATACTTTGGGAGGCCAAAGTAGGAGGATTGCTCAAGGCCAGGAGTTCAACACCAGCCTGAGCACTATATGAAGACCTTGTCTCCACAAAAAGTAGAAAAATGAGCTGGGCGTGGGGGCACATGTCTGTAGTCCCAGCTACCCAGGAGGCTGAGGTGGGAAGTTCCCTTGAGCCCCAGGAGCTTGAGGTTGCAGTGAGCTATGATCGCACCACTGCACTCCAGCACTGCTCTGAGTAAGACCTTATCTCAAAAACAAACACACAAAAAACACACAAAAGCCCAACTGCTCAGTGAAAGAGAAAAGCTCCCAACATTTTTATTCTAACTCTTTGTATTTTTAAAAAATGTATTCAACTGAGATACTGCAGGATTAAGGTGGTGGTTATCCTCAAAAGCCAACGTCTAGACAGCATGTTTCCCAGCATTTGAAATGAATTAAAAACCATTCTCCTGTAGACACCATTGAAGAGGATTACTGTCTTTGCCTTTATGGGTCTGGAAGTTAATTTTGCAGAGAAGCCAAAAGCTTTTCTGAGCACTTTACAGGGGCTCCAGACAGGGTCAACTATAATGTGTTCCAAAATAAATATATATATTTTTAAAATAAAAGATAAAGACCACTTAAGATTTTTTATAGATTTGATTCTGATCAGTCAACACAGCAGAGCAAGAGCAAATAACCATGCAATCTGTGACTTAAATGCTTCTCTGACATACAATTTCATGCCAATCCCCATTGTTCTTGACAGACCAAATCCTAGAGTGTATGGGCAGGTGGAGCCTTGGCTTCATTGACTATTATAAGAAAATCCATCGTAATGTCTGTGTGGGGTTTGATAACAGAAGAGCTTCTGTCAACGCCTGGAAATATATTCCTCTGCAGCAAGCAGAAGTCTTTCTTGCAGCTGCCAGTTAGGCTATTGCAATAGATGCTGCCTCCCTCAACAGCCTCTCCTATTTGTCTAAAGCGCACTGCACAACGGTGGGCCAAGAGACCCCTGCACAAAGCTGCCAGGAGAAGATTCAAGAGTAAGATAGTCCTCGTGCTATTTTAATGACAGAACTGTGATGGCAGTTGCTAATGCCAAAGATCAAAGTGATCCGATTCATGGTGGCCCAGACACAGGGTGAGGAGTAGAGATCAGAAAGCCTGGTCTCTATTGGTAGCATTGACAACCACAGACACTTCTTGGGAAAAAGTAGAAGACACAGGTCCTGCCCTCCAGGTGCATCTAGCAGGATTGCTGAAGAACATAAAGGAAACCTCGAAATGGTCCATGGTTCTCTGGTCTTTCACGATTAGTCGCAAAAGGGCTGCAGTCAGCCAACTCTGATGGACAAACCAAGACCACCTGCGCTGGGCGTGCTTGAGATGCTATTTGAGAACTCTCCATCCTGATGAGTCCCAAGGTAGCCAAGCTCCTGGGCACTGTCCATGTTAGAGCTGGTGAGAGGGAGTTTTAAGGGCCCTTTTAAGGCCCCTGTGTCAGCGTGTTCCTGCCAGCGGTCATGGAAGTGATACAAGCTCCTTGCCTGTGGCCCTTAGTCCCATTCCAGCTCCTTCATTATCTTTGAGACATACACGTGTAGGGCTGATTCCTGATCTACCTGGGTGGAATTCTAGCTCTATCCTTCTCCTGCAACATTTAAAATCCACCTGATACCTTAGGCCAAGCGCGGTGGCTCACGCCTGTAATCCTAGCACTCTGGGAGGCCGAGGCAGGCAGATCGCTCAAGGTCAGGAGTTTGAAACCAGCCTGAGCAAGAGAGAGACCTTGTCTCTACTAAAAATAGAAAGAAATTAATTGGCCAACTATCTATATATAGAAAAAATTAGCCGGGCATGGTGGCGCATGCCTGTAGTCCCAGCTACTCGGGAGGCTGAGGCAGGAGGATCACTTGAGCCCAGGAGTTTGAGGTCACTGTGAGCTAGGCTGATGCCACAGCACTCTAGCCCAGGCAACAGAGTGAGACTCTGTCTCAAAAAAATAAAAAATAAAATAAAATCCACCTGACACCTTAGAAAGGGGAATGTTTCTGTGCAAATTATATCTCAATAAACCTGACTTTTTAAAAAATCTATCTTTGAAGCTTCAATTTATCTCAGTAACCCTCCCTCAAGACTCTTAATCTATAAGCATGTAAACCACACAGAAATGGGGCGGGAGGTTCTGGGAGCTGGCAAGCCTGCATTTTCCTTTCATTCAGTAGATGGGAACTTGGTGGCTTTTGGAAGAAAGGAGACACTTTTGTAGCACCTCTTGCTGCAGCTCTCCATACACAGTGCGGAACGCCCAAGAAGTTCTAGTCGGACCTTTCTGGATGGGGCTAGGCCTAAGTCGGCAGAACAGCAACCTGACGGTGGCTGGACATCAGACGCCTCCAACTCTTTCTCTTTTCCATAATAAAATTTGATTACAATTTTTCCTTTGAAACAGTCATCTATTTTCTCTGGCTTCCTCAGATGCTCGGCTATTTATATTTCGTCACCACTTGCTCTCCAGGCTTCTTCGCTGCTGGCATAAACAAGCCACTGTTAAGATGGCCAAACTGCGTTGATAGTTTAGGTGCATACTTTGATTAATTGTACTGCTTTTTGCTGGAGATACAATAAACTACACTTTTGATTTGAAATCGGACATTTCATACTGAATGACCTAATACAGGCATTAGAGACAGAGAGGGCTGCTGTGCCAGTTGCATGTAATCATGTAAGTGAGGAGCTGAACGTTCTGTTAGCTGAGAATAGGCCCTGAATAAATGCCAGTTATCCTTATGTTTGTCATCAGTTGTGTCATTATTGTGTTTCGCCTTTAGTCCTCCTACCGGGCAGAGTCTGTTGCAGTTATCATCGGCACGGGGGAGTCTCAGAAGAGGATCTGCGGGGGAAGCTCTCCATCCTTTCCTGGAAAGCTTTTTGGCATCTGGAATGAAAAACATAAAGGAGAGACTATGAATGTGATTAATTTCTATTAAGGTTGATTTATGACAGAAGTAGACTTCTTTCAAAAGGAAGACATTTCTTAATCAGACCAGGAAATCTCTTCACATTTTTAAAAAAGAAGAATTCATCTTGAATCTGATACCACAAAACAGCCCCCTTTTTATTTAGTTAAAGCCCAGCTTTGAAAGGAGCCAAGAGAAGTATGTTGGGCAGCCTGTAAGATGGTTCCCAGTGATCCCTGTCTCCTGGCAGTCACACCCACGTGTAATCCCTTTGCCTTTCACGTGGGCTGCACTTATTGACTTGCTTCTAGCAAATGGAATGTGGCAGAAATAATGAGATGAGTCTTCCAAGATTAGGTCATAAAAAGACTGTGGCTTCTGTCTTGGAGGCATGCAAGCTTGATCTCTCTCTCTCTCTCTCTCTCTCTCTCTGTCTCTCTCTCTCATAATTTGCCTTGAGAAAGTCACCTGCAACGTTATAAAGCAGTCCTGTGGAGAGGCTCCTTTGATGAGGGATAGAGGTTTTGACACTAACCACACAAGTAAGCTTGGAAACAGATCCATCCCCCAACCTCAGTTGAACCTTCAGATGAGACCACAACCCTGGCCAACGGCTTTACTGCAACTCCACAAGAGACTTCGAGCCGGAGACACCCACTTAGGCCATGTCCAGTTTCTTGACCCACAAAAACTATGAGATCATAAATGTTGTTTAAAGCCACTAAATCTGGGGGCAATTTGTTACATAGCAATAGATGACTAATACGAGAGGTTACGCAGGAACATACTTTTTTCTCTTATTCTAAGGCAGATACTGGAATAATTTCTAGCATAGAGAGGAGGGTTTGATAATAATAACCATAGTCTTGAGCACCAAATTGTATGTTCATTTTTACTATTGCAAACTACTAATGGATTTTAAGTCTTTAAAGAAATACCACCCAGATTACTGTGGCAGTTGGGAGGTGGGTGTGGCTTCTAGAAATCATATCATGCTATCAGTGAGGAATATGAGTGCTGTCTTTTGAAATGTGAGTGGTGGGGAGGGAGGAGAAGGTGAGGCCGGAAAAAAAAAAATTAAAAATAGGAAAAAAATGTTAGTGGTGGTTGTGTGGAACAAAGATATACTTAACTTGTTCTGTGAAGAGGCAATGACAAGAAGCAAGCAGGTCTGGCTCCATGGAACTTTCCAGGTATTTCCATGAAACACCAAGGTAAAAGTCATGTCAAATGTTTGACTTTAAAAATTACATGCATATGTGAATGATGTCTGCAAACAAAGAAAATGCTACTGTTTATATATAATGGAATTTGGGGTGATTTTAAAAGTTATTATTTTTCAAAGTTATTCTTTATGTCATTGCATTGTCTTTGTCATTGAAATGTAACGTATTCTAAGAAAAGAATCCTGCACCCTTTGTATTGTTACAAAATACCTTTCCTATTTTGGTTTGGTAACTATGTCTGAGGCTGATCATCTCCTTTCTTCACAGAGACAAGTCCGATGACCCCAGGAAACATCCTTTCTTTAACACCATCAACTTTGCTCGCCTGGAAGCCGGCCTAATTGAACCCCCCTTTGTGCCAGACCCTTCGGTGGTGTATGCCAAAGACATCGCTGAAATCGACGATTTCTCGGAGGTTCGGGGGGTGGAATTTGATGAGAAAGATCAGAAGTTCTTCCAGAGATTTGCAACAGGTGCTGTCCCCATAGCATGGCAGGAAGAAATTATAGAAACAGGACTTTTTGAGGAACTGAATGACCCCAACAGGCCCACAGGTTGTGGGAGGGGTAATTCCTCCAAGTCTGGTGTGTGTTTGTTATTATAAATTGTTTTCTCTACCAGGCAGGCAGCAGAAGTCTCGCTGACATAATCCTCAAATGTTCCTAACCCACGGGAATCTGTTGAAGGGGGGCTGGTCAATTAGGAGGGACACTGCAACCACAGAACAGTTCAGAGAGCAGGAGAGCTGACTCTAGGACATGTTTTCTTTTTTCTTTCTTTCTTTTTTTTTTTTTCATAAAGATGAGTAAAATCTCAGTTTTCGCTGAAGACTAGCAAAAGGAACACTCAGGTTTATCTTGATAAATTAAAAGCATGAGCCCTCCACCATCACGTCCCTGGGAATTATGCAAAGTCCTAGGAATAGAGAATGGAACTTTGTGGTGTACCCTGAAAATGAGCATTTGCAATTCTTAGTAAATAATCATTTTAGTTCTTCTTTGTTTATATCCTTTCTTCCCCTTCATCTTTTGGTATTTCTTTTACTTCTGTACTTACAAAAAGGATTTTGAAGCTGGAAATAAACATTCCTGATGTTGTCTCCTTAAAAAGGAGTAGATTGCAATATTTTAGATTACAGAATAATTTTCCATTTCATTCATAGTTTCTTTTTCATGTTTTTGTTTTTTTTTTTTTTTTTTTTTTTTTTTTTTTTTTTTGCAAGAGAGCAAGAGGATTTATTTCCAGCGCAGCGCAGGGGCTAGCAGCATCACCGAGATGGGGAAGCTGCCCCTTTTTCATGTTTTTGAAATGACTTGCTATCATAATGTTGAAGCATTTTAGATGTAAATATCCATGAAGTCTGTGAATTAAACTATTCTGTAAATTTAGTTGAGTCCTTTAAGTGTTATAATACGCTACAAATTGCTCACACTTGCAATACCAAATGCTATTGATTCCTAAACTTTGCCAAACTTTGGGATCACCTAGGGATCTTTTAAAATACTAATGCATGACTCTCACTCCTAGACATTCTGATCCCCACCCTCAGGTATGGGGTACAGCTTGGGCATTTCAATTTTCAGAAGCTCCCCAGGTGATTCTAATGTGTAGCAAAATTTGGTAGACACTGCCATGTATTAAATACAATTAAATGTTACTACATGTGAGTCCTTATTTTAGTTGCTCAAAACTTCAATCATACATCTTGATGGTAACTATTCAAATATCCCCAAAGCATATAATTTCAGCAATTGCAGTGTAAATCAAACTGAAGACAATCTGAATTCATCTTGTAGATTCCTCTTGTCCTTGCATACTTTAGTTCAGGCATCCTCAAACTACGGTCCGCGGGCCACATGCGAGTGTTTTTGCCCATTTGTTTTTTTACTTCAAAATAAGATATATGCAGTGTGCATAGGAATTTGTTCATAGTTTTTTTTTAAACTATAGTCCAGCCCTCCAACAGTCTGAGGGACAGTGAACTGGTCCCCTGTTTAAAAAGTTTTAGGACCCCTGCTTTAGTTCCTCACACCTATCTTGGGACTTAGATTTCTTGGCTATTTCAAGGCCTGAAGGAGACATTTGGGCTTAGAAATTAAGTTGAACAAATTGTGAGGCCCCATTTCAAGAGGTTGCCCAGCCAGCACTGTATTATAGAATACTTCTCAAAAGCACAGCCACAGTGAGAACGCTGTCTGCAAAAAATATATTTGGGACACAAATATAAATCTGGGTGATATATTTAAAAAGAAAGAATATATGTGTGCATAATGAAATCTCATTTGTCCCATTGGTGAAAAACCTGGCTAAAGTCATTTTAAAAGTCGTGCTCTTTGAATAAGGGATGCAAGAGTTGCAAATATACTGGCTGAGAAACTTTTGGTTAGCTAGAATCCAACTAACAGAAATACTCATCTACAAGACAGTATTAACCCTATCTGGCGAGTGAGAAGAGCCCCTCTGGGAGTTGAGGCCTGGCCTGGTGCACACGTTGTTTACTCTCTCACTCCTACTCCATCCTCAGCGTGCTCCCTAGTGCTCCAAATCCTAACCTGGAAAGCTGCACAGTCCTCACCAAAGCAGGATACAATTATTTTGTGCCCACTAGATTCTTTTTCCTAAGGCAAGAAAGTAGATTAAAAGTTGGTAAAATATTGGTAAAATTTCTAACAAGTCTCTTTTAACAAAAAACTGATTAACAGTGAACAAAACTTCAGTTAACCAGAGCATTTCCATAGTAGAGTTCCCAGGATTTGGCTTCATAGACATTAGAAATAAAAATAACATCGTGCCAGGATCAGTGGCTCAGGCTGATAAACCCAGCACTTTGGGAGTCCAAGGCAGGAGGATCACTTAAGGCTGGGAGTTCTAGAACAGCCTGGACAACATAACAAGACCCTATCTCTACAAATAAATAAATAAAAACTACATCTTGTTTATTTGTCAATTATGCCTTAACAAAGCTGGGGGTGGGGAAATAATAGAAACTAATAATTAAAGACAAATAGCCCAATTTAAAATGGACAAATAACTTGGAAAGACACATACACACAATTTTTTTTTAATAAAAATGTCTTCTTTACTTGCATTAGTTCCTTAAGGTGAATTTTTGCTGCTTTCAATAAACTTTAAATCTTCCCACAACCACGCTTGACTAGCTTTAAAAAAAAAATAAAATAAAATAAAATAAACTTTAAATCTGTTTCATTTATTAGAACTAACTCAGGAAAATAATTGAATAAATAGTAAATAACTATGTAAGTAGTGAAGATTTGATAAGTAACTATACAAATAGTAAATAATATATATTCCCAGCTACTTAGGAGGCTGAGGCAGTAGGATTGCTTGAGCCCAGGAGTCTGAGGTTGCTGTGAGCTAGGTTGATGCCACTGCACTCTAGCCTGGGCAACAGAACAAGACTCTGTCTCAAAAAAAAAAAAAAAAAAAAAAATCCCCAAGTAAGTATGTATTGAGGTCTAGTTACTCACATTTTAAAAGAGGAAACCAAGGCTCATAGAGGTTTTGTAACTTGTACAAGTCCCACAGCTTTGCAGTGTTGTTGTGAAGACTGGAAATAATGTATATGAAGCACATTGCACGTGACTGGCACGTAGTAGGGGCATTAACCAATTGAAGGCTCTGGCCAGTAAGTAACGACGGGTTGAGAGGAAATGATTCTAGGTCAGGGAACAAAACAAGTAAGGGCTGAACCAGGTCACCTTTACAAAAAGTTTCAGAGGAAGTGAGAGAAGGAAGAGAGCTGGGTCCCAGGAAGTGGTTGAAAAGGAAAATTTTAAGGCACAGTTAAAGAAAAATCTAATTAGAATAAGTGGAGACGTCAGGACCAGAGGTGACTCCCAGGCCTCTTTGTCACATGCCATGTGGGGAACCACATGGGCCAAGTCAAAGTGACGGAGGCTCATCTGGACAAGGGCAGGGCAGGGACAGGCCGGATTGGGGAGACTAAACATTGGAGACGACAGAAATGCAAAGGGACCGGTGCAGGTTATGGGGGGGATTTAAGGAAAGACGTAAATAAGATGCAGATGGATGTTTCATCAAAGGAAGGAAGTGATTTTTGAAAAGAGATGATGCTTGCTTATTTTTAAAAAGTTAGAGTGAGCTTATGTTTTTATAGAAAATTTCAACAAACATAATGAAATATCAGGGGAAACAAAGACATAGAGGTGTTAAACATTTAGACAAAGAAGAACTAGGGACAAGTCACTTTTATTGTTTCCATTTGTCAGGGATTATTTTGAATGTTTGTTTCTCAAAGCAGTAGTAGCTTAGAAAGGCCCTGCAAAGCAGAAGATATAGATGATGCTTTTTTAGGAAGTAGTGATGATGACTTATTGACTTTAAGATTGTAAGCCACAAAGGGTTGAAAAATTATCCTCAATTTTTGTTTTGAACATGGATTTTATTTTATTTTATTTTATTTTATTTGAGTCAGGGTCTCACTATGTTGCTCAGCCTGGTCTTGAGCTCCTGACCTCAAGCAGTCCTCCTGCCTTGGCTTCCCAAAGTACTAGGGTTACAGGTGTGAGCCACCACACCCCGCCCATCCCCTGAGTATGAATTTTAGTATGTTTTTCATTTAGGTGACCAGACATGAATGTGAAATAATTCAATAATTTAAACCTTGCTTCTTAGAAATTATTAGAGCCATGTCTTTTGAAATCATGACAGTCTACCAGATCAATTTTTAAAGATCATTATATTGTATATATCATTAGGACAGTTTAGTAGTAAAACTTATGTAAATTGTTTAGACAGTAAAATGTGATGAAAACTAATTAGTGAAAATAATCCTTGCTTCTTAAATGGTTGCTCTTATAGTTTTAAACCTTAAAAGGGAAAATAAATGACACAAGAAATACAAGGAAAAAAGATGAATATAAAAAATGGTTTTTATCTGGAAGATCTACTATATTAGCCATTTTGATTATGAAAAATAAAAGTAAAGACTTGCTGGATTTTCTTGGGTCATCCAGGAAAAATCATTGCAGTTATACAGATTTAGTTATTCTTTCAAAAAATATTGGTGCCTATCATGTGCCAGGCTCCATTCTGGTTTTTGAAGATATGCTAGTTCTATTCCTTTAGGATGTCCAGATTAGAAAGTGTGTTTGGCCGGGCGCGGTGGCTCATGCCTGTAATCCTAGCACTCTGGGAGGCTGAGGCGGGTGGATCATTTGAGCTCAGGAGTTCAAGACCAGCCTGAGAAAAAGCGAGACCCCGTCTCTACTATAAATAGAAAGAAATTAATTGGCCAACTAATACATATAAAAAGATTAGCTGGGTATGGTGGCACATGTCTGTAGTCCCAGCTACTCGGGAGGCTGAGGCAGGAGGATTGCTTGAGCCCAGGAGTTTCAGGTTGCTGTGAGCTAGGCTGATGCCACGGCACTCACTCTAGCCTGGGGAACAAAGTGAGACTCTGTCTCAAAAAAAAAAAAAAAAAGAAAGAAAGAAAGTGTGTTTATTCTCCCTGGGTATTAGTAAATCTTTATATCTCTCTGGGTGGAGATGAATTTTGTACTTTCCATTTTTCCCCAAGGTTTCTGCACTGAGCATATCATTCTTTTTAAAAATCAGGAAAAAGCATATGATTTAAAGCAAGGCAAGATGTGTGTCATAACTGGAAGCAGGTATGGGGGACATGTGCAGGCTGACCCTGGCAATAATTGGCCCTCGAGGAACCACTCTCTTCCCTGCAAGGGCATCAGCCTGGGCACTGCAAGTAAGGCCGGGCTCCACGTCCAGGCCAGCGGTCTCCTGGATACAGCTGCACTTGGCACCGAAGGCTGGGCCAGGTCAGTGGTTCCACTATCTAGACCACGAACTGTCTAGACGGGGTAAAGTGTTTACCTAATCTCTGAGAATTGAAAGAAAGGATAATGTAACAAGCTTTTCATGCACTATTTTCTTTAAAATATCTTCATTTACGAGTACTTAAAATATCCTCTTTTATTAAATAGCTCATATTTGACAAAGATAAATATTGTAGACCCCATAATTATCTCCCCAATATTTTTAAAGATTTTACTGACCCATGAGATCTCAAAATCTGGGAGCCTCTGGGCTGGATAACCTTGAATGACATTCCAATTGTAGGGAAACATTTGTGCTTCATTGGAAAAGCATGCATTGTCTAGAGGAGGCCCTGCATACTTTTTTCTGTAAAAGACTAGATAGCAAATATTTTAGACTTCGCAGATGGCAGCTTCTTAGTTCTGCCTTTGTCTTGTGAAAGGAATCACAGACGATATGTAGAGGACTAAGGGTGGCTGCGTTCCAATAAAACTTTACAAAAACAGGCGTGGGGCTGGATTTGGCCACAAGCTGTAGTTTACAGATCCTAGTCATGAATAAACTCTTATTGTTAAACTGAATAGGTTATCTGTTTCTAAGGGAGATATCGTATAACTCTCTAAACTATAGGTAACTCGTGAGAACATAAAATAACTCTCACCTAGAGACATGCAAATGAACCCTTCTCTGTCCTGTCTACTTGGGCTGCCATGACCAAGTAACACAAACTGGTGGCTTGAACAACAGAAATTTATTTTCTCCAGATTCTGAAGGCTTGAAGTCTAAGACTAAAATGTTGTCAAGGTTGATTTCTTCTGAGGCCTTGCTTCTTGGCTTGTGGATGGCTGTTCTCTCTCTGTGTCTTCTCATGGTCTTCCCCCACGTGTGTCTTAATCTCCTCTTCTTCTACGAGAACCAGCCACATTAGGGCCCATTTTAAGGCCTTCATTTTAACTTAATTACCTCTTTAAAGAGTCTGTCTCCAAGTACACTCACATTCTGAAGTACGGGGTTTAGGACTTCAACGTATGAATTTGCGTGGAGGTAATTCAGCCCAAAGCACCCCCAAGCCAGTTTTATGTCCATTTGCTGATTCGTTTCAACATTCCCTTACTCCATATAAATTTGTGCTTTGACTTCTTTGAACTTACTGTAACATCTCTCCTTATTACTGAGTTAAATAAAGTCTTTAACATGTGTTCATTTTTATGACAGTCATGATTTTATCTTTTTTTTTTTTTTTGAGGAATATCCATTAACACAACCCAGAATGTGACAATGAGATCAAGGATCTGAGGCTTTTTTTTTTTTGAGACAGAGTCTCACTTTGTTGCCCAGCTAGAGTGAGTGCTGTGGCATCAGCCTAGCTCACAGCAACCTCAAACTCCTGGGCTCAAGCAATCCTGCTGCCTCAGTCCCTCAGGTAGCTGAAACTACAGGCATGCGCCACCATGCCCGGCTAATTTTTTCTATATGTATTAGTTGGCCAATTAATTTCTTTCTATTTATAGTAGAGATGGGGTCTCGCTCTTGCTCAGGCTGATTTTGAACCCTAGACCTCGAGCAATCTGCCTGCCTCAGCCTCCTAGAGTGCTAGGATTACAGGCGTGAGCCATCAGGCCCAGCCAAGGACCTGGGGCTTATTTTTGAAATTATGGTTCCAGAAGCAAAGGTTCTCAGCAAGAGCACTCTCTCTTTTTGTTCTCTTATGAAATACACAACAGAGAGGAGCCCTTAAACAGAGTAAAGAGAGGGCGGGGGCGGGGGGGGTGCGGTGGTGTTGGCAATCCCAGAAAGCAGTTAGCATTTCCCCAGGAGTTTGGTTGAGTTTCACGGGCACCAGCTGACTATTGTATACTTTTAAACCACTTCGCCCCACCCTGCCTCTCTTCTGCATTGCCAGCTGTCATGTCCATTCCTGCACCCCGTCCCTGCAGGCAGCAGAAGGCGTTGTGGGGGGAGAGAGAGCGGGAGGAGAAAGCCAGGAGCCAAAAGAACCAAGGAAGCTTGAGCAGTTCACCTGCTAGTCGTGCAGTGCGCTGAGCCTGCAGGGCCACCGATGCAGTCGTGCGAGTTCCAGAGGCACGCCCAAGGCAGGCACCAGTTCAGAGTCCCTGTACCACCAGCTCCCTTCTGAAGGCTGCCAGATGAAATGCAGGATGTCCAGTTAAGTCTGAATTGCAAATAAACAATGAATAATATTTTTCTGGTATAAATATGTCCCAAATGTTGCACAGGACATATTTACAGTAAAAAATTATCTGTAGTCCATGAGTACAGATAATCGACTAAACACAGTGTGTGGTCAGGATTAATTAAAATTCAGAAAAACTAGCAAACACAGTTAGAGCTCCCTTTGAGTTGCTTGAGTCTGAATCTAACATGAATCTACCAGATCTGTCCTCAGTTACAGCTTCTGGATGGTTTTTCTCTTTTTTTTTAGACAGAGTCTCACTCTGTTGCCCTGAGTAGAGGGGCCCGGTGTCAGCCTAGCTCACAGCAACCCCAAACTCCTGGGCTCAAGTGATCCTCCTGCCTCAGCCTCCTGAGTAGCTGGGACTACAGGCATGAGCCAACATGCCCGGCTAATTTTTCTATTTTTAGAGAGACAGGGTCTCGCTCTTGCTCGGGCTGGTCTCGAACTGCTGAGCTCAAATGATCCTCTTGCCTCGGCCTCCCAGAGTGCTAGGATTACGTGAACTACCACGCCCAGCCAGCTTCTGGATATTTTTTGCAGCAAGTCCATGTGTGTGTTCTCACCTAAAGATAGTTGGCTGGTCAGTGTTGCCCACATCACCACTACTACTGCCAATAATAATAGCACAATAAAAGTTTCCATTTAATGAGCACATACTATGTGCCAAGCACTATACATGGCACTTTTTGCATATTAATTCCAATGCTCACAATCATTCTGTAAAGTAGGTATTATTATTATTATCTGCATTTTATAGGTGAAGAAAAGAAAGCTCTAGCAGAGGTCCTCAAACTTTTTAAACAGGACGCCAGTTCACTGTCCCTCAGACCGTTGGAGGGCTGTTGGAGAGTGTGGGCACATTCCACACATGTGCACTGTGGGCCCGGGACAAGTCGGCTGCTAAGCAGGACAGGCAGCAGCGGCAAAAACACCTGGCGGGCCGGATAAATGTCCTCGGCGGGCTGTATGTGGCCCTCGGGCCACAGTTTGAGGACGCCTGCTCTAGAGATTAACTGACCTTCCTAAAAACACAGTAAGTGCTGAGTTAACCCAGCTCTGTCTGACAACGCTTGGCAATGAGGCACTGGTTTCCCCAGGTAGAAACTTTCTCCGTTCCTGTTCCTTGAACAGAGGTAGTAGACTAAGCCCAAGGAAGAAATAATTTTTTTTAATATCATTGTATTTATTTCCCTACAAGTAATTTTTCTACAGCTTCAACATTTTCTCCTCAAGATTAAAGGACAAAAAGAGTCCCAAAGTTTAGAACTGGATCACTTGGCCTTTTCTTTTCTTATCTCCTCCCAGTTCAAAATGCTTGCATCTCTTAATGGCCAGCATCCTCTTGGATCTGCAGTTAGGCTCAACACATTCCAGCCTTAGCACAATCTTCTTTGTGGTTTTAGCCTTCTTCCGGAAAATTGGCTTTGTTTGCCCACCATAGCCACTCTGCTTCTGATCATAGCGCCTCTTTCCCTGGGCATACAGGGAATCCTTGCCCTTCTTATACTGGGTCACGTTGTGAGGTTGATGCCTCCCACACTTCTTACAGAAAGTTCTTCAAGTTTTAGGTACATTGACCATGTTTACTGTAGAGCCGTCTGTCTATACAATGAAATCGGGAAAGTTGGCGTCGCAACCCTTGCCTCCCACTGCTCACGCTAACAGGAAAGAGAGGAATGAACAGAAATAATTTCTGAAAAAATATTTTGTAGTCCCTAAATGGACTAGCAAGGCCAGATGAGAGTAAGGCCCCCAGGGCACGATATTGAAGGTGGCACTCACTCTCTGGGTCTTGCAAGTGCAGCAGTGAGACTTGTACCAATCTGACAGTGCAAGTATCCTTAAATTTTACACCCAAGATGTCCCATTCCACTCACTCTGCTTCTGGTCCTATGAATTAGGTAGCTGAGATGTAGATAGAAAAAATTCTTTTGAAACTACATTTCTCAATTTCTTTGCAACCTCAGAAGCAATCGTCTGTATTCATTCATTCAACAGTGTGAATTCAGGGCTTACCACGTGGTGATAGGAATACAACCCAAGTTAAACCATTCACACCCTGAATATATCCCCTCCTGGATTATTGGATATTTTACCTTTTGCCCTTTGACTGGGCATCTGTATTAGAAAATATGGATCTATAATTTGTTCTGCCTCTCTTGTTATCTTTTAACTGATGCCAAGGACCAAGCAACACAATACCCCAAGGGGTTATTTAGGAACCCAAATCCAGTTTCCCCTCTTCCTTTCCTCTTTAAAAGAATTTCTGCTAGGTTTATGCTTTAGAATCCTTATTTTCAAAATGCTGTGATATTAGGACTTGTAAACCCCTTATTACATCTCCCTGAAAGTGGAAAGTTACAGCCAGGCTACAGGACACATCCAGCTTGGATCACGATGAATGCTGTTTTAACAAATGCCAGCGGAATGAAGGGCGAAGGCAGCTCTGGCACATGTCATAACCAGTAAGGAGGCAGACAATGGTGAAAGAGCCGCTCAAGCAAACAAACACTCAAATGCCCTGGGAGCGGCGTGCCCTCCAGGCCTGGCCTCTGCTCGGTTGTGTTTTAGGGCTGGGCCCATGAAATAGCACAGCAGACACTGTGAGGCAGAGCTTTGCCCAGACATGCGGACTTTTCAACATTGTTATAACGTTGTACGTCTTCGTCAGCAACATTTGCTGTCACCGTTCCACGCTTGGTCAGTTCTCACTTAGGTCTGATGTGCAGGCTGTGCACCTTCTGGTCACTTTGACTTCTCCCCTCACCAAGCCCATTGTCGGTGACTTAGTGCTTCCCTGTGCCCCACTCCATTGTGTGTAGGAATAAAGAAAGAAAGAGAAATAAATGCATCCATCCAATTTTAGAATAGGAATTTAAAGTCTAAACCATTTATTGAAATCTGGATTCTCTAAGAATTTAAATAGCATATTCTATCTGCTCACCTTCCCCCCCCACCCTTTTTTTCCACAGCCATAGACTAATCAGCTCAGCTAATTAGCCTCAGATGCTCCTGTAAGTTGATAGTTTTCCTTGTGCGTTGCACTGAGACACACAGAAGGAGCAAATGACCTGCATTAGCCATTTCACATTCCCTTCGTGGTGGTGAGTATGGGGCCAAAGTGACCAGGAGGCCACAATGAGGCAGGAACAATAATTCCTCATACAGTTAGAGCTTAAAATTTTGTCAAAGTTGTTAGGGTTTTATTTTTCCTATTAAAAAGCAACATAATTAGTTGTCTTAAGTTAGGAATTGGTGAAAAGCTATTTATGCTGGATTTGGGTCAAAATGACTTTATTATTTGCAAAAAAAATGGGAAGAAAGGGCTGCATAATAAGATACTGCAAAACTCAGATATTGGTTGGAAATTACCCTCAAATTACCTTCTGATTACCCTCGATTTCCCTTTGTTTTCAGTTTCTCAAAAAGAACGAATGAAATGAAATATAGAAGAATGTTAACCCATATAAAAATAAAGTGTACCCAAATATTGTAAAAAAAAGAAAAAAGTAACACAAGATGAAGCAAGATTGGTCATGGATTAATTGCTGAAATTCGGTGTTGAGTACATTGTGAGGGGCGGAAACTATTGCTATTTTTTCTGGTTTTGCTTATGTTTTAATTTTCCAAAAAAAAGTTCAGAAAATGCAAAACATATTTATTGTACAAAATTAGTAAAAAACTAAATATGAAAAATAAAATACCAATCACCATCTTGAGGTAAGCACTATTTATATTTTGGTGGATGTATCTGGTGGACTGTCTATGTATTTGATAAATTATTTGGTGACTGATCAACCTCTGTCTCTTTATATATATATGTGTGTGTGTGTGTGTGTGTGTGTGTGTGTGTGTGTGTGTGTGTAGATATATATTCATCAAATTGCCACAGTTATATATCTCCTTGGTTCTCGTTTTGTTTTCTTTTGTTTGGTTGAGACAGGGTCTTGCTTTGCTCCCCAGGCTAGAGTGCAGTGGCACCATCAAAGATCACTGCAACCTCAAACTCCTGGGCTCAAGTGATCCTCCTGCCTCAGTCTCCCAAGTAGTTGGGACTACAGGTGTGCATCACCACATCCAGCTACTTTTTCTATTTTTAGTGGAGATGGGATCTCACTCTTGCTAAGGCTAGTCTTGAACTTCTGTCCTCAAGGGATGCTCCCGCCTCAGCCTCCCAGAGTGCTAGGATTACAGGCATAAGCCACCGTACCCAGCCTCACTTCCTTGGTTTTTGACCAGATATTTTTGAGAATCTGCTTTTTCAATTAATATGTTATAAGCATCTTACCATGTCAAAAAATCCCTTGTTAATCATTTTTCACAACTGCATTCCATTCCATAACTGCACCATAATGTATTTAACCAACCCTCTGTTTTGATTCCCATTTTTCCTTATAAATGAACCTATAGTGAACATCCTTATAGCTCTCTTGCAATCCTTTATAATTATTTGTCATAGCCCTAGAATAGAATTTGGAGTATACATTCTTTTATGGTTTTCAATAAATATTGCCAGATTGACCTCCAGAAAGGTTGTACTGAATTGCACTCCATGGGCCATGGGTTGTGGTCTTTTGATAAAATAATAGAAGACACAAGCAGCACTGAGGGATTGGTGGCCAATTACCTTCTTGGCCTGATTGTCACTGGGTTGCCATGTGTCAAGGACAGGTACTACTTGTCTGCCTCAGTATTTCCACTAAGAAAATACAAAGAGTGTAATTCTAGACTTTTAAGGTCAATTTATTTGTTTATTTATTTTTATTTATTTGTTTTTGAGAGAGTCTTGCTCTGTTGCCCAGGCTGGAGTGCAATGGAACAGTCATAGTTCACTGTAACCTCAAACTATTGGACTCAAGCAACTCTCCTGCTTTAGCCTCCCAGTAGCTGGGACTACAAGCCTGTGCCACCAAGCCCGGGTAATTTTTCTATTTTTTGTAGAGTTGGGGGTCTTACTATGGTGCTCAGGCTGGCATAGAACTCCTGACCTGAAGCAATCCTCCCACCTCAGCCTCCCAAAGTGCTAGGATTACAGGCGTGAGCCACATTACCAGACTAAGATCAATTTAGATCTCATCTGATCCAACTCCCTCATTTAACAGATTAGAAAATTCTGCCCCAAGATCTCACAGCTAATTAAAAATGGAACGTTCTGGCTAACTTGTGTTACAGAAAAGCTATTGTGATGTCATAGCCTTAATGACAATTAATAGTTAACATCCATTGAGTATTTGCTCCATGCTTTCCATGATTAATCGTTTGCTCCCATCCTAACCCCATAGTATTGGTACTATTATATCCCCATTTTACATTTAAGGGGGCACTAAGAGGTAGAGTTAACTGGTCCAAGGACACAAGTACTTCGAGGATCCCAGGTTTGATTCCAGGCAAACAATTTCCAAAACCCAGATTTAACCATAGACTACCAGTACATCCCTCACTTTTAATTGTGGAAGGGAAATTTTATCTATGAATTCCTTTCAATCCAGGGTGATCCCCACCCAATTTTCCAGTAGCACAAGTATGACTGGAATCTTGTCCCTGCTATTTTTTACTACTACCCAGCCCCACCCCTGTCACTGTTCACCTCTCCCTAATGAAAGGATTGTTATTTATCTAATTTCAATTTTTTTTAACTTCTTTTCTGATTGATGATAGAAACTCCTATTCTTGAAGCAAACCCTCGCCGTGGACAGTCCGGGGAGGACAATGTTTGCAATTTCCCTCTCCTTAATCTGGTCACAGTTGGATGTCCAGACTTTAGCTCTTGGGCAGCACTGGAAATGACAGACCCCCACCAATTGTATATTCTGAATGGTTACTAATTGGCGGCTTTTCCTGGGGTCTTCCTGTCTGAAGAAAAGAGTTCTGGCTGCACTTGGGCTATTATTGGTTAAAACAATGAAAGTGCTCACAATGGCAGTGAGGAAAAAGTTACTGGGTCCGGAAATAATGTAACCTGCAAATAATACCCAGGAGTTGTCCTTTGGAGGGTAGATTTTTTTTTTTTTTTTGAGACAGAGTCTTACTCTGTTGCCCAGGCTAGAGTGAGTGCCGTGGCGTCAGCCTAGCTCACAGCAACCTCAAACTCCTGGGCTCCAGCAATCCTGCTGCCTGAGCCTCCAGAGTAGCTGGGACTACAGGCATGCGCCACCATGCCCTGCTAATTTACATATATATATATATATATATATATATATATATATTTAGTTGGCCAATTAATTTCTTTCTATTTTTTTAGTAGAGATGGGGTCTCGCTCTTGCTCAGGCTGGTTTCGAACACCTGACCTTGAGTGATCTACCTGCCTCAGCCTCCCAGAGTGCTAGGATTACATGTGTGAGCCACCGCGCCTGGCCCAGAGGACAGATTTTTAAAATCTCTTTTTTGCTTGTGTCCTCAAAGGTAGCAAAACACGAAGAATCACATTGCCTGGCCGAGGGTAACCCTGACTTAGTTGCAGGGCTGGCAAGGAGGCCACGTCTGCAGCCCTCACGGCAAAGGACAGCAGGGACAATGGAACCGCTTATAATAATAAAGTCCTCCGCAGGCCCAGCCTACACTTAGAATTCTGAGGGAGAATGTGGTCATTAAAGAACAAGACAGCCGCGGGCAGATTGCAATCTCATTTTTTTGCCAGAAAGGAGCACCCCACCTCATGAATCATCCAACCACTATTCTTTGTATGGCTTTTTCTCAGCTCGTTTCCTTAGTTCTATCAATCGCCAATTTTTTTTTTTCCACTTGAGGAAAAACCTCACTTCGAGTTAATCCCCTGTCCCTGGTGCCAAAACCCGCCAGCAACACAGCCCACAGGAGGTAGGGTGTGTCTTCAGCATCCGAATGAGAAAGGAGCAGAGGGGGACGTGTCCTGGGATGTCTGGGGCTGTGAGCTGGGGACAGAGAGCCAAGGTACCCTGACCTTCCGCCAGGCACAGGGGTCGCCACACGGCTCACTTGCCATGGGGTAGTCAGCCAATTCACCCACTTCTGGCTGAAGTTGAGAAGGCAATTTCAGAAGAGACATTAAGGCTGGGTGAGGTGGCTCATGCCTGTAATCCCAGCACTTTGGGAAGCTGAGGCAGGAGGACCGCTTGAGGCTGGGAGTTTGAGACCAGCCTAGGCAACAAAGAGAGACCTCATCTCTACAAAAAAAATTTTTTAAAAATTAGCCAAGTATTGCGGTGTACACATGTAGTCCCAGCTACTCGGGAGGCTGAGGCAGGAGGATCACTTTAGCCCAGGAGTTTGAGGTCACAATGAGCTATGATTGTACCACTGCATTCCAGCCTGGGCAATAGAGCAAGACCCAATCTCAAAAAAAAAAAAAAGAAAAGAAAAAAAGAAGGGACAGAGACTTTAAGAAAGCAGAGTAGACACCACCCTGGACAAACCAACTAAATTTTCTTAACCTATCTATGTGTTCTAGTGGGTTGTTCAGGCGGACCTTAATGGTTATTAATGAAACATTATTATTTCCATGGCTGTGTGCAATGCTGGTCTTCAGCATCCCGCATGACGGGGAGTTCTGCCTGTGGATTACAGCCTGTCAGTTCTGTTCTTAGGTGGGGCCCACAGCTCTCTGGCTCTGAATAACCCCTAAACTCTCCCTTTTGTTCACTCCTTCCTATTGGTTTTCTCCACCATCACAGAGCTTCATTTCAATCTCTGCCCATTTCCTCTCTCCTCAGTGGTTTCACTGAGATTTCTCAATGTTCTTGAACATGGATCAGCCACTTTTATATTTTTGAAACTCTAAAAACTTTGACAAAGTAAAGAAACATTTAGAAACACCTCTCAGAGATACAGCTGACCCTTATAAACATTCCATCTGCTGCATTAAATTCACAGTAGGTGATGAAAATTTGACTTTCAAAGTATAGAAATTCTAGGCTCAATTTCAACAAGTACATAATCTTCTTGTATGTGGTCACTGTCATTGATTAATTAACCAGGCTGAAAGGCAGTAGAGGGAAATGGAAAGCATGTGAACTTCAGAATCAGACCTGCCTAAGTTCAAATCTCACCTCTTTTTCTAGCTATGGGTCTTTGGACAAGTTACAGATGGGTTTTCCCATCTGTTAAAAATGGAAGTGAGCCTAGCACTCTGGGAGGCTGAGGCGGGAGGATTGCTTGAGCTGAGGAATTCAAGACCAGCCTGAGCAAGAGTGAGACCCCTGTCTCTATAAAAAATAGAAAAATTGGCCGGGTGCAGCGGCTCACACCTGTAATCCTAGCACTCTGGGAGGTGGAGGCAGGAGGATTGCTTGAGCTCAAGAGTTCGAGACCAGCCTGAGTAAGAGCGAGACCTAGTCTCTACTATAAATAGAAAGAAATTAGCTGCCGGCCCGGTGGCTCACGCCTGTAATCCTAGCACTCTGGGAGGCTGAGGCAGGCAGATTGCTCGAGGTCAGGAGTTCAAAACCAGCCTGAGCAAGAGCGAGCCCCCATCTCTACTATAAATAGAAAGAAATTAATTGGCCAACTAATATATATATAGAAAAAATTAGCCGGGCATGATGGCGCATGCCTATAGTCCCAGCCACTCGGAAGGCTGAGGCAGCAGGATTGCTGGAGCCCAGGAGTTTGAGGTTGCTGTGAGCTAGGCTGACACCATTGCACTCACTCTAGCCTGGGCAACAAAGCGAGACAAAAGACAGAAAGAAAGAATGAAATTAGCCAAACAACTAAAAATAGAAAAAAAATTAGCTGAGAATGGTGGCATGTGCCTGTAGTCCCAGCTACTTGGGAGGTTGAGGCAGAAGGATCGCCTGAGCCCAGGAGTTTGAGGTTGCTGTGAGCTAGGCTAACGCCATGGCACTCACTCTAGCCTGGGCAACAAAGCGAGACGAAAGACAGAAAGAAAGAAAGAAATTAACCAAACAACTAAAAATAGGAAAAAAATTAGCTGAGAATGGTGGCATGTGCCTGTAGTCCCAGCTACTTGGGAGGTTGAGGCAGAAGGATCGCCTGAGCCCAGGAGTTTGAGGTTGCTGTGAGCTAGGCTAACGCCATGGCACTCTAACCCAGGCAACACAGTAGGACTCTGTCTCAAAAAAAAAAAAAAAAAAAAAAAGGAAAAGAAAAATGAGCTGGGAGTAGTGGCACATGCCTGTAGTCCCAGCTACTCAGAAGGCTGAAGCAGGAGAATCACTTGAGCCCAGGAGTTTGAGGCTGCAGTGAGCTGTGATGACGTCACTGCACTCTACCCCTGACAACAGGGACTCTGTCTCAAAAAAAAAAAAAAGGCAGTTAGCCAAGTAGCTCATCTCATAGGATTGTTGTGGTGATTAACAATATTTTTATAATTAATTACTAACTTAGTAAGAAATTATATAAAGTGCACATAGTAAGCACACAGGAAATGTTAGCTATTATTTCAGAGGGTCACACAATGCCAGGAGGATATGAATGATTTGGCTAATGAAAGTCCATTCTTTGTTCATGAGCTTTTCCCAGAAGATGGGCTTATTCTTACCCTCTTATATTTATATTTGGTGCCAACAAATCCTGGACATCCTAGAATTTGTGTTAATACTGCTATATTTATTAACAATAAATTTTGATTTTCAAAGTTTGGCCTACCATTTTATACCCTGGGTATAATTGGATGTGCTGAGAATCTTCAAGGTCAGTATTTCCAGGAATTTCCCTTTATTTTCCTGTGCCTCGGGCTTGGAGTGTTCTGTATAGGTCAGAAGATAATATCATCGTAAGGTTTTCCAGCGGCAAAAGAAGCAGACAGAGAGGAAGAGAGAGTGGGGCCAAACAACGTGGCTTTATTGTGCACTCCAGGTCAAGGTTCTGGGGTCCCAAGAGAAGGGGGCCGAGAAGTCGCATCGGTTTGAAAGTGGGGAAGGCTTTGATACCATTTTAAGTGGGCTGAGGACTTTTCACAGGAAGAGCTGGGGTGACCTTCGGTGGTCATTGAGAAATAGGAGGGGCTGGCTGTATTTGCGGAATCCAGGAACCAAAAACTTTCTTATCTGGGTCGACCTCCAGGTGTTGTTTGTTTACAGCAGGGCCTGGCAGTTGTCCTTGGCAGGTCTGGTCTCGTGAGCCTTTCCTTTTTGATCTAGGGAGGGGAGGGGGCCCGCCACCAGCCTTACAGTCATGATTCCCTCTTTTCTTTTTTTTTTTTTTTTTGAGACAGAGTCTTGCTTTGTTGCCCAGGCTAGAGTGAGTGCCATGGCGTCAGCCTAGCTCACAGCAACCTCAACCCCAAACTCCTGGGGTCAAGCAATCCTCCTGCCTCAGCCTCCTGAGTAGCTGGGACTACAGGCATGCGCCACCATGCCCAGCTAATTTTTTCTATATAATTTTAGTTGGTCAATTAATTTCTTTCTATTTATAGTAGAGACGGGGGTCTCACTCTTGCTCAGGCTGGTTTGGAACTCCTGACCTCGAGCAATCCGCCTGCCTCGGCTTCCCAGAGTGCTAGGATTACAGGTGTGAGCCACCGTGCCCGGCCATGATTCCCTCTTTTACCCACAGATATGAGCCAAGTTTAAGATTCTCTCTGGGGTACCTGTGCATGTGCACACACACACACACACACACACACACACACTCTTATACTTGTATAATGCCAAACAATTTATAAAGAAATTTCAAATGTACTCTCCTTCAATCCTTGGGATAACACTTTAAAATAAGCAGAGCAGCTATTCCTACCTTCCTTCCACAGGTAAGGAACCTGACACTTGGAGGACTGAAGGGACTTGATCAGTCCTCCATTCCCCAATGTTGCCAGGAATTTTCACACCTGGGCCTGTGCTCAGGCTTCTGCCTACATGTCTCTGCTTTCTTCAAAGGTCAGCCCAAATGTCACATCTTCTGTGAAATGCCTTCCCGCTCAGCCCGAGTAACCACTCACTGCGCTGACCTCCCACAGTACAGGCTCCTGCTAGAAGCTTGGTGCCCCGCACTCTGGGAGAGAAACGCCCAGGTTTGAATCTCTAGCCCTCCCTTTGCTAACAGGTGACCTGAGACAAGTCCCAACCCCACCAGGACTCTGTGTCTTTTTGAATAAAATGAGGATAACATTTCTACCATTTATTGGACATCCGCATGTGTCAGGCGCTCTACAAATTTGCTCATTTATTCCTCCCCAGAGCCCTAGAAAGAGGTGTTATTAATACTAGGCTCAGGCCGGGCGCAGTGGCTCACGCCTGTAATCCTAGCACTCTGGGAGGCTGAGGCAGGCGGATTGCTCGAGGTCAGGAGTTCGAAACTAGCCTGAGCAAGAGCGAGACCCCGTCTCTACTAAAAAAAAAATAGAAAGAAATTAATTGGCCAACTAATATATATAGAAAAAAATTAGCTGGGCATGGTGGCTCATGCTTGTAGTCCCAGCTACTCGGGAGGCTGAGGCAGAAGGATTGCTGGAGCCCAGGAGATTGAGGTTGCTGTGAGCTAGGCTGACGCCATGGCACTCACTCTAGCCTGGGCAACAAAGTGAGACTCTGTCTCAAAAAACAAAACAAAACAAAACAAAATACTAGGCTCAGGCCGGGCGCGGTGGCTCACACCTGTAATCCTAGCACTCTGGGAGGCTGAGGCGGGCAGATTGCTCGAGGTCAGGAGTTCGAAACCATCCTGAGCAAGAGTGAGACCCCGTCTCTACTATCAACAGAAAGAAATTAATTGGCCAACTAATATATATAGAAAAAATTGGCCGGGCATGGTGGCGCATGCCCATAGTCCCCGCTACTCGGGAGGCTGAGACAGCAGGATTATTTGAACCCAGGAGTTTGAGGTTGCTGTGAGCTGGGCTGACGCCACGGCACTCACTCTAGCCTGGGCAACAAAGCGAGACTCTGTCTCAAAAAAAAAAAAAAAATACTAGGCTCAGTTTTATAGATCTCTCATGAACAAATTTTGACTTCAGGCTATCTGATTTATAACATGTGGAAATTTCTTTCTACTAGATTATCTTCTGCCTTTTAAACTGAAATGATTCTTTTGTGATCCCTGCCATCCTAAGTTTCAATGCCCTGAGAGAGTAAATGAGATAAGTATGTGAACAGCTTTGTGACTCAGTAGTTGGGTTGATCTTTCTCTGCCCTGTCGCACAGTCTTGTTGATTGTCATCCACCAGAGTGGCCTACGAAGTGCAGACTCAGAGGGGTCCTCACTATACATCACCGATGTTGGTCACAGACACAGAATATTTGAGCCAACCCGAGACTTTCCCCAGAATATGCTGACCCTTCATCTTTCTAAACACACACAGACACAAGAATACACAGACAATTTTTTTTTTTATTTTTTTTCTTTTCTAGGAGAAAGCTGTTGTACACAGACAATTTTTAAACTATGAAAAGCTAGGCACCGAAAAATGCACAAAACATAAGTATGCAGCTTAAAGAATGATTATAAAGTGAAAACCCACGTCACTACCTGCCAGGTCAGAGAGCCCATCACTGGCACCCAGAAGTCCCCTCATGCCCCTTCCCAATCACGACCTCTACCCTCTCTTCTACCAAGAGCAACCACTACCCTGGCTTTCATGGGAATCACATCTTTTCTTTATAGTTTACCACCTAATAGCCCTCCCTAAACACTTAATGTTATTGAACTCTGTGTGAACGGAGTCATGCGACATGCACCCTTCTGTGTCAGGCTTCTGTCGCCCAACATTAGGTTCGTGAGGGCCACCTCACATGCGTTCTGTGTGAGGGTCGTTTGGTTTTGTCCACTGCATGCCTATGCCACAATTTATCTGTTCTGTTGTTGGTAGATGCAGAGATTGTTCCAGTTGGGGGCTTTGATGAATAACAGTGTTTTGAAGACCCCACGTATACTGAGCCCAGTGGTCTTTGTCACTAATCCACGGGCGTTTTCTCTCCACTGTCCAGAAACAGTGCTTCCCCTATACACACAGACACACACACACAGACACACAAAGAGACACTCACAGACACACACACAGACACACACAGAGACACACACACAGAGACACACACAGACACACACACAGAGACACTCACAGACACACACACAGACACACACACAGACACACACAGAGACACTCACAGACACACACACAGACACACACAGATACACACACACAGAGACACACACAGACACACACAGACACACACACAGAGACACAGACACACACAGAGACACACACAGACACACACACAGAGACACACACAGACACACACACAGACACACACACACAGACACACACAGAGACACACACACAGAGACACACACAGACACACACAGACACACACACAGACACACACAGAGACACACACACAGACACACACAGACACACACACAGACACACACAGACACACACACAGACACACACAGACACACACACAGACACACACACAGACACACACACAGAGACACACACACAGACACACACAGACAGACACACAGACACACACAGAGACACACACACAGAGACACTCACAGACACACACAGAGACACACACACAGACGCACACACAGAGACACACATACAGACACACACAGACACATACACAGAGACACACAGAGACACACACACAGACACACACAGACACTCACAGACATACACACAGACACACACACAGACACACAAAGACACACACACAGACACACAAAGACACACACACACAGACACACACAGAGACACACGGAGACACACACAGACACACACACAGACACACTCAGAGACACACACAGAGACACACACAGACATACACAGAGACACTCACAGACATACACAGAGACACACACACACACACACACACACACACTACTCCACTCTACCACCTTGCCCTCTGTCCTGCCTGGGCACCACAAGCTATTGAGGAAATTGGAGGTCAAAGACTTTCGGGAGGCCTCCTTTCCTTTCTGCCTCAGATTTGACTGCTGATAACAGTAGCAACAACAGCAACAAAAATACTTAAAAGCATGAGAAGAATTCTTACTCATTTACTCCAGGTCTGGGGGGAAATGGGAGAGAAAGTGCTGAGCTTGTTGGTTCTGCCGGTAATCTGGGCCCAGGCTCTTAAAGCCGAAAGCAGGGAAAGGGGTTCCACTTCCGCACAGGGGAGGGGAGAGGAGCGGCTGGCAGCACCCCCTGCTGTCTGGGCTTCTGCTCCTGTGGGGGGCCTAAGCCAAGGGCAGTTTCCAGGCAATTTGGAGAGGACGGTGGCAAAGGGGCTGTGCAGCCACAGCCATTCAAGAAGCCGGCTGGGCCAGGTGGCTTTCATCTTGCTCCAGCAACCTGGCTCGGAGACAGCGGGCCTGGGTGAGCACGGGGCGGCCTCCCCTCCTGCTTGTGCCAGAAGGTGTCTGAGCGAACTCTGCCCCAGCAGAGAGGGTGCTTCTGACCTCATAGGCTTCTCCCTAGGGAGCCAGAACTGGAGAGTTGTGAGGGAGTGAGACCTCCCTCTGAGCCAGCCGAGTCCCCCTCCTCACCCCAAGGCTGCCCAAGCCTCCGACAGGAGCCATCAGCCGCTATGGGGTTTGTTTTGGATTGCCATTGTTTCACCATGTTGCACTTAAATCTTTTCAACAATATACTCTTGGCAGGGATATAATTGGCACCAAGTTTCTGGAGGGCACTTTGGTAATAAGAATTAGAAGCCTGGACGATGCCCTTTCCCTTTGGCCCAGCAATTGCACTTTCGGAGCTATCCCAAGGAAATGGTCACTGCAGTATTGTTTACAATATGGTGAAACTGAGACAGACAGCCTCAATACGGGACCGGTTAAGTAAATCTCTGTGCTTCCTCATAGGAACGTTATCAAGGAAGATTTTATTTTTATTTATTTATTTATTTTTTAGTCAGAGTCTCACTCTGTTGCCTGGGCTAGAGTGCCGTGGCATCAACCTAGCTCACAGCAACCTCAAACTCCTGGGCTCAAGGGATCCTCCTGCCTCAGCCTCCCGAGTAGCTGGGACTACAGGCATGTGCCACCATGCCCGGCTAATTTTTTCTATATATTTTTAGTTGTCCAGCTAATTTCTTTCTATATATTTTTAGCAGAGACAGAGTCTCGCTTTTGCTCAGGCTGGTTTCGAACTCTTGACCTTGAGCAATTCGTCTGCCTCGGCCTCCCAGAGTGCTTCAAGGAATATTTTATAGCATGGAATATTTACTCTGCAATAAGAAAGAAATAAAACATATTACGAAGTGATATTTCGTAGCATGATTCCAAAGGGGCAAAAAGACTGAAAGAATATAGCTTCACAGAAATATGTCGATAGATTCATATGCAGTTATAGGATCAGTACATACTATATGTAATGTTTTTAAATCTTTGTTTTTTTCATTACAAGAGTAATACATGTTTCTTGAAAAAACCCAAAGTAAAAACACCACTCTGTCTTTATTACAGATCACTCCTTGGAGGTAACCACTAGGAATAGTTTCGTGGACTTCCTTCCAGACCCGTCCAAACTTTCAAGTGTTTTGCAATTTACCAAACAAACATCTCTTAATTCTCACAATAACCCCTGTGGCATAGTATTTTTATTTTACTGATTTTTAAAGCTGAAGAAACAGGCTCAAAATGGTTAAATCTGGAACGCCATCACTATTTTCTGGAATACAAAATGCATTATAAGCAAAGAGTTACGTAAGCCTTGAGTGGTAACTCCCAGCTACTTGAGAGGCTGAGGCCAGAGGATCCATTGAGTGCTGGTGTTTACTAGGCTGCAATGAGCTATGTCACGCCACTGCACTCCAGCCTGTATGACACAGTGAGACCTTGTCTCTAAAAAAAAAAAATTGCTAATAAAATTTTTTTGAAAAGAGTTATGTCCTTGGCTGGCCCTAGATCACTTTGTAAAGTCAGTTCTTTGTCTCCTGGGAAATTAAATTTGGAGGAACTTTTTAGGACGATGGCCTTCAATGCCCTCAAGGTGCAAGAGGTCCCTCTGCTCTGTGGCCAGAGGTGGCCCTCCAGCTGCTTTGTGCACATGCCTAGCGACAGGGTCCCTGCTTCCTTCATGGAGTTGAAAGCTACCCATCTGCGACTTGAATTCCCTGGCCCCAGTTGTCTTCTGACTCCAAGTCCTACTGGTGGGTCCTGGCAAACACAGCAAACCAGAGGCTGGAAGCAGCATTCTAAGAGGGGAAGTGCAGTTATGATGAAGGAAAAAAGGAGTTAGACCAGAGGTTGGATTGAGAGTCAGGGTTGAAAGCCAGTTCCAGGCCTCAAACAGAAAATGAGTCAGGTGAACTGGGGGCTGGAAAAAAAAAAAAGAAAAAGCCTGTAGTGACCTGTGAGTTAGGGCAAGGATGTGTTTGGACAGCATCCAGCATCTAGCCCTACATGGAGTTGGCTAGACACTCTGGAATAATGCAAAAAATCCACTTACTCTTCCATGTAAGAGCATTTCAAATATTTGCAGGCCCCATCACAATTCACCTTAATCTTCTATTCTGAACATCCCTGTAAGGATCTGATGTCCTTTAGCACCCAGTTAATATTTGTGATATAAGGTGCATTAAATATTTTCCTTGTTTGTTTTCTGTTTGTTCTGTGTTTTGGGGGAGTTTTGTTTTGTTTTGAGACTGAATCTCCCTCTGTTGCCCAGGTTAGAGTGCCATGGCATCATCTTAGCTCCCTGCAACCTCCAACTCCTGGGCTCAAGTGATCCTCCTGCCTCAGCCTCCCAAGTGGTTGGGAATACACATGTACACCACCACACCCGAATGATTTTTTCTATTTATAGTAGAGTTGAGGTCTCGCTCTTGCTCAGGCTGGTCTTGAATTCCTGAGCTCAAGCAATCTTCCCGCCTGGGTCTCCCAGAGTGCTAGGATTACAGGTGTGAGCCACCGCGCCTGGTGGAATCCTTTCCTTGTTAATTTGTTTTTGTTTTCGTTTTTGTTTTTTTTGAGACAGAGTCTTGCTTTGTTGTCTAGGTTAGAGTGGGTGCCGTGGCATCAGCCTAGCTCACAGCAACCTCAAACTCCTGGGCTCAAGCAATCCTGCTGCCTCAGCCTCCCAAGTAGCTGGGACTACAGGCATGTGCCACCATGCCCGGCTAATTTTTTTTTTCTATATGTATTAGTTGGCCAATTAATTTCTTTCTATTTATAGTAGAGACGGGGGTCTCACTCTTGCTCAGCCTGGTTTCGAACTCCTGAACTCGAGCAATTCGCCCGCCTCGGCCTCCCAGAGTGCTAGGATTACAGGCGTGAGCCACTGCGCCTGGCTGTTAATTTGGTTTTTATTAGCCATGTTCACTGATCACTTCAAGAAAGTTCTATTCTAAACTTTGTTCATTGGGGGAGGGACACAAGTGAGTTCACCTCCATTAATAAGGGACAGTAGGTACATGGGCGTTTGTTGTATTATTCTTTATACATTTGTGTTGTATTAGATATTTCATTTACCAGGTCCCAAGTCTCCTTAGAGGATGTGGGAGCTCAGTTTCTTCCACTTATGCACAAACTGCCGTGCCAGCTAATGGGAGCCTGGTAAGCTTCCATCTTCTCTAGGGCTGCACAGGAATACCCTTCACAAGCTAGAGGAGGGGTGGCCTCCTCTTCCAAGGACAGCAAACGTTCTTTAATGAAATAGCTGGTTGATCGTTAAGTCTTGCTTGGGCTCCCTTGGGATTCTTCCTTACTTAGTGGAATTAGGAGGAGGTTAGTTGATTATGCTAAACCACGGAGTAAAATAGTTGACATTGAACCCAGAGTTTTCCTTTTTCCTCCATACAAACACACATAGACACATACAAACACACTTCTGCCTTCTGGGCAGTATCCAATTGATATTTGATGTCTTAGCTCAATAATTTGGCAAGACTGATAGAAAATTCCAAGTTATATTCCTTTTACAAATGAGAATAAAAGAGAATATGACATCTAATAATGTCCAGTTTAAATATTATAGTCCCTATGTTTCTGATTTAAAGCAAAACACTCTGCAGATGGGAAATGGCCCTCAACCTAGCTGTTTTGTTTCTTTTTTTTTTTGAGTCAGCGTCTCACTCTGTTGCCTGCACTAGAGTGCCATGGTGTCAGCCTAGCTCACAGCAACCTCAAACGCCTGGGCTCAGGTGATCCTTCTGCCTCAGCCTCCCGAGTAGCTGGGACTATAGGCATGCACCACTATGCCCGACTAAACTTTTTTCTCTATATGTTTTTAGTTGGCCAATTAATTCCTTTCTATTTACAGTAGAGATGGGGGTCTCACTCTTGCTCAGGCTGGTTTCGAACTCCTGACCTAGAGCAACCCACCCACCTCTGCCTCCCAGAGTGCTAGGATTACAGGCATGAGCCACTACACCCAGCCTATTTGGTTTTTTGAAGACCAAAAATCCCCTAAAGAATTATTTGATTGAGGCCGGGCATGATGGCTCAGGCCTGTAATCCTAGCACTCTGGGATGCCTAGGAGGAAGGATCGCTTGTGATCAGGAGTTCGAGACCAGCCTGAGCAAGAACAAGACCCCCATCTCTACTAAAATAGAAAGAAATTATCTGGACAACTAAAAATATATAGAAAAAAAGGAGTTATTTAATTGAAGCCAAACTTTTCACCTTTGTCTTCAAGATTTATGCTAGTAAAAAGAAAGAGAAAGAAAGAGGGAGAGAGAGAGATGTACTAGGAATTTAGTACTATTGCTGTTATAAAAACATATAACTTTCAAGTTTTATTCATTTGGTCCTGAATGATAAGGAGCCAACCACACACAGATTTGGGAAGAGCTTTGCAGGGAGAGGAAGCACCAAAGCCAAAGGCTCTAAGCTCAGTTGAGCTTGGGAATTCCTGAGAAAGCAAGAGACCAGCAGAGCTAGAGCACAGTCAGGTAGGGAAAGAGAGGAGGTCACACAGCCTGTAGGTCAGGGGAGAGGTCCAGGCTGGAGACAGCTTTAGAAGCCATCAGCAATTGATGGTATTCAAAACCTTGAGATTGGATGTGAACACCTCCTGAGTATATTTAGAGCTCTGGGATATGTCAACCTTTAGAAATTCAGGAGATTAGAGGAGGCCGAGAAGGAATGGCCGGTGAGGTAGAAGAAGAACCAAGAGAGAATGGAGTCCCAGAAGTCAGATGAAGAGAGTACTGGAAAGAGGGAGAGAGGCATCTTGTATATCAAATGCTGCTGAAAAGTTTAGCAACAATGAGGATGGAGAGACACCCAGTAGATTTGAGAGCATACAGGCCCTGGAGAGATTGACAAGTGCTATTTCTAGTGGATTCAAGGGTGAAGAGGAGAAAAGAAAGTGAAGACAGAAAGTGTAGATAACTCAAGAAGTTTTGCTGCAAAGGGAACAAAGAAACGGAGAAGTAGGTGGGGTCAAGAAAAGTTTTCTTTTTCTAAGATGGGAGGAATTACAGCATGCTTGCATACAAATAGGAATGGTCAGGAATTGAGGAGAAAACTGGTGGCGGGGCATATACCCAATATAAATGAGGGCTGATGTCCACTAAAGATGCACAAGAATTTTCATAGCCATTTATTCCTAACAGCCCAAAGCACAACCCAAATATCCATCAGTAGTGTTCTGGCTATCTGTCACTGTGTAACAAATAATTTCAAAATTTAGAGGCTTAAAACAACAATATGGGCCAGGCGTGGTGGCTCACGCCTGTAATCCTAGCACTTTGGGAGGCCGAGGCGGGCGGATTGCTCAAGGTCAGGAGTTCGAAACCAGCCTGAGCGAGACCCCGTCTCTACCAAAAATAGAAATAAATTAATTGACCAACTAAAAATATATATACAGGCCGGGCGCTGTGGCTCACGCCTGTAATCCTAGCTCTTGGGAGGCGGAGGCGGGCGGATTGCTCAAGGTCAGGAGTTCAAAACCAGCCTGAGCAAGAGCGAGACCCCGTCTCTACTATAAATAGAAAGAAATCAATTGGCCAACTGATATATATATATATATAAAATTAGCCGGGCATGGTGGCACATACCTGTAGTCCCAGCTACTCGGGAGGCTGAGGCAGAAGGATCACTCGAGCCCAGGAGTTTGAGGTTGCTGTGAGCTAGGCTGACGCCACGGCACTCACTCTAGCCTGGACAACAAAGCGAGACTCTGTCTCAAAAAAAAAATATATATATATATATATATATATACAAAAAATTAGCCGGGCATGGTGGCGCATGCCTGTAGTCCCAGCTACTCGGGAGGCTGAGGCAATAGGATCGCTGAGCCCCGGAGATTGAGGTTGCTGTGAGCCAGGCTGACGCCAGGGCACTCACTCTAGCCTGGGCAACAAAGTGAGACTCTGTCTCAAAAAAAAACAAAAAAAACAATATGTCAGTATCAAATCTCATGATTCTGTGGGTCAGGAAACCTCACTGAACACCGCAGAGACAGCTCATTTTGCTCTGTGATCTCTGGGTTCTTGGCTGGGATGTCTTGAATGGCCAAGGGCTGGTGGACCATCTCTTTTTCTACCCTCAGCCTCTGCAGGTGGCTAATGTGGGCTTCCTTGCAGCATGCTGCCCTCAGGGTAGTCAAACTTCTTATATATATTGATTCAGGTCTCTAAGAGGAAAGAAGCCGAAGTTGCCCATTCTTTTATGCCTAGAATTGGCATAGGATCACTTCTACCACACTCTACTGGCCAGCCAAATTCAAGAGGACACAGACCCTACTCTCAATCGGAGGAATGTCCAAGAATTTGCAGCTATCCTAAATATGTGACAGTTAGTAAAATAGGTAAATAATTTGATGTACACTCATACAATGGTATACTTCACAGGAGTAAAAAAAAGAATAAACTACTATTACTTGCAGAAAGTAAATCTCAAAGACAATGCTAAATGAAATATGAGACACAAAAGAGTACATTCTTTAACATTCCATTTATATGAAGCTTTGTTTGCACAATCTAGGATGATAGAGGTCAGAATGGTGGGTACCCTTGAGAGGGTACTGACTTGGATGGGACATGGGGGAGACTTCAAGGGTGCTAGAAAGCTCTATATCTTGATTTGGGTGGCAGTAACACAGGCATATACATATATGCAAAATTCATCAAACAACATACTTAAGATTCATATTCTTCCCTGTATTTGAAGTATCAGTTAAAAAAATCTAAAACATAACAAACATGATGCAAGAAAGAGAGGAGACAGTTGCTGGGAGGATGTGTGGGAGACGAGAGAGGGTGGGATCCAGTGCATGGGCTGCAGGGATGCCTGGAATTGCTCTTCTGACTGCTGACATTTCTCTCTGGACACAGGTAGCTCAGGCAGAGGCTGGTAGGGAGGACGAAAAGTGGAGGATTGAAAAGAAGAGAGGTTGGGAAAGAGCAGTCTAGAAGGGAAACATCGGAGGATTCCAGCAGTACTAAAGAAAGTATATGGTCATTAATGTAAAGTGAGGCAAGTCAGCATGGCTCTGTGTGTCCTCATTCAGCTGACTGCAGGCAGAGAGGCGAACTTCACCACGGCTATGCTATTGCCAAGAGATGCAGTGGAAGAAGTCAGGGGCAAGGAATTGTGGGTGTATGCAAGGGAGCAAAACTAGATGATGAGGGCCCATGGGCAAGAAGGAGAATGGGGCTGACAAATTGCTAGAGGTGCAGTATTAGAGGAAGGGAACTGAAAATATAGCAGGTGAGGGGAGGAAGGTGATTGCATGGAGGCTATGGAGGAAGTAGAGTTATTGGTAATAACAACATCTGCCCATGGGGTCAGGTGGCTGAGGTTGTGTACTGGCACAAGCTAACTCCTCAGTCTCAGTGGCTCTGTACGTCAAGCTTTCCTTCTGGTTCACATCACAACGCAATGCTTGCTGATGGGGAGGGGGTGAGGATCTGCTCCCTGCAGTCACTTGGGGTCCAGGGCTCTTTCCATGGCAGCTCAGACTACAGGGCTGCACTGTCTAATACAGCAGCCACTAGCCACCTGTGGTTACTGACCACTTGAAATGTGACTTATACAGCAAAGAAACTGAGTTTTAAATTTTATTTACGTTTAATTAAAATTTTTGAAAACATGTTTGGAACAATTTTGGTATGTGCAACTACTTTATAAAATTAAGGCCCCAGTGTAGTGGCTCATGCCTATAATCCTAGCATTTGGGGAGGCTGAGATGGGAGGATGGCTTGAGGCCAGGAGTTCCAGACCAGCCTGGGCAACATAGCAAGACCCTGTCTCTACAAAAAAATTTAAAAAATTAGCTGAGCATGGTGGTGCACACCCGTAGTCCCAGCTACTAAGGAGGCTGAGGCAGCACGATCGCTTGAGCCCAGAGGTTCGAGGCTGCAGTGAGCTATGATGAGGCCACTGCACTGTAGACAGGGCAACAGAGTGAGACCCTGTCTCAGAAAAAATAAAATAAAATAAAATCACATACGGGCCTCCCCTCACAGTTCTACTGGGTAGCACTGTTCTAGGGCCTGGAACGCTCTGTGGGATCCTCTCCAGCTGACCGGCAGATAATGAAAGAGCAAGCAGAGAACTGCACGGGGGGTTTCCAGTTCCTTTGTCCAGAACCCAGTCATGAGGCCACACCCACAGGAGGAGGGGAATGTAGTCTGCCCAGAGAGGTCAAGAGCACTGGAGGAGAGGCAGGCAAGGCGCTGGCAGACTGTCCCTGAAATCACTATGAGTTTGAAGAGTGACAGGGAATGAAACCCTTCGAGGAATTCAAAGAAGTGACCCCAGAGTCTACAGTGGGTTCAATGAAGAGGAATATTTAGTAAAGCGTCAGAAGACGTGTTTCAAGGCTGAGAGCTTTTGAGGAGGGAGGGATTGTGGTCTTGAAGCAGCAGTCTGGAGAAGTGTTCAGTGGTCACAGGTGTGGAGGGGAGAGAATAAAGGCCCTGCCTGAAAGAGTTTCTGGGGAAGTAGTTCCTTACAGAGAATAGGTTTTGTGTGTGACCTTAAGCAAGTTAGTTAACCATTCTGTTTGAGATTTCTTTGCCTTAAAATAGGGATAATAGGCCGGGCACGGTGGCTCATGCCTGTAATCCTAGCACTCTGGGAGGCCGAGGAGGGCAGATTGCTTGAGGTCAGGAGTTCGAAACCAGCCTGATCAAGAGTGAGACCCCTGTCTCTCCTATAAATAGAAAGAAATTAATTGGCCAACTAATATATATTGAAAAAATTAGCTGGGCATGGTGGCGCATGCCTGTAGTCCCAGCTACTCGAGAAGCTGAGGCAGGAGGATTGCTTGAGGCCAGGAGATTGAGGTTGCTGTGAACTAGGCTGACGCCACGGCACTCTAGCCTGGGCAACAGAGTAAGACTCTGTCTCAAAAAAAAAATAGGGATAATAATACTTATCTCACTGTATTAAATGCTGAAATACAGATGCTCCTTGACTTGTGATGGGGTTACATCCCAATAAACCCATCATTAAGTTGAAAATATATTAAATCAAAAATGCATTTAATACACCTAACCTCCTGAACATCATAGCTTAGCCTCGTGTACATTAAATGTGCTCAGAATATTTACATTAGTTTATAGTTGGGCACAATCGGCTGGCAACAGAGTATAGTGCAGAGTTTCAGTTGTCTAGCCTTGTGATCGTGCTGCTGATGGGCAGCTGTGGCTCACTGCCTCCACCCGGCATCTAAACAGAGAGTCATATTGCTTTCTGCCGAATGCGTATCACTCTCACACCATCATAAAGTCAAAAAATCGTAAGTTGAACCATCGTAAATCAGGGACCATCTCTACCTGCAAAGTGTTTAGCATGTAGAGATGGCTATATGAAATAATTTCATGGCTGGGTGCAGTAGTGCATGCCTGTAATCCTAGCACTCTGGGAGGCTGAGGCAGGAGGATCACTTCAGGTTAGGAGTTTCAGACCAGCCTGAGCAAGAGCAAGAGCCCATCTCTACTAAAAACAGAAAAATTATCTGGGTGTCATGGCACTCGCCTGTAGTCCCAGCTACTCGGGAAGCTGAGGCAGGAGAATCCCATGAACCCAGGAGTGTGGGGTTGCAGTGAGCTATGGTGACACCACTGCATTCTACCCAGACTGACAGAGTGTCCCGGCCCGCGGGACCTTCTGTTACTCGTGGGGTCAAGGGGGACCGTGCCTGAAAGAGATGGGCGAGAGAAAGGAACGAGACCAAGCAAACGGTTGTCAAGGTCTACTTTACTTAGATTCTTAGTAGGTTTTATAAGCATACAGAAACAAGGAAGTAGAAACAAAAAATGCAGTGGGGTGATGGTGAGTCTTGGGTTTGGGCTAATCAGCCCCAATCAGTATCTTATCCGTATCGAGGTTTGTGACTAATTACTCGACCCCAACCTGGCAGGTGGTCGGGAACAATTGTAGTCAGCACTCCCTGGAGCTATAGCTGGAGGGTGGGGTGCTGTTTTTGTCCTAGGAATTTTTCTAGGGCGAGGCCCGTGGGTAGGACAAGTCATAGGGGAGTTGAGGGTCTCTGAGGGTCCTTGCCTCTAACATCTCCCCCTCTCTTTATTAGTATGAGGGATATTTATATAGGTTGGTGGAGAGCCTGTCTTAGGCTATGCGATGGGCTTCTGCGACTAGCACCCCAAATATAAGATCGGGCGATTAATGTGAAGGTGAGGCCTCTGTCTTAGGCTATGTAGGTGGCATCCAGCTCTGGCACTTCTGATTATGAAGTGTGCCCCCGGGCATGGACCTACAATATTCTCGTCATGGAGTTACCTCACTGCTGGCGGGGTGTGCATCTGGTACACGGCATCGCGATAATCCCGTCATGGGCGTCTCTACAGCTTTTGGAACCAACTGCGTTCCATGTCTGCGGCAAGGTCTGAGAAATTTAGACCTTCAGTGGGTGTGTTGGGAGTCTCTTCATGGAGGTCTTCTCTGGAGCCTCTTAGTTCTAGCCGTTGGTAAAACATGGAGACCGATTTTTGTGTGGCTGCGTCTACTTGTGACTTGACAAAATCAGTTAGTTTTTTGAATGCCCAAGGCCTAAAGATGAGGAGCAACAGAAAACCTACAAGCGGCCCTAAGACACTGGGAAGCAATGTGGATAGCCAGAGGGATGTAGAAAACCAATTTTGATACCATGCCTCACTTTGTTCTCTCTGTTTTTTTTTTTTATTTTCTAGGCTCTAACTCTCTTAATGCTATCTTCTACCAGACCTGTTTTGTCTGTGTAAAAGCAACATTCTTCTTTGAGTGCTGCGCACAAACCTCCCTCTTGGAGGAACACTAAGTCTAGGCCCCTTCTATTTTGTAACACTACCTCAGAAAGTGAAGCGAGGGATTCTTTGAGATATTTTAGGCCCTGCTGTAGCTCTCGGAGATCATTATCGATGGCAGCAGAGAGCTGCAGGTATTGCTGGTTGGAGGTGACTAGAGAGGCTATGCCTGTTCTAGCCCCTGTGGCACCAAGGCCTAGAACAACTGTGAGTGTTATGGCCGTGACGGGCTCCCTCTTTTCTCGGGGCATTGTGGTGCCACGCTCCCAAAATTTGAGCAATTTGTCAGCAGGACGTATAGTGAGTCTGGGGAAGAGCATGACTAACACACAATATTCTCTATGCTCAAGAAACGTAGCAGTGACTACATACGGGGTAAGGCCGGAAGAACAAGCAAAATAAGAGGTGTTAGATGCCTGAATATACTGAAAAGTGGAGTTGACAGTAATTGACTGATTGCATATTTTCTCTAAGGGTGCGGGGGGGAGGGGGGGGAGCATTTTTGGGCCAAGAAGGCAAAGGCCTAGGCCTGTGACTTGGCTGAGTGTCAGGCCATCATGGGTCTCTAGGCCCCATCTGAGTTTGCTGGTGTCGTTAGTAAATAATAGTTTGTCAAATGTAGCGACACCCTCATAGAAGGGAGGCCGGGGGGAGTAGCATACCCAACACTCCTGATATTCTGAATTATTGGCCTCTCAGATGATCCTGACAGAGGCGTTGACCAAGGTGAGAATTAGTTCTGCAGAGGAGGGGGGCCCCTCGGGCAGGGTAGGTTGGTATAGGGAGGTACTAAGCGGAGAAGGGGACACAGCTGGGGAGGAGGGTAGGCCCCTGGAGGGACCGTGAGGTCGAAGTGGGTGAAGGTTGTGGTTAGGACCTATTGCGACCATAGGATCTCTGGGGAGGCTTTTAATTAATTTGATTTTAAATGTGAGACCAATGTCTTTCCCAGATGTGTAAAGTCTAAGCCCCCACTCAAATCCCCTGGACTGATCCCAAGAAGCCTTTTTTCTAGCTTCGGTGAATGAAATTAACAGGGGGTTACACTCATTGGTTGTTACACTGAGGATCAGTGGGTGGTTGTGGGGCGTAAGGGGACGAAGGAGCTTGACGGGGAAACCACTTTCTGACGGTGATATAATCCCAGGAAGAGGAGGGATTCCAGTAGGCATCACCGGTGGTCTCACAGCCCCAGGAAGCACAAAAGAAGTCAGGGGCGTAACCACATTGGTAGTTGTTGGTGCAAGGTCGATGGGCCCCTGGGCAAACATAAAAGTCTTTATATCTTGTCGCAGAGCGTCCGGCTCCCGAGGAGCAAAAGCCTGGGAAGGAGTCAGTCGTTGGAGGAGCTGGCTGAGGGGCGAAAAGTGCGGGAAGGCCCCACGCAGGGTCTTTAGCCCCAAGAGCTAATACGCATAGGTCAATTTCTAATGGATCCCATGGTATAACAGCGGAGAGATGTGAGGAGGAATTAACAACGTCTCCTGCCTCATTAATGACCTGCCATGTATAGTTGTAGATCTGATGGATATTGGTTGCGATGGTGCTCTTGATCACGACTAGAATCAGGCATAGGAGGGGCAGCGCCTTTTCTCGTGGAGTCATTGTATTTCTAGAAGAGAACAGAATTAAGAATTCTTCTCAGGGGATTCCCTGGGTGGGTTATATAACTTAATTGCTCTCTCTGGTAGCCATCTGGCGTTTCCTGCCTGGGTATCGTAGATGCAGGCATGTCCTTTTCCCCATATGAGGACAGGGTCAGGCCCCAGCCATTTGCCTATAAGCGGCTCCTTCCATAAGGCCTGTGCATAAGTATCTGTGGTGGATGGGTGCCAAAGGCGGTCGGCAGCTGTTTTACCGGCGGTGTCAAAGGTGAGAAAATTTAAAATGAACAGGGCGTGATTAAGCAGGGTTTTGGAATTACCTGTCAAAGGGTACAAAATTCTTCCTCCCGATTGTAGTTTGGAGAGCGTATTTTTTAACATCTGATGAGCTCTCTCTACAATACCTTGGCCCTGAGGGTTGTATGGAATGCCTGTAATATGCTTAATGCCTAGCTGAGCACAAAAGCTTTTGAAGTTGGAGCTGACATATCCCGGGCCATTGTCAGTTTTAATAATTTTAGGCTGAGGGAGGGAGGTGAGACAGGCTATAATATGACTAATAACGTGGCGGGTGGCTTTGCCTGTTTGTAGGGAAGCGAAGATAAATCTAGTGCAAGTGTCTATAGAGACATGTACATATTTAAGCTTCGCAAAAGGGGGGTAATGAGTGACATCCATTTGCCAGAGCTCCCCAGGGATCAGGCCACGAGGGTTGACTCCTAGGTGTGGCTCAGGGAGAAGGGTAAAACAGGCCCTGCATTGGCAGACGATTTCTCTGGCTTGTTCCCTAGTAATAGAGAATTTAAGTCTGAGGGTATGGGCATTGAGATGGTGTAAATCATGAGCTTGGCGTGCAGCGCAAACAGGATCAACAGTGATAGTGTGAACTGCGCCTGCAACGCAGGTTGCCTGATCAACAAGATTATTTCCAGTGACTAGAGGCCCAGGAAGGCCAGTGTGGGCGCGAATATGGCCTATAAAAAAGGGCGCAGCATGGGAGTGAATGAGTCCTTGTAGTTGCTGGAACATTTGAGTGGTATTGTTGGAGGGCCGAATATGAGGCACAGTTTCTAAAGTGGCGACAGCATGAGCAACATAAGAACTATCAGTATACAAGTTAAATGGCGACTGATCTACGTTTTTGAAGACTGCGACTAAGGCTGCTAACTCAACGAGTTGAGCAGAGGAGAATCTGGTGGGAAAACTGCGGACCTGGCCATTAATGCTATAGGCCGCGGTGCCTGAGGAGGATCCGTCGGTAAAGACTAAGACGGCTCCTGGAATGGGGGAGACTCTTGTTTTTTTGGGAAATATTACAGGTGTCTGATAGAGGAACTGAATTAGTTTATCAGGGGGGCAATGATTATCTAGTTTGCCCTGGAAAGATGTACAGTTAACTGCCCAGTCATCATCATTCTGTATTAGCCACCGAATTTGAGAAGCATTGTAAGGGAGTATTATGATATCTGGATCCTTTCTAAAGAGCTTAAGGGAGTTTTCTCGCCCCAAGCAAATAATCTTAGCTATTAAGTAAAGGTAGGTGGGAAGGACTTTAGGGGGGGGAAGCCGACAGGTGAACCCAAAAGAGAGGCTTGCCCTGCCAAAAGAGTCCCGTGGGCGAAAAGGGGGTAGGGAGGACAATAAAGTACAAGGGGGAATTGGGGGAGAAGTAGCCAATGGCCTGAGCATTTATGGCCTGCTCGACCAAATTAAGCGCTTGCTGCCCTTCTTTAGTTAGGGAGCGTGGAGAGGTTGGATCAGCATCTCCCTGCAGGATGTCAAATAGGGGTTTTAGCTGTCCTGTGGTGAGTTTTAAATATGGGCGAAGCCAATTAATGTCGCCTAGAAGGCGCTGAAAATCATTAAGGCATTGAAGAGAGTCTTTTCTGATCTGTACCTTTTGAGAGAGGACTTTGTTGGGGAACAATTCAAAGCCTAGGAACAGGTGAGGGGGGCAAACCTGAATCTTTTCAGGGGACAAGCGGAGGCCTCGAGCTTGTAAGGCCGAGACAACCTGCATGGTAACTTGATGTAAGGTTGCCTCGTTGGCCCCGGCGAGAAGAATGTCATCTATATAATGAATTATATATAGCTGAGGATGTTGAATTCTAAAGGAATCAATTGTCTTAGCTACATATTTTTGGCAAAGGGTAGGGCTGTTGGCCATGCCTTGAGGCAATACTCGCCATTGGAAGCGCGGAGAGGGTCCTATACAGTTTACTACCGGGAGACTGAAAGCAAAGCGTTTGCAGTCATCTGGGTGCAACGGTATGGAGAAGAAGCAATCTTTTAGGTCAATGACTATTTTATAGTATCCTTTGGGGATAGCTACGGGTGAAGGCAAACCAGGCTGGAGTGCCCCCATGGGAACCATTGTTTGGTTAACAGCCCGTAAGTCTTGTAGCAGCCGCCACTTGCCAGTCCTTTTTTGGATGACGAAAATGGGGGTATTCCATGGTGAAGTAGAGGGCTCTATGTGTCCGGCAGCTAATTGTTCCTGCACTAACGCTGTAGCTGCGGCTAGTTTGTTAGATGGGAGGGGCCACTGATCGATCCAGACAGGTGAGTCACTTTTCCAAGTGATTTTATCTGCCTGAAGTGCAGGGGGATCAATGGCCCTTACAAAAAATGGTCTTTGAACCCTAGTCCTGATCTGTCTGCCATAGGGAGGGTGGTCAAGGGTGCTTTTAGTCCCTGACCCTCTTTGCCTAAACCCTGTCCTGGGAGGAATCCTTGTTTAAGCATTTGGCTGGCTACAACTTCATTGGGGCTGCACATAATGACATTCATTTGTGCAAGGATATTACACCCCCATAAGTTAACAGGTAGGCTCGGGACTACAAAGGGTTCAGTAGTACCTCTGTTTCCCTCAGAGTCTTCTCATGTCAATATTTTTGAGCTCTGGAGAGTATCTCTAGACTGTCCTATACCTTGTAAGTGCATAAGGGAGGGCTGCAGTGGCCATGAATCAGGCCAGGCGTCTTGGGCGATAACCGTGGAATTGGCGCCTGAATTAAGAAGGCCTTCAAAAAGTTTACCATCTAATTTTAGCCACAGGATGGGCCATTCTTTGGTGATAGCTTAGACCCAATAGAGATCAGAAGAGCCAGGGTGAGAAGCACCTCGGTTAGAGGCGATGGCTGGGAAGGATGTATTAAGGGGCAAGGGTAATGCCTGAGCTAAGTGCTGTCCCTTAGAGACATACACAGGACCTGTAAGCGCACTGGCTAAGATGTTAATTTCTCCGGTGAAGTCACTATCTACTATGGAGGGGTGGACTATGAGTCCCGCAAGAGTGGAGGAGGCTTGGCCCAGAATAAAAAAGTACATGTTGGCCGGTGGGGGTCTAAAGGAGCCAGTGGGCAAAATTTGAACACCATCCTCAGGTCTTAATATTGTGTCAGAGGAGGCACACAAGTCCACTCCTGTGCTCCCTGTGGTTGCTCGGAGGAGTCTAAAGTCTGAGGGCTCTCTTGTTGGCTGTTCTCTGAGACCAACAGAAATTGAATAGGACGGGGGCTGGGGCTGGCCCCTCAGGCTGTTTCCTGAAAGGGGGGGCAAGGGGTTTCCAAAGACATCAGTCTTGGAGCGGCATTGATTGGCCCAATGCTTTCCCCTCTTACAGCGAGGACAGAGGGAGGGGGGCTGGGCTGGCCTGTCTGGCGGCTCACTGAGGTTAGGGGTAGCAGAGGAGGCGGCTAAGGGGCACTGCCTCGCAAAGTGCCCTGGCTGACCGCATTTAGAGCAGTCCCTCTGTGCCGCGGTCCCTTGGATGGCGGCCCCAACTGCAAGCTGCACGGCCTGTGACACCTTATGGGTGAAGGGGTCAACATCATTACACATTCTAATCATGTTATTAAGGTCTTTATTTTTGAGTTTGCCTCTAAGAATGGCCCTACAGGTGCTGTTGGCATTTTCATAAGCTAACTGTTTAATAAGCCTATTATTTTTATCTTCGTGTCCGAGGGTTCATTCAGCAGACTCTAAAAGCCTGCCCACAAATTCACTAAAACCCTCTTGAGCTCCCTGGGTGATTTTTGTCAGGGGAGTAAGAACAGATCCCGTAGAGGGAAGTGTTCGCCAAGCGCCGAAGGCGGCTGCGGTGGTCTGGGACAAAAGTCCAATTGGGAGTCTCCTTTGGCACTGTTCAGTGGCAAATTTCTCCTGTCCGCTAAGATTTTCAAGGGTTCAAGATGCAGAATTGGGGTTTTTTAAATTATAAGCAGCCGTGGTCTGACAGCGGTCGAGAAAGTCGGCCTTCCAAGAGAGGAACTTCCCACTAGAAAGGACCGCCTGTACTAGTTTGACCCATTCTCCGGGGAGCAGGTAGCCGCCCCTTGAGGCTGCCTCTAGGAGGGAATAGGTAAAGGGTGCATTGGGCCCATACGCCCTAACGGCAGAGTTCAGTTCTTTTAAGGTTTTAAATTTTAGTCTGCGAAATTCAGTGGGCTCTGAGTCTGTTTCTTCTGGGAGGTCATCGCTCTCGCTTTCTCTTTCCCTCCCTTCCGTATCCTCATTATCTGAATCTTGGGGCGGGGACTGGCTCGAAGAAGGGGCGGCAAGGTCTCCTCGCCTATTAGACCGGGTAACTACCGGGAATGCTAGGACTTTATGGGAGGACTTTAAGGATTTCTTATTTAAGGTGGCATATGATTGGGCGGTCTCATGACGTGGGTGGCTAATGAAGACCGAATCTTTAAGCGTATCTTGGAGGGAGGACAAGTCTTTGGAAAGCTGGGTAAATTCTTTTTGAAGTTGTAAGACATCTTTTAATTGCGTAACCCTTTGACTTAAGTCTTCTTTGGCACGCAAAAGTAAGGGCATTGTAAGGGGAGGCATTAACAAAGGTGCGCAAATCTGGGGCGCGTAAGGAGGAGGTCTATGGGGTGCTGCGGTAAGAGGCGGCCATTTGGGATCGTGATATCGGGCCACTCCCTCTTCGAGGGTTGCCTCTTCTGCGGGGTCGAGGGACTCTCGGAGGGGTTGTCTCTTGAATACCGGGTAATTAAATGCATGAGGGGCTGTACCCTCGGGTAAGGGAGGGTAGAGGGTCTTGGTGTCTGGCTTACTAATCGGGGGCTCGTCCCTAGATGTTTGGAGCTCAACCGATGGGTCCTGAGGGGGCATATTAATACAAACCGAGGGGCAAGGGGAAGGGCATGTTGGTCTCTCAGGATCATTAGGAGAAGCCGACTCTCCGGACGCCTCTAAAGACGTTCTCGAAGCAGACCGAGACACGGGTCGGAGGCAGAATTTTGCTACTGAGAGCAGCTGCTTTTTATTGGGGTCTGAATCTGCTCCCTCAACAATATCTCTGATTAGTCCCCAGTAGGAGAAAACGGATACAGGGACGGCATCTGGGCCCTGATTCAGAAGTAAATTGTTTAGATCTCTGCCTACCTTTTGCCACTTGCGTGGGTGAATCTCAGGTCCACCAACAATGAACCAAGGACAAGCACGATCAATGAACACAAAAAACTTTACTAGGTCCTTTTTCTTAACTCTAATTCCTCTCTCTCTGAGCGAGGCCTTGAGATCCTTGATAAAAACGGCCTCTTTAGGCCGGGCGCTGTGGCTCACGCCTGTAATCCTAGCTCTTGGGAGGCCGAGGTGGGCGGATTGCTCAAGGTCAGGAGTTCAAAACCAGCCTGAGCAAGAGCGAGACCCCGTCTCTACTATAAATAGAAAGAAATTAATTGGCCAACTGATATATATATAAAAAAATTAGCCGGGCATGGTGGCGCATGCCTGTAGTCTCAGCTACCCGGGAGGCTGAGGCAGAAGGATCACTTGAGCCCAGGAGATTGAGGTTGCTGTGAGCTAGGCTGACGCCACGGCACTCACTCTAGCCTGGGCAACAAAGCGAGACTCTGTCTCAAAAAAAAAAAAAAAAAAAAAACAAAAAACAAACAAAAAAAACGGCCTCTTTACACAAGGAATGGCCCATCTCAATGGGATGACAATATAAAAAATCTACTCACCAGACCGTCGATTCTGTGAGCGGCAGAAAGGAGGTCTCTTCAGGGATTCTCCGGAGAACTGTCTGTAAACCACGTGCATCCGACAAAAGTCCGTACCTTGAGCCCCACGCTGGGCGCCACTTGTCCCGGCCCGCGGGACCTTCTGTTACTCGTGGGGTCAAGAGGGACCGTGCCTGAAAGAGATGGGTGAGAGAAAGGAACGAGACCAAGCAAACGGTTGTCAAGGTCTACTTTACTTAGATTCTTAGTAGGTTTATAAGCATACAGAAACAAGGAAGTAGAAACAAAAAATGCAGTGGGGTGAGGGTGAGTCTTGGGTTTGGGCTAATCAGCCCCAATCAGTATCTTATTGGTATCGAGGTTTGTGACTAATTACTCGACCCCAACCTGGCAGGTGGTCGGGAACAATTGCAGTTAGCACACCCTGGAGCATTTTAGAACGCATTCTTTTCGAAGCTATAGCTGGATGGTGGGGTGTTGTTTTTGTCCTAAGAATTTTTCTAGGGCGGGGCCGGTGAGTAAGACAAGTCATAGAAGAGTTGAGGGTTTCTGAGGGTCCTTGCCTCTAACAACAGAGTGAGACTCTGTCTCAAAAAAAGAAAGAGAGAGAAAGAAAGAAAGAAAGAAAGAAAGAAAGAAAGAAAGAAAGAAAGAAAGAAAGAAAGAAAGAAAGAAAGAAAGAAAGAGAAAGAATTTCCTAACATTGTACTAAAAGTACACTAGTTTCTCCTTGTATTTTCTTCCTTCATGCATTTACCATCCTTTGTGTGTGCCCTCAATCTGGCCTTGCTCAGACACATGAAAGCAGTCTGTTAGCTCTGCCCTTTTTCTAGGACATGATTTGCTAGTCTATGTAACTTACGTTGCCACTCAGAAGAAAGGGTCAGCTTTGATGTGATGTCAAATTGAAAAGGAACACACATTTCTTCTATAAATAGAATTAAAATTTCATTTTCAAAAGGACACATTTTCTGTGTGAAGAGGGAAGTTCTGGGAGGAGGGCGTGGCTGCTTTCCAGACTACAGTTGATGAAATTGCACAGACTTTTATCCTATTGCCTAATATGGACTTGTATATGCATGGCAAAATGAAGAATGATAGTGGGCATTTCCTCCAATAATCCATTCTTTTACACCATTGCCAGAGCAATGCCTGAGAATCGAAAGCTTCCACGGGTGTCTGTAGTGAGATATCTAAGCAGAACGTCCTAGGCGTGATCATTAAATTAGCGCTCTGTATTACAGTTTGCTTTTGAGTGGGCATATCCCACACATCACTCTCCAGAGCCCACGCCAGAAACACAAGGGCTCACCAGACCTTCCTGGGAAGTGTGACTGCTGCTGGTCAAAGTTCAGGCAGAAAAGAGGTAGGTGGATTCTTCTGTTCCCCAGGGCCAGAAAAGAACAGCAAAACCCAGCCTTTCAGTTAGAAAGCTCCATCCTGTGCATAACTCCTAAGACTGTCTTAGCTACTTGGTCTTGGAGAGGGGGAACTGACGCTTTGCATTGCTTTTGTGAGTTTCCATCCACCACGTCTGGCATGCCGAGGAACTCCGCTGGGTCTGCCCTGTTAAACCTTGCCGGCTCTGCACGTCCCCATCTTAAACCTTGGAACTGAATCTAGAGTTCAAGGCACCCCCAGAACACAAAATATGTTTATCTTATTAATTTTTAAAGTTTCATCCGTGTGGTGCTTTATAGCACCTTCCTGTATGTTCTTGGCAAACCCCTGTAAGGAAGGTTTTCTGGCCCTTGTTTTACAGATGAGGGAGTTGAGTCTTGGAGCGGTTGTGTCACCCAGCTCTCAAGGTCACACAGCTACAGGAAGGTAGCAGAGGCTGGGTCCCATGGTCCTCTCATGCCAAGCCCTGTGCTTTTGTGTGATGCCCACCCTTTCTTGTGATTCAAAACTAAACCAGGCCGGGCGCGGTGGCTCACGCCTGTAATCCTAGCTCTCTGGGAGGCCGAGGCGGGGAGATTGCTCAAGGTCAGGAGTCAAAACCAGCCTGAGAAAGAGCGAGACCCCGTCTTTACTATAAATAGAAAGGAATTAATTGGCCAGCTAATATATATACAAAAAATTAGCCGGGCATGGTGGCGCATGCCTGTAGTCCCGGCTACTCAGGAGGGTGAGGCAGCAGGATCGCTTGAGCCCAGGAGTTTGAGGTTGCTGTGAGCTAGGCTGACGCCATGGCACTCACTCTAGCCTGGGCAACAAAGTGAGACTCTGTCTCAAAAAAAAAAAAAAAAAACAAAACCAAACCAAAATGAAATGAAATACTGCTTCCTCATCTAGCTAGTTTTGTCCCAGAGTCACTGTGACCAGTGACTTGGAGTACATGGCACCCAGTTTCCCTGCCAGTGGCTCACGCGTTATCCCAGAGATATTCTCAGTGGGCAAAGTTTTAGGCTTGCGAGTCTAATGGAAATTGAAGCAAACCACTCTGCATGTGGCTTTTTCACTTAATGTGTTCTAAATGATCCTTCCCTATTAGTTATCAATAACTTGTAAGGGATGAGCAGGTTTCTGAACCTGATCATTACAACTTCAATTCAAGAACCTGGCCATCATTCCCTCCCCCGATACTGGAAACACCACAGTAGTTCCTTATTACTTACAAAATCCCATCTAAATGTTTTTCTTTTTAAGGGGTGGAGGAAGTGAGGTTCAATTTCTTTTTCTTTCTTTCATTTTTTTTTTCTGAGACAGAGTCTCACTCTGTCACCCTGGGTAGAGTGCAGTGGCATCATCATAGCTTACTGTAACCTCAAATTCCTTGGCTCAAGTAATCAGATCCTCCTGCCTCAGCCTCCTGAGCTGGAACTACAGGCACTTTCCACAACACTGGGCTAATTTTACTATTTTTAGTAGAGATGGGGTCTGGCTCTTGCTCAGGCTGGTCTCGAACTCCTGAGCTCAAGTGATCCTCCCACCTCAGCCTCTCAGAATGCTAGGGTTATAGGCGTGAGCCACCGGGCCAACCCCATCTAAATGTTTAGCCAGGGCCTCCACAACCTGGCCCTAAACCACTATTCAAAGTTTACATCCCTATAATCCTGTATAAAACTCTCTGCCCTCCCCTGCTGGTATCCCTGCCCTGTGGGTTATAAACCTTTTATAACATATACATTTTCCCATTCTCTTTCTTTCCCTAACTTTCTATATCCATTCAGTTTTATCTATCATTTTTTTTTTTTTTTTTTGAGACAGAGTCTCACTTTGTTGCCCAGGCTAGAGTGAGTGCCATGGCATCAGCCTGGCTCACAGCAACCTCAAACTCCTGGGCTCAAGCAATCCTTCTGCCTCAGCCTCCCGAGTAGCTGGGACTACAGGCATGCGCCACCATGCCCGGCTAATTTTTTCTATATATATTAGTTGGCCAATTAATTTCTTTCTATTTATAGTAGAGACGGGGTCTCGCTCTTGCTCAGGTTGGTTTCGAACTCCTGAGCTCAAAGGATCTGCCCGCCTCAGCCTCCCAGAGAGCTAGGATTACAGGCATGAGCCACCACGCCGGCTATCATTTTTTTTTTATCCTTGAACTTAAAACAAACTTTAAAAACCCCTAGACAGGCCAAGCACAGTGGCTCATGCCTGTAATCCTAGCACTTTGAGAGGCCAAGGTAGGAGGATTGCTTGAGGCTAGGAGTTCTAGACCAGCCTGAGGAAGAGCGAGACCCCATCTCTGCAAAAATAGAAATAATAGTCGGGCATGGTGGCGCGTGCCTATAGTCCCAGCTACTCAAAAGGCTGAGGCAGAATCACTTGAGCCCAGGAGTTTGAGGTTGCAGTGAACTATGATGACACCACTGCACTCTAGCCCAGGTGACAGAACGAGACTGTGTCACAAAAATAAACAAAAAAATAAATAAAACTCCTAGACAAAATTACTTTTCCTTTAACAAAAACCACATTCTCGTGACTTCTTTATAACCTTCTTTAACAAAAACACATCCTATTTTTCTTATACACTCTGTACTCAGAATTGTTTCTCTAATATCTAGTAGGTTTTTTCACTTTCATTTTTTTTCAAGGCAAGTGTGAAACGAAGTTTATTGAGGGAGGACAACATAGGTTTACAGAGCATGAGCAAGATATAGGTTTATAGAGTAAGATATGTTCGCCACAGATCACAGACAGACACCCCCCCAACCTCCCCAACTCCCCCAACCCTCCCCCCATAACCAGAGGACCTAGACCATGATATTGACAGTAAATGTTTGTTAACTGAATGATTATTCCCAAATGGATTGTCATTCACTAGACTTGTGTAACTAGTTCTTTATCTCACCTACAGAGTCTTGACAGGGACAATATGGATGATTGATTGACTGATTTTCCCTCTGGTGTTTGATGTTTATGTTCCAGAGATTAACCTATCACCCCTGCCTCAAGGGCATGAGCTGATAAGCTGATTTGGCCTTTTTAGTACATTTGATGAACACTGGTGATTCTTTTTCTTTTCTTTTCTTTTCTTTTCTTTTCTTTTCTTTTCTTTTCTTTTCTTTTCTTTTCTTTTCCTTTCTTTTTTTGAGACAGAGTCTCACTCTCTTGCCTGGGCTAGAGTGTCGTGGCGTCAGCCTAGCTCACAGCAACCTCAGACTCCTGGGCTCATGCTATCCTCCTACCTCAGCCTCCCAGGTAGCTGGGACTACAGGCACCTACCACTATGCCCAGCTAATTTTGTCTGTTTTTAGTTGTTTGGCTAATTTATTTCTATTTTTAGTAGAGACGGGGGTCTTGTTCTTGCTCAGGCTGGTCTCGAACTCCTGAGCTCAAGCAATCCTCCCGCCTCAGCCTCCCAGTACACTAGGATTACATGCATGAGCCACCGTGCCCTGCCTCAGTGATTCTTTCTAAGAGCTCGGGTTGGCTGTGGCCCCCCCCATCCTTTGGATTGCCATAAAAAGGGACAAATCAGATCCTCTTGTACAAAGAGATGTGCCATGCACCTCTCTCTAAAAATGAGATCTGTGGCTATTGTCCTGCCTATCTGTTCTGTTTTCCCCTGTTTCAGCCTTTCCAGGGACTGACTGACTTTGGTTTCTGTGCTTTTGTTTCCCCATGTGAAGGATTCTACTAGAATCAAAAATTTCATTAGGGATTGAATAAGAAATAATTTGAATATCAAAAAAGAAAAATTCGCCGGGTGTGGTGGCTCACGCCTATAATCCTAGCACTCTGGGAGGCTGAGGTGGGCGGATTGCTCAAGGTCAGGAGTTCAAAACCAACCTGAGTAAGAGCGAGACCCCGTCTCTACTATAAATAGAAAGAAATTAATTGGCCAACTAATATATAGAGAAAAAATTAGCCGGGCATGGTGGCGCATGCCTGTAGTCCCAGCTACTCGGGAGGCTGAGGCAGGAGGATTGCTTGAGCCCAGGAGTTTGAGGTTGCTGTGAGCTAGACTGACGCCAGGGCACTCACTCTAGCCTGGGCAACAAAGTGAGACTCTGTCTCCAAAAAAAAAAAAAAGAAAAAGAAAAATTCTTGTAGTTGATTAAAACACATCAAATCTCTGACAAGCCAGAAGTCCATGATTCCAAAAGAAAGCCAGGGACAAATCTCATGTGTCCCCATTTGAACCATCTCTTTACTTTGAAAGTGGATAACTGACAAAGGAGAAGTCAGAATTCACTTTGCCTTTCCAGTACCAACTCTAGTGCTGAAACCAAATGGCCCCAGTGGAGAAGGGAGAGCTCTACTTTACACTTATAGATTTATAGATTACATGTATGCAGTTACTTTATAGTGAAAGAGTCATCTCATAGTCACTAATGAAATTATTGATTTAAGCAAGGATTATCAATTGACCTTAAAACCTCCAAGAATGGGGAACTGGTTACTTATGTAGTACCAAAGTTATAGCACTTGGGTTACTTTCTGGTCACAAGGGATTAGAAAACATAATGATATCATGGAGGGATCAGGCTATTCCCAACTTAACCTAATGATCATTTATGCCATTAGCATCACTATTGGTGAGATAATTGAGCTACTTTGTATTGTGATGTGATACAATATTAAGTATACAGCATCACATACATTCTATTCCAGCCAAAAATGTTTAACTTGAATCTAACCAAGTATTTATAACTAACCTACTTAGATGGAATATAGGGAACGTGGGAACAAGCCGAGCATCAATATGGTGATGCAAACAAATGTAAAAGAAAGCACATTCTTTAGGACGATTGGCCTGGGCTCTCCACAAATCAGTATAATAAGAAAAGGGACTGTTCTAGCTTCAAAGACAGTTTACAAACATAATTAAATGGAATGTGTGGATCTGGATTAATTCACGCTTTGTACAAACCAGTTATAAAGCACATTTGGGGACCAAATGAAGAAATTCGAATCCATATAAAGTATTAGATAATATTAAGAAATCAATGTTGGGAGGCCGAGTCGGGAGGATCACTCAAGGTCAGGAGTTCGAGACCAGCCTGAGCAAGAGCGAGACCCCATTTCTACTAAAAATAGAAATTAATTGGCCAACCAAAAATATATAGAAAAAATTAGCTGGGCATGGTGGTGCATGCCTGTAGTCCCAGCTACTCAGGAGGGCTGAGGCAGAAGGATTGCTTGATTCTAGGAGTTTGAGCTTGCCGTGAGCTAGGCTGATGCCACAGCACTCTAGCCCGGGCAACAGAGTGAGACTCTGTCTCAAAAAAAAAAAAAAAAAAAGAAAGAAAGAAATTGTCTGGGCACGGTGGCTCATGCCTGTAATCCTAGCTCTCTGGGAGGCCGAGGCGGGCATGATTGTTTGAGTTCAGGAGTTCGAAACCAACCTGAGCAAGAGCGAGACCCCGTCTCTACTATAAATAGCAAGAAATTAATTGGCCAACTAATATATATATATAGAAAAGATGAGCCGAGCATGGTGGTGCACGCCTGTAGTCCCAGCTACTTGGGAGGCTGGGACAGAAGGATCTCTTGAGCCCAGGAGTTTGAGGTTGCTGTGAGCTAGGCTGACGCCACGGCACTCACTCTAGCCTGGGCAACAAAGTGAGACTCTGTCTCAAAAAAAAAAGTCAATGTTAATTTTGTTAGATGTGAAAATGTTATTTTGTCGATATAGGAAGATGTTCTCATTCTCTGGAAATGCATACTGGAGTATTTAAGGCTGTGTTAGGAGATTACAACAGATTTATTTCTCACTTGATCCATCATCATCGTCGCAGGTCGGCTGCCACCCTCCTTGTCAGCTGCAGCCTAGTGTGCAAGCTGAAGGAGCAGCCCTGTCTGGGACATTGCTGGCCTTGTGGCAGAAGGAAAAGACACTGGAACCACACCAGGACTCCTGGATCACATGGGTTTCACTTCCACTCACGTTTTATTGGCTAAAGCAAGTCACATGGTCAAGTCTGGTTTGAATGGGGTAAGGAGGTGTAATTTTCCCACAGGATGGGCAGTTGAATTATTTAGAAATCAGTGACAAGGAGAACACAACATCTCAAATCCTGAGACATAACAAAATTGTTTCTCAGGGGAAAAATTATAATGTAAAATCCAGATATTAGAAAGCAAGAAAGGCTGACAGTAAATGAACTTAGCTTTCAACTCTAGAAACTAGAAAATAAATAAAAAATAAACCAGAGAAGGTAGAAGGAAGGAATTAATAAAGATAAAATAGATAATATGAAACAGAAAACCAAAAACAATAGACTTAAGTTCTATGTTTTGACAAGACCAGAACATAGAAAGCCTTTGGCAAGTATGAGCCAGAAAAAAGAAAGAAAATAGACAAAATAACATTAGAGATAAAAACAGAATGCAGAGATTATAAAATTTTTTTAAATGCTGTGTACAACTTTATTTGAACATCCAGACCATGGGAAATGACTTTCTAGAAAAAATGCAAAATGTCCTAAATGTACCAATGTACCAAAACTAACTCAAAACACAGAAAGCCCGAACTTACCAACAATGTAATAAATAGGTAGTCAAAGATCTACCTTCAGAAAAAAACAAGTCCACATGGCTCATAAGGTAAGATTCTACCAAGGCTTCAAGAAGGAGATACCCTCATGTAATATGAAATGTGTCTCATGGGTTTGTAAAAGTTGGAGAATTTATTAGGAGCAGATTATCACTTTTCAGCTAGACACAGCGTATGGCCAAGGTCTAGTCAATGAGATGAAAGAATAAGAGAAGGGTATGTGCTTCTTGGGAAAGGTTTTCTTATCCAATAAAAGGAGCCCGGGTGATGATGATGCCCTGCTGCCCCTCCCTGCTTTGGGATCCTGCCCTGTGGTTCTGCTGCAGGCATCTGGGGACTCTTTGGGTACACACGGCCACCCCACTGAGGATGAGATGGAAAGAGTCCAGATTCTTCGTGATGTTGCTGAGCACTGAACTAACCCAACGTGAGAAAAATTTATTCCTGTTATATAAACCACTTTCCTTTGGTTTTTTTGTTACTGGCAGCTGAAAGCATCCTAACTGAAATATATGAGCTCTACCAAACTTTTATGAGATAACTATATCCCAGATCAAATCAATGGTTTCAGAGCCCAGAAAAAGTTCAAACGCTTTCCAGTCATTTTGCATGTGTTGGTTTTACATAATCTTAATACTACAACTAGGCGTTCTCATATGCTATTTCTAAAAGGTTTTTTTTTCTTTTAAATCCAATATAGTACTACAGTCAGTCTACTGAGTGGTTGCAATGACAAAATACAGACAGAAACTTCTGCCTAGTCTTAAAAAAAAGATGCTCCAAACAAGTTCTTATCTGAGTAGTTAAAGTAGTTAAAGTACATTTTATTTTTTCTGTCAAGATAACTTAGAGACAAAACAGAATATAGCAATTTTTTTTTTTTTTGCCCACCAGGAGTTGAATGCTGGATTTCCTTCCCATTTTAAACAGCAAGATCATTATGGCAATTGTTATGAGTATGATTCATAATTGTTAAGCTTTTGATCTCTTAAAAACTAAAATATTAGAATGGTTCACACTTTATTGAAATATTTGCATCAGTTGTTGTCCATATCGCACTGATATTTAAGAAACTTCGTACGGCTTATGTTATGAGGTATTAGGTAGTGGTCCAGTGTAGTTTGCCCGTCTTGTGTTCAGCTGATTCAATTCAATATTAACAAGTTAATGAGTTGTTTTCAGAGAGATTAAGGGCAGTCAATGAATGAATAACTCAGGTATACATTTTTCTGCTTTTTAAAAATTTAAAAATTAGGCCAGGTGTGGTGGCTCACGCCTGTAATCCCAGCACTCTAGGAGGCCGAGGCGGGCGGATTGCTCAAGCTCAGGAGTTCGAAACCAGCCGGAGCAAGAGCAAGACCCTGTCTCTACTATAAATAGAAAGAAATTAATTGGCCAACTAATATATATAGAAAAAATTAGCTGGGCATGGTGGCACATGCCTGTAGTCCCAGCTACTCGGGAGGCTGAGGCAGAAGGATTGCTTGAGCCCAGGAGTTTTAGGTTGCTGTGAGCTAGGCTGACGCCACAGCACTCACTTTAGCCTGGGCAACAAAGTGAGACTCTCTCTGAAAAAAAAAAAAAATTAAAATTAAGGCAAAATTAAATATATGCCCCAAATGAATAGAGCAACACTCTTATACTTCTGTTAGTGAGTGGCCAAGTGATTCCGTGCCAAAGAGCTGTGAGATATATGGGGCGGATTCAGGCAAATCTAGTTACTGGAGGAGACAGAGAACAACCTTGTTGAGGAACTGGGAGGAGAATGTTATTACCTGGACTCAGGAACAGAGCAAGGGTCAACCAAGAACAGGAAGGCAAGGCAGATACGCAGTTACCAGAAACCTGGAGACCAAGGTCAAGGCAGTGTCAGGGTGGAGTAAAACCAGCTGGAGGCAGTGCTAAGCCTAGAGGCAGACAGGTGAGGGGAACAAGAGTGGAACAAAAGTTCCAAAAAAATGTATCACACCAGACATATGAATTGCTTCCTCAGATTTTCAGTTGCTATCAGAAAAGGCTGACAAACTACTGCGATGAAAAGAAGACCCCTTTATTTCCTGGGCCTAAGAGAGGCTGACCTTGGGAAAAATTATGAAGACAACAAGCCTGTGTTTAGTTTGTGCTCGCCCCGCCTCCAACCTCTAAGTTAATTCCAGAAACCAAAACACGTCCCCTTTAGAAGCCTGGCTCATCCGAGAGGTCCAAGTGCCTGTAGGACATCACGTAATTAAGCCCCTTCTGCAAGACTTGCCAAGTAAACATTTGGCTCTAACTTTCAAAGTAACTGTTTGAGGATCAGCTCTATTGTAAATCTGGGGACCACAAAAGGAAGTTGATTCTGCTGGTACTGGCCTGTTTGAAAGGCCATCCTTAAGGTCACAGGCAGCCAATGGCTGCGTCAGCTCAGAAGCCGTGTTCTTGGGGGCTGTCCAGCAGGACACAACACGAGGCCACGATGGAGACCAAAGCTTGGATTTCAGTTTCTTTTTGGCCAACGCCCATTTGTCAGAAGTAAGAGCCTACCTTTCTACTGGACTGTCATTTTATCCCTCAACATCACCAGCAGGACTTCCACGAAAATGTTTACTGTGGAATAGAGTCGAGTGCTGGTAAGACTCAAAGGATATTTCACTTCCTACCATTTTGCCAAGTTGGATCCTAAGGCCTGCTGTTGTCTTTTTCTACATTTCCATTTTGTCTTCCCTTTTTCATTTCCTCTCCCACCCTCCAACTTTATGTATGACTCTCAAACCAGGATACTGGAACAAGCACCACAGTGTGCACTAAGATGATCAGGGAAAGCCTGTTACACACCAAAACGTTTCTTCCCTCAAGAAAAGGACATACAAATTGATTTGTTCTCAGGACCCACAGATTTAGCAACCTTTCACAACAACAACAATAAAAAGCTGTGCTTAACACCACACCACGGTACAATCACCAGAACCTTCCTCTTTCCTTTTTTCTTTTTTTTTTGAGACAGAGTCTCACTTTGTTGCCCAGGCTAGAGTGCCATGGTGTCAGTCTAGCTCACAGCAACCTCAATCTCCTGGGCTCAGGCGATCCTGCTGCCTCAGCCTTCCGAGTAGCTGGGACTACAGGCATGTGCCACCATGCCCGGCTAATTTTTTCTATATATATTAGTTGGCCAATTAATTTCTTTCTTTTTTTTTTTTTTTTTTTTTTGAGACAGAGTCTCGCTTTGTTGTCCAGGCTAGAGTGAGTGCCGTGGCGTCAGCCTAGCTCACAGCAACCTCAAACTCCTGGGCTCGAGCGATCCTTCTGCCTCAGCCTCCCGAGTAGCTGGGACTACAGGCATGTGCCACCATGCCCGGCTAATTTTTTTTATATATATATATCAGTTGGCCAATTAATTTCTTTCTATTTATAGTAGAGACGGGGTCTCGCTCTTACTCAGGCTGGTTTTGAACTCCTGACCTTGAGCAATCCGCCCGCCTCGGCCTCCCAGAGTGCCAGGATTACAGGCGTGAGCCACCACGCCCGGCCAGACCTTCCTCTTTTCATTATGTCCTGGGTATGTGGCAACCCCATCGGGTTATTTCAGAATGCTTTGTAAACAGGGCAGGCACAGTCAAACGTGGCTGAAACATTTCAGTTGTACTTGTTTCTCATTTTCTACATGTGTTTTCCCAAAGACTGCTTTCCCAAAGGGAGCCTGAGGCAAGGAGGTTTGATCATCTGTTAATCTCTCTTGCAGCTTCCTGCTCAGTCAGTGGGAGCATCCGAATATATGAACACTTCCTGTCCCTTCCCATTTTGAACAACCCACATGCTAGAGAGATCAAGTTTGTGACCCAACTCCATGTAGGCTTAGGTGGCACAGGGGAACATAAGTCCAACCACTAAATGCTATGATTACCCTTCCCCTTCTTCCTAGGAAAGGGTGATCTCTGAAGAAGTAGAATGTGCTTATCTTTCCTTAGTCATTCAAATAGACAGAAGTCTGTTTTCAAGGGCCAATGTCAAGTTACATTATCATTATAAATCTTGTATCTACAAAAGATCTTAGTGAATGTATAGCCCCAGAGTTCTTAAGCTGGCACTAAGAATATACTTGGAGGAGTCTATAACCTCCGCCTGCAAATTGTGAATGATACTGTAGGAAGATGTGCCTGGTTGTGTGGGTAGCTGTTTCTCTTCCTTTCCCAGAAACCTGAAAATATAAGGAACTAGCCTTAAAATATGGAAGTTCTTGGTAGCCAGTTTTCGTAATCTCTCTCATAATTTTATCCCCAGTCTGAGGTTCTTGCAGCTCCAGTTCTTGCAGCTTATTCTGAAAGAAGAGCCTGGAAATGGAGTGGAAAAGAAAGGAGTAAAGACCTTGCACATAGTGGGCCCTGAAGAAATGTTTATTGAATGAATCAACAAATGCATGAATGACTCTAGGTTGAGAGGCTAGTTTGTGTTGTTTTTCTTTTTCTTTTTCTTTTTTTTCTTTCTTGAGACAAGGTCTAACTCTGTCACTCTGGCTAGAGTGCAATGGTGTCATCATAGCTCACTGTAACCTCAAACTCTTGGGCTCAAGTGATCTTCCTGCCTCAACCTCCTGAGTAGCTAAAACCACAGGTGTACACTACCACACCCAGGTAATTTTCTATTTTTTTCCTTTTTTCTTTTCTTTTCTTTCTTTTTTTTTTTTGGGGGGGGAGAGAGGATTCTGCTCTTGCTCAAGCTGACCTCCGATTCCTGAGCTCGAATAATCCTCTCTCCTCAGCCTTCCAAAGTGCTAGGATTATAGGCGTTAGCACACACCCACCGGAAATGCTAGTTTTTAAAGGCATTTAAATAGAAGGTTGTAGGATTTCTCTCTTCTTTCCTCTTCCTAATAACATTCTAAATCTCTGAACCATGTATTTGAGGGGGATTGACCCCACCCCCAGGTCAAGAGTAAACCCTGTTGGGCTTGACTCAATTAGCATATCCCATCTTCCTGGCCTTTGTGATTGGTTTAGGATGAACATAGAACCAAATCAAAGCAGCAGAGGCCAATGAGACAACATTTGAGACTTTTGATCAGGCTATTAATGATGCAGAGTTTCTCTTCTGCTGGATTTAAACCTGAAAGCATGTAGGTCCAGAAGCTTCTGGACACTAACCCCAAGGTTAATGGAATCAACAAATGAAAGTCAAGAATTCAGGATTTGTTTATACCATTTGGGCCAAATGGTATACCAAAACTTTCCTGAAGCAGGTAACCTATAGAATTTTCAGCAATGTTCACTTGTAAATTTCCTTTGTTGTTTAAGTCACTTTATTTTTGCTTTCTGTTTTCTGCTATGGAAAGATTATACATACAAGCTTATGTGATTTGCAGGAAGTTGAAACACATGTATTTATAGAGATTTCCTAACTCCCAAACCAATATTTAAACCAAATGACAATTTTACTCAATATTCCCAGTAAGATTGAGTTATGTATTTGCATACAGTGCATTAGAGATAAGGAATTTGTATAAAAGTAATTTAAGTATAGTCTTACAGTGAGTTGGTTGCGACACAATAGTTAGAATCAAAGAACTTGAATTCCCACGCCCCTAGAGACATTATCAAGTCTCTTAGGAAATAATGTTCAGATATTGCCTCGACATTCATATTTTCCTTCATGTGCCTCTTTTAGATTGTGACAGTTCCTGCTTAAAAGGACATAGTCACCTCTCTGATGCAATTATTTTCCACTAAAACCAAAATGTCAAACTGAAAGGAAAAGGAATTATTTAAATAATATTGAGTCATTATTGGTTTTTCTTTTTAAATTTTTCAGACAGAGACTTGTTGTGTTGCCCAGGCTGGAATGCAGTCATACAATCACAGCTCACTACAAGCTTGAATTCCTGGGCTCAAGTGATCCTTTCACCTTGGTCTCTCAAAGTGGTAGGATTATAGGCATGAGCCATTGGACCCTGCCTAAATCAGTTATCTTTTAATAAAATCAGATAACACAATCCTGACAACTAAAAAATTGGTCCTACCCTTCTTCTTCTTCTTTTTTTTTTTTTTTTGATCAGTTGGAGAAAAAGTTACAAATTTATTTTACGTATATACATGGGAGCCTTTAGAATCCTACTCTTCTTTTAGCCCACATTTCCTTATTTGTAGAAGGATGCCTAGACTTCAGAATATAGGAAGTATTTTGTTTGCCTTCATTATTCGTGATCTCTGAGGGGCAACATTTTTTATTTATAGAATTTCTGGAGAATCATGAGTTTTCAGGTTTACAAAACTGTATTTTATTTTATTATTATTTTTTTAGGGATAGGTTCTCGGTCTGTAGCCCAGACTAGAGTGCAGTAACCTGATCAGCACTCACTGCAACCTTGAACTCCTGGCCTCAAGCAATCCTCCTGCCTCAGGCTCAGCCTCAGCCTCAGCCTCAGCCTCAGCTGAGACTACAGGCACGCATCACCATGCCCAGCAAATTTATTTTAAAAAATTCTTTGTAGAGACGGATCTCACTATGTTGCTCAGCTGGTCTTGAACTCCTGGCCTTGAGCTCAAGGCAATCCTCCCGCTTTGGCTTCCCAAAGTGCCCGGATTACAGGCGAGAGCCACCATGCCTGGCCAAAACTATATTTTAGACTAATTTTTTTAAGCCCATATTTTTGATGGGGAGTTTCTGAATTAAGGAAGCAGCACAGTATGATAGAAAGAAGGCCTTACCAGGAGCAGGACACTCTTTGGTCTCACTTTATGTATCTATTAACTTTCTGTATAGACTAAATTTCCCAGTCCCTGCAGGCTTCAGTTTCCTAATCTATGAACAGGGGGGCTCAGACCAGTTGGTTGGAGGGTCCCTTCCCTGGTGACCTTGGAGTTTCTGAGATGTGCTCATCCTACTACAATGCCAAGAACCATAACTTGAAACTATGGAATTGGGTAACTCGGGGTGTAAAAAAAAAAAGAAACAAATGAGAAAAATAAATAAAAATAAAAATAGAAAAAAATATTAAAAAAAAATAAAAGAAACTATACATCCTCTGTGGTTTTCAGCCCTTCATGGTGACGATCAGAAATAAATTGTCAAGTTTAGGATGACAATACTTATGAAGGATTCTTGAGTAGGGAATCAAATAACTCAAATTTGGCACGAGCATTTGAGTTTTATCCAAAAACAAAAAAGGCCTAGGCTAACTTTTGAGATTCAAATACTTTCGAGGTTTGTTGTAAAACAGTGATAAAGCATGAGACAGTATTCTTCAGTCTGCTGTGTCCCTGCACAAGGAAATTCTTTCTGGCCCTCTTTTTTTTTTTTTTTTTTTTTTTTTTTTGAGGCGGAGTCTCGCTTTGTTGCCCAGGCTAGAGTGAGTGCCATGGCATCAGCCTAGCTCACAGCAACCTCAAACTCCTGGGCTCAAGCGATCCTCCTGCCTCAGCCTCCCGAGTAGCTGGGACTACAGGCATGTGCCACTATGCCCAGCTAATTTTTCTATATATTTTTAGTTGGCCAATTAGTTTCTTTCTATTTTTAGTAGAGACGGGGTCTCGCTCTTGCTCAGGATGGTTTTGAACTCCTGACCTCGAGCTATCCGCCGGCCTCGGCCTCCCAGAGTGCTAGGATTACAGGCGTGAGCCACCACACCCGGCCTTCATGGACCTCTCCACTTCTGTCAGCTCCAGTATTACTTTTATGTTGTCATAGTTTATAACATTTACATTGTGTTCTATGTCTGGTCATTCAGATGACCCTAAGTATTGAAAGTCAATAAACAGCAATTATACTTTTAATTATGTAAATAGCATTCACTAAAGAACAAAGTGCATCAATTAGAAGAGAAACTAGAGAGAGGATGCTCCAAACATAAGGGTTGAATAATCAACATCCTCAAACACTCTATTAGTTGCCCCCAGCAACTAATGAATTCCACTTTAAATTTGCTTTATATTTGGAACACAGTTTTCTGCTCTTTTTAAATTGCTTTTCATTTTCCTTCTTAACAAAAGAAGCATACGCCTTCACAACATGACTAAATTTATCCAGGATCTTAATCCTACTTTCTGTGGCATGGAATCCACTTTCTGCTTGGAGACATTCTTCTCTATTGGAAACCAGTTGCTCACTTGGCCTTGTACAGCTGTCATTCTGGGCCTGCCCTTCAGTGCACTCCTGGGTTACTACTAGTATTTCTTGAATCCCAGGTTTTTCTCATTCCTGGGTTCCTTTTTCTTTTTACTGGCCTATCCTGAATGGATTTTTTTTCAGAAAGGCTTAGTGAGAAGTGGACTTTATGAGCTCTGACATGTCTACACGTCTTTATTTTACCCTTATAGCTGAGCAGCAGCTTGGCTGGGTATGATGAACCTTGGTGCTCCACTGTCTTCTGGCTATTGTGTGTTAGTGACAGGAAGACTCTGCTGATCAGACTTTTATTCAGTTGTAGTTGACCTGCTGTTTGTTCTCTGAAACCTTTTAGATCCTTAGTGCTTTATGTACTATAAAATATTACAAGGTTATGGTTGAATACGTGTCTATTTTTATTTCTTTTGCTTAGTATTTAGTGTACTTTTTCAGTCTGAAGACTCCTGTCCTTGCCTTAACTATCCAAAATTTTCTTCTATTATTTCTCTTATCTCTCATTATATTCTCTCCTATATTTTCTTATTTTCCTCTGGAAACTCTTAGTTGCATAGCATTCTTCCTGAATTGACCCAATATGTGTGTGGACTTCTAAAAATTATTTCTTTCCCTTTGTCTTTTTGCTTTACAGTTTGAGAGATTCCGCTAATCTTTTCTTTTAGCTGTTATGCTGATTTTTAAAATTTTAGCAATTCTATTTTTAATTTCTAATAATTCCTTAATGTCTCTGATTGCTAATATATATGTATGTGTGTGTGTAATCAACTTCTTGTCTTATGGATACAATAGCTTCTCAAATTTTCCTAAGATCACTAATTAGAACACAAAAAAATTCTCTTATGAATTATCTGTTTCCTATAAGGTCAGCTTTTTTTTTTAATAGACCTTTGAAAATTGTTAAATCTGTACCTTCTTTTATTTATTTTTCAACTATCTGAACCAGAAAAATGTGTAACAAGAAAATTGGTTATCCTTTGCCCTCAATTTTTAAAAACATCCTATTATGGAAAATTTATATATAAAGGACACAAAATCTAATGAACCCGATCATTTGTCAACCTGAAAGAAGCTGAGGCAAAATTAATATATATATATAAAAAAAAAGCTGAGGCAAAATTAATATACAGAGTTTATTTGGGCCAAGGTTGAGGACATACTTCTAGGGAACAAAGGAGAGGCTGAAGTGTTTAAAGAAGAAAAAACGAATCAGGAGACGGGGGCAATCACAAAAGTTGTTCATCAGGAATTCTCATTGGTTTACAAAAATAACCTTGGTTAGTGATTGGCCATATATTGTTGAACTATAGGGCATATAGCATATGCATGTTACAGCTACTTGGCAGTCCGTTTGTCTAGTGCCCTACCAGCATAGCAAGTGGATTCAAGAGGTGATTATTTAGCTAAAAGGAGAATGAAGAAACTGTGACTGCTATTTCGTACCAATGCCCCTGTGGGCCTGGTAATTTAATGTGGGACATATTTCTCAGATAAAAAGTTTCTTCCCCCATACACCCAGCGTCAATAAATCAACATTCTGCCATTCTTGTTGCACCTATACCTCCACTCACTCTTGCAAATTTTTATAATCAAATTATTAAGTAAATAATCTTTCACACTGAGTTGGTCATTTGAATTTATTTTGCATGAATTAAATTATCATGTTGGATCATATCATAAACTTTTTTGTAAAATAGATAACATAGCAGTTGACAGTATTTAAAATTATAATGACAACAACCCAACAACCACTATTTACAGAGGAGTTTATATGGCAGATACTGTGTTCATGCTTCACAAACACTGGTTCATTTAAGATGATCAATAAATGCCAGTGTTCTGCCCTTTGATTTGCAAAGGACATAGAAATGCTGTTTGTTAAAGGATTATTAAAAGCATTCAGTATTAAAACCAGCTGTGTGTAAAAGGACCCTGCTTTGTGAAGAAGGATATGTATTCATGACTGGGTTTCTCAGACATAGTAAAATGCCAGCACAATTGTATCTGTTGCTTGTGGGAAGAACTAATTCTAAAGAAATCTTAATATCCATTCTCTGAGGGACAAATAATGGCTTTTCAGTGATTCAGTACCATAGTCACATCAGCTATAACATCAAGTTATAAATAAGATACTCCTAGAAGAACTCAACACTTTTTTCTGTACACAAAATTCAAAAATTCAGAAATGAAACTAAGCGTTGTAGTTAACTATCTTGTTTATGCCCATAGAAGGTAGGAGATGGATTCTGCTGTCTGCAGAGCATATCCAGTGAGTGGACCACAAGTGTTTCTCTCATTCTGCCTCATTCAGCTTTGTGAAGTTTCCCCAGAGTTCTGCCATTGTCCACTGTGGAGGTAATATTGGGTGGTGGTGGAGACATGGGTATTTGAATCCAGGTGCTGTCATTTGATAGTTCTTTGACCATGAGTGAGTTAATTTCTCTAAACATCAGTTTCCTCATTTACAAAAATAGGGAAGCAGTATCTCCCAATTAGGGTAATTATGAAGATTAAGAAATAAATCACACTAAACAAGTAGTACAGGGCCTACGACTTAATTATTTATAAATGATCATTATTATTACTATGTGAATTATAAGTCTCCTGCTGGTAAGGCTGTCAGATTTAGCAAATAAAAATACAAGATATTCAGTTAACCTTGAATTTCAGGAAGACGAAAATAATTTTTAGGATAGCTATGTCCTAAATATTTCATGGAATATATTATACTAGAAAAATTATCCATCATATATCTGGAATTCAAATTTAAGTGAGCATCCTGCACTTTATCGAGCAAAGTAATTTCTTTTTTTTTTTTCTGAGACAGGGTCTCACTTTGTTGCTCAGGCTAGAGTGAGTGCCATGGCGTCAGCCTAGCTCACAGCAACCTCAAACTCCTGGGCTCAAGCAATCCTCCTGCCTCAGCCTCCCGAGTAGCTGGGACTACAGGCATGCACCACCACACCCGGCTAATTTTTTCTTTTTTTTTTTTTTTTTTTTTCCTTTGTGAACATCCAGGGGATAATTTTTTCTATATATATTAGTTGGCCAATTAATTTCTTTCTATTTATAGTAGAGATGGGGGCTCGCTCTTGCTCAGGCTGGTTTCGAACTCCTGACCTCGAGCGATCCTCCCGCCTCGGCCTCCCAGAAACTTAGGGCCAGGTGCCCTGGCTCATGCCTGTAATCCCAGCACTTTGGGAGGCAGAGGTGGGAGCATCTCTCTTTAGCCCAGGAGTTCCAGACCAGCCTGGCAATAGTAAGGCCTCATCAACACAAAAATAAAAATTAGCCAGGCATGGTAGTGCACACTTATAGTCCCAGCTATTGGGAGGCTGAGGCAGGAGGATCACTTGAGCCCAGGAGTTTGAGGTTGCTGTGAGCTATGACCATGCCACTGCACTCTAGCCTGGGCAACAGAGGGAGAACCTGTCTTGAAAAAAAAAAAAAAAAAAAAAAAAAGGAGAAACTTAGATATAGTAAAATAAATATACAGGAAATACAACTGTGATTAAATTTTATATTTCATCTGTTCATCCTTGGTAAGCCAATATTTCCCAATACACTCAGTACTTTCTCTTTCAGGTAATGTTCAAGTATCACATTTCAGAGCAACAACTAATTTCCATGTTTTGAAGTAGGATGTGAAAATTTTGCCAAACTGAAATCTGTTGGATCTAGTTACTGTACTGAACTAGTCATGGGTGTTAAAGTTGCTTACTGAATTATATTTGTATTTAAATTCTCATTCGGAAAACCAGAAAGCTCTAAGTATAATATGAAAGTCATACTAAAAATATACAAACTACAAATCTTTGACAGTGCCAGTATCTTTGAAAGACTGTTTCATAAAGTCTTTGTTTACTATGTTTTCTTTGTGTGTGCGAGGTAATTATTTCTCAAAGTGTGCTTATTATAAGTGCACACACACACAACAGAGCAGATGGGTTTCATATTTCATTCCAGACTCGCTATCTTCCCTTTTACCCCAAACTAAAAAGCCTGTTATCAACTCTACCAGTCTTTCAGGTCTTTAACTTGCTGTTATATTATTAATGAAATAAAAAGTTAACTGCTTCCATTCTTTAGTTCTGTTTCAACCTTGCCTATGATCGAAAGAAATGCATTCTAGGCTGCGTGCATCGTATCTTGCTATTAATTTCATGCCAAACTCTTCAAAACACTTCTACAAATCTTTTGGTGTCATTAGCTCAAAAAGTAATTGGATTTTGGTTATCATTTGCAAGTTCTTAACTACAAATTTAGCTTCGTTAAGCACCTAAAAAATTACTTTATAAGAATATATTCTACCTCTTTTCCATTTGTGGAAGGCATAATTCATAATTTCTTGCTCTGATAACAAGCGAGGAAAAAGATGAATTTCTTAATCCATTTACTCCTGTAAAGCATTTGCAAGTTGTTTAAACTTAATCTGCAGGAAATCACGACCAGAAGGATCATGCCAAACAATAACGTGTGTGTTACATTTCTCCATTCATAATTTTTATTTGCTAATAAAACAGGAAAGTGCTCCATTTCTTTTTTCTAAAAAAACCGCACCTTCTGCCCAAACGCCGACTTAAGCCTTCTTCCCCGGCCGCCCATTCCGAGAGCACCGCGCTCTCCAGCTCCCTCTCGCGCAGGAAAACGCTGACTGCGCCCAAGGGAGCGTCCGCTCCAGCGGAAAAGATGAAAAGCCGGTGACATTACTCAGGCATTAACACTAAATGGAGAACTGATTTCCTGCAGACGAAGAATTGGAGTGTCTGAGCAGAAGCAGACGTCTCTCGGTTGACGGGAACCTTAGGAAAGCATGCATATTGATTCCATTAGTAAATTCAACTGAATCTGGAGAAAACTTATACTCCTAGTTCATGAACAATGGCATGTTTAGAATGAAATTCCCCTTGACCCGGGATTCCCGGCTAAATGCTTCAAAGGAGCCAAGTAAGCACGTTCTCTGAGCAGCAGCGTGTGACTAACATGCACTATAATACCCTCACGAGATCCTACGGCAGAGTATCTTTTCGAAACGTCATAGAGCCCACAGGAGAAGTCCCGGAGACGGTTTGGGAGGCGTTTCGGGGACGGGGTGGGTACGTCCCCTCCCCGACGAGGATGACTGGGGCCGGCCGGAGTCGTTTCCGCGCTCCCCTCGTCCGCGCCACCGCGGGCAGCCCCTCCCCGGGGCCTGGGCGCGCCCGGGAAGCCCGGCCCTCCTGAGGAGCCCGCGCGCCGGGACGCCCACCTTTTGCTCGTTACTATAAACGTGCTTGCTACCACCCCCTGTGCTGCTTCAACGTCGCTACGCGTAGTTCTGGCTCGCTCCGACCAGCGCCGAGCGAGCCCAGGCTCCGGCGGGCCGGGGCGGGGCGTCTCGGCGGCCTCGGGCTGCGCCCCAGCCGCGGGCGGGAGGCGGTAGCGGCGGCGGCGGCGCGGGCCGAGCGGCGCGGGGATTGGCTGCGGCGGGCGGAGACGTCAGGCTCCCGCGGCCCGAGCGGCCGCCCGGCGCGGCGCGGCGCAGTCGGCTCGAGTACTCCCGGGAACGAGGAGGTGTCCTCGGCCGTCCCACCCTCCGCTGCTCTCGCCGGGCTGCGCCGCTAGCCGGGACGCGCCGTCGAGCTCCTCGCCGCCTCCACCCCCGCGGCCGCTGCTTCCCTCGCCGTCCGTACGCACACCATGACGAAGAAAGAGAAGAAGTCCTTCAACCAGAGCATGTCCGAGTGGAAGCTCTTCCTCTACAACCCGACCACCGGAGAGTTCCTGGGGCGCACTGCCAAGAGCTGGGGTGAGCGGGCGGCGGTTGGGCGCCCGGGGCCGGCCGCGGTCTTGGGGGCGTCGGGCGGGCGGGGTGGGAAAGGAGAGGCGTGAGGCGGCTTCCCACGCCGCGGCCCCGGGAGCCGCCTCGGCCTCCGCGGCCCGCGGGGCTTTGGCTCCGGACGTCCCGACGCTCGCGCGGGCGTCGGAGCGCGGCCCCATTCATTTCTCGCCGGGCTGGCCGCCGCTCGCTCCCGAGCCAGTGGGGCCCGGGGGCATCCCCGGCCGGGCCGCGCCGGTTCTTTCCTCCCGGCCGGGAGCGAGGCGCACGTGCTGCCCGGGCCTCTAGCCCCGAGCGGCGCCGGAAGCCGGGGACCCCTGCCCGGGGCCGGGCCCGGGGCGTTCGGGGGCGGATCGCCCAGGCCTCCTTTGTACGGAGCGCGCCGGCTGGGGGAGGCGCCCGGCCCGCCGAGCGGTTCAGGGAAGCCAGACCCTGCCCCACGCCTGGGGAGAGGAAATTTCCACTCCCGCCGCTATCTTGTGACTCGTCCACGCTGCCACCCCGACTGGTCGGAAGAGCGCGAGTGCGCGTGAAGTGTGGGTGTGGGTTGCATGAATGTGTAGCGGTGAGTTAATCACAGAGGTACATTGTGCATGAAAACGCACTTGAATTTGGACAGTAAAAGGCCCTTAAAAAGGTTGGTTCCTCCCTAATTCCTTTTTAATTACAGAGGTCTTCTTTTCAAATTTGCTTCTTTGGGGGAAAGTAAATCCTGTCTGAGCAGCACAGTTTTTTTCTGTGCCTTCAAAACATGTGAGTGATGGTTGCATGTTAGCAGCTTTTTTCTGTGCGTGAACTCTTTGTTTTAAAAGAAATATTTAAAACATACCAGTGTAGTGCTGCTTTAGGATGCCTTTTTATGAGAGGTTGTATTAATGTTTCAGTACGGACTAGAGTTTTATTTTTTGTCCTTATACTTAAGTAAACTAATTTTACCTTTTTTAAAACTTTTGGAAAATATTTTATTGGTGGGTCTTGACAGACCTTTTTTTTCCTGAGTGGGAATAAGTTTCTAGAGTTTAGAACTATTTGGCCACATTTTTAAGAGAAGCGTGAAGAGAGTAAATTAGCTATGACTCAGAAAATAAACTGTTGCTGCTGACTGAGATGGACTCCTCCAGGGTAGGAGGGCGACTTGAAGTTCTATCACAGGCTGAAAGGGACTTTGGAGGTTTTTTAGCCCCACCCCCATTTTAGAGATGAGAAAAATGAGACCCAGAGAGGTTGTGATTTTTGCCTTGTGTAAAATTACATATTCCACAGAGCCAAGAAAAGAACCCAGTTCTTTAATCCTGCTCCAGCGGTTGTATTATTTTACGGTTGTCTTGCCTACCCCCAAGTGCGGCCCCTTGACCGAATCCAGACTTCTCCGGATTTGTTCTGTAAAATTTGGATTCGATCAAAAGGCTGAATTCAAGGCCTCAGAAGGCCGCATGTGGCCCCAAGGCCACAGGTTCCTCACCCTGCATAGATCTTGCATCCAGAGTTAAATGGAACAAAATGATGAACAATCATAAATCTTAACTGCTTGTTTCTAGTGTGTACCAACTTTTTGCTGAAGAATTTGAGTGGTGGAGAGGAATTAATTTTTATAACTATGCCTACTTTCCTTTCTCTCTTTTCAGTGCTTTCTCATTTCCTGTACAGAGTAGCTTCACCTTATGTTAGAATGACATTGCTTATTGCAGATAATGCTCTTTAACCTTTGTGTTCTATGATCTTAGGTAGAGATTTTATTGGTTATGTGCATTTGTGTAGATAACGTGTGCAGTGTTAAAGGGCTGTAAAAGTAGTACAAGTAGGCTGGGTGTGGTGATCCTGTGATCAGGTGATTCACAGGTGATGCCTGTAATCCTAGCACTCTTGGAGGCCAAGACGAGGGGATTGCTTGAGCTTGGGAGTTTGAGACTAGCCCAAGCAAGAGCGAGACCGCCTCCTCCCCCCATTAAAGTACGAAAATTAGCCTGGCATGGTTGTGTGTGCCTATAGTCTCTTGCTGAGGCAAGAGAGAATGGCTTGAACCCAGGAGTGTGAGGTTGCAGTGAGCTATGATGATGCCACTACACTCTACCTGGGGTGACAGCAAGACTCTGTCTCAAAAAGAAAAAAAGAGATAGTACAAGTACAGTTGGGATTAGTTTTAGAAGGCTGAAAGGCAAGATCTCTTTTCAAAATTGATTATAAGTATTAATCTTACCAGTGAATAATCAATCTCTGTGTTTATCCTAATAATAGTAAGCCAGTGCAGAATGGCATAAAATAGGTGGAAATTATCCATAATTTTATACCAACACAAGGGCATCCCTCTAAGGATTTGTGAGGGAATGGTGAGAGGGGCTGAAATCCATACTCAGCTTGTGAGGCTGTGTACTCTACAGCATGGCTGGGGCTGCCCAGGGAAGGGGCACCTTGTTCTAATTCTCACAAAGGCAAGATCAGTTTGGAGAGCTATGCCAGAGCTATGCGTCTGTGGGGATATGTCTGCCAGGAGATGTACCTTTTTTCTAATTCTCATGAAGGCACTGTATGGGCTAGCTGCTTGATCTCATCACCTCAGAAATACTATTAACATTTCATACATATCTTTCTGAGATGTGTTTAACGCTTGATTTCACCGTTTTGTAAAAAGATCAGACAGTAAGTGTTTTATAATTTTCTGAGTATATTGTGAGGATCTCCTCATGTTAATAAAGGTCTATATCACCATTTTCTTTTTAAATTAAAAAATTTTTTTTCTTTTTTTTTTTTTTTTTTAAGACAGAGTCTCGCTTTGTTGCCCAGGCTAGAGTGAGTGCTGTGGCATCAGCCTAGCTCACAGCAACCTCAAACACCTGGGCTCAAGCAATCCTATTGCCTCAGCCTCCCGAGTAGCTGGGACTACAGGCATGCGCCACCATCCCCGGCTAATTTTTTTTCTATATATATATTAGTTTGGCCAATTAATTTCTTTCTATTTATAGTAGAGACGGGGTCTCACTCTTGCTTAGGCTGGTTTCGAACTCCTGACCTCAAGCAGTCCTCCCACCTTAGCCTCCTGAGCAGCTGGGACTATAGGTGGGCACTGAGCCTGCCTAATGTCACCATTTTAATAGTTGACTAGTGTTCCATTGTAGACTTAGATGTTCTGTGATTCTTTTTTTTTCTTCATTATTTGTATGTATTAGTCGTCTGTCTATTCCCTTCATTCGTGCATATACCTTTTTACAGATTTATTTCCTTGGGATATGTTTGTACTGGTGGAATTTCCAGGCCATTACATATGTACCTTTTACATTTTGAAACATATTGTCTATAGTGCCCTCTGGAAAGTTTCTGTCAGTTTATACTCCCACCAACAGTGTATAGTGATGTCTCCTACCTTCATCAACACTGAAGCTATTCTTACTGTGTTATCTCTTAAAATTTACATTTGCTCATAGCAGCTTTTTTTAAAAGAAAAAAAGCCCTTTGTCATTTGTATAAATGTTTTTTTCCAGTTGTCTTTTTTACTTTTTTAAATCCTAAATTTAATGTAGATGGTGGGAGAAAAACATTGCATCCATTTTTGGCATTGTAGCGTTGCTGGATCTACTGATATGTAGAGGAAGGTTTTCTAACCCACAAGATTTTGTAAAGACAGTCATTTAAGATGTTTTAAGTCTTTAGTATGTATGTCTGTCCCATTTTGGCTGAGGCTCCTCTCCAAGGGGATTAAATACATTAAGAAGCACACATATTTAAAAAGCAATTCTGCTCTTTACAATTAGGGTAAAGTGAAAATACTGCATGTTACATCACATTGCCTATTTGAAACAGCTATATAAAGATTTTGAGTACTTCATGGTATATTTGGCTATCACCTTACACATGGCTACAACAGTTTCAAAATGCTTACATACACAAAGGTTACCTTATTTGATTTTCACAACAACCTTCTACAATAGACTAGGTAAGTTATCTGAGTGTATCTAGAGCTGGTTTCTCAAACTGAACAGTAAGTACACATCAGTAATAAGTAGCTACTGTTTACGAAACACAAGACAAAAACTTAGCACCTTGTGGCTGATGTTGCAAATATTAAATAACTTAAGTGCATTAAGTCTAATTAGAGTCAAAGTAGTGAAGCTTGGAGAGCATCTGCTATTATTTAAACTATAGGGGCCATTAGCATTTTTAAATAATGAAATAGAATAGTAAATATATATATTTCTTTTTTTTTAAAATTTTTTTATTTTTTTTTTTTTTTTAGGCAGAGTCTCACTTTGTTGCCCAGGGCAGAGTGAGTGCCATGGCATCAGCCTAGCTCACAGCAACCTCAATCTCCTGAGCTCAAGCAATCCTACTGCCTCAGCCTCCCAAGTAGCTGGGACTACAGGCATGCGCCATCATGCTCAGCTAATTTTTTTTCTTTATATGTTAGTTGGCCAATTAATTTCTTTCTATTTATAATAGAGACGGGGTCTCACTCTTGCTCAGGCTGGTTTCAAACTTCTGACCTCGAGCAATCCTCCCACCTCGGCCTCCAAGAGTGCTAGGATTACAGGTGTGAGCTACCACGCCCAGCCATAAATTTCTTATACCTAAGGAAAAAATGTGGTTTCAGGACAGTTTTGTGTATTTTGTATACATAGATATACCCTGATGTAAAATGTATTTCTTACTGTGGTCATAATTTAAAAATCTTGAAGGGCACCTAATTTAGCCCAACGTTCTCATTTCGTAGGTGAAAAAAATTGAACCTACATTGTCTGATGTCCAAAATTCACCCTGTGAGAGGGCCAGGGGTGAGGAACGTTTTTCAATGGTGGAAGGCTTCGTTAATTAAGCTGTAATTAATGAAGCCTTCCACCATGAAAAACGTTCCTCACCCCTGGCCCTCTCACAGGGTGAATTGTGGCATTCAAGAAACTTCAATTAGATTTACTTAAAAATGTATGTTATTTTGTAAAAATCTAACTACTGTGTACTTAATAATTTCAAAAAATGAAAACTGTTAATCTTAAAGTTAACTTACCTTTTAATAACTTTGTTGTGTCTGCTTTTTGTTGGAAAACATGTGAATATTTGGTTGCAGCACGAAGGTCAGCAGTTTCAGTTGATCCTCTAGATGGGTATCAGTCATTTGTGACCTTAATGTGTCTTGATATGGGTTAGGTAACAGAATGTAGATTCTCAGCAATAAGTGGTTGAAAAGCAAGAAAGCATTTTCCGGGCATGTTGCTGAAGGCATGGGTGTTCTACTGCATTTTTCTGTATTTCAATAGGATCTTTCTTAGCCAGTCATCTACTGAGAGCTCAGTCAGTGCCATCTGTAGTTCTTTTGGTGCGGCTTGGTGATATCAACTAGGTGAGGCTGAAATGCTAATTTGAGTGTGATGTCATGATGCTCAAACTCAGTGAACCTTTCATTGTATTCTCCCAATTAATAGGTCTATGACAGCTGTGTATTCTTCAGATGATTCACATATATCATCCTTCTCATCTCCTGACCTTTGCTAACTGGGGAAAATGCTCACCTGAAATTTCCTTGTGAAGAAGTGTTTTTAAAAAAGATAGATTTTTTCAAAATGTTTGTATTTTTTGCCACATATGACTTAGTTTTACCTTGCAAAGAAATACTCAGGTCGTTTTGATTTGATGCAGTACAACATCACACAGAAATGCTGCATTCCTATAGAAATCTTCTTTCAATAATTCACATTGCTGATTCTGTTCTTCATAAATCTGTTCTCACAGAGATAAAATTTTGACTAACACCTGTCCCTGCAATAGCCAATGCACTTTGGAATGATATGGCAAATCCACACTGAATACCTCATTGATCAACTTTAGCATGTTACAAAACTGGCAGAAACTGACAATGCTTTGTTGCATTTGCATGAATATTGTTAACAATGCTTATAGCTTATTGCAAAGTGTCACTTAAAATAGTAGCTTTAGCACAAGAGATTTTGCTGATGCAAAATACAATGAAAAGAAATGAGAGCAACTGGATCTGTTACTTTTTTTTATCTGTGCAATATACTGCAATATACTGCAAAAATATATATATATTTTTTATCTGTGCAATAAACTCTTTGTGTTTTCCTATCATGGAAGGTATACCGTCTGTACATATACTCACTAAATTTACCAAATTCAGTCCAACTTCATGACATTTATCTTGAAAGTTGTTGAAGATACCTATTCCCCATGTTCTGTTTGCATGAGTACCCAATACGAGTAACTCTTTGTAGCAAAGAAAATCTTCTGTTGTGACCTGAAGTATTAATATAAAACCTGCACCATTGAATAATATATATTTTCCTTTTGAAGTATTGCATGAAGTTGTTCTCTTAAGTTGAAGGCAAAAGAGGCAGGTGTTTGTACTTTGAAATGTTTATTAGGGTCTAAACTTCCTACAGTTTTGACTATGCATTCTTTCACAACTTCTACATCACTGAATGGCTTCCCCCACCCCGAGTATGTAGGCTACTTTCAAGTTGCTTCAGTGGCATTATTTCCCAGGCTTATTGTTGCTTGAAAGAATTGTCTTTGCTTTTCATCTTATAATTTTTACAGTGTAATGTTTCGCCCCTCTCCAGTTTAAAATATTTGTAGTCCTTGTGAGTATTATAATATTGTTCTGTAATTTGAATTCAGTCAAATGTCTTCACATAAGGACCTGAAAGGTCACATGTGGCCTTAGGTCTGCAGATTCCCCACCCTTGCCTTGGGCCTTCAAATTCTAAGGCCAGAATTTTTTTTCTCCTTAAAAGTATGCCATGATATGTTGTCATTTAATGATATATACTTGTGGGCTTCTTTGCAGTTCATTTTCTTTATTATCTGTCAATAAATGTTTTATATTAACATTAACTTAAAACTAGAATTACTGATTTCCAAGTATAGTCAGGATTCTGGTCCAAAACTGTTAGCCACATATATTTTGTTCGTGTGCTTTTTCCTTTTGTTGTAAGTCCATGAAGTGCCATTTTCTCACTCACCTTCTGGGTCATATCTCAATAAAGGCTGTGCTTTGGAGACCCAACTGCATCCCATCTTGGGTGTCTGTCTATGGGGGAGAAGGCAAGAGTGTGTATTTTTCCAGCATCACACAATTTTGTACAGTGGTGTTCTTTGTTCTGTGGAGTGTGACATTAAAGAAAGTTACAAACCTTACAAAAATGTGTACCTGTTGTGAAAGTAACAGGACTTGCCTGACCCTGTGTGCCGACTATGAGTGCAGGTCAGTGGTGGCAGTAGCAGCAGAGCAGGGCAGGTACATATCCATCACCCAGCAGGAC